>NC_054826.1:44586018-45255018 GCF_018345385.1 Vulpes lagopus
CAAATCTCAAGCACCCAAAGATTTATGGACCAGGGCCTAGGCCTTGTATCAAATCAGCCATCTAGGAAAATATATGATTTCACCATAATATTAAAAATTACTGGCAGCGTCTTCATCTTATCCGATTGGTGTTGTACTGATGATAAGCCACAGTAAGCAGAGGGAGAAATTGTGTGATAAATTATGGAACAGACATTGAAAAATATATTTATTACATTTGGATGTGCAAGGATTTCACTCGCTGTGTATAAAATAAATAGAACTTGTTTTTTTATTGCCCATTTCTATTCCTCGTATGTTAAAATCTCAAAAGACAAGGTAAACTTGAGTTGGTCCCATTCACATGAGTTAAGTGCTTTGATGGGGAAGCAAAGGGTGAAGTTGCAATGACGCTATTTTTTTCTGAAAGGAAGTGTTTCCTGGTCCATGGGAATGATAGAAAAAAAAGTCAAAACTGGTTACAGTCTGCATTTTGTTCTCCTGTCTAGAATTTTCTGGAGAGTCTAGATCCTTGTTCCCTAAAAACATGGTTCCCAACCTACACATTGGCAGTCCTTGGAGCTTGGGAGAGATATGGCCTCTCAGGCCCCACCCCAGACTTTGCAAATTAGATTCTGTATCTGGAATTAGACAAGATGACCTAGATGATTCATGTGTCTTATAGTTCCACAAGTGCAGGTTGAGAGGCAAATCACACTGTCCTAGACAGAGAGCCTGAAAGGAAGAGGGAAACGTTTAATACATCTTAGAAAATGTGCCAAATGTCCTTGACACATGATTATAATAACAATAGAAACAATAAACTCAAATAGCAAACCAGTAAAAATAGTGGTCAATATTTATTGAACACTTATGAGCAAGACATTGAATACAAATTATTATATACAACCCTATGAGAAGAGTAGTAGTAGTATCCCTACTTTACAAAGGATGAAGTAAAGACTGAGGGCATCAAAGAACTTTACCCTGGCCTCAGAGCTTTTTCTTTTAGGATTTTATTTATTTATTCATGAGAGACACAGAGAGGCAGAGACATAGGCAAAGGGAGAAGCAGGCTCCCCGCAGGGAGCCTGGTACAGGACGCGATTCTAGGACCCCGGAATCACGACCTGAGCCGAAGGCAGATGCTCAACCAATGAGCTACCCGGGTGCTCTGGCCTCTGAGCTTTTAAGCATCAGGCCAGGATGGACACTCATATTTGTCTGACTGTAAAGTCACAGTAGAGGGACGCCCAGGTGGTCCCGGGATCGAGTCCCACATTGGGCTCCTTGCATGGAGCCTGCTTCTCATCCCTCTGCCTGTGTCTCTGCCTCTCTGTGTCTCTCATGAATAAATAAAAATATATATTTTTAAAAACAAAGTCACAGTAGACAAGAGGTAGCCATGGAGGGAAACTACAATATTGAAAATGAAATAAGTCTTGAAATTGGAACTGTCTTTATGGTGAAAGAGAAAAGTAAGACCAACGAATGATTTTTAGACTCTATTAGAAATATGCTCTCTTTGAGTTCCCGGGCTAAAAACCTGCAGTCCTCCTCATTCTTCCCCTTCCCTTCTAGAAGGAGTTCACCTTCCATTTCTCTCACTTCCCTTACTTGGTACCTCTTAACTGTTGCCCTCGTTCTTCAAATCCACTCTGCTGTCCTAGTCCAGACCTCATCGTCTATAGCTGGGTCTAGAGAAACTAGCCTTCCAGACTCCACCCTTTCTGTTTTCCAACCCATCCACCATATCACAGTTAGCCAGCACTACCTTCCTAAAACCCAACCCAACTGTGTTTGTCTGCCTGGATCTGTGCCAGACACTGAAACACAAGGACAAACGAAACATGTATTCTGCCGTAAAGGAAGTGACAAGTCCAGCGAAAGCCCTCATACTCTACTTGGTCTACCTGGCTAATCTCCTTTCCCTCTCCCCATGTTTAAATACAACATCCAAGCCACCTTCAACTTCACACCATTCACACTCTTTGCAGTACCCAGGGCACTCTTTTCCCCTCAACTATCTAGTGAACTCCAACACATCCTTCTACAGCCAATTCAGCTGTGAAGTCTCTTATTTCCCCTTTCCCAAACACAAGTGCTCATTCCCTTTGCTTATATATACCACTTTTATTTTTTTTAAGATTTTATTTGTTCATGACAGACACAGAGAGAGAGAGGCGGAGACATAGGCAGAGGGAGAAGCAGTCTCCCTGCAGGGAGCCCGACATGGGCCTCCATCTCAGGACCCCAGGATCACAACCTGAGCCAAAGGCAGATGCTCAACCACTGAGCCACCCAGGTGTCCCTACATACCACTTTTAAATCAGTCAGCATTTTGCTTGCTTGGTTACTGCCCCTTCCAGATCAGGATGTGTATTCCCACCATATTCCCAGAACAAAGAAAGAATGAGGAAATGATAGAATGGCTCACAAGTCCAAAAAAACAAGACTTCAGAACTTGTTACTGGGTTGAAGACATTTTGGATGCTCTCCCTCACCCTCACCCCAGCACCTGTCTCTTCTACTCTAACCAGACCAAAGTGAAAAGAGTGTGGAATGTTCGCAGGCTTTCATTTGTAATGTGAGGATACCACCTGGTCTACCTCTTTTCCAACAGCCTTGTTTGCATCTGAGTAGAAATAGGATTCGTTGATGCATAAATAATTTAAATTACCTATATAATCTCAGAACCTCTGCCAGTGAGGTAGAAAGGCAGCTTGGGTGACTTCAAACCAGAATTCTGTCCCCCTGGAGTACATTGTCTGATTCAATCCACATTTGAGTCCTAGTCATGTTTCTGGCTGCAAGTCAGATGACTTCCACAGATCTCAGCTCATTTATTTCTTATAATGGCCCTATAAAATAGGTGTTCTAACTTCCATTTTACAGATGAGGAAAGTGGGACCCTGGATATTTTGCCCATCTAGCTCCCAGGTATGGCTTGTATGTGTGGAAGCTGGGAATTACCTTTCAGGTGGCAAGCCAATTGTTTCCCATTATGCCATCTGCCTCATCCCCCTCTAGCTCTTTCCTGGCCATCATCTTGCTATCAAATCCTCTCAGGGTATATGTGTATCTATATAGAGACACAAGGTGTGACTGTAAAGCAAAAAGATGTCAGAATAAAACACACACAAAAGTCTATCATAATGCTTTACACTCATGCCTATTACGTAACCATGCTCTTGTGTCTATACGCAAGACCAGCTATGTGTGCTAATAGAGTATCCAATTTCTGGGTCTCCATATTTCTGTTTCCTTATCTCCTATAGAGGAAAAGGGATCTGGTTGTAGCATCTCTCCACATCAAAACTTGAGTAACATATTTGTCTTTATACCTATTCCTTATAGGTGAATAGAATCAGGTGTGCAGTTCTTGGCACTTGGGCTTAGTTAACTGAACACAGATGACAGGCGAGGTGCTCTTACTGACTCCTGTGTTGGTGTAGTAGGGACCAGCTCTGATCCATTTCTGTCCATGGGTGCCTGCCAAGGACCATGCAGGCGAGTCAATAGGATGCCCATTGATGGGCCAAACGTTGTTTTTCTCGACAGGAGCATGCAGAGTAGGCAAAAGTGTCCAACTGGCTGGTCTGACCTGTCAGCCAATTTTTCTCTCTCCTGGCAATAGCATAAAAATGGCAAAATATTTAGAGTTCATGACATATGTTAACCCTTCTTTTGATTCAAGGTAACCAAAGCAAGGAGAAAGTATTCATCAGAACCTAAAACCTCATGCTCCACTGAGATGCATATATGGAAATACACAAAACGTATTCCCCAGCACTGTTTGTCAAAGTGAAGTTGGAAGACCACCTGCGTTAAAAGCACCTGAAAAGCTTGAGATTGCATGCCCTGTCTGGTATTGCCAGCTAGATGCTGGAACTGGGACTTTGACTGAGATCTGACTCCTAGTCTACTCCACACATCAGATTGCAAAAAGTTATCTCAAGACCCACTTTTTTCCATGTCTTTGAGTAGAAAGAAATAATCAATTAGATGTCACTTCACACCTACAAGAATGTTTAAAATTCAGAACAGTGACAACACCAGTACTGGCCAGGGTATAGAATGGCCCATATACAGTGGTGGTGAGAGTATAAACTAGTATAATCACTTTAGAAAATGGTTTGCATTTCCTTCTGCAATGAAGCACATACCCAGCATTCCCAACTCCCAAGTACTGACATAAAGAAATAAAAATATATGTTCAAGAGTAGACTCATGCATGCATGTTACTAGCAACTTTAGTTCTCAGGAACCAAAAACTGGAAACTAACTGAAATGTCCATCCACAAATAGATAGATAAGCAAACTCTGATTTTTTTCACCCAATGGAATATTATTCAGCAATACAAAAGGGTGAGACACACAGCGTGAATGAATCTCAGAAACATGCTGAGCAAAGAAAGTCATTTACAAAATGATATACTTATCATCTTCTTTATCTAAATTTAAACATGTAAAGTGAATTTATGGTGGTAGAAATCACAGCAGGGCATGGAGGGGTTGGAGATTACCAGGAGAAAGGCATGAGTGAAACTTCTGAGGCAACTTTTGAGGCAAGCAGCCTGTATCTTGACGGTTACATGGCTGTATATATTTATCACAACTTTTCAAATTGTGTGCTTCAGATTTTGGTGGATAAATTTCCATTTTTAAAAAGAGGAGTGAGAGAAAAGTGAGTATGGCTGCAGAAGTGGGTATGAGGGATCCTCCTGGTGATGGAAATGTTGTATATCTTCACTATGTCAGCGTCAATATCTTAGTTGTAATATTGTTTCACAAGATGTTTATTTTCATTAGGGGAAACTGGGTAAAGAGTACCTGATATATCTCTGAGTTATTACAGTGAAATTTAAAAATTTTAATTAAAACAAAACAAAACAAAGCAATAAACATTTGGCATGTCAGCTTGGGATTTGAATTTTCTTGTAAGTGACCCATTGTGTTTGAATATACATATGTGTGTGCCTGCACACATTTCATGGGAAAGAGCAAGGATTTTAAAATCATTTTTAGTTTTTAGTTTTCTGTGCTCATGATTAAATATCCACCCCTTCAATGGGTCTGACTTCATCAGCCCAAAGTCAAAAATCTATCACTTGACATTTCTTCCCAGTGTCTTGTAATTCTAAGATTACTGTGCAATACAAGGAACCCTTTTCTTGAGCATTCCATGATTCCAGGACCATGGTGGAGAAAATAGTGCCTGTGAGGCATCTTTGCTGCTGAGTTGGGGGGAGATGTCAGCCACCTGTGATTTTGCACATCTCCCGGGTAACACAGTAGTGCTAATGTAGTCTCCTGGATGCAGGGACACCAGCTGGGTTTATGTCACTCCCCTGGGGGCCTTAAGTGCATAAATCAATCCTTATTTTTTTTCCAATCCATCCAGAGGGCTTCCTCATGTGTGCTGCACATTGGGAGGAAGGGAAGGGTGCCTCCTTGAGCAAATGGTTTGTGTTGAGGAAAACAAGTGATGCGTGCAATATTAGAATCTAGTTTGGGGGGTATTTTTATTTCTTTAACTCCCCTGGGACGTCTGCTCTGGCTTGAATGGAACTAAGGATGAGGGGGGATTCGTCAGCTTGAAAGAGGTTGATGTCAGCCAGGACCAAAAGAGGGGGCCTGCCTGGGTTTGCCTGGGGCTGCAGAATGGCATCCGTGAGTCTCCATTGCTGGCTGGCCTGTCTCCCGGTGCCTCCCATAGGGCTCTGAAGGGACCTAGCCTTGCCGATTCTGGCTTAGCCAAATGTCTGCTATAGTAAGGCTGATATTCTGAATTACAAATGCCAATGATTACAAAGGTGTACTTTAGAAAGGCTAACTGCCTTTTTTTGGCAGGGATATCACCAACATTATCCCATTATGCCCACTGATGTCCACAAAGTGGGTTGGTGTGGTTTATTCCACTTCAAAGAGAGGAATAGCAATCACAGCTAAATCTCTTTATCTCCCCTCCCTATCCTTGCTCTTTCTTTTCCTCCTTCTCCCTCATCTTCTCCTTTGTGTGTTCTTTTCTTCTTCTTCCCTTCTCCTCTTCCTCCCCTCTCCCTTTCCTCCTTCTTCTCCTCGGGAGGGGGCATAGTAAGACTCTAAAACAAGTGTGTATGAAAATGATCTTTGTCCTTCCTCATTTCTTCTATTAACATTTCTCTATCCTTTCTAAGAAACACTCCCCCAAAATGCCTGTGGTTCCCATCTCATTTTCACTCCAACATCAAAACTTACCAATTCTATTCTCTAGCCCCTCAGGCCCCCGAGTCTTGATAAGACACTGAGCGATAATTAGATTAATCGGATAACATGAAGCTCTAACATGTCACGAAGGTACTCATTTCCTTAGGCCCATAAAGGATATTCTTAATGTAATGCCAGGCACCATAGTAAAACTGTGGGAGAGAGATTTTTCGGCAGATAGAGCTTTCATGTTCCCAAAATTACATCCGACATGAAGAGGACCACATTTAATTATTCAGTAATAACTGCAGATGGAGTGATGTACCTATATCATCCGAGGGCACATAACAGACACCCAAGTGTGTTGGGAGAATTTGTGAGAAAGGGCAGGGTCATTGCTAAACTTCTCTGTGAGCATTTGAGAAATACCCCTAACAGGATATTAGAGCTTAGCCATGAAATTGCTCTAGTCTAGAAAATTGTGAATTCATACAGAAGTTTATGAGTTTTCATTATGTTGTCATCTTAAGGAGACAGTTTCAGAACACCCTGCACATTCCTCTTTCTTACCACTTAAAGTTTTTACTGAAGTTGTCCTGTCCCTCCTCCTGGACTACCTGAACAACTCAAGGAGGGGAACGCAATCTCAGACACCACCATGTTCCTACCATTGAGCTCAGTTCCAGGTGCAAAATAGATGGTCCGTAAATGTCCATGGCACTCATCAAGTATTCTCTCTGATTCCTCTTCAGGAGAGATGGCCCACAGAATGGGTTGACGAGGAAGTTAGGGTATGGACCTAAAGGAATCTGAGAGATAATCCTTAGTGATCCTATTTCAGATCCCTTTGAATCCTTACAAGGGAGATGGGATTCTAATCAAGGTCAGCCATGGGCCACAAGCAAGAATAGAGACTGACAAAATTGGTGGGGAAAGATTTCTGAAACTTGCCGTTATGGCTCAGGGCTCTGTTTTTCCACAAGCTAGGAGCGTTGTCCCTTGGATAGGAGCACAAGTGAGCAGTTCAGCCCCGCCTCTTTGCCTTCTGTCCTCTTCATGCACCAGTTCTCAAGACAACACTGCTATCGCGCCAGAAAATACAGCCCAAAGCATTACAGATGTCTGGTACAAGCAGAACCCATACTAATGGTTATTGCTTAAAGAAGAGGCATGCTCAGATCTCTTTACTGTGCTCTGGGGAAATAGCAGTTTTTACTTTCTTCCAGAGAAGACCAACGACATAAAAAGATCAATTGGGTTTGGCCTATCTCAGATAGAGGAAGCTCTTTTAGAGGTAACTTACATGACAGGTCTGACGTGATTGGAGACACATCCCCACAAATACAGATATCTTAACAATTAATTTTTATTAAGGTTCGGATGGATGTCTAGACACAAAATTTTCCATTTATTGTAGGAACAAATAAGTTTGTGACATTGTAGGATGATTTAATTAGTCAAAAAAGAACGAGGGGATTTTTTGTTTTTATGGCAGACTTCAGGTTTGCTCCAAAAATCCTAATTTTGATGTCTGTGGATGAATGACTTTTGATTCAATTTAAATTAACTGACTTTTTAAAATCTTTTAAAAGATGCCTAGCCAGCTTCTGACAGTGAGTAGACCATTCCTAAAACAGATTTTTTGGGAAAGAAACAACTCTTTTTTAAGATGCCATTAATTGAACCAAATGGGAAATTCATTAAATGATCTTTTAAATGGCCAGAAAAAGCTACTTGTTTTGTTCTGGTAGAAAATGACCAGTTTAAAACACTGACAGATATGTTCACCATACCATGTAACTGTGTAATGCTTACAACTTTATCCATGCCAGCCTTAGCTGGGGGGAAAGTTATTTCCCTTTGATTTCTACAAAGCAAAATATCCCACAGTAGTGCCACAGTATTCTGACCATGCTTTATGCTGTATTCTCTGGAAATAAAATAGCACCTTTTGCCCTTTGAAAAACATTGCCATTTGTAATCAGCCCAGGTCCCCTGCTAGAGACACTGTCAACAGCAAGAGAAACTTTTAAATTGCTTGCCTTTGATGAAAATGAAAATGTTATCCATGAAGCATCTCTAAGAAAACAAATTCAGGCCTGATTCTTTCTATGCAAACAGATATATACAATATCTCCCTGAATCAGCTTTTTCTCATCTGAAATGGAGCTACTGTACTTTATTATGATGTCAGAGATTGAACCTGGGCAAGAATGCACTTCTGATAATTAAGATCCTATCAGGTTTGGAAAGCTTAAATTCCTAAAAGGAGATGAAAGTGTCCTGATGGTGTAGACTCAGAACGCTTGTGAATTGGTCATAGAAGTATAGGGATGAGTTTGAACATCCTTACTACAAAAATGTGCAGATAATACCAGAAGGGAGAGCACCCCATTCCCATAAGCCCATTTAAAAAAAAAAAAAAAAAACCATGAAGCATCTCTTGGAACAGGCAGGTGGTGTATCATATGTTCCCGGGGTGGAGAATGAGCCTCTTGCCTTTAAAAGTAATTGATTTTATAGTGAAACGTGTCAAGAGCACTGGTTTTCAAAATGGTTCTGTTCATGAGTGTCGGGAAATAATACATACTGCTAATTGCTTCAGAAATAGCTGGATTATTTAGCTTGGGTTTTGACTGTGGTTAGAAGGAAGATCTCCCACCTTTATGCTATTTCCCCTCTCACGGATTAATAGCTGTTTTAAAACTGTGTCTGCTTTTGCTGTTCAGACATGAAATCTGCATCCCCTCACTTTTTGTCTAGGGCATCAGCTACAGTGTTTTTTAGTTCAAACTCTCTGAGTGTTCTAAAGATAGCAGTGTGACATTTCTGTTTCAATGAAGCTCAAATAGTAGGCGAGATATAAAACACCAGAGAAGAAAAAGATATGTTTGCTGATTTTACCATCGTCCGTACTGAGCTGCCTAGGTGAACGTTTGTAAGTAGGGAGGCTGATTGCAGGTGGGGAGTGGAAGGAGGGAATGTTAGCTTCTGTGAGGTGTAATTTATTGGATGCTTAGCAGCGCACCCCTTGTGGTAATTCCTTATTTGAATATCTCAATCCTGTACAGATTGATTGGATGTAATGTGGGCCCTTAGAAAGGAAACTCAATTGTTGCTTTGTTTTATGTTTTGTTTTGCCTTGCTTTGCTTTGTTTCAGTTGTTTCCTCAACGCGCTGATGTAAATGTGGCTGATTTAGAAAGAGACTGTGTTTGCTCAGGTGTCAGCTCAGTGGAGTGAGCCAGAAGCATAGCCTGTGATCAAGACTAATTGAATCTACCAATTATACCTGTTTGTTTCATCATTCATTCAAACAAACATAATACACATATGTATATAAGACTGAATTTATAATATGACGGTTCATATACTTCTTCCTCCAGGAAGTCTTCCCTTATCCCCTAGGCCAGGGGTCAGCCATTTTTTTCTGTACAAGTCCAGATAGTAAATATATTAGGCTTCACTTTCAGAGTCATATATGGTCTTTATCACATTTTTTCTTTTTTCTCCTTCTTTCCTTTCCTTTCCTTTCCTTTCCTTTCTTCCTTTCTTTGTTTTTTTTTTTTTTTAATAACCCTTTAGAATGGACAAAACATTTAACTCAGGGGCTGAATATAGCCCGTGGGCCATGGTTTGCCCAGGCCACATTTCCTTTGATCCATCCCCCATAGAAGCCTTCACCTTGTGTTGAAAAGAACTAAACTCTAAATTCCTGGAGTGGAGGCTCTTATCTTTGCAGCCCTGGCCTAAGCACTGGCAAGTGTTCATTTTCCAAATATACAGTGATCTCCACCTTCCAGTTTTATATTCCAGCTGGGAAAACAAGATCCTGTATAGAAACTGGTTAAGTAACAATTCAGAACACAGTGAGTGTTCTTGACTAGCCCTTTGCAACTCGTGGAATATAACCCCCCAAGTTCAGAAATAAGTTTTTAAAAGGCCCTTCTACATTCTCAAAATAGCTTTAAGAAAGACCTTGCTCTGTATTTCATTAAGTCTTCATTCAGGGTCTCGTTTGTTCTCCCTTAACATGCAATCTTTAACAAATTTAGTAACTTTTTACAAATAAAAACTTATGGGATGCACAGAATTTGGAGGGGCAGGTATAGTGGTGCAGAGCACAGCAGTAGATCCCAAAGCAACCCCAAGATTGACAGCTGACAGCCTGACCTCAAGAAAGGAGACAAAATAAATCAAAAGGAGATACAGAACAATATGGCTGCATAGTACAATTATGTTTGCTCCTAATAGGTTTTCAGTCATTAAGTGTTGACTTATGCTCATTATGCTCTCTTTAAAAATGCAGCCAAATTTAGCTCCCGATTTTGGATTATTATATCCACACAACCTGGTTAAAATAAAAGTGTCTAGCAAACTTGCGGACAGTGAGTTTTGGTTATCTGGAAATTCCACTCATTTGGACCTCCTCATTGATGAATGACGTGTGATAAAAAGGCACATCTGTGACTAGGACCACTTAGCATGAAGAGCAAGGGTTATGGATTCGGTAGCCTGGGCTGGTTCTCCCTTTCCATCTATGCGATGTGAGGCAAGTTGCTTAACCTTCGTCTCCTGATCTGTATAATGGGCACTTTCCCTTAAGGTCATTGTGAAGACAAAGTAAGATTATCACAATGAGATAATCTTGTTACTGTGTGTTAAGTAGGTAACCATCTTGTCATGATTCATTATTCTGTGTTAAATAAAAGTGAAGTTTTTAAGAAGGAAACTAGCACCAAGTGAGTGCTCAAATAAATTAGCTATTAGTATCATAATTACTATGATCAGTATTGTTTCTGAGTAAGTATTCTGATGAATGATAGACATGGTGCTATATATATAAAACTATATAAAGTATATATACTTTATATACTATATAAAAGTATATAGTCTTCACATATGAGATTTCACCTTAGATAAGGTGCTACTTGATCTATAATTATCAAACCAGGTCTAGAAATCAGGCTCGGCTGGGACTAATTCTGCTAGATCACATCTTACCCCTGGACTACTTTCTTTGGTTAGGTTGAAAAAGGCTCTTTTCTAGCATAGTAATGTCCACTCATTTGGTATTGCAACAGATCCTACTATAAACTCTTAGATGGTATTAATTCCCAGCATCCTTTCACGTTAATTGTTATAGTCTTAAACAACAGGAGAAAGAGCGTGGATGTGGAGTGGGACCATTGCATTTCACTTGCCTCAGAAAACCGGGTCCCCTCCTAGAAGAAGGGGAAAGATACAAATCTCTCTCACAACCTTTTGGCTTCAAAACACAGTTCATTTTGTCACCAGAACATAACCCAGTGGGGATAAAACATGCCACATTGGTTACGACCTTTAAAAGCAAGGACCTGAAAAGGGCTGCCTCCTTCTGGAAAACAAGTACTAATGACAAGTCTAGCCACTGATGTAACACAGAGAAAGGGCTGGTTCAGAGGAGGAAATTGGGACAAGGGAATTTGGCTGGAGCAATGAGAAACGTCGAGAGCCTTTGGGCATTAACCAGACTGGCAGAGTGATCCCTGAGAGGAAAGACAAAGATAGCACCCGCCTTTCTGACTTGGGGCTTGTCCGTAGCACGGGCACTTTCCCGCCCTCTAGCAAGGCTCTCTTCATTCAGGGGACAGTCTCCACTGAGGCAGAAGCTTGGCTCCAGCCCATGCAACAGTGGCTTTTCGAGGCCTGACATTTGTGTCCTCAGCTCCACGGTCGGATACTGCAACCGATGAGCCTTAGCTGAGTTCAGCCAGACGGTTGTGCAGGTGGCACTGCTTTCGATTGTCCAGGTATGCAGAATACTGGGGATTTTATTGATTTTTCCTGAGAAAGGGGTGGGAAGTATCAAAGCAATGTATTTAGCTGGGTCCTGGGTCCAAACACCTAAGGGGTGAGGGAGAGCAAGGGAGTCTGCCCAGGAAGGAAAAGGAAATAAGATACGCACTGCTCTATAAACTGGGAGAGAAACCAGGGCAAGGAAGAGCTGTTGGTGCAATGGGGGCGTCCCGAGTTATTTGTCAGTGCCTACGGTACCCTGGTTAGAATTCTCACTTTGCACGCTTTGCGCCCCTCCCCCCCCCCTGCCCCGTGCCCATACTGGGACCAGCCCTCGTAAGCCACAATCCCTATTGTGAACTCAGGCAGTGTCATTTTTTTTCTGAACTTCCCCTCCTTTCTGCTCATTCCCAGCCCAGCAGTTAGGAACCTCCTGGGCTCTGAAGGACAGGACCGATGTGGGTCACAGGTGCTGAAGCTGTGCAGACAGCTATGCTAATTACACCACACCTGTTTCCCCAGGTTAAGCCGTTGCTACTGGAAACCTTGATATCCCTTTTCATTCATCTGTTTACCGACCGGCAATTAGTGCTGCTCCTCCACCCCATCACCCAACAGACTCCGGACCTGGGGCTCAGACCCTCACACAAGGGGACAAAAGATAGGATGGAAAGGCCTGTGGGAAAAATAGCTTCTGTGTATGATACCTAGAGGTTGTGAAAGAGAGGAGAGTCCGTGCCACTTGCAGGGCAAGAGAGTGGCCAGGAGGGTATTTCAGGAAGATGTGAGATGTAAAAGATGAGATGAGCATTTTGCCAGTTGCTGGCATTCACGGCCCAGGGACCAGAACAAGCCAAGCCATTTTAGATGGCTACATAAATTGCCAGACCTGTATTCAGCACTGCTGGCATTTCCTACATTTCTAAAGGTGTTTTTCCAATAAATCCATGGCATCATGCAGAGCTGTACCATCACATTAAACGAAACAGGTATGCTTTTTCCATTTCTCCAAGCTTATGGTCTGTATCTCTATCGGACATGTTGCTGAGCTGTGAGTGCCCTTAGGAGGTCTTTCTAAATACTTTTTAAACTTTTTTTTTTCTTATTTTATTGCACTTTTTCGATCATAGAATTGATCCCTTCTTCTGTTGGAAATTTCATAAGGCATAAGACAAACACAAGTTTCTCTTCCTGGGTAGCAATTTCCATTCATGAAAAATTGCCTTGTGTGCATTCAGGAAGTATAGCAGGTTGTGAAGCTCTGTAATTTGTTTCCCATCAACTAATAATCTTATTGTGATGAATAATGTAGTACTATTAATGTTTCTACAAGGTTAGAGATTGTGCTGAGTGTCAGTAGAGAAGCTGACAGTGTTGGACAGCGAAGCCATTCTTTCTCCTTTTTACACAGTATAGTTTCTTTAAACAGCTTGCAGTAGATGCATGAGCTTTAGCAAATTGTATTCAAATGAACTCAAATACAAAAACTATTAGTGATGCTAGATCAAAGTTTTACAAAGATGTTGATTCTTTTTTTTTTCTCATGTGCCTTTTGTTTTTTCCTAGTGTGCTCTTTTTTTTTTTTACATTTAAGGAGATATATATATGTAAATTTATATATATATATATATTTTTTACATTTAAGGAGATATATATATAAATTTATATATATATAAATTCTGTTTATATATATATACATATATATATATCACAGATTTGCAAGTTTAGGGGTTGATTTGCTCCCTTGTTTTTCAGAGAACAGCCTCAACTTCTCTACCTAGAGTGGCTCACACTCTGATGCAAGCCTGTCCTCTTCAACACCAAATATTCTGTCCTGTTCTTAACATCCACCCACATCGTTTAATTTTTATTGTTTTATTATAAACTCTTTAAGTAGCACACAGTACAATTGCCTCTACTGTGTCAAGCTTTATGAATTTGTAACCCATGTGTAGATTTGTGTCACCACCACCACCACCACTATCATGATGCAGAGAAGGTGTCACCACAAAAATCCCCCACATGCTCCCGTTGGGTAGTTACGCCCTCTTCCAGTCCCAACACTGGCAGTCACCGATCTGTTTGCAGTCACTATAGTTTTATCCTTTTAAAAAAATATTTTATTTATTTATTAGAGAGAGAGAGAGCAGAGCAGGAGAGAACACATAAGTGGGGAAGAGGGGCAGAGGGAGAGGAAGACGTAGACTCCCCACTGAGCAGGGAGCCAGACATGGGGCTGGATCCCAGGACCCTAGGATTATGACCTGAGCCAAAGGCAGCCACCTAACCAACTGAGTCACCCAGGTCCCCCTACTTTTATCTTTTTGAGAATGTCATGTGAATGGAATTACACAGTGTATAACCTTTTGAAACTGACTTCTTCCAGTTAGCATGGTGCCTTTGAGATGTATTCAAGTTGTTGCATTACCAATAGTTGATTCTTTTCATTGCAGAGTAGTATCCCATTATACAGATTACCCCACTTTATCAATTCACTTGTCATAGAATACCTGGACTACTTATAGTTTTCAGTGATTATAATAGTATAATAGCTATAAACTTTGATGTGTACATTTTCAGGTGAACATACATTTTCATTTCTGTAGAACAAATACCTAGGATTGGGACTATTTTATGGTGTGGTAAGTGTAACATTATAGGAAACTGGCAAACTTTTCCTGAATATCTGTGTATTTTGCATCCCCACTAGCAACGTATGAGAGTTTCTGTCATGGTATTTTGATTAGCTTTCATATCTGTAAAAAGTATGTTCTAGCATAATATTCTGTTTTGTCATATGCTTTTTTTTTTTTAGTGCACTCATGAGACAGTTCTTAAATTTTCTGTCAGTTAATTTAAAAAAAAAGGAAAAAGTATGTTTGCTTGCTTTTCTCAATGCTGTTTATGGCTACTTTGGTTTAGACTACATTTGTTTTATTTTTTTTTTTAAGATTTTATTTATTTATTCATGAGAGACACAGAGAGAGAGGCAGAGACACAGGCAGAGGGAGAAGAAGGCTCCCTGCAGGGAGCCCGATATGGGACTCAATCCCGGGACCCCGGGATTACACCCTGAGTCAAAGGCAGACACACTCAACTGCTGAGCCACCCAGGCATCCCTAGACTACATGTGTTTTAATTAGAAAAACATACAAATGATAAGTGATGGGTCTTTCTGTTATTCATAGAATCAGGGTAATGATGCTCAGGGTACTTGTAGAGGTACAGGTAGATCAGGATGGGACAACTGGAGTAAACTCATATGGTGAAACTTCTTCATTTATCCCACCCCTATTTTCACTTCAGGAATCTAGATGTCTCACCCCATTTTATGTGTGCAAAGAGTACCTCAAAGGCCATGTGGATCCCACTGGTGCAACTGAGAACCCAGGGCAAGAATTCTGAGTCTTAATCTTGCCAGGAAAGCAATATAGCATATATATTCCATGTGCGTAGTATAGGCTCTAATTTACCATGATCTATTATCTAGAATTAAATATAAAAGACAGTTGATAAATACTACATTCAGTTGAAAATACAAATGAATCAAAATGTAGTTTCTCTCCACAGGTAATAATGAACAATCTTATGAATTTCTCTGTGTGCCATGGAGCCTCCTTTAAATGATATCCTAGCATAAAACCTTGCATACTGGGAGATACATATATGTAGAACTGGCAGAGGAATGAGTTTACCTTGGGAAATAAGACAGGGGTAGGAACAGGGGAAAGGGTTCATGGTTATTTTAATGATACACACAAACGAAAACTTCTCAGAGCAGTATGTCATAATGGCCCTTATGAGATTGCTATACAGAAGCTAAAATGTGAATAAAAATATATGTGGGAAAGTAAAGCATTTGGATAGTTAACAACCAGAGGGAAAATAGAAGAGTGACAGTAGAATCTTTGAGGCTCAACAAAAAGGTAAGAATAGGATGTGACTCTCTTTACCTTCCTAGAGGCCAGAGACTGCGTAACCTCAAAAATCCACCAGACCCAGCATGCATGCTCAATAATTAATTGCCAAGCGAATGAACACATGAACAAATGAAGACAGTGGGGAAGGAAAGAACAAGCAAACAAATAACTGAATATGGTTTGTCACAAGTGAGCTTAGCTCACATGCCACTGTTCTTGTGTCAGAATTTATTCGGAGAGACAGCAAAAAGAATCTTGTGGAGAGAACGGTCACTCTTTGGGTTTCTTTCAGGGAATAAAGAAGGCTTTATCAAGGGGCTACTTGCATATGATTTTGCTAGGCTTCACACCAGGAAAACCCCATAGAGTTAAAACTCTTGCCGTGATATGCCAAGTAGAAGTTAGACAGGTTTATAAAGATTTTAAAGATTTGATGGGTTAAATATGGCCAAATAGAGTCATTCAGTATATAATGTGCCAGTGTTGGTTCCAATGTTAGTCCTAGAACAGAGCCACCATTAAATGTCTTACATGCAAGGGACGCCTGGGTGGCAGCAGTTTAGCCCCTGCCTTCGGCTCAGGGAGTGATCCTGGAGTCCCGGGATCGAGTCCCAGGATCAAAGATCAAGTCCCACATCAGGCTCCCTGCATGGAGCCTGGTTCTCCTTCTGCCTGTGTCTCTGCATCTCTCTCTCTTTCTCTCTCTCTCTCTCTGAATAAATAAAATCTTTAAAAAAATAAATAAATGTCTCACATACATCAGCACAGTTAGGAAGCCATTGGACTTCATCTGATCCAAACCGAAAAGGCTTCCTGAAGAAGGAAGAATTCCATATATCCTACTTCGGATTTGCAAGCCTGCAGCATATCCTATGTCCTTGCCACATCCAGTTGCTTTTCCTACCACAACTGCATGGATGAATTAGGATTCATTCACCCTGTTCAGGTGAGTCAGTGGCCTGTAGCAAAGATCCTCTAATACAATATATTCATGATGGAAAACGAACATTTTCTAGTGGCACAGAGAGCCACAGGAGATCCTGTTAGTCAGAGTTTGGAAGTGAAATGTGTCTATTCCCTCTTGGGGTGTGTCAGAGGCCTCTGCCATCATTAGTTCCATGGGGATTTCTGCGTGTAAGGCATTTGTTGTCATGTTTGGGTTACTGCAGGAAGAGAGAAAATTGCTACAGTTTGCGTGAGATAGAGCTGTGTTTTGGCAAGGATGCCTGCAATAATTTTTTTCTTGAACTTTAGTCAAGTTCATGCTTTTGAGATTTGTCTCAGATGACACCACGCAGCAGTTCCTTTGAAAGACATTCATTTCTGTTGGAATTCAGACTCTTCTTTTGACTCCTTTGCTCTTGCCACACTTCTCAAGGTGTAACTAATTAATCCATTAATTCAAAAATTCTTTATTGTACCTACAAAGTGTTCGAGGAGCCAGGGATTCAGCAGAGAATAAAACAGTATCTTTACCTTCAAGATACTTACTTTCTAGTCCAGAAAGAAAATTACTGGGGCGGGGGGGGGGGGAGTGATAATATGTGCTTTAGAGAAACAGCATAGTAAAGAAGATAAGACTGCTGAAGTTTGTCTGGAAAGGTGTGTCTTAATGGGAGATTCGAGCTGAGACATTCCAACATTAAAGGAGTGAGCTACTTAATTATCTGTATCCACAGGCCAAATGTACAGCAAGTGCAAAGGCCCTGAGGCAGAAGGCTGCCTGGTTCAAGCCCATATCAGAGGCGAGTAAGGACCAAGACCTTTCCTACTTATTTCACTGTTTTCTTTGAGAAGTAGACTTGAAGCTGAATGGAAGAGGAAAACCTAGGCTGATATTCTGGCCAACCCCTATACATCCTAGATTTAAAATGTCTTTGTTCTTGCCTTTTCTCTCCCTAAAACGTTGTTCCCCTAGACACTGGAATGGCTCTCTCCCTATTTCCTCCAGATCTCTGATCAAATATCATCTTATTGAGAAGCCTTCCCAGACCACACTATTAAAGTGTCAGATAAGCAGTGTTAGAAATGGAAATTATTTTCTCCTCCAAATCTGATATTTCATGAGAGAGATTACTCACTCCCTACATTATGGGATTAAGAATGATCCCATTTGAGATGATAAATACTAAAAAGTTTCAGTAACCCAAGAAGCCCTGAGAAACAAATTGCTAATTCATGACTTAAACCATCTAAACTAAATGTGATGAATAACTCAGGACCTCTGTGACTTGTTCAGTGGTGAATTGCAGGGATAGAGCAAACCTGCATGGCTCATAGATAAGCCTGAGTGGGACACACACACACACACACACACACATACACACATGCACGGATACACACACATCCCAAGAAAACCTTGACTTTACCATGAGCTTTTCCATGAGAAATGGAAGCTAATGTTAAATGAAACACCACAATTCAAGAAAACTTAGGCCTGCCTTAATGCTGACTTTCATAGGGAATAAGATAAGTTATCAAAAGAAACTAATATACAGCCCTTCCATCAGAAGGGTTTATTTCAATGTATTAAGTTGCAAAAGATGAAAATGAAGACCACTGATTATTTGGGGAGTCGGTAAGACCTCTATCTACTTACTATAACTCATAAGAGGGAAAAAGGATCCTTAATTCTTAATGGTGCTATTAACCTTAAAAATATCTGACAACAGGAAGTTTTACAAGTCATTACAACAATAATCTTTGAATCACAGGGTCTATTTCACTCCTCTCTCCACAGCCTCAAGAAAGAATTAGCCTGTTCAAGCAAAGATAAATAAATCCTGACATCTCTTATGTCCTTCCTATCTGTCATGTATCTTCTAAGCACCTTCACTTAAAATGTCTTATCTCATTTAACTCCTTACCAAGCAGGAATGATGTTCACCACCTTTTCTGGGTGGGGAAGCAGAGGCACGGACAGGCTAAGTGCTTCGTAACTCTGATCGTCAAACTCCAAAAGTTGTTCAGGCATAATTGGAGAGGTCAAGGTCAAAAAGACTGAGAAAGCCCTGAAAATGGCATACTGAGCCATGGATGGCTAGGAAGAAGCCCTTGTTTCCAGAGGGGCCAAGTGGGAGATAGTGATTCTGTTGCTATTGCACCCTCTTCCCCCACAGAGCCAAGATCCACAGAGCACAATGTCCTCCCTTGGTGCTAGTTTTTTTCTGAAAGTTGTTTGCGTCCTGGGGCTCTTGGATGGGGTGGATGTTCTCATCTGTCTCTGCTTGGCCCTGGATATTCCTGCTCATTATCTATGCTACATGATAGAAAGGGCCAGGAGCACGGTCTCATCCACTTTAACTGAGAAATGCAAAGCAACTTCAAGACAACTCTGAAAGAGACTACTGATCAGTTATGAATAAAACCCAAAGGGGCACTTTTTCTGACAATATATGCACCATGTAACCCTAGGCAGGGGATGTTTCTTCAGGAAGCTCCCAGAAATTTTTCTTGAGTAATTACTTGCTCGTGTGTGTGTGTCTGTGTGTATGTGTATTTTGAAGGCAGAAAATATCTCCAGCAGTACGCCCTATACATACCATTACATCAGCTGTCACTTGACATGAAACCAGATGCAGTTCAAGGTCTTCTGACATTCAGCTGACTTCTGTTTATATAGTATGGAGAAACTTTTGTTCCCTTGCCCTATAAGGCATGTACCATGAGAGATTTGGGGAAAAGGTCACCCAGATAGTAAATAATTCTGCTGAGCTTTGTAGTGAGAATGCTCCAGGAACCTTTATCCCGTCCTTGCCATTTAACTGGTATGCTTCAGTCATTCTCAGTGTTAATGAATGGTGTAGATCAGAGATTTTCTCCATCATTCTGTTCATCAGAGACACAACCTAAAAATCAAAATCATATTTTATCTTTGCTTTGATCTTCTACCTGTGTTCAGGGGAAAACATTGTGACCATCCAAAGGTAGGGGAGAATGAAATACACCCCAACAAAAACCCGGTTAAAGAGCTAAAAAATGGCATCTTGATGGAAGAAAAATTCCATGTGTGATTTTTATTTTTCAAAAAAAAATAGTCTAGGCTATGAAAAACATATTATCTTTCATGGAGAGGGAAATGCCCAAATATTGCCCAGACTATTTTACAATAAGACCTTGAAAAGCTATGCGATGAGCTGGAATGAGAGGAGTTTAAATTTTTGATGCAATTCTCTGCTTGGGAAAGTGATAATGCAGCTCAAATAACAGAGAGAGTATTTTCTGCTACAGCGCAACAATCAACATAACGTCTGGGCATATTAATAATTTCACTTCTAAACTTCTCGACAGGGAGAGCATGGGTCTTAATAGCATTGTCAAGATCCTTAGGGCAATTGAAAAACCCAAAATCATTACTTTCTACTGATAGGCTTTCCTCTCCCAGAGGATGCCAAAATACCTAGGGTAATGTAGATTTATTGAAATGCTCAGATAGGCACTGCTCAGACATAACTTTGCAATAAAATCTTCTCTTTAGAAGGGCTCCTCTCAAGTATTTCAAGTGGTCTTTTTTTTTTTTTTTTTTTTTTTTTTTTTTTGTCTTTGTCACTGGGAAAGCAGCTAATGGAGTTGACATTGATCTCAAATGATACTTCCTGGATGATTTAAGAACGCAAAGAATGAATATAGGAGTATGGTAAAATGATGTGGCACCTATGATTAAAATCCCTTTCTGAGATGTGTGAGAACTTGCCCAACTGGGGCAGAATGGTCCCAAATCTACAATGGCTATTAAGGTCATGATTCAAGTGCAACTACTGATTCGGCACCCAATTCAAGAATTCCCTTCCTCTTTTCTCCTCCCCTGAGTCCCACCTGTCTGTGTTTGTGTTTTAGTTGAGCAGGAATGGGCACTCTGCTGTGATTACAGCCATGCCTGAAAGCCCTGGAACAAATTCCAGGATCCCCCTTGGACCCTGAAGTATACAATTGTGTCTCAAATGGCCATACCTAACAATCTCTGAAAAATATCAACAGCAGGGGGGTCATGGCCAAAAAAGCTCCTGTGAACACCAGCTTCAGGTTGCCAGGGAAAGGTTTTTTTTAAGTGGTATGAAGTATGCCCCATCTGAGATCTAACTTTGATTTGTTCCAACGAGGCTTGGTAACAGATGTCGTGGTAAAAACACACACACAGACACACACACACACACACACACACACACAGGGAATCACCATTTATAAGAAATGCCCAGAGTAGACCAATCCATAGAAACAGAAAGTAGACTGATGTTTGCCAGGAGGTGGGGGGCTGGGGAGTGGCTGCTAATTGGTATGGGGTTTCCTATGGGGGGTGGTATGAAAATGCTCTAAGATCAGACTGTGCCAATGGTTGCACATCTCGGTGAATATAGTAAAAGAAGACACTAAAACATACACTTTTAAAAGCTGAATTTCATTAAACATCAGTAAATCTGTTATTTAAAAGAGAGAATAGGTGGTCAGGCTTAGCCAGGAAAAAACAAACAAATAAAAACAAAGGGAAAAAAGGTTACCTTCTCTCCGAGTCCAACTGTCCTCCTGTTAAAACCCCTGTGAGGGTAATGAGAATTCAGGGAATGAAGGGAAAGGCCCATCAGAGTCTGGGGATCAGGAAATACTCAAAGAACAGAGGCAGAAGCCTGCACGATCCCGCTCTAATGGAGTTGAGGGCCTCCCAACACAGCCCTCCGGAGACATGATGTGTTCCTTCACTCATTCATTCAGCATTGCTTCTGTGCCGGGGACATAAAGAGAGACAGGCTCTTGTGCTGAAGGAGCTCACGGTCTAGCAGGTAAAACAGGAAGGTCCAAAAATGATATAAAACCACATGCCAAAACAAAACAAAACAAAAACACATGCCAAGGGTCAGGGAAAAGATGTGCCCAGCGTGCACTCGGGAGGGGCCCAGCTGCATTACGATTAAATACAACGTGTAAGGAGAGAGCCTTCTGTCTCTTAACATCCTGCTCCTCAATTTCTTCCTCTTTATGATGGAGAACAGTATCTCCTGAAAAGATTATGATAAGTTTAAATAAGGCGAACTATATGGAGCGCTTAACACGTGGCCGGTGCTTCTTACACGGGGGCAGTTGTTCTTAGATAATCTAAGGTCTCCCTCTAGACCCCCCCCCCTTTTTTTTTATAAACGCCGGCAGAGCTGACAAAACTTTGGTTTCTAAGCCTGCAGGTGAGTGCTGTTTGTGACTGCGATGCCCATGCTTCCGCCACGCAGCGCGGATCCGTGTGTCATTGTGAATGCGCTCAGAATGCTTTTTCTCTGAGGTCAGATATTTTGTGTAAGCAAGAGAACTACACATCATTCCCCGCGATTCCCCACAGCCCCTTCCTTCTGGGGTGCTCTGTTCGGGGCTGAATGGGGCGTTTCCATCAGGGCAGCCCCGGATCCAAGACTGTGCGCTCCTGGCCCAGAGGCACTGGTCAGAGCCGACGCCCAGGCCCGGGAGGGGAGAGGGAGGTCATGACTCGGGTCATCCCAAGCCTTCCATCTGTTTCCTCCTCCGTTCTGCAACGTGCAGAAGGGCTGCGGCCGCGGCTTGCTACAGTAGTGGCCATTCCTGAGGAGCACCGCGGATGGGTCCCTGCCCTGCAAGGCCAGCGATACCGTGGATGAATCATTCAGGAGATACTACAACAGGGAAGGAGAGAGCAAGCTGAATGTCCCAAGTGTCTGATACTTACAGCCAAGTAAATCTCTTTCCATCTCTTTCTAAACCCAGGAGGAGGCTAGATCTGGCCGCTCCCCCAGCCCCCTCCACCCGCAAGCTGTTGGCAAAGTACCCAGTCAGAGCAGGAAGGATGAGCTGGGACCTAGCGTGCCCTTGTTTCTGCCTCCAACAGACCTAATTGCTGCTTATCCCTCATGCCACTGGTTACGGGAGCCAGGGATGCAGCACGGAGGAGGAAGTTTGAGAAAAGCCTTTTGGGAAGGTACAGAAAAGAGATTGCACTGCAGTTTGGCTGTTCTGGCCTATTTCTCCTGATTCAAGCAGCACTGTGAGGTGCAGAGCTTTGAGGTGGGCGATTCCCTCCAATTTCTCACAAGATTTTGTTCTGCCATTGAAGCAAATATGCAGAGAAGGGAGTTAAGGCCATTTTCCTCTGTATTTGCCAGGGTGAGTCTACACTCCGGGCAGGGGTCTTTGTTCTCTTCCTGTGTGAGGGCCGTCTGGGGCCTTGTGCTCTTTTGCGTGGGGAAGAAGGCCTGGGGTGCAAAAGCAGCTGTGCCACTTACTAAGCCACGTGGCCTGTGGGGCTTTACTTAACCTCTCTGCACCTCACTGGCTGGATCTGTAGAATGGAGATGATAAGAGAGCCTGTCCCATAACAGTGAGTGGTAACATATTGAGATAATTTATGTACAGGACTTTGCACAGGACCAAACACACAGAGAGAGCCTAGCTCTTAGCAGCTTTTGTTGGTGTCATTTCGTGGTCCGTCCTTAACATCAATCGTTTTGTTTATGGGGAATGGAACACTTCTGAATCCCAGGTTCCATTTCTGCAAGCCCTTAGAGAGATGCTCTTGAGACTGCCGATAGTAATGCCTGTGCCATGTCACTTGGTCAGAAGGCCCTTCTGTGGACAGCATTTGAAGCTGGAGGAGGTCTGAGATTGGTGACTTTGCCTTTCTACATTGATTTGATTGATATCATCCTCCAGAAGCTCCCACTCCAAAGAGTTAGGAAAACCCGAGTTCCCCAAGAAATATTCATCATTTTTCCTAGAGCCATAGTTGCTATTGCTATTATTAGTGTTATCACTATTATTAATTATAACACATAATGTAATATACATATTACATATGTAATACATTATATGTACACATAAATGTAATAATAACATTGATTAATACTTACTATGTGCCAAGAATTGTGGCAGGCTTTTTATTTTTTTTATTTTTATTTTTTTTTTTTAAAATTTTTTATTTATTTATGATAGTCACACAGAGAGAGAGAGAGGCAGAGATACAGGCAGAGGGAGAAGCAGGCTCCATGCACCGGGAGCCTGACGTGGGATTCGATCCCGGGTCTCCAGGATCGCGCCCTGGGCCAAAGGCAGGCGCCAAACTGCTGCGCCACCCAGGGATCCCCTGTGGCAGGCTTTTTAAAGATGTATTCTCATTTGATGCTCCTAACAACCATATGAGAAAAGTAAAATGACTCTGCCCATTTTACAGATGAAGAAATAGACTTGGGATAAAAATACATAATTCTCCAAGGGTCACAACTGTTAATAGGTGGCCACAAAGGGGTTCAAAGCCAACCACAAGTCTGGTCATCAGCAATAGACTCCTCCTTCTAACTAGAGGCTGTTATTCTTGAAAGTCTTCATCTCTGATTCCTTCTGCCTCCTGTTTGAGGTCAGGTCTGAACAGCGTGTCCTGGTGCCAATTTTCACCAACCAGGGCTCCAAAACCTCTATCAACACCAGCCTCACTGCTAGCATCTTCAAATTGCTGTCAAGATGTAACTTGCTACAAAGACATGGTTCAGTAGAAGGGGGCAGAGAGTTTGTGGTTAATTCATCATCTCAAGGTCCGAGGGGTTGAAATTTTTAAAGACCAGCAGTTGGCATGCCATCTCCAAGAATGAGTGAATTATTATAGGAGGGCAGGCCTATACTTATATTTTTTTATTTCATACATTTTATCATTTTTTTTAATCACCAGGAAAATAATAGTGTGGACTATAGAGCAAGACAAAGCCATCTTAGTTTATCCCTGCCCTCCTACTCTCCTGCACCACCCACTCCCTCTTGGCAAGAGTAGGCCTAGCCTAAATGCCTCATCCACCTGTTTATTTGGGAGGAGTGCAACAATAGCCAATTATTAAGAATTTACTTTCTTAGCTCCAAAGAAAATCCTTCCTTTACACATTATTGACAATGTAGACATGGTTGTTTCCATAGGCTGTTTGAGCTCTGTGAGTCTAGCCGACACAGGAGCTGATACTCCAGGATTTTGCAGTCTCCAGGTCTAACTTTGTTAGAATTGATATTGTTACCCCTTCTTGGATGGGTAAAGTAAAGCACTACTTGATTTGTCTTATGACTCTAGTGTCAACCAACTGGCAGTTAGGAAGGACGGAATGTGGGAATGGCATCCCTGTCAGGACCAAAATTTCTGGCAACATTAAATATTAAGCACTGTTCTTTTGAGCAAACAGGACAAACCAAGCGGTCCTTCAAGCACCTAGTTTTTAAACATACAGGAAGCACCCTCTCCCATAAATTCATTTATCCTTGCTAGGAGTCCTACCTGTCCTGCCCTAGCTTTTAACAAAGGACCAGTGTGCAGCTCCTCCTTCCTCAGACTAAAAGCCACACAGTACCTAAAAATAAATTTTAGGTTCTCAACTTCAGATAAATCAGGTGCAAGATAATAGGTTAGCACTGTGATTTTAATGACAGTTGCCTTTTGCCTGCTAATAGCATACTTATTAAGTTGATAGTGTGTAAGCATTTCTGTTACATAGTTATTCGTGGCTCAATTGCATTATTATGTGATTTCATATTTATGTAATAGAAGAGACATTAATATGCACATTAATTAAACCCAATAAATGTGTGGAACTCAGAGTGGACCTGAAGGTTCCTTCATCAAGTTGTTAATCATTTCTGTTTCAGCATATATTGAAGACATGAGTTGCCTTTCAGAAGGGCTTTTTCATGTAATTTGACTTCCTGGAAAGCAGTAAAGCATGTTGCTGGCCATTGTTTGCATTTTTTGAAATGGAAAACCATCACATCCAGCAAGCTCATTGGATGAATGTAATGAAAACCAATAAACACAAAAAGTGCTTGGGATCATTAGTTGTAGCAGAGATGTTCTTATATTAGAAATATGTGACCCACCCAGAATACTAAGGTACCACGGATGAAACCAGCAGTCAAAAACATAAATGCCTACCAGTGGTAACATAAATACATACATCCAGCCAGATTAAAATAACAGGGATTGTTAGGGTTGATGACAAACCAGAAAACCACCCAAAGGCATTCAGCTCTGCCAGTCGTTACCATGAGGGAATAGACTCAGTATTTTTGTTGTTTTGTTTTGTTTTGTTTTGTTTTCAAGAGAAGTCAGAGATCTGGAACAACTATACAAAACCTTGCCTCTGAATTTTTGGTAATATCCAGCTTGGGGGCTGCTGATTTGCGACTTCCACCCTGGATGGTTGAAATCTAGGTTTATGTCCCGTACTCAAATCTGGACTCATTGAGAGCTGTAGTTATGTCTTATCCATGCTTTTCTTCCTGAAAGAAGTGAGCAATGCTCCATACACATGATTGGGGAATTGGGCAGCCTCGGGTGGCATGCTTGGCATTTTCGCTCCTCTTCCTCTCCATCTCCCATGTTGACACACAGGTACTTACTGCTGTTACCCATGGTGGATGAGTACTCAGAGAATTACAGAAATGGCTTTGTATGCCCAGGTTCGCATGACTCAAAAGGGGCAGATCCAGTCCTCAAATCCAGTTCTTTAGATTTTTATCTCCTAACCACTGGCTAAGTGACCCCCGCCCCTGCCCCCACCAATGCTCCCATGTCTCTCTGTACAGACCCCAGCGGTAGGCTTTACCATTCTGTGTCTTAATTGTCCTTTCTAGATCTTGCACCTAGTTGAAAAACCTGGTTGTTAGATGGATAGATAAATGAGCAAATATAATCAGTGTCACAGTGGAAATGAGCAGCAATAATGAGGAAAACATCTTCTAATACTAAGGATGCTGGATAGTTTTTGTTATTGCCATCAATAATTTGATTTACTTGCAGTGAAATAACAGGCTTTTGTAGGAGGGCAGAGTGGGCAGAGAATTACATCTTCTTTCATCTCCCCAATGAAACTCTAGACCTCCCCTCTTTAGCAGAAATAGAAAAAGAGCTTGACATCTCTTCCAGGCAACTGGAAAGCTCACCACCCCCTTTTATTTGGACCATGCTACATAGCACCCAGGCCGATGGTTCCATTTCCCACTCAGCACCTGGATATTTTCAACAAAAGGGAACCCACAGGAATTCCACCCACACAGAACACAGATGGACAGAGGAGGGCCACACAAGTTGGAGAAGGCAAAGAAACTTCAGCTCAGGGTGAATAGACAGGAAGCAGGAGGGTTCTGGGATCTCATTTAGTGAATTAAATACCTCCCATAACCTCTTTGTACTTTTGGAGAGTGTGTGGTCTGGAGTGCTGGAGGCGGAGGCCCCGGGGCTGAGGGAGACAGAAAGTGAGGGCTTGAGGCTGAGGAGAGTGGGTTCTCCCTTGTACACTGATTCATCTCATCTTCCTGAGGCAAGTCTCAAGATTACCCAACTAATGGAGAATAATGACACCACTTGGATGGGAGTTGAGAGAAGGGAAGGGAAGGCATGAGAATTCATTAACCCTGTGTGAGGGGCTTGGATTGCATCTCTGAAGGATCGTTATTACATCATTTCACCCCCTTTCCTCACCTCTTCCCACTAATATGAGGCAGACAAATGCTAAATAACTATATAATAATACATTACTAGACAGACAACAATGCCAGGAAATGTAATAGCCTGCTACAGCTATGAAACTCCCTCAAAGATATATTTAAAATGTCACTGGTGCATAATGTAAAATACGAATTGCAGGTTCATTTGGAGGACGTGATTTAAAATCTGTACAACTGTATGGCCGCATTTCCCACCGGGTTTTAGTTTTAGTTATCTTTTCCTGAAGACCAAAAAAAAAAAAAAAAAAAACAAGTAATTTCAGCCTGGAGACACAAACTTCGAGGAACCACTTTTCTCTGTTATTTTTCCTTCTTGTTTTCCTTGGTCATGATGCTCTGCAAACCTAGTATCTTCTTGACATGTTGTCTGTCTTTCGGAATATTTCTGCAGGCTTCACAGGAGCCACAGAATGTAGATTACACCTTTTGGAGATGTAGCCTGGCCACATAAGGAGACAAGTAGTTGAAATTTGTGTCAAATTGCTTGTTTAAATGATGTGAGCCAACTTCTTAAAGCCAGGACAGCAGGGGCTGAGGATTTTAAAAGTTGGCAGGGGCCAAAATGACAAGGCTTGGCAGTCACCTGGTGAGCTGCCAACGTCGACTAGAGGCTTCAAAAAAGGACACAAATTAAAAGTCATGTTTCAGCAGCCATTAAAACCAAATTATAGGCTTACATTGCATAGTGAACTACTTTCATTTTCATTATGCTTAAAATATTTCATTTTGTACATTGAGAATGGGTTGCTAGGAAAACCCTGTGTGGAGTTGTCATCTGTGGTCATATTTACAAGGGATACATGCAGAGGTATAGTTTTCCTTTGTGCATTTTTCCTACAAGGATAGAGGATTTCAAGATAAGAAAAGAGGATGCAATTTGGAATAAGGACCATGGTTTGAAAACATCAGTCCTGATATCTGAGCAGGCTCGCAGATACTTTCTTATTAAAAAACAAACAAACAAACAAAAAACTGTATACATACATACATATATACAAAACACATACATATTTTAAAAATTGACAACGTCTTCAAAAAATGGGAAATTCTATCTAAAAGTCCAGATTTTCTGCTTTCCTTGAAAAACTAGAAGATCTGGCTGCCTTGGGCCCTTACCCTTCGTGGGCACATGGGCTTGGATTTGAGTGAAGACGGCTCGGTCCATAACTGGCCCACTTCACTTTCCTACCTGGCCCCCATAGGTATTTAAATATGCCCCTCTCTGACTTACAGTGTACCATATTCGTATTAATTTTAGAAAGAGGAAATATCTGAGGCACCTAGGTGGCACAGTCAGTTGAGCGTCTCTTGATTTAGGGCTCAGGGTCACGAGATGGAGCCCCGTGTCTGGCTCACACTCAGCCCTGAGTCTCCTTGTCCTTCTCTCTCTCTCTCTAATAAATAAATAAATAAATTCTGAAAGAAAGAAAGAAAGAAAATATTTGTGAAGAATATATGCAGTGTACTGGTTTACCAGGAAACGGTACAGAGACTTGGCTACACCCGTGACCAGCCCTGTCCCCTTCCTTCCATTTCAAGATTAATAGGTTCCAGCCCGGTTCCACTAACCTAATTCCTCCTTCTTCCTTTGAGGCCCGCAGCAAAGAAAGGCCCATCGAAGTGGCCAGTTGGTGCTCTGCGCGCAGCCAACCCCAGGATGAGGCCTGGGCGGTGTCCCCTCTGTCTCCAGCCTGCGACGGGGGCGCTTCGAGGGCGCCTGCGGTCTGCACCACTGACGGCCGTGTCTCCTTCCTCTCTTCCCAGGTCCCCCCAACCACCACAGCCAGTCGACTCTGAGGCCCCCTCTGCCGCCCCCTCACAACCACACCCTGTCCCACCACCACTCGTCCGCCAACTCCCTCAACAGGAACTCGCTCACCAACCGGCGGAGCCAGATCCACGCCCCGGCCCCCGCGCCCAATGACCTGGCCACCACGCCGGAGTCCGTTCAGCTCCAGGACAGCTGGGTGCTAAACAGCAACGTGCCGCTGGAGACCCGGTGAGTCCCCGCCGCGCCCTGCGCCCTGCGCCCTGCGCCCTGCGCCCTGCGCCCTGCGCCCTGCGCCCTGCGCCCTGCGCCCTGCGCCCTGCGCCCGCCGCGGGTGGAGAGGGGGCTCGGGGCGCTGGCCTGGCTGGCCGGGGAGACGTCTTGGTGTCAACAACGGGGCTAGCTTCCCGCCCCCCGCCCCCCGGCCGTTCCCTCCCCCGGGTGGGGGACCCTGGGTGGCAGGGTGATAGGCACTTCTTTGTTGGCCTGTGTCTCCTTTTCACGCTTGTTTACTCTCTTAGGCGGCGCTTGTGTACCCAACTAATAGAATTAGCATACCATATTTTTGCTCAAAGGCTCATGGGAAACATGCTTATAAGGATATATTGACTGCAACCTGCTGATAAATTATGCATTTGGCCTTTCCCGAAGTAATAAATGAAGACTCATTTGAAATTAAGTGTTTGGGGAGACCTTGAGAAACAGTCCCTGATTCCAGACTGACAGAAGTATAATTTTAATTTATATTTCATCCAACATACCGTCTCACTTTAATCCCTCCTGTACACACTAACAGCTTGATGCCTGAGGGGCAAACAAGAATGTACAAAAACAAACAAGAAAAAAGGGGCAGCACTGAGGTTGGAGCGGAGCGTTTGAGAGCGATCTCCAGGTCTGGCTCTGTGTTGTTTTGCTTTTGCTTCTGTCCCTTTCTTACCTTCATGTCTGGTCTTCCAAGACCATACCCACCTTAATGCCCTGAGACGAGGGGCCTGGGTCACAGGGAGGCGGGCTGGGGCAGAAAGACCAGTCTGCCCCAAAGACTCAAAAGCACTGGGTGGGCCGCAAGATGGGAACCCGCCTTCTGCCCCAACCTCAGACCCTCTCATGCTTTGTGTGCTCCAACTATTATTGTTTCTTTGTCCAAGAGAACCATGAAGAGAAAACAGAGAAAGGGGATAATTCGTTTTGACCCTTCAGAAAGTTCTCACTTAGGTTTTTAAACTTTAATAAGTTAGGTTTGAAGAAAGACAAAGGAATCTGTCATCTCTGGTCATGGCCAGTGAATTTTCTGCACACAGCTGGAAGCAACTCTGCAAGCCACAGCATTTTATGTTGTTTCTTAACTATAATTTTTTTGTTGTTTTTTTATAAGATCTTGAATAACTTGTGCACCATTGTCACTGCGGTCACTCTAAACTTTAATAAAGTTTATTCTCTGATGATCATATTACTTTCAACTATACCTATAGTCTTAATGTCTGGGGCTTAAAATATGTAAAGTCAGTAGAACCCGTATGCGTATATAATATAAAATAGATATACTTAAACATCTGCACTGGTATAGTAACCCATTAATAAAACAGTTTTGTTGGAAAGCTTCCAGGCTGAAAGCAGACTGGTCCAGGAGGCTAGATTCGGGATATTTCATTGTTGGTGGTGATCTTTAAGGCTGTATAGGACTTTCTCTTTTTCCTCCTTCTGCCATAGAGTTTGTTGGGCATTAGCCCTTTTTACATCAACAGACTGTTGTTTGAAAAAAGTTTCTGGCCATAAAGCCTACCTAGAGTGGACTAGATGGAAGAAGGAAAAGGATGAGGAGAAAGGGAAAGAGAAATGTAGTAGCTATTGGAGAAAGGGTTGGGGGGAAGGTCGGAAAAAAAAGGACCACCATCACCGTTAATCACCAGTTTTTACTGTGCACTTTGCATACGTCTGGCATTCGTTCTTCGCATGCATTATCTCATGAGAGCCTGGAAGAAATACAGTGAGGTAGGATGGAACCATTGTTCCACCATTTTAAAGATGGACAATCTAGGTGTAGAGGGGCAAAGTAACTTTTGAGAGGCCTAGAGCTTCAGGGAGATGGGACATTTTGAGCCACATTGGATGGAATATAAGCAGTTTCCACACATAAAGTAAGGTGGCAAGATGTCTGATGAATGAATATCTACATTTACTGCCCTAATTGTTATATTTATAGGGTAAATTCCAGAAGAGTGTTTGCTCCTCACAGAGATCCTCCCCTTGGTGGTTAGAATACATATGCTGCATGAACTGCCTCCTCTCTCCCAGCGTCTGGGGAAAATAGTTGGTTTTCCAGGATATCGGCCTTACAAAACCATTTGCAGTCAAGTGTTATCTTGACAAGGATCTGGTAGAGAGGACCAGCAGAGCCAAGCCCATCACCTTCCTAGTTGTCTAAAGTAAGCTTTCCTAGAATTTGTGTCTGATCTGGAGAGTCCTTCTGCAGACCATTTGGATATCTGTCATTTCTCCAAGGATTAGGGCTTCTCAATGATGCTTTTGGAGGAGGCGTGTTAAATACAAAGCTTGAAGAGTAGAGAGGATTGTCAAAATGTTGAAGTCAATCAGAAGGAAAAAACAAGCAAGGGCAACATCTGGATGTTCTTTGATCGGGGCATTCAAGGGCCAAAGATTAGAGAATGTAAGGCCCTTGGGATAGGGCTATCATCAGAAGTCAAACATGGGGTGCATGAGTCAGCAGATACTTGAAACTCCATTCATGGAATTCATGAATACATATAACTTGGATATGCCTCTGGTCTCGTGTATAAAAACTTCGGCAGTAACTAATAAAATTGTTGGGCTTTGTGTTTCTTTTAAAAATATTATTCATTCAGTATCTTATTAGCAAATATTTACAGGGCCCCTCTTGTCTACTAGGCACTATGTTAGGTGCTAGGGAGATAATGAGTAACACATGAATCTTGCCCTTAAAGCTCACACAATCAAAAGGAAGAGGTAGGTAAAAAATAAAAGGATAGTGCAGTATATACAGTAATGGAAGTATAAAGTGACTGTACAGTGGATGAAGTGATTAACTCTTCCAAGATGATCAGGAAATATTTCACAGCTGAGGGTCTGTTTGAGCTGGGTTTTGGAAAGATGATAAGAATTTGCCTAATAGATAAGTAGAAAGACGTCAGAGAGGGATCCCTGGGTGGCTCAGCAGTTTAGCGCCTATCTTCAGCCCAGGGCATGATCCTGGAGTCCTGGGATCGAATCCCACATCGGGCTCCTTGCATGGAGCCTGCTTCTCTTCCTTTGTCTGTGTCTATCATGGATAAATAAATAAATTTTAAAAAGAAATAAAGAAAGAAAGATGTCAGAGATTATGGCATATTGCTTATTCCCATTCCCTACTATTTTTTTGGCATAGTCTTAGAAGTGTAGAAGAGAACAAATTAACTCATTCAAAAGCTGAAACATTGTGAGTTTCATCAGATCATTTTCTTACCCACAGGAGACAGCGTAAAGTGTAGGTACGGAGCTCTTCTTTCAGGGGCATGACGCCACACTAGGATTCCCATTCTTATTTCTATACCAAATAAGGATTGATTAACTACATCCAGGAAAGAGAACCATTGAAGGAAGGGCATTCTGAAGGCTGATTGTGATGTGTCATCAATTTTGAAAATGCCGTGGAAATTTACAACAGCCTCACCACCTCTACTCTCCCTAATACAGACTTCTGGGTGTGTTGGAAGAATTTCATAACTCTGGAAGGTGATGATCGGGCATTATGCCACGCCCAGAGACTCTAAGCCAAGTCCAGCATGTTTCTTTAGACCAGTGAAGAGCAAACCCTTGCCTCTCTGCATTGCTTTTTGATGTTCCCCTCAGTCTTAATGAGGCATGTTACATCTTCTCTGGACTGTGCTTTTTCTTCCATTTTTTTCTGTGACAAGTAGAAATAAAGGTGCTGATTAAGGAGGCATAGCCTGAAAATAGGACTGTTCGAATTTGGAGTTTAATATAGGACAAAAAAAATGCAAGGAAAGTTCCGTACCAGTGTTAATCATGTAAAAGTTCAATGCATCTAAATTTCTACTACCAAAACCAGACAATTCATGTATAAACCGTAACATAATCCAAGAAAAAAACAAACTCAGGGCAGAGGAACTAACAGTTGGCAGTCTGTACTGTCTTTCTCTAGCATCGTGTATTGCAAAATTACTCCATTGCTGTCTTTCTCTCCAACTACTAAGGTCTTAGAACAAAATCCATGGGCAATTCATGGTTGATACCGTGTCTCTACTGCTTCCTCTCCTGAGAGCCACAAGGTCAGGAATCTTCCTGGCCAGCAGCTTCTTGGGGAGTTTCTGAAGTCAGCTTCTCTTGTCTACAACAGTACAAAGTAGCCCGATGACTAACTTTCCTTCCTTTCTGTGTTTTGCTGAAACAAGCTTCTCTCTCTGAATCTCTTAGTGGCAAGTCACTAAAGAGAATTCCCAAGCAGGACAAAACATCCCTCTGATTTTACTTCTTCCCTGAAATACCAGAAGTTCTCTCTCTCTTTTTTTTTTCAGTAATGCCTCTTCTATCTCTATAAATTTTGCCACAAGGGGAACAGAACATAAGTACATTAAAAAATCTCCATCCGATCCTCAATTCCAGAAGCCCTTATTTTAACCACCAAGTTCCTCACACTACAAACAAGTTTGCAAGTTGCTTTGTAAGATGGTCATCCATTATTCATTCAAGAAATATCTATGAGATGAGAACTATCATGTGCCAGGCACTGAGGATTCCACAGCGAAGAAGAAAAGCAAAGTCCTCACCCTTGTGATGATTCCAGGCTGGATGCAGACAGAAGTAAATAAATGATTAGACCACTGTGTCCCCCCACCACCCCAGCCCCAACAACGACAAATGTAGTAAGGGCCATGTGAGGTATAGAGAAGTCAGATGCGTGAGAAATTAACATTTAAGCTGAGCCCTAAGGATGGGTAAGTGTTAATTAGACTTAAAGAATGTTCTAGATGGCAAAAACAATGACCCGCTGGGGAAAGAAACACTAGAATGCCAAGAAAGGAAAGCAAGCTAGAAGGGCAGGCGAGGGCAGGATGTTGCAGAGCGTTGGGCTGGGTTAAAGGTTTTGGACTCCAGCCCAAGAATACCGAGAAGTCACTGAAGCGTTTTAAATTGGAGAATAAAACAATAAAATAATACTGTTTCATTTTGTTTTGATACCATATGGTGACTAGGTTGGGGGTAAGGTAGAAAGTATAGCAAGTCTATAGGTCCAGCTTGGAGAGTGTTGTAATGGTTAAGATAAAAGGTGCTCTGGTTTTCACTAGGGTCCTGACAGCTATAGTACTCATATTTGCCTTTCGCCTACCCATCTGGCAAGAAAGTGAACATTCATAAATGTCAGTTGTATTTTGAAGGCAGAATCAGTAGGGATGAACACTTGTGGAGTTGTGGCTTAGGCAGTTGAGAGTACAATGACCAATTTTTTTTACTTAGGAGGGTGGCTGGATAATGATGCCACCCTGAAGAAGGAACAAGTTTTCTGGCAGAAAACAGAAGTGCGGTTTTAGACACATTAAATCTATGATGCAAAATAAATAAATAAATAAATAAATAAATAAATAAATAAATAAATCTATGTGCAGTGAGACTTAAGTGTAGCTGTTTTGATTCTAAATATTTTGATTCCAAAATAATAGCTGTAACATGGAAATTCATCCATTTACAAATAATAACATATTTAGTGTGTTCAAAGCTCTCAGCAATTGATTTTTTTTCTCTTTTAAAAATAACCCTCCAGAAATTGTGTTCAATTTAGCAGTTATTCTATATGCTCATATACGCCTGCAAATAACAGTTTTTCTTTATCAAATACTTTTTGCTTGGCACTTAGTTCTTACTTACATGATGCCATTTAACCCCTTAACCCTACTGGGGGGTATATGTTACTATCCCCATCTTAAATAAAGGGAAGAGCTTGGGAAAACTAAGTTACCTACAGGTGTGTAAATAAGTAAGTGGTGGAGCTGGAATTTGAACTGGGTCTGACTCCAAATACTGTGTTTTTAACCACCACATGATAGTACCTTTCGAACTAGAAAAAAACAAAACAAAACTATGCCTATTCTGGTGGCAAACAACAGATTAATTTTCCAGGCTATGGAAATGGTGAAGTCAATGCATTACAAGTGACATAAGGCAAAAAATGATCTATGGGACGAATTTCAGCCTGTTGCTGGATGTAGACTTAGTCATTGACAAAATCATTAGCCAGGCAAGAGGTAAGGGACTCTTCTCTGCAGCTCTTGAAGATTGGTGGCAACCAGTGTTGTCAGTGTGAGGCCTCGCTGCTCCATGGCCTGTGCAGCAGAGGATCAGTGTGAGCTGATAACAGATACTCTGCGTGTTATGAAATGTGAGAGCAAATTGACAACACAGAAATAAAAGTCCTGCTACTTCTTTAGCTCTGTAATTTGCAGAATTATTATCTCCCAAACAGAGCTTGGACACATTAATAGGAGAAAGCCAAACAGCTAGGGGTACCGTGGCTGACCATTCGATCACACTTTGAGTGCCATGATTATTCCTGTTCGCAGGAAGTCATGCAAGTGCTCTGATAAAGAAAGAAGCACCTTGGGCTTGTGAAAAGTATTTTAAATATCTAAATGTGGTACCAGAATTTCAGAAAACACACTTTTTGTCTTCATGAGGAAGTAATCTTAGCCTCATCTAGATGCTTTATTGGTAGTGCGTATTTGGGAATCGAGACACAAGACCTTTAGTAAATAAGGTTTTCACAGAGAAACAACAAGATTGTTGAAACATCCTCACCATGCTGAGCCCAAAGACTATTCCAAACTTGTTCTCAGATTGATTTTTCTACCTAAGGATTAATTTTCTGACAGAATCACTGACAAGCTTGATCTTGAGAATATTAAACCAAGGTAACCTGTTTGGGTTTCCATTGGTTTTTTTTTTTTTTTTTTTTAATGTTTTCAAGTGAAGTTTGAAACTAGAATTCATTCTGGGTGAACCAAATGCATTCAAGCACTTTTCAAATCAATAGGCAGCTTGATTTCTCCATATTGCCAAACATTATGCCCTCTCTAAATTCTCATCAGAGGCAACATGGAAATTAATGAGACCTTTAGGTTAGCCTTTCAAGCTCAGCCTTATTTTATAGCTTTACCTTGCCTTTTTGACATGGTGATCCCGCCTGGCCACCAGCAGCATTTCACGTTGCAGTGCACTTTAATTTTATAGTTTTCGTAGTCTTCCTTGGAAACTGGCAGCTTATTAATCTCAATAACTGAGCTGCTCAATAGGTAAGCTCTCCAATGAGAAATGGGGTTGTGTCTTTTTTTTTCCTTTGGTGGATGGACACAAGGGGTTGGTTGTTGGGTGGAGGCATGTGGTGGGGTGGGGTGGGAGAAAGAAAGCCAGTTGGAAAAGGTACCTCTGTACCCCACATCACTTCTTGACAATTGGCAGGAAAATAAAGAGAGCTAGTCTGATCTATTGCTCTGCAATTTATGGCTTGTGGTGTTAAACACACTCAAGCCCATTAATAAGAAAATAAATAAAGTGCTGTGGCACGTGTGCAAATTACAAGGTGCATTAAGAAAGAAATAAGCATTACATCTTATTTAAGACCACTCCAGCCTGCTCTTTGGTGTGGTTTGCAAATTGGGAAGCATCCTTGAAGGTGGACGTATCCAAGGAGAGGCTGTCCTTTTCAAATTTGACTCTCACTGTAAAACTAAAGCCTTATTAAGTTTATTAAAGCTTTGGGGACTTGGACTTCTTACTTGTAAGCTAACCACAGCTAAGGTTCTAGGTAATAGGGCTTTTTTAAGAAGCTGTCCCTACCCCCCATGGTGGGGACCCAGTTATGGATTGAGGCCACCTCGTGGTCATGCCTTGTAAGCGCAAGACTCTGCCCCCAAGTCTGTAAATGTCTTGGGTTTAAGTTGAAAAAAGCTAAATATTTCCATCTTTGTCTGTGCTCTTTCACCCATTCAGCTAATATCAGCTGTCACTCCCTTGGGGGCATTTCCTGAAGCCTTCCCAGAGGATATTTTATCTGGCTCAGACAGGGATAGGCTTGATGTAGCCCAAGTCTTTTTCTAATTCTGGCTCCCCAATGATCCTTTTTTTTTTTTTACAGAGGCCAGATAAGGCATGCTCAGCTCTCCCAGGCAGGGGAAATAGGCTCTGCAACTTTTTCTGCAGCCTCCTTTGATTTATTAGTCTCAGCCTTTCCTGCCTTTGTGAGGTGGAGTTTTGTGTCACCAGAATTGCAGTCCTGTACAAGGCTCTCAGCCAGGTCGCTCCACTGGGGCTGCATCCTCTAGATTAGAAGGAGAAGATTTACGAAACTTTTTCTCAGACAGCTTTTTTCCCTCCAAAACCCACCAAACGATTTCAGGCTGCTTCATGAGTCCTATTTGCAAATAATCATTTTTAGAGGTCGTGACAATGTTAACCACAAAAGGCTCACCCTCAAAATTGTGTATTTTTAAGCCCCTTAAGGAATTGCTTCTTATCCAGAATGACTGAGCAATCAGCAAATGCCCCCAATTTCTGTCATCATTGTTTTAACTGTTCTCGCCTTATATTTCTGGTTTTTTCCTAGCCTTGCCTTATATTTCAAAAGAGAATGAATACCGCTTCTTTTCTTATTTGTGAAGTTGTATTGAAACTGTGTTGCAGTTTGTTAAAGCTTCAGTTCGGTACAAATATCCCTAAGTCCATTTCTCCACAATTAGTCCTCCTGTAAAGATGTTGCACCTCAATGATATGATGATTAAAAGCTGAGTTTTCAAAATCATTTGAACAAATGGATTTAAAACTCTGCACTTGGAAGAAGGTAGAAGATGTTGCTCTTCTTGCATTGGTATGTGCTTAGATAAGAATTTAAAATGGAAAGCTTAATCTTAGTGACTTTTTAATCTCTTACCAACCCAGACTTTCTCTACTAGGGAACATGGATAAAAAGGTATAAGGTGATATTGGACCCTATGTAAGCATTTTATCGGACCTGGGGAAATCTACCCCACCCTGCCATCAGTAAAATGAGAATAAATATGAAAGTTCTCTGGGAATGAGATGGTGCTTTGTACCCCTGGGTTTTGTGGGTGTCTTGTCCTCGGCTTCAGACTATTCCTTCTTGGTAGGTTAGTGTCCTCCAGTAGTATACTGAAGGCAGAAGAATGCAGAGATAATCGCCAGCTTCTAGACTTCAGAATCCTTGTGAGGAGAAATTGTGGCCTGATTAGATATCTTTTCACTTCCTGGGAACAGCTGAAGGCTATTTTTTGTTTTGATTTTTTAGGCATCATCATCATCCCTTAAATAACTACTTTGTGCCAAGTATTGTGATAGGTACTTTATGTTATCTGAGGGAAAGCCCCGTGAGATGGATATTGTTGTCCTCTTTTGGCATATCAGGAAGATGGAACTTGGGAAGATGAAGGCCCTAGGCAGAATAAGGATTCTGGGAGAACTGGATTCATGGAAATAAACTCAAGCATTAGGAATCTGTCCCTCAGCTTTGCTTTTCTCTCTTTCCCACCATCCTTCTTAAGCAGGCCTTCTTTAGTGAGATCTTTGTGGGAACTCAATTATAGCCTGTGGGCTATATTCTCATGGCTCAGGAGCCTAACAGAAAAAGGCTATCTTCTTCCTGATATTTCAACAACACCACCTTCATTAAGTTTCATTGAACTCAACGAGGGTCACATACCCACAATGGCCCGAATCACCAAAGCCTGGAGAAGAGATAATGTTGATTGACTAGACCTGGATCATGCACCCATGTAGAACATCATAGCAGGTAGAGTGGCATGGTCATAATTGAGCACCATAGTTTTAAGAGACCATAAGACGGAGGCTTAGCTGCAACAACAACAACAACAACAAAAAAAAAAAAAAGGAAAAGAAAAAGAATAAGAAAAAGAAAAGAAAAAAGAAAATCAAATCAAATTCAATGCTAGTTTTGCCTTAGCCTAGCTACCTTTTCTCATTGCCCAGATGATAGTGACTTTCTCCTCTGGGCTCACACAATTCTGGCCAAGATGGAGGATGGGAGGATTTTAGGGCATCAGGTTATCTCACTTGCCTGGGCACAGAAGGGAGTTTACAGCTGATTCTATATGAAGTAGAAAGAATAGTTCCACTGACTAATTTCCATCCCCTTCTGATTCATTGCCCTCTCTGGTTCACTTCTCAAACATCCCATGACTTTACCTTTGAGTTCACTGTGGCCACTTAATGCATTTTAACTTTTATTAGTCTCCTGATGTCTCTTTGAAGCTATCATCTTCTTTCCTGCAAAACTGCTTGGATTCCACATTTTCTAATTAAAACATGCTCATTTATTGTCTTACTAACCAGTGCTCTTTACGAGGGCTCATGATGAGCAAGTTAACTCAGAACAACTTGATGCATTTTCCATCTCCTGAAAATGGCTCAGGATGCAGTTTTACCTTTATAAAGTTGAATTACTTTGGACAATTTTTGGTTTTGCTTTTTTAATAAAACCATGAACGGAAAACATTCAAACTCTGGTTTTCAGAAATGCATTTTATCCTCTTCATGGTGAAAATTTTAGGTAGAACATTTTGTAGGGGTCGGTCAGCTCCATAATGGACCACAACTTAGGTAACAATTGAATAGTTCTACATTTAATTAGACAAAAAATTTTGTCCTAAAATACAACACATCCTCATGTCAATAATTATGCCCATCACTATTTACACTCCTGTGATTTAATCTGGCATTACTAGAAGTACACAAACTTAGTGTAGTAGGGGAAAAAGTAGCACACGTACATTTAAACCCACCTAGAATTTCATAATAATGATGTAACTGGAAGACAGGTTGTAAGGACACAGTCCGCATGTGTCTAGGTGTACTTTGTCTTCTTAGTCTTCACCATTGTTGGCCTCATCTAGAAATAGGGAAGCAGTGAGGAACCTCATGTCCTGCCTCTCTAATCAGGTCCACAGTACCATTCAGTTTGGGAAAGAGGAATTGTAGAATTTGCTACAAAGCTAAAGTGAAAGCCTATTTCAGGCAGACAGGAAGAGTCAGAAAGGGAAAGACAGAGACAAAAGGACCTGGTGTTGAAAATATAGAAATAAATGCATGCTGTCCTCTGGGAAGTTGGTCCCTTGATTCTGTCCACTACACCAGAAGACAGACCAAGAGAAGGAATCAAGGTAACCATGATTTAGGCTGGCTTGATCATTTAAGAGAAGTAGGAATCATTTGGCAGCACAGAGGCAGAATTTTCAAGCTGGAATCCATGTTAAGGTTACCAAGTATAATCCAATATCTATTTTATGGATGAGGTGAGTGAGACCCAGATGACTTATCAAGGCCTCCCACTCTGAATGTCCAAGTGGTGCTATAAAGTAAGCCTCTGGTTGAGCATACTTTGCCGTGCATTGCTGTTCCCAGCATGATTAGAGGATTTTGTTGCCTCTTCATCTTGCAAAGAATCTTTTCTCCATTTCCTTCCATGAAGGAATTGTCAAGAATTTAAGACAAAGATTAGAGCACATATTGCAATAGATTTGGTCTTTCCACTCCTTTATTATAAAATGTATAATATGTTCTCTTGATAAAAATATTCAACAACTTGGAAGATAGAAAATGAGAAATAATGTTCCCCTGCCCTTCCACTTCTATTTTCAAGGATATCTCTTTCGAAGTTTTATTATTGTTGGCTTCCCAAAATGTTTGTGGATGTCTGAGCATATTTTTTTAAGTTTAATATAAATGGGACCGTGTTATACATACCATTTGGCAACTTTCTTTTTCAACTTCATGAAATATGATGGAAATCACTTCAGGTAATTTCATGTGGACCTGCCTCATTCTTGTTTTAAAGTCTGTGTAATATTCCAGGATGTCGTAATTTGTTTAACCAATCTCTTCTTTATGGACACTTAGATCACTTTCACATTTTTGCTATTACAAACAAAACTGTAATGAAGAGTCTTGTGTATATACCTTCCTTTGCATACTTATATGATTATATTCAAGAGTCAAATTCCTGGAAGTGAAATTGCTAGATCAAAGAATATGTATAATGTGCATTTTAAATTTTGATAGATTGTGCCAAATTATGTTCATCTCAATTCAAATGCTTCAGTTTCTCTTTATTCCTCCTTCTTTAATGGGCTGAATTTTCTTTTATGGGCTTAAAATAAGAGCCCTGAAGTTTATGGTATTGGATTTTAAACATAGAATTGAAAGAATTTTCTTTTTCAAGGAATAATGTACTAAGGAATACTAGAATACTCTAGGAACTCAGCCCCCCCTTTCTAATGTGCCAGATGTAGTATGAGGAAGTGGTATAGCTGTGGGGAAAATCTGACTCACTCACTCCCCTTGATTCTAGCTGTAGGGCCCAACTTTTTATTCCCAAATTGTGCCTCAACGTGGCCTGCATGATTCAAGATACCTAACCTTTGCTGCCTTTTGTTTTCTCATTTATAATTTGGCAATGTTTAAATTTGCCTCTCCTCCCTCTCTACTTTGCCTCTATCCACCTAACGGGGATATTATAAGAATATCTAAGATGACTAAGTCAAGTTTCTGAGTCCCCAAGAGAAATGCCTAGTACAGCAGTATTATTGTTCTAACTATTATAGGAGAGCATTTATGATCAAGGGCTTGAAAATCCAGCAAGGAAGACAGCCCTTTTTGTGAAAGAAGTATGTGAGGCTTCTGTCAATAAGAGGCCCTCAGGCCAAACTTATATAGTTTCTTTATCTGCAACTCCAATTTTATGCTAAATAAGGATTTTTGTATTTCCCACCTCCCACTGGTAATCCCATTACCAGCTCTGTTCATAAAACTTCAGCTTAATTCAGCCAACATTTACAAAGGTTCTATTAGAAGCTGACCACCAGGGAAGGTGCTGAGGTTAAAAGTGAAAAAGACGCGGCCCTCAACTGCTAACTGTTACAGTCTTGTGGAGAAAAGACAGCTACAGAGATAATTTATATTAATATAAAACACTACAATGTGGATATAAAGGTGATATGGGAACACAGGGTGGTGAGGGATACCCACCTACCCAGTCAGGGAAACCCAGCTGGCAGGAATGGGGTCTGGTTCCCATTTTGAAGGAAAAGTATTCCCTGTCAAAAGGGAACTCCAGGAAGAGGAAAGGGACTAAGACCAGAAAAGCAAGAGTGTACAAGCATTCTGATCAACTGGGCTGGAACTCAGGAAACAATGCTAGGAAGGTCTTGTGGCTCGTGTTACAGCCACCTTCTGGGCCCAGCAAAGCACCTGATGGTATATTCCAAGTGGGACAGGGAGCCTGCAAAAGTGTGTTATGGTCACATTTGTAGTGAGAAGTAGGAAAAGCCTCAGCTGACATACCAGAAATACAAGAAATAAAAGTTCACAGAAGCTCACCAAAGGATCTCATGTTGGGAAAAAGAAAGGAGAAGGGAAGCAAGGAAGAGGGGTTGGACAAGAAGGAAAGATACATCCTCTGAGGAGGCAGGTTATGGGATTCATTGATAGCTCTCTCCAGAACAGTAAAAGCCAGCATTTATTAAGGGTCTCCTAAGTGGTACGTATGTGCTGAGCCCATTTAACACATGCAATATCACTATGCAGTATTTTCCATTATTTTCACTTAAGGAAACCGAGTTCAACACATCGTTTTCCCAAGGCTGCCCAGCTTACCAGGCTGTGAACCCCACTTCCTACCCACGGTTTACCAGTTCACCACTGCGCTGTTCAGCCTCCTAGACCAGGCAGGTGCTGCACTCCCCCTGACCTTGACCTTCTTCTTCCTTCCCTTTTTGGCCCCTGCCCTCTTCATCCACGGCTCTTCTCCTTCCCCCTGCCCTCACAGAAATCCAGACCCTGATTGGCTTCTCCTGAAACCACTTAACCTCTTATCAAGCAAAACCTAAGAGCCAGGAAGGACCCCAGTTCAAGTCCAAGCCTCTGAGATGTCTGCAAAGACAGCCTCCCCTGACAAGGCTCCCCTTTAGTTTTGTTTAATTCTGACGCTTGCAAAGAAAATGCCTGGAGGCGGGCACCTGGCTTTTAGTCGAACATGCCACCTACCTGTCAGGCAGCTTTCAATTTACCATGCCTCAGCATGTCCAACCGCATCTTCGTCAAGACTTCCAAGATGGCAGTGACAAGCTTTTCGGGTACTTAAGGCAAACATGCATGACAGTTTTCCTTGACACTTGCATTTTTAAAAAGCCTTGCCTGGGGCCCTAGGAAACCCAGCATTTAGGAAACCAGGAGCCTTTCAAGAAGCCAAGCTTTAAGAACCTGCTTCCCTGGGATTTGTTTTGTGACAGGGACACTGCAGGACCTGCTTGAGAGTATATTAAACACCATGGCAATATTTATGCGTTGATGCTAAATGATGGTTGCCTTTTTTAATGGCATTTTTCGACGACTGAAATGTATGGATCTGTTCAGTGCATTGTCAGTGGGTATGTGGCTGGCCTACAAACACACTTAAATGGCACACTTCTGCAAAGCATTAATTTCTAAGTGTCCAACAGATATATGTAGGCAGGCAGACATGTCACAGGGGTTGCTATAAAGCTTAATTAATATCCCTGAAGAGCTCTTATATCATTTCAAGAAGAGTGCTAAATAAGAAGAAAACATTGTACCTATGCATATTGCACATAGAAAGAAATGCGGGTGAATACACTGATAGGTCTTTGTATACTTGCTCATGTCTCAGAGGGTCTGATGTAAATTCAAATGGGAAAAGAAATTGTGTGAAAGATAATCATCTTTTATTTGAGTGTTAAAAAAAAAAAGCCACAGAGCCCCAAACTTAAACGCTAGAAATCCCTACACACTATTGATGTGGAAGCAAATCTCTAGTACACAAAAAATGAGTAGTAGTTTTCTTCTTCTCTTGTTTTCCTTCTCCTCTGCTAATCCCTATGTCTAGGATTGCTTGGGTGGCACAGTCGGTTTAGCATCTGGCTCTTGATTTCAGCTCAGGTCATGATCTCAGGGTATTGAGATCAAGCCCCACATCAAGCTCACATGCTGGACATTGAGCCTACTTAAGATTCTCTCTCCCTCTCAAGAATTATTCTTAGCTATGCAGGAATTTCGATAAGTCAGTTTTGTTTTTCTTTCTAAGCCTTGAAGAAATCCCATAACATAGTTTAGCTGCTGCTTTTTATTTTTATGTTGTAATATAACTTCCTTTATTCCCTCCTGTCTTCCCCTTTCCCTCTTTTCCTTTTCTTCTTCCTTCCCTCCTGCCTTCCTCACCAAGGGATTAGGTCTTAAGAACCTACAAAAATCTAGGAAATAACCATTATTGGTGGTTGGTTGGTTTGCTTTTAATTTATTTCTGGGCCATAGTGTACTCATTCAGAAATAGAGGGAATGTATTAGAATTTTCTTTCTCAAAGATGTACCTCATGGGGGTACCGGTTTTACTGGTTTTAAGACTGGGAAAGTGGATGGCTATAAAACTAACATGACCAAATAAGCAGAACGATAAATGTTATATGTAGAGTATCAGGATATTTAAGATATTAAAGACTTGTGAAGATCCTGTAGTAATCCCCTAAATTTTCTTTGCTCTGGGATTTCCCAAATATCATGAAATGCTTTCTTTACCTGAAGCTAGTAATATATAAATACACTCAATGATCCAAAGAAGATACTTTGAGGGCTTATATTTCAGATCCTCTTTGATCTCCTGACAGAAGGAGGAAATGTAGGATTTCTTCAAACCCTTGCTAGAGAAGGACTATCTGAATTTGCCTTTTAAGATAAAACATAATTTCTCTCTAAGCGCCAAAATTTTAGAAATTCATCCATGCTCAGATTCATTCATCAGGTTCTACAATATTTGGACCTGGTGAGCAAGTACTATTTATAATACAGTATTCAGAATATATACTAACAATAAAAACTTTTTAATAAAAATGTCATGGGTAGATCCCTTTCCTAATAAGTCCTAGTAGTTTTCCACTAAAACCTCTTTCCTAAAATGAGAGTCTGTTGACTTGGCATGTTAAACATTTTGTAAGATATGAAGTGTTATTACTCTTTCTGTGACTACTGCTACTTAGCCCTTTGATGATGCTTTTTGTTCCTATAATGTCAAAGTTTTCAAAAACAAACTCCTAACATGGGTAGGATGAAAGAATACTGGCAGTATGTTTAGGGCCAACCAGAATTAGACCTTGCTGAGGAGTTCAAGGTTGATCATTTTCTGTATTGAGAAAACAGCTAAAGGTTCCCCTAAAAGTCTAACATAAAATTACCCTATGACCCAGCAATTCTCCTACGTATATCCTCCCCAAAATTGAAAACAGGTGCTCAGATATTGTTACACAGATGTGCAAAGCAGCACTATTCACAATTACCAAAAGATCAAAATAACCCAAATGCCCCCCAGTGTATGAATGGATAAACAAAATGCCGTGTATGTATATTTGTATATACCCCCCCCACACACACACACACACACAAATACTGGAATAGCATTTAGCCTTAAAAAGGAATGAAATGCTGATAAATGCTACAATGCAGATGAATTTGAAAACATTATGGGAATTGAGAGAAGCCAAGCACAAAGGTCACATATTTTATGATTCCATATATATGAAATATCCATAATATGAGAATCCATAGGGACAGCAATCAGATTAGTGGTTACCAGGAGCTAGGAGTAGAAGAACAGGGATATGGGAATTACTGCTTAATGGGTACCGGGTTTTCTTTTGGAGTGCTGAAAATGTTTTGGAACAAAATAGAGGTGGTGGTGATACAGTATTGTACATGTACTGAATGCCATTTAAAATGGTTAATTTGGGGCAGCCTGGGTGGCTCAGTGGTTTAGCGCCACCTTTGGCCCAGGGCATGATTCTGGAGTCCTGGGATCAATCCCCACATCGGGATCCCTGCATGGAGCCTGCTTCTCCCTCTGCCTGTGTCTCTGCCTCTCTCTCTCTTTCTCTCTCTGTCTCTCATGAATAAATAAATAAAATCTTTTTAAAAATAAATAAATAAAATGGTTAATTTTATGTTATGTGAATTTCACCCCAATAGGAATTTTTTTTCATTAAGTAATTAATTAATTAAAGGAAAACAACTAGAGGATCAACGTATCCCCCTTGGTATGAAAAGTCTACTCAATGGAGAGGCGATAAGATAGGCTCCATCTCCTGCCCTGATCTTTTCCAAGAAAAATGTTAAGAAGAAATGTCTGTTTCCAAAACATGCTTTGGAATGGTTAACTTTGAAGGCGCTATGCAAAATACCAGTACATGTGATTTGGTTAATACTGATAAATGAATCCAAGGGCGCAGTGTGTTACCATCTGGAATTATCAACCTGATCCCCATTCAACATCAGACTTTCCTGAAATTGTGGAAGCACCAAAGATAAGGAAATAAAGACAGGTATATCAGACAGGAGTCCTTTGTTATAGAGGTAGCAGGGGAGGGAGGGTGGAGAAAGATAAATGGATTCTTCTCTGGGTGGAGGAGGGTGTACACAAGATTTTTCAGAGATGAAACTATTCTCATATTCTTATAAAAGTGATTTGGAAGAGAAAATGCACCATGAAATCTTTTTGTTTGCAGAGATACCAAACTTATGAAGATAAACTGCTCTGTAGGTAGGCAGAGAAGTGACAGATAAGGAGCAAGTACATTTACCCCCAAAAATCCTTCTAGGCTTGTAGGAAGATTATCTCTGAGCTTCTGGTTACAAACCAGAAACTGGCCCTGAGATTAGTGTAAACTAATGCCTGAACATATATGTCCACTGGGTTGCTGAGGAAAGAGGAAGGGAGGGCTACAAAATGCACAGCATCACTAAGTAGAATCCTAGAAATTAATCAAAAGTGTATTGTCACTATTTTTGAAAACCATCATGAGTTCTCAATGGAAATAATCCGTGTGATTAAAGCTAACATGCCTCAAGAATGACAGAAAAGTTGAAGAGAATTCCAACTTAAAAGATCAGGGAAAAGGAAAGGCTCTCATTAAAATGTGCCAAAAATCCTCCTCAGATTAGGAAGATGCAGGTTTCTCAAAGGATTTAAAATAACCATGTGTAGGCATAATGAAAACATGGTCTTGTTTACCAAAATCTTGAAACCCAGAGTGACAGGGCATCCCTTGCAAAGGACACTGCAGGATAAATAAATAGATGTGTTGGATCTGAGAGCAGATAGAAACATTTTCAAAATCTAGATTGGCTCATTCTTTTATTCACTTACTAAAAATTCATTGAGAACCAAACACGTGCCAGGCATGTTTCCAGGGCCTGGGGATACAGTGGTAAGGAAGACTAAATCCAAGCTCTCAAGGAAAACGTGTGCCATTGAGGGAAGCAGGTAGGAAGCAAGGAAAGAGCTACACAAAGGGTAAATGCGGAGCAGGTGAGAAGGCAGGGTCTTTATACTAATGCCATCACTCCACCTCCCACAAGTGCCAGTCACTGGAGATGGTCAGTCCCAAGCTGCAACCTTGGCCAAAGTAGGGTAATGAAATAAAAAGCTGATCAAGGAAGCCTTTCTAAGAAAATGAGCTTTGAAGGGGAGATTGAAAGGTCTCAGAAGGAGTCATGCAGAGATCTGAGTTAAGGACTTTCCAGAGGGAGACAATGTGAATACCCTGAGATGCAGAGAAGCTTCGCATCTTTGAGGGACAACAAAATAGTATGGTGGAAGCCTCTGGCACCATGTGATACATATTCCGTGCTCAATAAATTTTGGTTGACTCGTGACTTCATATTTTATTGTTTTAAATATTTTATTTATTTATTTATTCCTGAGAGACAGAGAGAGAGAGAGAGAGAGAGAGAGAGAGAGAGGCAGAGACACAGAGAGAGGAAGAAGCAGGCTCCATGCAGGGAGCCCGAGGTGAGACTCGATCCCGGGACTCAGGATCGTGCCCTGGGCCGAAGGTGGGCGCTAAACCGCTGAGCCACTCAGGGATCCCATGACTTCATATTTTAGATTTTGAATTGTGCCAAAGGAAAAGGAGGAACATGGTACCTGCATGTGTTAGACACCGCCTGTGGATCAGTCTCTGTGCCTGCAGATTGTATTCATTATCTCTTTCAGCCCTTCCAGCAGTTCTGTAATGCAGATACTGTTATCTCCCCATTTTTTGGAGGAGGCACCCGTGGCTCAGGGAGATTAATCAGCTTTCCCAATATAATACAGTTCCTGGTAGAGTTGTGATTTGAGTTCAGCTATGCCTGACTCTAAAGCCTGTAAATTTCCACTGTTCCTTCATTGCTGTGTTCCTTCAGCAGATACTTGTGAGCACCTACTATGAACAGAGAAAGATATCAGGAAGCAAAAGATAGAGGACCTGCCTTTGAGAAGCTTGTAATATGACTGGAGAGACAAGGCAAATAGACAGGACAAATGTAGTAGCATGAAGCAGAATATGATAAAGGGACATGCCCTAAGGTTTCTTCCAGCTCGAAAATTCTTTGACTCTCTGAATGGTACAGGCAATAAACTCGATGGGAGAAATCATTCTGCTCGTTGATTGTATCTGATGGCGGGCATTCTTTCTTCATCTACCTCTGGCTGCCGGTGAACACAAATGCAAGTCTATTTGAAATGGCTGTCTCTACACTCCCATATTATAGTGTATGGTGAATTCAAGGTCAAGTTTGAAGTCAAAGTCAGAAGTCTTTGTTTTTTTCCTCTACTATATCAAGACTTTTACCAATTAACTTGAAAAAAGTCAACAAGTTAACAACTCCAGGGGAAAAAAAAAAGACTCCTCATTTCATCCCAAAGACTCTGAAATGGATTTGCTCACAAAACACCAGGTTTCTTTAGTGACCTCCAGAGACCTTGCCTGTCACACTGAGTAGTATATCATTTCATGGGGGGGAAAAAAAAAGAAGTTTTACCATGAAAAATGCTATGTTATATCACAGTGTGACACTATTTAAATATCAAGAGTCGAAGCTTCTATTTAAAAAACGGAAGGCAATAAATTGAGTTGCTAATTATTCCAGCTGTGAGTATTTTTGGTATGACTGCAAATTTTGAAGAGGGCAAAATAGAGGATTTTCCTGTTGTTCATGGCATATGCAAATGTAGTGATGGTCCCCTATGATCTAAAAAGTTCAGGGATCAGAAACCTTGAAAGCCTATTTTTCATTGCATCAAAATTGGTTTGAGTCTAAGCTTAGGGAATCGTGAAATGAAATGGGCTTTTAATTATACTAATTGGGTTACTGGCTTCTTTTTCAAACTTGGGAAGTAGCAGTTTTTAAAAAACATTTTTAGAGTTTTATGTTAAAGGCAACAGTTCCCTTCTCAACCCAAGCATAAATTCCCAACTGAAAGAAGAGAATATATATATATTAGTAGTAATTTCAATTCCTTCTCTTCCTAATAAAACTGTTTTGGAGGGGTTGGAATGCCTGCAATGTTCCATTCACTGTGCTAATTAGAATGGATCATGCATTCAACAAATATTTTAAATGAGCTGGGCACTGTGCTAGGTCGAGGAGATCTAGTAAAGACCAAGACATACATGATTCCTGCCTTCAAGCGATTAATAGCTACATTTATTGAACATTCACTGGACATCAAGCTTGATGTTAAGCATCTCACATGAATAAAGTTACCCAATCCCCCTAAACAAGTCCATGAAGATACTAACATTCTCTCACTTTACAGATGAGGCCACCTAGCGAGGATAAGTAAATTACCCAGTGTCACACGGTAATAATAGGAACCGGGACCCAAATACTGGTTGTCTAAGTCCAGAATCCATAGGCTTAGTACTGCATTCTTGGTATGATCCTATTGGTTTCAAAAATAATAATAATAAATGAATGTTTATATGTAGGGAAAAAATCTGACTCTAGACATCAAATGTTTACTAGTCTTTCTCTTGAGTATGGAATTTTGCTTTTTTAAAATTTATGACTTGATTTTTTATTTTTTTTATTTTTTTTAATTTTTTATTTTATTTATGATAGTCATAGAGAGAGAGAGAGAGAGAGGCAGAGACACAGGCGGAGGGAGAAGCAGGCTCCATGCACCGGGAGCCTGATGTGGGATTCGATCCCGGGTCTCCAGGATTGCGCCCTGGGCCAAAGGCAGGCGCCAAACCGCTGCGCCACCCAGGGATCCCGACTTGATTTTTTATAATGTTACATTTTATATTTGCAAATAGGAAAATAAATACAGAACACTTAAAAATAACTTAGTTTTGCTATTCAGGAAGTGACTGGACAGTACAATATTCAATATCAATCTTTCTCATGATCTCTCATGCTTTTTCCATCCATCCTATATGATTCTCTCTCTCTCTCTCTCTCTCTCTCTCTCTCTCTCTCTCTCTCTCTCTTTCTCTCCATGCCCCATGTCTGTCTGTGTCTCTCTTAGGAGCCCACTCATAGAGTTTTCCTTCTACTATCAACATTCCTTCTAGGACTGGAGAGTGTAATAATGATGCCAGAAAGGGTGGTGGTTATTTAACCTCTCTCCAGCTAAATGTTTTATTATAACTCCTGAAAACCTAATTACAGTAACTTTACATGCTACAGTACCCTTTATGGGCTGCCTCTTTATTAAACTTACTCCTTTAGAGACAATAAACCTGATGCTTCAAAGGGCAGAACCAGGACCAGTAAAATGTGATGAAATCTCCCATTTTCCAGTGCACACCTGATCTCCCTCACTGATCACCCCATCCCACTCCAGGTGCATTTCTGCTTCTATCCTTTCTCTGGCTTTTCATCAAATTTCAGCAACTGCATGTATGATATTAAAAATCTTTTAGGGATTAATGGGCTGTGTATCAATATTTTCATCCACTATTCTGAATACCTGTGAGTTTATTTACTGGGGAGGTCAATTTTCTCAGTAGAACAACAGTCAACACCTGGTTTCTCTGATAACCAGAGCTGCCTTTTTGCACACGGCACTGTGTTAAGACCATTCAATAGTTTTGCTTGATTTCAAGGAGAATGTTTCCTGCAGCTGACTTCATGAGCAAGAGAGAACTCATCTGCCCTGCCAGTCACTAGTTGTGGTGGTTGGCTGAATGGTGGGAGGAAATAGTGGGAGACAGATTGAGAGGAGAACAGAGAGGGGTAGGGGTGGGGACCAAAACTTGACCTTTGGAGTTGAGGCAGTGCAGTTATTTGTGTAATACATTTCTTTTCAAAGCCCTCCTGGGATTTCCCCCTTGGAATAAACGCAAACCATTAGAAAATAGGGAAACTGCCTTTTAGGATCCCACTGGTTGCAACCTGAGAAATGGTACTTGCCGTTAAGGGATTTTCTATATTTGTTTCTTTCTTTGGCAGGATTGGAGGTTAATGAGTGAGTTTACTTGTGATTGACTCAGAAAAAAAGGACAAGAAATCTTTTGTTTGGGTCTCATGTGGTTTAACCAGCTACCACTTCTCAATGCTTCCACTCTAGATTAGTCAGACTCTTTCTGTATCATAAGAATATAATAAAAATTCACAGTATTTTGCATTGATGGGGTCATTCTTATATGGATGCTATGCATGAGTTTCTTGTTTGTTAGACTTCTTTTCAAAATTTTCCATGGTTGTTTAATCAGAGAAAATGTATGCCCTTAATTTTCTAAGCCAATTTGAAGCAAAATCCTGGTTTGCCAAGATTCTGCCTAAAATACATGTCTTTGCTATCATGTAAAATGCATGGGAGAATGGTTGTTAGCTACTCTCTCTCTCTCTCTCTCTCTCTCTCTCTCTCTCTCAGTTTTTATTAGATGGTTTTGATTTCACATGAAGAAAAGTGACATTTACCAAAAAGATAGCTGCAGGTGAAGTGATGATCACTGTATTCTTAAGAATTCACTAGGATCTAGGGTCCAGAGCTGAGGACACAGCTCTGTCCTTCCTTGGCCTTACTATTTAATTCCATGGCCGTTCAGAGCCCTCCTGTGCCAGGAAGGATTCTGGGTGCTAGGACTAAAGCCCACATGGCTAGAAAGGGAAAGAAGCATGCAAGCTCTTCTTTTATTTTTTTGTAAGGCATCAAGGACTGGTTTTCTCTATCCCTTTGAGTGTTAGCAAACTCCAAGGACAGCACTTTGGGGGCCCCTCATTTGCCTTTTCTTTCTGAGGCACAAGTGGCCAATTCTGAGAGCAATTGAGTTGTGCTTGAAAAATGTCAAGTGCATTTGGAAACTACACATTTTTGCTGACGCCTGGAGTCCTGAGCTGAGCTACTTCCATGACCGACCGCTGGGAAGAAGTTCAGTTGGGGCATCACAAATGATTCATCAGAGCATACTGAGCAGGCCCCTGAGGGGGAAAAGCTGTCTTAATAGCTAGTTCAGGGAGAAATCCCCTAAGCCTTCATGGTCCTCCCAGTGACCATCTGGCCAGACCATTACCTTGTGGGTCTTGCTTCATTTTATTTATCTTTTTTTTTTCCCCCTGCAGCATGTGACAGCAGTCCTTGGGTGAATCAAAGCTTGCATTTTTTTCAACTTGTGATAATGAAAATTTTCAAATGTACAGAAAAGTTGGAGGAATAGTACAAAGTAAGAATAAGCACCTGGTTTCAACAATTGCTATTATTTTGCCACTTTGCCTTACCTATAAAGAGATCTAGAGATACTTCTGCTGAGTCATTTGAATGTCCGTTTTAGACTTCTTGACACTTTACCCCTAAAGGCATCAGCATTCAAAACTCTCATTTAGAAAGATGCATCTAGGGCAGCCCAGGTGGCTCAGTGGTTTAGCGCTGCCTTCAGCCCAGGGCATGATCCTGGAGACCCGGGATCGAGTCCCACATCAGGCTCCCTGCATGGAGCCTGCTTCTCCCTCTGCCTTTATCCCTGCCCCTCTCTCTCTCTGTGTGTCTCTCATGAATAAATAAACAATCTTTAAAAAGAAAAGAAAGAAGAAAAAAAGAAAGAAAGAAAGAGAGAGAGAGAGAGAGAGAAAGAAAGAAAGATGCATCTACTAAACATCTAGTGTGTTCTCTAGAACATAGAAAGCTTCTTAACCAATAAATGCCCCAGACCCTAGCCCTGAGTCTGAATGGAGGCCAGCAAGTTCTACTTTTCTAATAGAGCACTAAAGTGATCACAAAGCAGGCATTTATGGGACACTTCTTTGGAACTTCTTTTTTTTTTTAATTATTTGTTTGCTGAATTTAACCTTCTGAAGATTTGCAATACCAGGGTGTAGCTGTGTTGTAGAGAAATGGGAGTCTACATATCTTTGGTACTATGGTTTAATCATTTTAAACATCAGAAACTAGAAAAAAAGGAATATGATAACCAAATGAATTTCATTTAGCTATGATCATAACAGACACCATGATACCAAAGGGAGGACTGAGAACTATAGTCTGCTAGGGTTAATGCAGTGCTGAAAAGTACATAGTGTTTGATTTTCCTGTGGAAGGATCTGGCCTTGTATGTATAAATATAAACATCTGCCTGTATGCACATACACAAACTTGCAAATCTGGCAAACAGAAGTCAACAGGGCAGAAGGAATCTTAATTTTAAAATTAAAATGTTTGCAGTGCTGTCCTATTAACATTCATTGTTTAGCCTTAGGAAGCTGTAGGTCATTCATTTAACAAAGATTTGCTGAGTACCCACTATGTGCCAGCCTCTCTTCTAAATGTCAGGGTACAGTGTTGAACACATGAGACAAAATACCTTTTTGCTTTAAATGTCATAGAAGTTCAGATCTAATGATGGAGATAGACAATAAATAATACACAAATACATATATAATTTAGAAAAATAAAGCAGTTATAGCAGAATGGAAAATGACAGAGAAAGAAGAGGGCAGAGGGCAGGGAAGATCTCCCTGGGAAAGTGACACTAGAGCAGAGTAGTGAGTGATGTGGAGAAACAAGCTGTGCAGGTATTTCCAGGCAGAAGGAACAGCACGCATAAAGGCCCTTAGGTGAAAATGTGTTGGATGTGATATGATAAGGAATATCAAAAGGACAGGTTAACTGGTGGAGTGAGAGAGGCTAAAGCGGTAGAAAGTACAGTTGGAAAGGTGACCAAAAGGCAGATCATGGCAGGGCATTGTAGGCCATGGGAAGGACTTTTGATTTTATTTTATGTGTTATTGGAAACAGTGATTGATGGATGGATGGATGGATTGATTGACTGACTGGGGAGGGGATAGGAGAATACTGACATGTGACATAATCTGACTTCCTTTTAGAAAAATGTGGAAGATAGACTGAGTTGTCAGGAGACAATTTTAGGATCTCAGGAAGGAATCCCATACAAAAAATAACAATTATATCCTTCTATTATTTCTTACAAATGAGTGCATTAAAAATAACATTAAAACAATTTAAACTTCTTAATCTTCATCTTATGATCTCTCAGATGTTGCCAAAACATTGTTTCCAATTTACTGATTCTATCCACAAATATAACTAATGTTCAGGTGCCAGGCACTGGGGGAAACACATGATAGATGATAGATAGATAGATAGATAGATAGATAGATAGATTAATAGATAGATAGATAGATAGATAGATAGATAGATAGATAGATATATCCAAGTATATAATAGATTCTTGAGTGGCAAAGTGATAGAGGATGGGGATAGGAGGGTAGGAAAAACCTGGGTCCTGGTTTCCCAAGTAGATGGTTGAAAAGTGAGTTGCTGGGGTAGGATGGGTGGGGAAGCATGGGAGCAGTCATTCCAGGAAGGATTGCACATCATTCACAAAGGCATGGTAGTATAAACAACCCAGTTAAGGAAAGATGCATCTTTTGGCATGGCTGAAGCACAGAGTTCAGGGAGCTGGGAGCACAAGGTTAGAGACAATGGTAAAAAATTTGGGTAGTCATTGTAAAGAGTCTGGTCCCATATTGAGATCTGGGTTTCTTCTTACAGGCATTGGAGGTTCAGCCAGGATTATAAGCCAGAGCAGAAGGACATTTGTGTTTTGGGAAGAACATTAGCAGGAACATTGAAAGGGGAAGGGTTGGTGGGACAGGTTTTCAGAAATAAAATTGATAGGATTCCTTCACCCATTATATGGGAGGAGGTGAGGGGAAAGTAGGAGGTGAAAAATGGCTAGTTTCTTAGGCACGGAGGAATAACAGGAATGCGGGAGGAATATGTGCGGGGAGGGGAAGGAAAAGACTGTGCTTGGCTATAACTTGTTCAACACAGCCATGAAATGGAGAAAGAGAGATGCCCAGTACACAACTGGAATGGGAGTCTAGACGTCAGGGAAGAAGCATGTTGGAAATGGAGACCCAGACACTTGAGTCATATGATGCCTGGAGCCATGGGAAAGGAGTGAGATCTCTGGGGCAGAGAGGTGAAAACTGGAGCCCTTGTATTTCTAAATATTTATCAATGATGGCTTGCAATGTCTTTATATTTCTTGGTTTTAATTTGATATCCTATTTTCACCACCCACTCTTGGAAAATTATTCAAGAAATACATTTGAGCTTGTTCTAAATCAAATTCCGACATTTTCCCATCACCCTGGCTTTCTGGTGTGCATATGTTCTAGCTTAATTATAAGGCAGTGGACAATTATTTAGTGATTTGGAAAACTCTTCAGGTGTTTGTTTGACATTTGTCAGGCTTTAAATTAAAACTCATGTTTCAGGCTCCTTATGTTTTTCTGAGAATTAATAATAAAAGCTACTTATAATGCACTGAGCACTTACTATGAGACACACTTTTAGTTAAGTGCCTTTCCTACCTGATCTTGTGTAATCCACACAACAACCTATGCTATGACATGAGGCACCTGTGCCATCATTTACCCATTTTACAGATGAGGAGATGGAGGCTTTTAAGAACAGCATTAGGTAACTTGTGTAAGCTTACTTGTCTAGGAATGGTACTGCTAAGATCCAGTCCAGGTGACTGTTGCTCCAAAATGCTGCTTCTAAGCACTGATTCTCTTCCAAAAGACACTTTTAATCCAGAGCATTAAAAGAGTGCTATTGGATAGGAAATACAAAGGCTTATTTATGGAATCCAACCTCTTGCCTTTATTCAGATCATCAAACATACTTATAGTTTGTGTTAATGTTAGCTATATTAAATAACTTACTAATCAGATACCCATTTTCTGACATGACTGTCGGTCATATCAGGTTTGTTTGATCTTTGTCAAGGATTAAAATACTTTCAAGATTTTGTCCAGAAGCAGCCAAGATACAAATATTTATAATAATAGTGATCTTGCTTCAGAATCCCACCAGGATAGCCTGCTCTGTCCCTTACGCAGGAGCAGTGTGATGTAGTAGGTCCAACTGAAGCATCTAAAGTCAGGCAGACTAGAGTTTCAGCCCTAATGACCTTGCTTGCTAACTTCGTAAAACTGTAGTAATAATATAGGGTTGATATGAGGTTTGGATGCAAGTAAAACATTTAGCATCATAACTGACACAGAATATGTGGTCAAGTATAGTTGTACCCACTGAAGACTTGAAGAGAAAATGAAATACCTGTATAACATTTTGGAATCTTAGAATCTTAAATTCACAAAAAATGAAGGAACGCCATCCATTCATTCATTCACTCACTCACTCATTCACTCATCCATTCATTCACTAAAGTCTCCCTTGCATGCTGAACTTTGAGCTGGATACTGGGAACATAAAAATGAACAAGGTATAAAAAAAGACACAGTCCCCAGCCTCCAGCTGCTCAAACTCTAGACACTACTTAATCCATGCTTTAAAGTCCACTATATAAAATAAAAATAAAAAATAAAGCCCACTATATATTTCCTGGAAGATAATTCATCATTTTAAACAAGGAATGGCAAGTCACATTTGAAGTCTTATAAATGGGCACACATAAGAGAAAAATCTGTCAGAGAACTTATGGTCCTTGAAGTGTCCTTGGAGTGACACCCTGACCCTGAGGAAGGGTTATATTAGGTGTCAACAGTAGACCCCATGACCCTACAGTCACACTGTAGCCCTAGAGACCAAGAGCACTTTAATTGGCAGGCAAAGATGTTCTCAAAGAGAAAACATAATCACACTAGCTAGAGGGGCAGTCTCAGGATAGGAAGCAAGATAGAGGGGGAGAAACAGCCCAGGAAGAAAGTTCAGGAGAGACAGTTGAGGGTGACACTTAAGAGCACAGACTTCAGCATGAGATGCAGCTCAGAGTTCACATCCTTGGACAATTGCTTGACTTGTCCAAGCCTGATTTCTCATATCTTAAAGGTATGGATTTTTTAAAATATTTAGTTCATAAGTAGTTGCGACGGAATATATCTAATGCCTTTAAATGTTAGGTTCCAATATGTGACACTGCTTTTTGTCATTGTTGTCGTCATCATCATCATCATCATCATCAACATCATCATCATCTCCAAGTGTCAAATAGCAATCTAGTTACCATATTTGCTTTAAATGCTTTCAGAATTATTGTGGAAGATAAAATCTAGACCTACATGGGAACACATAAATGATGTGAGTTTATGGAATTAATTTATATCGCCATCAAACATAATCTTTGCCCTTTTGTCCATGACAAGGTAAAACAGTTTACTAGAACTAAATAAAGCAGAGTGAAAGAAAAGACGCCTGGATGTTCCCCAGGAGCCACCCATGTCCATGCTGACTCTCTCCCTTTTCCTTGCCAGGCACTTTCTCTTTAAGACCTCCTCGGGGAGCACACCTCTGTTTAGCAGCTCTTCTCCGGGATATCCTTTGACCTCAGGAACCGTTTACACGCCACCACCCCGCCTGCTGCCCCGGAATACCTTCTCCAGGAAGGCCTTCAAGCTGAAGAAGCCCTCTAAATACTGCAGCTGGAAATGTGCCGCCCTGTCTGCCATCGCCGCAGCCCTCCTCTTGGCAATTCTGCTGGCATATTTCATTGGTAAGTCAGGGCAGCCTGCTCCAGGAACCCTGGCCGTGAGGAGGTGGGGCAGAGGTCGTGGCCTTGTGAGTGGAGAAGGCTTCTCTTGTCTGTACAGTTTGCTTGTTGGCTCCTGAAAGCTCTGAACAATGAGTGAAGGATGGGAGTGCTTTTTCTCTCCTGAAATGTATTTAAATCTGATGAGCTTCTTTCTCAAGATTCTAAATAGTGTTTATCAGATGTGTAAGTCAGCATCCCTACTGGATTCTTTCTTGGAGATGAGCTGAGAATTGTTGTTTCTGCAAACCCATCCCTCATTCCCAAAGTAGTCTTCGAGTCTCTTGTGTCACTGGATTTTAACCCGTCTGAACTCTAAAATTCTTGCAACATGGGTTAACTCCAGCCAAAAACTGAATAGAAGAATAGGGACCAGCATGTCTGAGAACATCTTGATTCAAAGCTAGCATCTAGCTAAGTAGCTAGCTTATTTCCAGAGGTGGGGAACAGAAATAGAATTGAGAGATCAGAGCATCCAGCCAGATCTTTGTATGGAATCAAGTCACTCAGATACAGTGGATCTGGCCTATAACCTCTCCTGTGCTTCTGAACCTTTAGTCTCAAATTGAATTGCACCATATTCATGAATCAGGTTCATCTTTCATGCCAACTTGTGTGTTTAGGAACTCAGGATATACCTTAGCGTAGCAGATTGGTAAAGTTGCTGGGGTATTTTTCTTCCTGTGCCAGGGATGTTGGTTTGCAAACATGGGGTGTAGCCCTGTAACCTCAGCAAGCAGCATGTGCCAAGAGCTCAGGGGCAGGGCACCACATGCATGTGAGCATCCTGGGCTGGACACAAAGCCTGCTCACAGCTCCTGGCCCCAACAAAGAGCCCCGGTGCTATGGCTCTGTTAACTGAGTTTGCCAGTGGCAGATCTCCTGGCCCAGGCAGAGGCCACAGCGGTGTTTGCTAAAGTTTATTTGAAACACTTGATGGTTCTGGCTTGGTTTCAGGGCAGCTATGACAGGCCTCCCCAGTTTGGCTGTGCCATGTTGCAAAGCAAACCTATAAAACATCAGCAGAAAGGAGCCAACTCCAAAATTCTTCTCAACACTTATGCTGAGGAAAAAAAAAAAAAGGAAACCCTGATCATTCTGACTTTGTCCCTTTTCCCTTGGCAATGGGGCTTACACACTTCCTTCATCCTCAGGCAGCCAGCCTGGTGCCTGCCAGAGAAAGAATTGGTCCAGGACTTCCCAGACCTTTCTACCCAAGCTTGCCTAATGTCAAGGGAAGGTAGCCATGCAGTCTCACTGATCTGGGGCTCTGCCCAAGGTCATCACAAGCCAAAACCTGATGTGAAGTTTTCACTGTCTCCCATAAAATCACTATGCTCACCTTAATATAGAAAAATCAGTTTTTACATTCTTTACCAGTCAGTCACATCTCATATCTCCTAGGAATACCTTCCAAACATGAGAAAAGTGACTGTCTGGGGAAAGGTACCACGTTCATCTGGAACTTTGCAAAAGCCATGGTGCTATAAGCCACAGCCCCACATGGGGACTGAGGTCTGATATCCATGTGCCCCTAATTTAAAGTCATGTCTCCTTCTCACTTGCTCTAGTTGAAGGATGGAGTAATGGAATGACTTGCGGGGGAGGGGGAAGGGTGTCTATTGCACACTCAATGGCTTGAGTAGAATCTTTTGTGTCGTTCGAGGCAGTTTTGTGTACTTCCCCAGGTAACTGTTCAAGGAGGCTTGGTAAAAGCAAATTGAATTGCCTTTGGGGTCTTTGCATGATTTGACTTTGTGTCAGAAACTTCAAAAAGGGTCCATGAGCTCACTTTTCAGGCTTAATGTTCTCCTGAGCTGGTGGGAGCCCAGATACAGAAATTGAGGCACTGCTCACCTCTGCCAATACCGTCCCCAGTGTACCTCCTGCTCTACTTGCCAGAGAGAGATAGATGGCTACTTCCTGATCTATTGAGCTTGATAGTTAAAATATAATAGCTTTCTGTAGGGTGATTATATAAATGGGATACCATATAGTGAGAGTTTAATGTTTTAATTGAGTGTGTAACTTGTAAATGATGAATTAGGAAACATATTTATCCTCAGTCTGGAGGCTACTAGAAGCTGGACCTGAGCATCTTAGGATAGTTTATTAGATTATAATCCATCATTTTCTATTATGTATGCTTTAGGTAAGATTATTCTTTAAACCTGGAGTATTAAAGCATAGTTTATGACTCAAAATGAGTGATGGTAGGGGCCAGCTTCCCCAGCAGTCGTGGTGGTGAGCGTGGAGCCATAGGGCTTCTCTCCAGAGGTGATGGCAGGTCTGCAAGCACCAGGAGAGGTCATGGTCTTGAGTGCTGATCTTGACCCAATGATCCCTTTCTCCTTTGCCTTGACAAAGTTGTTTTCCTTCTGGGTTTTGGTTTCCTAAGTTAAATCCGGAAGCATGATGGTTATTTACGTGCAGAAACTCCAAAGTATGGTAAGGATTAATTAATGTGTATAAATCACTTTGAAGATGAAAAGCAGTATATTATTAATTATGGAGCTGCAGGGGCATAAACAGTGCATTATAAATACAGAGAAAAGTGCTGTTGGGAGCAACGAGTGATTGTGCCCACTGAGAAAACAAGCCATCAGGGAAGGATAGAAGGGCAACATCAAAATCAAAGCCCTCCTGTTAAGGAGATTGGAATTTTTAAGACTTGAGCCTTCTTCTGGTTCATACATGACTCCATGTTTCACTAGAACATGACAAGTCTTGAAACTAAAGCATCAGCCCCAAGATATTTATGGATAGGCACTGGGCTCAGGCCTACCAGGAGCTGTGGCAAATAGGTCAAAATATTTCCTTGCATGTTCAAACTCATGAGGAAAAGACTCAAGAAATGAGCGATATGGAATAGTTCAGCCCCATGACAAGTTCTTCCTTACATACAGCTTGAGGATGAGTGTAAAAGCAGAATGAGGTCAAGCCTTGTGTATGTTGGAACATGTGGGCCTTTACCAACTCTGGAAAGATCCTCTAGTTCCTCCTGTCACAACTGGGGTCAGAAATCTTTTATTCTGTACTCTTCCATCAGATTCTTCCAGTGTACATAATATCCTGGAATAAATTTCTCTGAAAAGCTGCATAAACCACTGGGGAACCATTTTGTGCATCACTCAGCCCCTGGCCTGAACGGTTCCTAGAGGGTACTGACTGTGAAATGCAAGAGACTTTCCCTCTCAGGAAGTTGTCTTACATCCTGGGGCAGCTCAAGTGCTTTCATTGCCTGCAACACCAGAAATCCCCCTAGATCCCTCGGTTTCTGAATCATGTAACCAATATAGAGTTTCTCACCTGTTTTATGCCAACTCTGCTGTGTTTTCATCCTCATAGTATACATAACAATAAATGATTGGCCAACTTCCATTTGCTTAGAACTGTAAACTTTTTTACATCTTTAAAGCATCTTTATGTAATTATTAAATTTGAACCATATCCCCAGCCCCCACCAAATACTCTAGCAGAAAATAAAATCGGCATGTTGCAATCATTTCACAGAGTTGATGCTGAAGTGCAGTGTCTGCAATCATGCGGCTGGTTAGTTGCAAGGGTAAGACTAGGTCCTTGGTCTCCTGATTACTCTCCTGATTATTTCCAAATACTGCATGAGACTGAAATGATGCCTTTTGTAGCATCAACTCCCTGTATCTGATTTTGTCCTTATTAACAAGAGAGAATAATTAGTTCCTTTCTTTCCCAAACCATCTTCTGATGATTCCTGCAGTGGAGAGAAACCATATCTGTTCCTCAGTCTTCTAACCTGTCCTTATGTTTCTGTTTTCCCAAACATCTTCTGTTATAGAGGTCAGCAAATATTTTCCGTAAGGAGCCAAATAGTAAATGTTTTTGGTACTGTGGGCCATGCAGTCTCTGTCACAATTGCTCTACTCCACTGTACACACAGAAGCAGCCATACACACAGCTATACATAGCTATGTTCCAGGAGACGTTAATTATGGACACTGAAATTTGAATTTTATGTACTTTTCATCTGTCATGAAATATTTTTCTTTTGATTTTTTTAAAAACTATTTAAAATTCAAAACTATTCCTTACCTCATATGCTGTTAAAAGCATACAAACAGGTGGCAGACTGGATTTGGCCCTCAGGCCACGGTTTGCCAACCCCTCTTTGATTATATTACTGTTCTTTTCCTAAAAATACCTTTTCAGAGTTTCTCCATTTTTACAGGAAAAAAAAAATGCTTTCAAACTGGCTAAGAGTCCAACTATATGTCCATTGTAAATGGACCAGGTGATTATTTTCTGATGCTGCAATCCCACTTCGTAATGAATTATATACCTGACTTTCTGATCCAAACCAAAAGGTATAAAAAGCAAGCCATTTTTCTCTTTAAAAACTTCCCAAAGATAAAAATGTCCATCCTAATAGAACGCTTGAAACAGCGCTTCAAAAAAAAAAACAAAAAAAGAAGAAAGAAAAAAACTGCACTTTAACTCTTGGGTTGTGTGGAATTGCCTAAAAACTTTGCCACATACTCTCATGGCTTCAATCTTCTGTTACCCTGGGTTCCTCTGCAAAATCACTCCCTGTTTTTAAAGGTGCCCCAGCCCCCCATACCTTCTTTGTTGAGGTTTTCCAACAGGTTGTAACAGGGCAGGTTCACTGAATGACATCACTGCTTTCTTGTCCTAGGTTAAGATTGGATAGATCCAGTTTCCTTAAAAGGCACCAAGTTCTTAAACAGGCTACCCCATCAAGGAAGAAAGATGCTTGTGATGCATGACTTTGTTGTTGAAATCCAGATAATCCTAGAAATTCTAAGATGAGAGTCAACACAATGGTTCACCGCGACACAGGACTCAGACTATCACCCCTGAGTTAAAGACAGTATGTAACGTACGCTGAGTTTCTGTCAAAAGCTCTTCTTGTGGTTGGAAAGGGAGGTGGAGGGAAAGATAAGAGCATTTATGTCATCCTAAATTAGTTTTTAGCTCTTCAGATCTCTGCCAAACTAAAATACATATATATATTAGAAAGTCACCTTGTCTTTTTTCACTACAGTAATTCCTGCCAAATATGAAATACTATGTTTTAAGTAAGCTGCTCAACGCTCTGTCTTCTGCCACTCTCACTTTGATCTGGGAAGAACGCGGGCCATCAACATGTCAGGATGTTAAAAGTGTGGTAATTTGGGGTGCTTTCAGTTTCTTTTGAAAACAATGAGAGATTATTTTCTATGGAAACTAAAAGCCTACAATGTGTTTAAAGTTGCTACACTTGAAAATTGATATGTTGAGACTCCTACTGATGAATCCTGTGTTCAGAGCTGCTATTTTGTGTATTCCCATCTCACTGAACAGAGCAGATTTGAGGAAAACATAAAGAAAATGACAGAAAATGATGAGAATAGTACACTTACCCAGCATCCTTTGTGAGGATACAGCCTAGGAAAAATGTTGGCCCTCTCATTCAGACTCACTGCTCTCTGGGTATCCAGAGAGATGCTAAACCTTGCCTTCTGTGTGAATTCCAATTTATGTATTTGCCTCCTATTATCTGAAATGCAAAAAGGCTAGTGATTAAATCTGAAAAATCTTGCAAGTAACATTTCCACCCAGCTCCCCAGTCCCAGATAGTCAAACCTCGTAGTTATTCCCCACAGAGAAGAAGAGAACTGCCCACAAAGAAGTCAGGGGACCTAGTCATGTTGTCAGTTCTGATGTTAGTAACAGACTTTAGATATGCTAATGTGCTCTTAACCAGATAATAAAGTCCTGTCAGCACTGACACACTGGTGAGTCTTTGGCAGTGGGGCTCCTGTTTCATAATTGCACACCCAATTTCAGACGATCTGTCAATTTATGGAAAGCAAATTAAGTCATTAGCTAGGTCTCCATCACCTAGCAGCCATGTGGCAGCATGTGTATCTCATGTTTGACATTCAAGGAAGTTCCTTTACTGAGATGAGGTGTCTTTGCTTTCCTCTACAAGGCACCTGTCAGAAATCAAGATAGTCAACTAATACAGGGCTTTCCCACCCTCATGGGCAAGCTCCACAGATGAGGAAGGGGAAACAACTCTTGGTCCCTACTCCGTAGACCATCTTAATGCAAAACCAGGGAAGAGTGGATGGAAGCTACAACCCCATGCCTCTCCAGGACCAGAACGGGGGTCCAGGGCATCAGTATGATCTGCTGGCCCAGGACTTTGTGGCTTCACAGAGCATGTATTGGGTGAATGCATATGGAGAGTTCACCACGTGTCTATCCCTTAACTCCCTATTCAGGCCTTTGTCCTAAAATTTCTCTCTGACAATTATCTCTCCAGCAGTCATCAGTGTTAAGAAGCAGCCATGGGATGCTATGACATTATTTTGTTTCTTGCCACGTGCTTGCTTTATTTGACTAGATCACTTAGGGTGGTCACCAAGTGCACAGATACTTTACCTTCCACAGGAGGCTTTCAAATTCCTTACTTCCTAAGTGTTGCATGTGTTTATTTTTACTTGTTACATGATTTAGAATTCTGGATACAGCTTCTATTATACTGTAAATAAGTATTTTTTATTCTATGTTTTTTCCTATAACACAATTGCAGAGGTTCCTGCTGTGGTAACTAAAAGAGTACCATCTTGAGGCACCTGGATGGCTCAGTCGGTTATGTGTCTGACTCTTGATTTCAGTTCAGGTCATGATCTCAGTGTTGTGAGATCGGGCCCCACATCACATGCTGGGCATGGAGCCTCCTTAAGATTCTCTCTCTACCTCTGCCCCTCCCAGCTGAAAGAAAGAAAGAAAGAAAGAAAGAAAAAAAGAAAGAAAGAAAGAAAAGAAAAGAAAGAAAAAAAAGAAGAAAAGAAAAGAAAAGAAAAGAAAAGAAAAGAAAAGAAAGAAAAGGTACCAGCTTGATGTAAAGGAAAGCACATGCATGGGCTTTGGTGTCAGACAGATCTGAGTTCAAGTTCTGACATATATTCTTAAAAGCCATGTGATTTGGGCTTGCTGTTTAATCTCCCTGTACCTTAGTTTCCTTATCCAAAACAGTGGAATAGTTCCTGCCTTGAAAAGAAATTTCAAGTCTTGACTGAAATTATATAAGTATCCAACTTTTCTTCAAATGCAGTATATCATCAAGTAAAAGTAATGTCATTATTGTAGGTATCCCAAAGTACTGAAAAGTACTTATCATTTATAATTTTTATTTTGTAGTTTTGGAAAGAGATAGACACAGACCACTTGGAATGTTGTACAGCTATGTGAATAGATAGGTCCATAGTCAGACCAGCAGACCAGTAGACCAGTGTGCTGCCTGGCCAGCCATGATTATACAGAAACACCAGTTAATAAGATGCATTCTGGTTTCAGAGAGATGAAGACATCTGAGTTTTAGAATCAGTGAAGTGTGGTGGTACCTGGCACAAAACAGAAGCTCAACTAAACAGAGTTATTATAATGATTATATTGACTACCACCCTGCTAGACCAGGTCCGTCGAGAAATATAACCAGGTTCTTGGATCACTGTATCTCTGGAACAGCGCCTAACACCTTGTAAACATCAATAAATATCTGTTGGATTAATAAATGCTGATTAGGGTTAGGGCTGAGTTGGATCATTTGTTGACAGCATTATCAAGTACTCAGAATCCTCAATTACTAATTTCATTTGTTCCCCCACGTAAAGGGAAGTTTCTGGTTCCCTGATGTTGTAATTGCCTCTGTTCCCAAATTGCATTTCCAAGTTAGAAAGCATTTAGGCAACGGAACAGTTAGGGGGGATGTGTAAGCACCACATTTAAGCCCTCTAGCAGGAATCTGTGATTCCCTGAAATCGAGAAAGCTAGCTGAGTGAAACTGGGAAGTGTTTGTGTCTGGCATACGGCCACCATTTGGCACTCATATTACAAAAGTATAGCAGAATTTAGTTGGAGTTCAAGGTGAAGAAGCAAATAATGGCATAAATCTGAAAGTCTGTTGGCTGCTTCTCTGTAAATGAGGATGTGCTAAGAAATGAAGCAATTGCTACAAGGCACCAAATAGAGAAAAGGACTATTATATGGTGAATTAGGTCTGTGTACACAAGCAGAATCTATTGTGCTCTGAAATGCCCTGCTTAGCTGCATAGCCTCATACAACAGAAATTTGACCCCGAAGTGAACTTTTAGAACATTCATATTTTTCTTGAGGTCACCTTAAATCATACTTCTTGTGTCCTTCTTTGAAAATTCCTTTCTAGAAAATCCACGTTTCAGTTGTTAAGAATAGACACTCAGGATTTTTGCCTCAGCCCTTTTCTCATCAAATAAATCATTTATTAAATTGATGTCTCATATTAAGATCCTCTGCATTAGGAGAGCAAATGGTCCATCAACTATATTAACATATTTAATATTACCATAAAAGAGAAGATAATGCATTGCCTGTTCCACTAATTTCATTTTTTATTATCAATTTCTAGCCTTAAATAAATATGTAAATATCAGACTGTCTCAGAATATACAGCAGTCCTAAGCTACATGTAGATAAGAAAAGAGTTTCACTGAAGAAAATATTGTCCTCCTTTCTTGGAAAGAAAGATTTATATGATTCATAATATGTATATCTTTTTTTTTCCCTAAAAACCAAAGCTACAGATGAGAAGGGAAGATCAGCTTTGCCTCCAATCTTTACCTTTCTTTCATCAGGACTTGATTCACAGCTGTTAGGGAAGGTCCTTCCCTTGGGATGAGTTTTCAGTGGAGTTAGGTCATTTGTGGGAAGATTTGTACAAACATGTTTGGCACTCCCCTAGGGACTCTGATCTTTATAAAAGAAAGGCGTATTACCTTACTTTTGCCTTTGTGGTCGTGATGCAATCCGATCAGTTCACTTACTTTTATTACACCATGAGCGTTTTAGAAGCACGTTGATGAAGTTTAGATTAGACTTGCTTATATTCCACAGGGAAAAGTAAGTGGCAGTGTGTCAAATGCATTCTGCTCTTCAGGCCATGATAAACAAGATGACATCTTGCAAAAAAGTTTGGTGTGCCTTTGAATTAGAAGCATTGTTGAAACTGGTTTTAAGGCTACCTTATGCCCCAAATTTTACAAACCTAGACAGCTAAGGCATTCACTGAATTAGAGTTCATGTGTTTATACTTTCTTTTAACAAGAAGATTAGTATACTTCCTTGAGAAAGCTATCTCCTCTCTTGAGAAAATTATAGGTTAAAGGTGTTTTTTCCTATGAAAAATCTTTGTACAACTTTGTGTATTCATATTATGTTTTATCAATTTAAAGTCTATTGCATTTATTAATTCTAGGTTTTTTCCATTGCACAAGAAATTTTCTTTAGGCAAGTGATTGGCTAGTCACATTGTCTGCTGGAATCTGCTGACCATCCTTGGAAACTAGGACATTTTTACTCAAAGTCTTTTCCTAGACCTAGAGTCTCATAAGCACCCCAATAAAATAGTATGCTTAATAGGAAATCTGCAAGAGACTGGGTAATTTATGTTTTGCATAAATGACCTGTGCCACAATGTTAAGACATTTGAGTTTCATTTTTCCAAGATCCATCAGAAAACAGAAGCTTTTATACTAAAAACTTTTTACTAACTCACTGGTATGAACAAATGGTCAGCCATCTTTTCTTCCCCCCCACCGTCCCAGAAATATGAAGTGGTCTAACCAGTACACAATAAGAGATTGAAGAGATTTGTGTCTAGTTTTAGCCAATCTGTTTTTGCCAAATGAAGTCATTGTCTCCTCTTGAATTTACTTTAAAAACTGTAAAGCTTCTCAAAAAAAAAAAAAAAAAAAAAAGCTGGCCTGTGATTAGCTTACACTTCTCAGGAACTAGGGCAGTAAAGAGCCAAAGAAAGAATATATACCAAAAAGAATGAGTTGAAGTTAAGACAAAAAGTAAGGAAAAGGCATAAGAAGCTGTGAACAGAGTAATCAGAAATGCTCACAACCAATGCCAGCTACGAGATACCATATACTAAGCAGGATAAAGCATGGAATAATTAGAAGACACGAGGGATGGGGGAAAGTGACACCCAGCACATCACATTGCATGTAATCTTCTGCATGATTTCTTGAACCAATAAGTCCAACCAAGGTAATGAGATGAAAAGCAATCCTTGAGAATTGCTTGGAGGTGCTGTTTCACCCCCTCATCTTATATCATTAAACTTCGGATCCCTCATGAACTACTTAGATAAATAACAGTGGACAGCTCAACATTTATCCAAATAAACCAGAAAGCCACCATGATAAAGGAAATTGAATTTACAGACACAGCAGGCCCTTGCCTAATAGATGAGAGTAATGTGTCTAATGTTGAAAATCAATCTATATTTCAAATACAGTGTATGAAGGGGGGGCATTAAAATCACCTCCTACAAAATCATTTCTCACTAAGGTTGGTTTATCTTCTGTTGGATCTAATTGATACTCATGTAATTCCACTACGGTCTTTGCTACTGCAAATGATGTAAGAGAAGGAAAGAATGAATATGCCTATTGGAGGAGCCAAGGGAGCATTGAAAGTTAGGCTTAGAAAAATCAACCTTTTTCTTCAGATATGTTGTCTTTGGAATGACCCTTGAAGCCAGGAAGCAAGTATATTTGTTTTTTTAATGAAGTGAGGGCATACTTGAAAGTCTTCTGTTCAATCTTAATCCTAAACAGACATGAGGGAGGAGAATTATTTTATACTGCATCCTTCCTCTGCTTTATTTTGCCTATTGTCATAATGTAAAAGAAGATCCAGTAGGAATATCTGAGATGACCCAACAGTTTCAGCTCCCAATCAGATTCAGTGGATTTATGAACGGCTTCCTGATTCCTAATTGGGCATGTCTTGGCCTCAGGTAGGACATGGGTATGCCTAGGCCAATAGCATCTCACTGCTCACCCAAGTCTGGACTGGTAGGAGGACAGAGGGCTTGAGCAGGGGAGTGGGACAGAGAAAGTGAAGGAACAAGAGGTCAGCTGTCCTATTTGTATGTGTGTGAGTGGTGCCCCCATACTGCTACTCTCACAGATACTGCCCCAAACATTCTGGTCAGGAAGAGTCTTCAATATGTGTACATTTTAATTAAATATTTTGACAGGTACTTTTGGTCTGACTTTAAGGAAACCAGCTTCTGATCCTGCTTCCAAAGGCTTAATCTTTCACATTGTTTGTTTACTCACACAGATGTGGATGTCACTGCTTCTTCCCCATTCTCTCTTCTATATGTTCTACCTGTAAGTATCCTTGGAGGAAGTCCAGATTTATCCTGCCCTGTCAGGTTTAACTTTTTAAAAGGAATATACATACATTACAATTCATTTAATTTTAGACTTTTAAAAAATTTCCTGGTATGCCAATTGCAACTTTATCCCACTTCTTGTCTCCTTGACCCTCCGCCTCTTTACCTTGGCTCTTTTAGGTGGGGGTGGTCAGGATAAAGTGTACCCAAGGGCTTGTGGTCTTGGCCCTGTCTGGGAGAAAATATCTCTATTTCTTTTGTAGGGATGTGGATGCCGATTGCATGGTATTTTATTCTTCTCTTCAAAACTGACAGGAATTAAGCCTTTGGAAAGGTCAGCTGACCCAGTAGTGCTCTCTGTATTGTAGTGAAATACCAATGGCTTGTTTTAATGTCAGAGGCAAATTGGAGAGTGGACCCGACTGAAATATCTGTGACTAAATTTGTCCTGAAGGAAGAAAAAGAATTGTCTGTCACGTTCGCATGACTAAGGGGTTTATTAAACAAGCTGTTGTGTACCCCACCCAGGGAGAAGGCTGTCAAAACATGAAGGGAAAAAAAAGAGAGAGATCACACAGAAGCCAAGCCTGAACTCTTCTCATAATTGCATGTCTGAGCACCTTGGCTAATTTGCCCACGCCCTTTGTAATTCTTTCTTGATCACACACTGTTGCTGCCTCACCCCTGACCAGAAATGTTCCTGTGCCCGTATCTCCCACAGTAGCATGAGACAAAATGACAGAACAAACCAAAAAAACATGGCTTGTGGAGAAGGTCCCCAGAGTGCATGGGTTTGGCTCTGGGCTTGTTGCTGCACCCTTTAAAACCCAATTACTGGGTCAAGTGGACAGCAGGAGTTTTCTTTGCAGGGCTAGTCTGACATCTCTCTCGGTAGAAACATAAAGAAGGACTCCAGACACGAAACATGATTAGGTGTGCTTTGCAAAACAATGGAAAGGATTCTTTACATGTGCAAATGTTGTCAAATTTTGGCTGATTTTAATTAGTGTGAGAGGCCCAGTAGGGTGCAGACCCAATGGCAAAGAATCTTTGTTGACGCGGAGAGGGAAACAAGTATTGTAAGAATAAACAAGCATGTACAAGGGACAAAAATACGGGAAGGCATTCCTTAGAGTAACTATAGTATATATGGTGTTTGTATTTCTTTGGCTGGGCATGTAAAGGGAGAAGGAGGCCAGGTAAATAGTGAGAGAAAATGAGTTTCCGCTGGCCTCTTTAGAACCAGAAGGAACCACATGCTCACCACTGGCATAGTGAATAAATGGAAGCTCAGACTCTGTGGTTGGCTCAGAAAATCCTCTGACTTAGACTAAGTCGGTTCTTATATTTCCACTAGATGATGAGGCCCCAGTTTTAGCCTATCTCCTCACTCTCCTGTTCCCAGCATCCTAAGAGACTATCCATTTATCTCTGAAAGCCAAAGAAAAGAGCATGATGTGAGAGGAGGGAGTAAAGCCAGTAGCCCAGGAAAGATTACTCTGATGCTGAATGGGCAGGGGCCTAACATCTCTCCCCCGAGCCACATGACCATGGTAGAGTCCTGAGGTTCTAGCACACCAGGGTGGCCGGGGGACCATGGTATCTTGACTGAAGCTTTGCCACATATGCAGAAAGGTTCTCTGTGTAGAAAAGAATTTTGATTTGGGGCTTTAATGCCTTTGAAAGCACATCAAGAGTAACACTGACATGCTTTCACCATAGCCTTGGAATCCTAAAATAAATAATAGAAAAATTGTGATTTAAAATATAATTCCAAATACTAACTGGGCCCCGCTGCCTAGATGAGTAATAAGCTTCAATAAATGTGTGACAGGCACAAGGCTCTTCAGTATGAAGAGTAGTGAGGCCTCAGAAATAGAAATAGGTTTTTCATTACATGAGGGATTATGTTCAGCCTGACTGTGGAGCCCGTCGGCAGGGCCACAGCTGCATCTTCTGCCTGCAGACGTATTAACGGGTAATAGTCAAGCAGGCCTGCGCAGCCTGCAACAGCGATTTGTTTTAAGGAAGGGAGAAAGGTCGCTTTCTCCCACTTAAGTCAGGATTAGCATTGTTTACTACACACTTTCCCTTAAACTTCTATTCGTCTGTGCTAATGAGCTGCAATTGGAGTCAGGTTCCACCTGAGTGCCTGCTAAAATCTGCAAGGAAGCCTAGGATGGAGAAGCGGCATGGTTCGGATTGGTGGTGGTTGCTCTCTCATTTTGACCCACCAACACACACAAGGATACTTCTCTTTGAAGACCATACAAAGTTTTATTGTTGAATTTCAAGCAAGCTCAGCTATTCATCTGAGTCTTTCCTAATACAAGAACTCAGAGTCAGCACATGCATACTCTGGGCCTCCCTTCTTTTCAGAACTGAGATGTGGGTGTCAAGAAACTGAGTTGGGCCCACCCTGCCCCTTTTGTGACCAAGGAGTGGGGTCTTGGAAGATGAGTTTCAGGAGGAATTTGAGAAAGGTTTGGGGACTTGGGTGTAGAAGGGCACCCATTATGAAGAGAGTTGATTTCAATATGAGATGGGCTTTCTTTTGCACAATCAACACAGAATTCCCAGCCTCTGTTCTTTCTTGACCCAAATAATGACTTCCTTTATGACTCACTGAAACTTCAGACTTCCAGCATCATTGTTCACCTGGATCAGGAGACCTGATCTCTGGGTGTGGTGGTTCCTCACTTTAGGGACCAACTGAAAAGTCCCGTGAAGAAAGCCCTGGATTTGGTTTTGCTAGGTTCCCATCTCAACCCTTAGTAACTGTGTGCTTTGGGGAAAGTCAATTTAACACCCTGAGCCTCATATTTCTCAACTTTTAAGAAATAGTCAATAACAGTTATAATGATAATGTTACCTTTATCATAGTCTTCCTATGTGATATTTAAAGCAGATTTTGATATCTACTAAAGGATATTGAGCTGTTTGTGCATTCATTCAAAAGAAAAAAATACACAGATGCTAAGGTGCAATTTAGGAATTAGACTATTGAAGTTCAGAGAGGAGAAACCCCCAAGGATTGGAGGAGTTGAGGATGACCAGGTGGCTGCAGTTCCAGGTCCACCCAGTCCTGGAAGGATGGAGAGAAATGGAATTAGGAATGGGTTGAAAAGTTTGCAGGCAGCAGGGTAGGAAAGGGGCCAGAATTAACAGGACATGGTACAGGGGAGATTAGGGGCTTAGCCAGTGAGAAGAGGGCTGTCTCATGAAGAAGAGCGGTAGGAAATACGAGGTGAGGTAGAGCAGCACCAGATGATGGATGGCCTAGAAGTCTGGTAGAAGATTTAACTTGATTAGTTTGGTTATAGAGGGGTATTTAAGGTTCATAAGCAGGAATGTTACATAAAATTATGACATGCTATCATGTCAGTTATCTAGTAGATGCTCCATAAACATTTATATGCTAATTGATTGAGGATTTGGAATAGATTGGGAAATGGACAGAAGACAGGGAGACTTATCCAAAGGCTCTGGCCATAATCAGTGGATATGTGAGTTGGTAAGGGACTAGATTAGAGGAGGAGCCATGGAAACAGAGAAACAGAGTTAATGTGTGAGAGATTCCTTCCAAAGAAGAAAAGACAGATTTAGGATATGATTTGTATTGTATTGACTGTGGAGATGAAGAAGACAGAAATATCTAGTATGTCCTTCAGATTTCTAACCTGTGTCTGCAGAGGAGTAGTGTCAAGAATGGTAAACTGAAAAATTAAAAATTAACCCACCATATTTAAATCACTATACCCTTTTCTAAAAGCATGGTTGGCCCAAACATTTTTTCTATTGGCACAGAATTCTACCAACGCTGGCAAGAAGCCATTCTTTTTTTTTAATGCACTCAGTAAATCTCTGTGCAGTTTCTTTATTATGAGAAGGCCCTTTGATCCAATAAAACCCATCAAGACCCCTTCTGAGGCATTCACTCTGGATTTTGTATGAAAGTCCATGGAGAAAAAGGAGAGCAGAATTGGGTTAAAGCTAAACTCTGAAAAGCTAACAAAATGCCCCCATAACAGTGCTCATATGTAGTGCAGATTTTGTGAACCAAAAAGAGGCATCAGGATATACGTTGAAACTCAGCATACCCACTTATAAATAGAAAAGCACACTCCAGGACTTGAAGGCACTTGCCTAATAAATGCAGAATGTGGTCCTGGGAGTCTGTACCATTGCCCTTTTTGATTTGGGGCAGTGAAGCTTACAAATGAAAATCTTCAAAGAAGAAAGTTGCCTTTTGATCAGCTGGTTGGAGGCAGGTTTGAAATTATGATAAATCTGCTACATATTCACTGTATGAACAGATTTCAACTCTAATGCAGCTGCCTGTGTCTCTGCAAATGAGGCTGCCTCACTGTACCCAGGCTAAAGGATCAGATGGATGGGGTTGGTTCTGGGTTTATGGATCCAGGCAGAGAGGGCCAGACATCAGGGAACACGTCCATGCCCTCCTCCCCACTGCCCTCCCTCTGCACCACGCCAAAGTCTCCATTTATTTTCTGTGCTTTAACATTTGACTGAAGCACATGAAATACCCCCTCAGACTCTAGGGGTAAAGCATAAAACAGAGTGCTTACCTAGGGAATTTTAGAGTTAACTTCCAAACTAACCAGGAGAATTTAGGCCCCAAAGGCATTATCTGGATTGACTGTGTGGATGAACTTCACTTTAATAGATAATTATGTCTCTGTGCTTTCTTTTTATCCTTAGCTTACTTCTTTCCTCTTCTGGTCTCCTTTCTGCTGCAGGGGAACAGGAGGTAAGCCTCAGCCACAAGGCTGGACATCCCATTCTTGCCCAGTTTTTGACCCTAAACCACGGTGCTGGTCTTTAAGGACTCCTAAATCAGCAACCATTTTCCAACCTTGGTTGGATTAAGACAGATGTCAGATCTCTGCCTTCTCAATGAGAGGCAATACCACGATGCTCTCATAAACCCACCTCTAAAGCCTTCAGAATCCTCCTGCAGCCTCCCCAGGATGGGAGAAGGGAGATCAGATGTCATGCTTGTGTGATGATTAGTTGTGGGGTACATCCCCAACAAGCCCATAGCTCAATCATAAATATGGAGAGTTAGTTTAAATGGCACTTAAATTTAGTCGACTTATCAGCCAGTTAGAACAATCACAAGATAATAGAGAATTATTGTCTAATAGTATTCCTGTAGTTGGCGACACTCTGAAAGCCTCTTTAAAACAGAAAGGAACCTGCTCTTAGGACTCAAAGATTGGTTGAGAGTTGAAAGACATCCATGAGAAGTTTAAAGTGGAGTTTGGAACAGAGTGAACAGGCTCTTAACCATGGGCAAAATTGTAAGAGAACATCTTACACTGTTCTTGCAAACCAACTTGTCATTTCTCAAGTGTATAATGAAATAATGTGTATGAATATTTTCATGCAGAACAGCCTTTCTTCCAAGTTTTTCCCTCTTCAGTGCTTCGTAGTACATACAACAGAGTCTTTTAGAACAGTGTTTTACAATCTCAAGACCAAGGGCTCCCAAACATGTCCTGAGAGTAGTGTAAATGAGTAGCAAACGTCTCCAAGACTGTATTTATATAAGTAAATGATGGATAAGGAGGGATGTCTATGGGGACGGACCCTCTCAAAATCACTAGGAGTAGTGGAGAACGAAAGTAAAATGCCAACGATCCTGTTCTGCAGCTACACCAATTAGCAGATCTTTCATAGTTCAGGTGTGTAAGATGAGCTGAGGTCTTTGCAAATGCTTCCCTGTAACAGGAGGGATGCCCTTCTGTATTCAAGTTGGAGGTGTAGCTAGAAAACAGGGATGAGGCTCCTTCTCCACTTCCTTTTCATAACTGTTTTCCCTGTGATCCTTTTTGCTGTAATAGCACTCTGTCTGAAAAGGATGGATTGGAACCCCCTAGGTCTTTTTATAGAATATCAAATATTTTACCCATTAAGCTGACTTGATTTGAAGAGGTCCTTGGCACAGATTGATGAAATAGTCCAAATATTATCACTCCTTGTTCTGCAGTCTCAATGGAGTAATAACCAGTCGCCTGGACCTTTGCTCATTAATGAAGTGGTCAGAGCTCAAAGATGTGCAAAATTCTTTCCTTCCTTCTTTTGCTATTTTTTACATTATGCAGGGTTACAGTGCATCGGGGACCACATACTTATCGACACCAGTAACATTCACCCAGAGAGACCCTTTTGTACACCAGCACTTTATCACCCTTCGCTCTAACTCAGCACACACCCTCCACCTCTAGAACAATATCTAAAGATATTTTTGGTTGTCAAAGCTAGGGGACGCCACTGGCATCTAGCGGGCCAGGGGCCAGAGATGCTGCTAAACATCCTATAATGTATAGCACAGCCCCCCACAACAAAGAATCATCTAACCCAAAATGTCAATAGTACCAAGATTGAGAAATCTTGCTCTCCTTGGCTTACAATCATGTCTTTAGGTGTATTTTTTTTCTATTTTTACCACCAAAATTAAAATGAGATCTTAGACGTATTGATTGCCCCCTGGTGGGTCAAGTTTGGCTCTGTGTTGCTTATTCCTGTTGGTACTATTTTTTCATACTCAAAGTCCTTAATCCTGTTTATGCAGGCAAGCTGTGGTGCTAAATTCTGAGAAGCGATTTGACTAAAGGGGTCAAGTTTGTGCTCTGAGAAGAAGGTTCACCTGAAGAGGCATAATGACAAGTATCCTTGAAGGTAGATCTTTCCCAAAGGACAATGAAGTCAGCCATTTATTAAGGACCTACTATGTAAAGAAACTTCACATTCAAGATATGATCTAATCTTCCTGATGACTTAACTTTTGTATTTACAATTAAGGAAGGAGATTCAAAGAGGTTAAGGAACTTGCCCACAGTCACACGCTAGGCAGTAGTTGGGATTTGGAGTTTAAACATGGGTTCATTTAACTTCCAAGTCCGTGTCCTCACCCATATGCTTACTGCCATCAACTTATAGTTGTGTGCCTGGTGACTTTGACTTCATGGATCTCCAACCCCCAAAAGTCCTTGCAACTACTCTTAATGACAATGTTCCCAAGAGAAGAGCAAATAGAGTCCCTGTGGTCATGCAAACACTGGTCATCTTCACCTTAGCCTCTTCCTGGTGATGGAAAGATGACACATTCTCTACCCAGTTTCTCCAGGTCAGGGCTCACTGGAAGAGGAAACAGAAAGAAGTGGAAAATGAATGAAATGCACTGTAAAACTGGAAGTCCAAAGGAGAGCTCAAGGTGCTGCTCAGGAAGGCCAGTCAAAACACCTGGGTGTCTTCAGGGGACACCTGGGTGACTTGGCAGTTAAGCATCTGCCTTTGGCTCAGAGCGTGATTCTGGAGTTCCAAGATCGAGTTCCACATCCGGTTCCCTACATGGAGCCTGCTTCTCCTTCTGCCTATGTCTCTGCCTCTCTCCGTGTGTCTGTCATGAATAAATAAATAAAATCTTTAAAAAAATAAAAAAGACACTGTTTCAATTCAGGGAGGCATTCAGCTACAAGTTATACACTGACAACCATAAGAATCCTAATGGTGGCTTACAAAACCATAAGGGCTCTATCTTCCTTACATAGCTAGCTGGATATCCAAGGTTGAACTCATCCTATTTCTCCGCTTCGCCCCTCCCAGCATTTTAGGGTTTTTTTTTCCCTTGGTTTTGCTGCCTCATTGTAACAAGATGTCTGTTACAGCTCCAGGTATGGTATTTCACATTTAAGGGAGAAAGAGAGAGGGAAGAAAGATTCAAGATCTCTGTCCCTTTCATCTGAAAAAAAGCCTAAACTACCCTTTCCCTTCCCCTCCAACACACACACACACCAGGAGGATTTTACTTGTATATTATTAGTTAGAATTCTGTAACATGACTGTCCCTTGCTTCTTAGGAAGCCAAGAAAGCTTTCCTAGATTCCTTGGAAACAAGGGAGGAGAAAAAAGGTTGGAATTGTCTGATAAATCCAAAAACCAACAGTGTCTTTTTATAGTGATTTTTACACTCAAGTTTCTACTTTTCTGAAAATAGATACAACAGCTACTTCTAAGATATCTCTTTTATATACTTGTCCACTGTGGCACCCTGAAGAGAGTTTGTGTTAGTTTGGTAGAACTACCATAACAAAATACCGCTGAATGAATGGTTTGTGACAAAAGTTTATTTATTATCTCGCCCTTATGGAGCCTAGAAGTCAACGATTAAAGAGCCAGCTGAGCCATGCGGGTCTGAGCCTGGGATGTCCCAGGCCTGTCTCCCAGCTTCTGGCAGTTCCTTGGCTGTGGCAGCAGAACAGCCGTCCTCATCTGGCATTGTCTCTGTGGGCATGTCTGTCTCTGTGCCCAAATTTTCCTTCTTCTTAAAGATGCTAGTCATGTATTGGATTAAGGCCCACCCTAATGAGATCATCTTAACTTGATCATTGACAAAGAAAACTACTTCCAAATAAGGCCACATTCACAGATCCTGGCATTTAGGACTTCAACATCTGTTTTTTTGTGGGGAGACAACACAACCTATAACACAGGATTTCTCAAAATCCTTCACTTTATCTTAATAGTAATGATGATAGGTAGTATTTTTGAGCATTTACCATATGCTCAGCCATCCATAGAGATTTTCTCATTTGGTCGCACCACGCACCATTCTATCTCCTTGCATTTAACCATCAACTACACTGACGTCAGCATTGCCATTTACATCCCTGGTTTTACATATTTTCTGTTCATCAATGCCAAATAAAGGTAGACAAATTGATTTCCCGTAAAGCTTAAAAAAAAAGTGGTTTTGGTTTTCTGTTGTTGTTGTTATTATTGTTGTTGTTGTTTCCCAGAAGCTTTCTTTGCTGCCTTAGTAACAGAAATACTTCATTCTGCACTGGGCATGATGGTTTCCTCTTATTCAGATGCAGAACCCTCTGCGCAAAGTACTTCATCCTTCATCAAAAGTTCACTTAAAAGATGAACTTGCCTTAGAGGAACATTCCCAAACTGAGGGCTAATGACATACAGAAACCCATATGTGATAGCTTTGAGGGAAAAGCAGGGGTGAGGGGCTGGGGTTCTTCTCTGGCCACCCCAGGAGGAGGAGGCACTCTGATAGAGGAAGAGGAAACGGTGGTCTTGACAGCCAAATGGGTCTTGAGGTAGAAGCACTGCTTTCCCACCGTTCTTCTGGCCCTTATCAGCCATCGGGAACCTGGCATTGATCTGTATGGTCTGGTGCAGCTTCCCCCTGCTTTACACTCATTGCTTTGGCTAAACAGCCCTGTAACTGATCATCTCACCATAAAACAGCCTTAGTAGCCACTTAAAATTGTCCAGTGCTTTGCTCTCATCCACCTTCTGTAACAGGACCACAAATGGAAAAGAAGGCTCCTCCCTCTTACATAAGGTACTGGGGACTTGGAGGGAAATTTGGCTCTTTACGGGCAATCACACAGATTTCTCATTTCCTCCAGGCTGGAGGCAGAGAGTGCAGGAAATGATAGTGAAAAGCGAGTAATGCTTCCACATTGTCTGCACCTCATGATTTCATGTGATGGACAGGCATTATTGTCCACATTTTATAGCCACAGACAGAGGCTCAGGGAAAGGACTCATCCAAGGCACACAACTAGTCCGTGACAACTGCTCAGCTAGTACCCAGGCAGTCAATCTCCAAATCAGTGGTATTAGGCACTGCTGCAGAAAACTGTAATGTAGTGCTTCTGACTTAAGCTGATAGAAGCTTCTAGAATCAGAAGGGGAGGGAATCCCTCCCTGTAGAAGACTAAGGTGGTTATGCTAGGTGCTGTGCCACAAGGAGAAGTCAGTTTAGTTTGGGAAATGAGAATACTCTAAGTGACCTCCTGGGTGGCTTCCCTTAGTTTGAATTTTGTCCATTCCACACTCTTCTGTGGTGGGTATTTCCTACTCATTCTCTGAGCCAGCAGCCAACAACCCCAAGAAAAAGACTCTTCCCATTCTTATTCCTGGGGATAGAATCTCTTTCAAAGCTATAGCAGCTAGCAGTTAGTGAGCACTAAAGATGCTTCAGGTTGAGGGCTTTACTTGACTAACTCATTTAATTTCCCCTCCACCCCCTTATCGGTAGAGGCGAGAAGAATTGTCCCCATTTAACAGATGGTAAAACTAAGCCTTACAAATGTTAAGTAACGTGTCCAAGGTTGCACAGCTAAGAAGTAGCATGGAACCAAGAGGCCTGTATTCTGTTCCTTCCTCTACTGTTAACTCATGGTATGACGATGGACAAATATTTACCTTCCTAGGGCCTCAGTTTCCCCACCAAAATAGAGCATTTATGCAGCACTTACTAATGCAGGTCACTGGGCTTGGCCTACATCATCTTATTTTATCCTCACAACAAACCTGTGGGGTTGTACCATTTTTATCTCCACTTGAAGATAAGGAGCTGAAGCTCAGAGATGTTAAGTGATTTGTCCAGGGTCCCTCAGCAAGGAGTTGCCTTAGCAAAACATGCATATGTTCACTAGGCATGGGTAATCTCAAGGTACCTCAGCTCAAAATTTCTATCAATCCATTATTTTATCTGATTTATTAACCTTCAGATGTACTTTTATTCCCAGTGTAGCAGCTCTATATTGAGTTTTTGCAATATTTCAAAGAACGTGCATTATCTTCATTTTATTCCCACTTTACAGATGCAGAAACTGAGGTACAAATCAAATCAGTCACTTAAAGTAATACAATCATTGATGGGCAGTGATGGTCTTCAAAGTCAGGCCTCCTGAATTCCAGTTCCCATGTTAACCTGCATGCTGTGGAGCTGAAATTCAGTAAACCCTGCTTACTGCCTCCTAACCTTGTGAGCTTTCCCTGAGGTTCTTCTCAATGGGAGATGAATAAAGCCATTTGCTTAGTGGCTAACAGCAGATGCTCTGGAATCAGAGAGATTAGGGCTAGAATCCCCACCCTTCCATTTCCCACCTATACGACTTTGGGCCAGTTACTTAACCTCTCTGAGATAGTTTTGTTATCTATAAAATAGTAATAAATGTACCCACCTCCAAGAGTGGCTGCAAAGATCAAGTCAGATGTTGCATGCACAGCTTTTGGTACAGTGGTTGGAATAAAGTAAGTGCTCAAGAATTGTCAGAAGGGATTAGAGTGCCCCTCATAAGTCACCAGGCTGAACCAGCCCAGGATGGTACCCAACATTGCCCGAGGCTCCTTCTTCTAGCAGGCATCCAGCCTATGCTCCTTACACCTGTGTCGAGCATTTAATGGCTGCTTCTCCTGCCTTCAAGATTTCTTCATTCACTTTGTCCTGCCTCAGCTGGAAGGGCCTCTAAAAGAAAAAAGAAGTAGAAGGATTAGGGGATTGAGGTGCAAAGAATGTGAATTTGGATGTGTTCAAGCCTGGATTCAAATTTGGATATTATTTAAACCCTCTCGGGATCCCTGGGTGGCGCAGCGGTTTGGCGCCTGCCTTTGGCCCAGGGCGCGATCCTGCAGACCCGGGATCGAATCCCACATTGGGCTCCCGGTGCATGGAGCCTGCTTCTCCCTCTGCCTGTGTCTCTGCCTCTCTCTCTCTCTCTCTGTGACTATCATAAATAAAAAAAAATAATAAAATAAAATAAAATAAACCCTCTCAACTTCAGATTATCATTCTAAAACAAGGATAATAATGCCTATTCCTGCAGAATTATTGTTAAGACTAAATAAGAGAACAGTTGCAGAGTGTGATGCTGTGTAATAGGAAAATGAGCATCATTTTTAGATTGGCCAACCAAGTGTGCATTGGGCAGATTGCAGTGGGCCAGTGAGGAGTGATCTGAGTTCTACCAATGTTCTCTGCTCATTTATTTGGCATTGTTTGTATTCTGAGCTTTTCCCACTCCACCTGTGACTGGTGGGTCTCTTACAGCATGTGATTAGGAAATTGCTTTTGAATAATGTGTAGCTATTTAATTTTTCTTGATTAGAGAAAGATATTTTCGCAAGGAAAGCAGTGTGCCCATCAGGATGGTCAGAAGCACTCAGCCCAGGGTTGGAGCCTCTGAACCATCCATGGGTTCACCTTCCTAAGAAACAAGAGGCTCCACTGGCTCAATAATTACTCTATTTGTTTCAGTTATGGGTATTTAAGAAAGAGGCTTTGGATGTCAAGAGCACAAAGCAGAAGATGGCTTCAAAGTTTTTCATGCCATTTTTGCCACTCATTATTGATGTGGGTTGAATCTCCTGTCACTTTTTCCCGGACATGTTAGCTTTCTTAATTCCTTCTCCATCTTTCCATCTTCTTCTTTATCATCTCTCCCTCTTCTTACATTCTTACTTGCTAGCCCCAACTCTCCCACTGATGGGTGATGGAAGACTTATCTTTATTTAGCTTAAATTTTCTCTTTCGCCTTATGGAAAAATTAAGTGCCTACCAGCATCTTGGAATTGGTTGCAATATTCACAGGAAGTAATACATGTTCAATGCTTTTTAAATTCTACTTACTATAGAAATGCAAGAATTACTAGTCTTTCTCTTTTTTCTTTCTTCCTTTTCCTCTTCTGCTCCCAGCATTAAGTCTGATTTTTTTCTCTTTCTCAATTTATCCAGCTCACATAATTTGCCTTTTCATTTTGTGAATGGAGATAATTTGTGAATAGAAATTACTTCCAAATGTTTCAAAAATATTTTCTAAGCACTTGCTTTAACATGGTCTTGTGAGCTTTTTCTCCTCTTTCTTTTTCTCATAAAGAAATAAGTGTTTCCAGGAAAACAGAGCCTGGAGGAAAAAAGGATCAGATTGCCCTGTGTTCTTGGGTCTCTTTCATTGATGACAACTTTGGGTCCCTGATTGCTGAAGTAACTGCAGATATGAATTTTCTCACCCTTGGAGGAGGAGGGTAGTTTTATTTGGACCTCTGCCCCAGAAGTCCCAGAAAGGAATTGGATAATGGAAAGGAGAGAGAAGGAAGTGACTGAGTTGTGAATATAGAGCTAGTCTGGCAGCTGAGGGCTTTTTAGGGGAGAGAACCCCCATTTGGTATTTTAATTTTAAGCCTCATTCTCAAGCTTGAGTGGGTTCTAGGGTACCTCCTGAGAAAGGACTCTGTCCTTTATCCATTCAAGCAGCAAACGTTTACCAAATCCTTCCTTTTCTTGAAGTGCCAAGATCCCAGCAAAGCAGAGGTGGGGAACCAAGGTCCCTGCTCTCCAGCAGATCCTCATCACACAAAGAGGAAAAACAGAAAGGTGCATACAATCACTTATACACAATATTTTTAAAAAAATTTTTTTTTATTTATTTATGATAGTCACAGAGAGAGAGAGAGGCAGAGACACAGGCAGAGGGAGAAGCAGGCTCCATGCACCGGGAGCCTGACGTGGGATTCGATCCCGGGTCTCCAGGATCGCGCCCTGGGCCAAAGGCAGGCGCCAAACCGCTGCGCCACCCAGGGATCCCACTTATACACAATATTAAGGAGACCATACTGTGCTCTGTATGAAGTGAGGGGAGAGGAAAAGGAGGACTTTATTTGCAGCTATCAGGGAGTACTTCAGAGATGAGGTGCCATTTAACTTCTACCTGGAATGCTACATAGGAGTTTGGTGGAAGGACAAGGGGGAGAAGTACATTGCAGGAATAAAGAACACAATAATTAAAGCCCAGGAAAGTATGGTATTGGGAACCAGCATATCATTGGGGAACCATATATTATTACCACTGAATTAAAAATACATAGGAAGCTGAGGTATTAGTGGAAATAGAACTAGAAAGAAGAGACAGATGACAGAGATCCCTTCATGCCATACAAATGTGTGTTTGGATTTGATTCCGAAGTGATATGCAACCTGTAGAGAATTCTGAGTAAGGGGAACACAGAGCAATCTAGATTGCTCTAGCCGTGCTGTGCAGACTGAAGTGAGCAGATCAAGCCCAGAGATAGTGGGAACTGAGGAGGCTGTTTCAAAGCCCAGGGAGCAGAGAATATGGGCAGAAGCAGGGCAGCCCAAGATGAGAAGAGTGATGAGGGAGACATTTTGGAGGTTGGATGTCCTGGTTTGGAGACACCAAGCATGATGCCATGAAACTGATGAGAATTTTACTCTGTCCTGGATAGAGTCACTTGAAGCCTACCTCTGGAAGTAGGGGAGCTACGAGAAGTTTTCCTGTTCTTACAATTCATAATGAAGCTTCATCAGTTACATGTATTACATCAGTGCATGTTAGCTGGACTGGATGATGCCGGAGGTTCTGTGACAAAGAATGTACTTCCTAAGTTATTTTCACATATATAATGGAAGAGTTAGGAGGCATTAGAATTAGATTTAACAAACTCATGTTTTGCCACTGAATGATGTTTTAAGGACAATAGGTGGTAAGAAAGAAAAGGCTTAACAAGCACCCATTTCTCCTCTTCACTGTAAAGAACATGTTTCACCTATCTGGTGAGCTAATTGACAAAACGTAAGGAACAAGCCAGGTATACAATGATCTGAGCTGGGCTTTATTTAGAAAGGGGCAGAGATTTCTACTCTTGCAACAATTACATACTAGGTCATCTGTGGGTTAGGATCCATGCTGGGCTGGGTTGGGAGTAGTCAGGGATTAGATTGTTAGGATTAACATTCAGTATCAGATTTGGGGGATAATGTTGAGGATTTAGGTAGGATAAGTTGATTTAGACCTTGCCTCACATAAATACACACTTAGCAAAAGACAGGGCTGGGGGTTATAAGGTGATACCCAAGACATCTTTAATGGGTATTTGGAGTTGCTCATTCTCCAGAGATAAGTGAGAAAGAAGAATTCTCAAAAAGCTCTCCCTTTCAAAGACAAAGGCACAAACCCCATTCTTAGAGGGAAACGCTGGGAATATATGGTGCCTGATTCCTGTTCTCCTCTTCTTCCTTTGAACATTATTTGTATGTTTTTGCAGAGTTGGGGGAAGGAGGGCAATATGCCCGTTCAAGACATATTTCAATCATAGTATGTTTGACCTGGTTATCAGTGTTTTCACATGTGCTTGGCAGCAGGGTTTTGTTTGTTTTGTTTTTTGTTTTTTGTTTTTTGTTTTTTTTGACAAAAGGGTCACCTGCCCTCTGACAGACACTTGATTTTGGTAGTTTGGGCAGCAGATCCTGAAAATGATGGTCACTTCTACCCTAAGGTGTGTCTTTCAGTGATGGTGGTTGGGTAGGATGGAACTTGTATCAGCCGGCTTCCCGAACTGAAATGTTGGCTTTTCTGAACTTCAGAAGTTGCTAAGATACTGTATGTCTTTGGACACTATCCAGGCTGTTTCCTTCCATGCTCACAGCTTTGACGGAATATTTCCTCTCCCTGATATCGTTACAGAGGTGACATGCCAAACCAAAGTTAGAACCGTTACAAGACATTTCTTTGAGTGCAGTTTCCTTGGTTCGCCCATTCATCTGCTGTGCTGGAAGAAAAAAGTAAAATCAAAAAAGCTCTATTAAATAGATATGCCAAGGAACGAGGAAAAACAGAAAAGTTTCTTCAACTTTTATATGCTCAGAATTGTCTCACAAGCATATTTTTGTTCCTTTCTCTATTTAAAAATTGATAACCTAGAAATAAAGTGGAGAGAAGACTAGAAGTGGTTTGTGGCACAAAAGTGGCACCTACTGGTAAGTGTTGGCTGAAATCTGAAGTTTAGATTTGTGCATGACCTTGACCAAAGTTATATCCTCCTGAGAAGGCTTCCTAATGATTTTCTATGTCTGGAAGGGCAAACCCTCTTTAGATGTATAAATATTAAAAAGCACTTCTTAGGCATGAGGGCACTGGTTTCAGGGCTACAGAATGACTTTTTCAGCTTGTAATTAAAAACATCTACTGGATAACTAACCAGCAGCACTGTTTGCCCAAAGGAGCAAATGATTTAAAAACTGGCTGAGTTGTACACTAAAGGGGTGTGACCTGTGGGTATCTGTTCTTACCTCTGGTTTCTGGAAGCATCTACCCAGCTCCCCCAACCCCCTCCAGCCATTGGGTTCTTGACATCTGCAACCTTCCTTTACTTCGATCTTTGGGATTTTTACTTGATCCTGGTGCTGTTTATTTTACATTTTGGTTTCTATATTTTTACTCTGTGTCTGTGTCTACAGAACGAGTCCTTAAAGGAAAATCACCGCTCCCTCATTTACAGTGTACACTTGAGGTTCACAAGACATACTGCATGAAGCAGACAAAATCATCTCTTTTAAAGGACTATAAAATTTTTCAAAAACAGAGGTTCTCCTACATATTTGAATTTTTTTTCCTGTTTAAAGGCAGACTCCATAGAAGGAAGAGAACATATATTATCAGGTACAAAGATTGGTGACTTATCCAGTTGAATGCATGGAATGGAAGGGCTTGACATCTACCCCTTCAAATTGGTAGCAGATTTTTTCTGTTCATTTTCTCATCTCTGGGTTTTTGTAACAATTTTATTTCTGTGAGAGAGAAAAAGCAAGAGCAAGGAGAAGGACAGAGGGGAAGGAGCAGAGGGAGGAGGAGGGGCAGTGTCACTCAAGTCCTAATTTGCTCTTTGCTCTCAGGGTTTGTTTTATTTTTTTTTATTTATTTATTTTTTAACCCCTGAGGGGAGGAGTTGACAAATTGTGAACACCAGTAGTTATTGAATTGGTCTTGTCCCAAGGCTTCTTAAAAACAGTTTTCAGTGAGTGCCAAGCCCTAAGTGTTTCCCAAGTCATACTGAAAGGGATGAGAGCAAGTTGTGCTTGGAACATAGAGCCACCCTCGCTTGGCCTTGAGATGCCCAATGGGGCTTTTTCTCAGGAAGCCCAGTTTTTCACCACAACTCCTCAGTCTTCTATCACAAGGGTTAAGTTTTGTTTTGTGCATTTAAAAGCTTTGCCTTCTAGGCATGGGTATCGCAAGATTAGAATGGAAGTTGAGGTTGGAGGGTGGGGGCAGATTGTTGGACCTGGCAGAGAGACTCCATGAGATGAAGGGTTTCCAGCATCACTTCAGTCATCTTAGACCATGGATAGTGTTCCTTTGTTTTTGTTTGCAGTCTTGAAGTCTGGGGCATGGGGGCACAATTTGACCTTGGGGTTGTCCCTGCCCACTGGGTCTGCTCAGGGCCATACTTATTTATCCAGCCTGTGCTCTGAAGGCAACGCTGCACGTGCCAACCTCTGTGTCCTGGACCCTTCTGCATCCTACTAGACACCCCCACTGCACTCCCCTCTCTTTCTCTAGTCAGTGGAGAAAGTTTGCTTGCCCACCACAGTCTGAATAGTGAGGGACCTGGATTAGCAGAATAGCTTTCGCTGCTGTCAGCATGGGACCTAATAGAGTTGGTAGAGAGGGTTCTTTAGAGGCGCTGGTCCTGACAAGGAAAGCTTCTGTAATCTTGCCTTTGTTTAGAAATATGAACTTCGAAACCCTACTGCAGAGAGTGTCAGCAGCCACGCTGATCCGAGGCCTTGGGCAAATTCATTTGAATTGCTTTGAAATTGGATATTCAAAATTCAATAAAAATAAGCCAGCCTGATGGTACAGCTGCAGCATTCCACCCATCCAGCTGGGTAAGCCACGATGATTTCCAGGCCTCGGACTAGCAAAGCCCGAGTGTGATGGGAAGATGAGCACCCGAGCTGCCAGAGAACTCTTCCTGGCAGCCAGGGCCGCCGACGGCTCCCTGCCAGCCGACTCACGGAGCGGGGCTGGCTTTGGCACGAGTGGGCTCCTCTCACTGGCCTGCCCAGGCAGGGATGCGGTGCCTGCCTCAGTCATGGCCAGGGTCCAGGGGGAGGGAATGCCTCAAGGGCAAATGGATGGGGTGTCAGAAAAACAATAAAATCACAACACTCCAGTTGTTTGGAGAGTGCCTGGACTTCCCAAATACTCTGCCGCAGATCCAGGGCCATCAGACACGTAGGCGGGTTTAATTAAATTGTATGCAGATGTAGACAAACACCATAATTTGCCCTTGAGCAAATGCTACTGCTTTTGCCTGTTAAGGGGGACATGGCATCCTGGATGGTGCTGTTCCTACCTACTCTGGAAGGTCCCTCCTTACCATTGCCCATTTGGAAAGGCTGTTTATTTTCCCTTCCCCCTAAGACTGAAGCTCTTTGAGCTCCCTTCTTCATGATGGGATATTGCAATTATGAATAAAAACTGTGAAATGCCTATTAGAGATATACATATACCTATTAGAGATATACATATGTAGAAGGAGACGGACATAGACACATACATAAATGTACATATGCATTTATATGCATTTACGTACATATATACATAGATAGACTAACCTGTGAAAAGAATTCATATGTAAAAAGTATGTCTTGTTACCCCCTAAGAAACCTGCTCACTTTTCACAATCAGGCCCTTCATACAGCCTTGCCTGAGTCCAGCTGCTTTTCTTGGTTGGAATGTGTGTGTGTGTGTGTGTGTGTGTGTAAAGTGCCTTGAGTCATATTCCAAGAGAAATACATCCGTTAACCTTCTGATTGTCGTACTGTGCCACCCACAGTACCATACCTAAAGAGGGGTAATTGGCACGCCTGCTTGCAGGGACATTGTTAGCAGCCCACTCCATTGGCCTGCGTTATATATCGCCAACCACTCAAGGGCCAGCCGTGAAATTTAATTTGGAGTTTTACAGACACATTCTGAATCCGAAATCTCAATAATAACTTTCCCTTTGCTCAGCCTTTTAACTGTGAAATTCAGTTGGGGAGTTTCGAAGCAGCAGGTAATGTCACAGCACTCCGGAGGGATTTTGCCAGAATTCTACTAAAGTGCTTGCAAGTGTCATTTCCATATTTAACTAATTTCAGTTTTTAATTAGCTCCATGTGAAAAATGAGAGTTCACGCTGAGCTCCTCTGTCAGCACAGACGCTTGTTTCCTTTCTAGGATCTCAGGACAATTAGGAAAAAAATAGTTGATGCTACAGTGAGTGTGATCATGCATAGCTCTCTCAAGCCATAACACTGCTCACTGACAGTGAGAGAGTGGCACCAGCCCGCCAGCTTGCCAAACTGAGAAAGAACAGTTTGAAAAAGGGTTTTAGAGGCAAATCTGTGGATCCCAGCTCTGAATGTTTTTTTTAGGGGTAGAGAGTGTATTCTCATCTCTGAATTCTCCAAAATGACCCAAGGTGAGTTTTTGAGAGAACGCTGTATGAAATAGGTAACTACCAAAATGGTGTTCCTAAGGGAAGACAGGTTTCCCGATGCCACCTGTGTGCTAAACCCCATATCCGGGTACCTTTAAGGTCATTCAGTTTCAGATTCTTGAGACTCATGGCATATGAAAGTAACTTCTTTATGATTAAGTTTCAAAATGCAGTTCAGACATGGAAATTTGTTAATCCTATATTCAAAGTGTAAATTTACCACTTGGGACCAACATGCAAATGAAAAACTACATACTCTTCAAAAAAAATGTATTGAGAGGTTCTGTTTTGCATAAACTGAAAAATATTTGATGTGATCAGGTTTCTGAAACAATTTCAAGGAAGCCAAACAAATGCAGGCCCTGCATTTCATTTGCATAGCATCCATGCTAATGGCATTATTTGTTTAAAAGAGAAGATTCATTAAAAGTTTTGAAAATGGTTAAAGTGGAAAAGTGTTTGACATTTGTCTTCAGTAGCAATTCCTGGAAATTGGTTTGGAAAGTAAAATCCTTCTTTATCTTTTTTTTTTCTGTGTGCTTTAGTGTTGAATAATTATTCCCCATGGGCAGTGGACATTAACAAATGATGTGATAGTGGGAATGCTGGATATCTCTGACGGGATTTGAAAATTGAAATCTATGTGGAAAAAAAAAGCCTTGAGTATTGGGTCTACGTGGATTGATTGGGGAGCACAGTAGAATATGGGTAGATTTTTCTTCCATGTTCTCTTGTCTTTGACTAGGTATGAGTTACAGAGAGCAAATTTATGGGTCAAGTTATGATATGATAACTTGATAAATTATGATAAATTAAGGATATCAAATTAAGGCTGTCTTTTTGGTATAGAATTAGGGAAGCACGTGTCCTGTGCGTTGGCAGAAATTCCACCATTCAAGACTTATTTGTATAAATCACACATGAAGAGATGGAGACAAGTTTTTTGAACATGAAGAGACCACCCAGAAGTTGTTTAAACTAAAATAACTGCCACAATGAGAAGCATTATCCAGCAATGAGGGCTTAATTAGCCAGTGAGTCTTGAGGTTGGGATTTGATCTCTTTGTGTGAGACAGCTTCCATCTCAGCTCAGAGGACTTGATACTTCTCTCACCAGGCTGTGAAGGAGAGTGGATTAGTAAAGCGAGGGGAAGAAAAACCAACTTCTTAATCAGAGTGGTCTGTTTAGTTATCTGGAGAATGACTGCAGTTGGATCTTTTGTATTTCTTTGCTCTTCTCAAGGTGTGAAATCAGGTGGGCCTCTTCTGGATCTATGAGGGGTAGCCACAGTAACAAGAAGCTTGTCCTTTGCTCAGGAGGTTTGACGATCAGTTCCTTTGAATGTTAATGACCTCTCTGGAAATGCAAATAGCAGTCAGAAGAGGTGTCCCCCTAAACATTTATCCACTGACATAGGGATGAGCAACCAGCAATCCTGTAACAGGGACTTCATGGAATAGAACTGTAAGAGTAACACACATTCTGGAGGGTGAAGTCAGAGTGAGCAGCAGCAGATATGGAAGGTCAGAGACTTGAGTCAGAAGGAGAAATGCAGAAATGGACAGTACTTTTAGAGAATTTTATGTGAATTCTGGGCCTGACAACTAAGAGGAAAAACGACGGTTTTATCACGGAGCCCTTTAATCTTACACTTACTAGTTATCCACATATTCATTATTTTTAAAACAATCATTTTCTCCTGCAAAATAAGAGCACAGGCTCCAGAATCCAGACTGCTTAAGATCAAATTCCAGTTTTTCTGCTTACTAGCTCCATGAGTAAAGGCAAGCCTCCCCAAGACTCGATTTCCTCCTTATAAAATGAGCACAATATTAGTTCTTGTCTTATAGGGGATTTGTAAATATTAAATGAGATAGTTCTCTTTTTTTAAAGATTTTATTTATTTATTCATGAGAGATACAGAGAGAGAGACAGAGACAGAGACACAGGCAGAGGGAGAAGCAGGCTTCCTGCAAGGATCCCAATGTGGGACTGGATCCCAGATCCTGGGATCACGCCCGGGGCCTAGGTAATCACTCAACCGCTGAGCCACCCAGGAGTCCCAATGAGACAGTTCTTAAAGTCCTTGGACTAGTGTTTGGCAAAGGAAGGAACTAAATAAGACTTTTTCCTGTGCTACATTCTGGGTATACAGTAGTGAACCAGACATAATTATTACCCTTCCGGAATATACAGCAGTACACCCAAATAGAACCACTTAGCACCCATCCAAGGGTCAGTCGGGATTACAGTTTCTATATGAATTAAGGATATCAAATTAAGAGTATGGATTGGTACTATCTCAGCAAAAATAAATTAAATAGCTAAAGCCACTTATTAAAATAATCCCTCCCAAGGACAAAGTAGTCACCTGTACACCTGCCGGGAAATTAACTACAGTGCACACGCACACACATGCACACACACACACATGAGATGACCCTGAAGCACATTTCCCAGAAAGACTATACAGAGCCCAGTCACCCTCAGGAGCATTGGCTCCTGATCATGGTATGAAGCACAGGCTGTGTGGAAAGGACATTGAAGGTCAACTCTGAGATCATTGGCACTTCATTAAGGAGTTTATCCTAAGTGCATGGGGCTTTCCCAGAAAAAAGAAATATAGTCTTCTCCTTAAATCCAAACATGCTGCTGAGAGGCCACTAGACTAGCTTTTTACTTCACTAAAGCTGTCATATCATTTACCCAAAGTTTTTTCAGGCACTATCACTTCTGTTAACAGTTTGTAGAACACAAAGGAAAACATGCTTAGCTCTACATCTTGCCTAGAACTGACCTTACCCCTGCACTATCTTTGTATGTCCTAAATCTGAGCTTGGTTGGCTATATATCCCATAACTCAGGGTTCTTTACTCGGTGCTGAAAAATTCACTCCTGATCACCAGAATAAGAAAGTGTTGTCTAAAGAAAAATAAAATTGAACTGTTTGGTTTTCCTACTTTAGGAAATATAATAAAACTTCAGCTTTGGGCAGCTCTATCTTGTGTTAAATATTCTAGCAGAGAATAAATCTCTATATAAGTTTTGTTTGTTGTTTTGTTTTTGTTTCTCATTTTATTGTTTTCCTCTGTGTGGAATGTTTCCGTAACAACTGTTTGTTCTTGCTGTCTAAGAAGTTCAACACCCAGGTACTATAGCAGATTTATGTGGTAGTAAGAAGACATCACCTATTACTTTGTGTAATAAACTTCCTTCCAGAAGGAAGAGAAAAAATGGCTGCACCTTGACTGCAGAGCAAGTTCAGTAAATATTTATAGGAATCAACACCATTGGCAAAAATGGAGCTTGCAGAGATCTTTAGGTTCCAAATATTTAGCCAAGAGTAGAGAGGAGCAGGCCTTACAAACTGGTTGTAGTGAGCCTGCCAAAGAAACCAATACCCAGCCTAAGAAATGGGCACCAACCAGCTAGTTAGCCTCATGCCAACTTTCTCAATATCAGATGTCTCTTGGAGCTTTGGAAAGTGTGGAATCACAATTTGATCCTGGTTGACTTTTCTGATAAATTCCTTAAAGCCCACCCAAGTATCATTATGGTTGATAAAAAGAGGAACCCATGTACTTTACACACCAGCTAGGCAGTTTTGACACTTTGCGGAAAATTTAGATGCCTAATACAGATTCTCATCTGGGCAGAGAGCTATCCTGACACATGGTGAAGAAGGGGCTCAGGGGCATCTTTGGGCATGAACAGTTTTTTCCTCTAGGAAGAACTCTGTACCTCTTCAAGCTTTTAAACAAAAACCATGTTTGTTTAAACATCTACCATGTGGTAGACGACACAACATGGGGAACTTGAATGATTCACCTCGGTTCCCTTGGTGACAGGGTTGGCAGATTCAATATAGGATGCCCAGTTGAATTTGAGTTTCACACAAATAACAAATAATGCTTTTAGTTTAAGTGCCTCCCAAATATTGCATGGGAAATTCAAATTTAACTGGCATCTTGTATTTTTATTTGCTAATTCTGGCAATTTTGCTTCGCAGCCAGGTCTATACTCCACACGCTTCATGTCTTCTTCAAGTCAGACCTTGCACCCAGGTAGAGTCCACAGTGTTATCTTACCTTTCTGGCCACAGCAACTGGCCTAAGGAAGGCTGGTGACCCCCAGCTGAGACACCAGAGTCCTTGCCTAAGATGCCTATAAGAGAACTTAAAAAAATGAATGAGGATGGATCTGGCATTCTTTTTTTTTTTTTTTTTTGAGATTTTATTTATTCATGAGAGACACAGAGAGAGAGGCAGAGACACAGGCAGAGGGAGAAGTAGGCTCCCCACAGGAAGCCCAATGCGGGACTCAATCCCAGGTCCCCGGATCACGACCTGAGTCAAAGGCAGACGCTCAACCACTGAGCCACCCAGGTGCCCAATTATGGCATTCCTTATGGTCACTGTCCCCACTTCATGGAGAAAGACCATGGACAGAGAATAAAGACAAGGCTTGACTGACCAGATGTTCCTTTACTTCCATGAGGTGTATTAACAGCCTTCCAGTAATTTTCCTTTTCTGCTTAAGCCAAGTCAAACTAATCTCTAATGGTCCTAAGCTAATACATAGCTCAGACTCCTGAGTTCAGCCTCATGGACTATAGAAAAAAGGACTTTGTCCTGGGAATGCTTACAGACAGGCATTTACAGTAAGATGCCCTCACCACAGCTATCCCAGTGAATCATCTGGTTTGGGGCAGCTCTGTGCCTGATAGCAGGGAGGGAGATGCAATCATTCTGCCAAACAGAGCAGCGATCCCCCAAGTTCCATCTGCCACTCGTCAGCACCTCCACGGCCACGGCTGACTGGTGAGTGAGTGGAGGGAAGAGCCTGCCCTTCTTGCCATCTCAGACCTGCTGTCCAAAATACCATCTCTAAAAATATCTCCCCTGCCCTAATTGGCAACATGCCTAAAATTTCCACCCTTAGAGTTTATATGTTTGGCTTAAATCATTAATCTCGTCTATAATTGCACATCCATTATTGGTAGAAAATGTGCAGTTGTTGTAGGGAGGACTATGGGTGAATTCATATATTAAGTTCCAACAGATTTGTTTTAAGTTTTATTGAAGTAGCTGATAGTTTGGAAAGCATAGCTCTAAGACAATTGGATGGGAGTCCAGGAAACTTCCAATGTGATGGGAAAGCATTCATACAAATGGCACTGCTCAGTTTGGAGGTGGCAGTGAGTCTCTCTGACAACTGGTCATCTCAGACAGGCAGAACAGACACAGAGCAGGTTCTGGAAGGAGACTAGACAAGCTGAGAAGAAATTTTACCAGCTTTACCATTTTTCTTTGGCCCAAGTTTGGGTCTGGCATTTTTTCCATCTTTCCACACTGGCCTGGATGTCTCTTTTTCAATATTACATCTTCCACTCTGTCTCTGACATCCTACCTGTGTGGGCAGAGACCCCGTACACTGGGAGGGAGGGTTTGGGCTCTCTCACCTTCACCTTCATGGCAATACACGAGGGGAGCTTGTTCCTTCCTTTCGTGTTCCCTTTCCCTAATTGCTGTCAGCCTTGCTTCACCCTAGACCCATGTTGCTCAGACCTGAGCGAGCATCAGCAGAATCACCTACAGAGCTACTGATCCACAGATACCTGGGCCCCACCCCTGCTGTAGTTTCTGATTTGCAGGTCTGAAATGGGGCCCAATAATGTGCATGACTAACAAGTTCTCAGGGGATGCTGATGCTGCCCCGTCTGGGAACCACAGCCTGAAATCATTGGCCCGGACTGTGAGCTTTTTGAGGGCAGCAGTATCTTCATCATTTTTGCAAGCCCAGAGCCTAGCTCAGCCCTAGGCACAGAATAAATTAGGAAATACTTATTAACAGAGCTCTCCCACGTGACACAAGCCTTTGTCCTGTTACAGCTTCAAGGCTCATAACGTGAGCACTCTGAATTTGCAGATACCAGGTAAAATGCAAAAAATATTGCCATTTAATATGTTTTTATGCAGTGGCTCTCCGGAATGTTAACAAAGGAGAGGATTCAAGGTGGTAGTCTCAGCAGAGAAAGGGAGGTTTGGGGGCTTTTCTGGAAGCTACATTGGCATGGGAAACACACAGTTTTTACTTAGACCATATATTTGTAGTTGCTTTGGAGAAGGTTGGTGGAAATCAGTAAGAATTTCTGTTCCCATTCCAACTGCACCTCCCAACTGCTGCTTTGTGTTGTCAGTGATATCACACGTGCACAAAATATGTGATTCAGGTCAGCAGGTTTGAGGCTCCTCTTTAAAGCATCACTCCAAAAGGACAGCTTCAAGTCAGTGCAGCAAGGTGGAATCGAATGAGATCAGGGATCTGTGCTTCTCAAAAATGATGCATGGCCTCCCTGCCAAGGTATTTAACCCCTGTAAGTCTCTGTAACCTCTTCTGTAAAGTGAGCCTGGAGACATGATTCCTGTTTTGTTACATAGGATTCTGTAGTTTTAATTCGGAAGGCAGGCTATCTCCAAATTAGGAATGGACTATTTGCTCGTAACCTAGCCAGTTGGAATCTGAAAGATATTTGTCTCCAGATGGACAATGTTATTTCTGACCAGTACACAGAACCACTGTTGCTGGTCAAGCTGTTAACTCTGTGTCCAGCTAAGTGCTTTGCCTGTTTTCCTTCATTTAGTGGGACAACGCCTCTGTGCAGTAGGGAATTTTAACATTCCCATTTTGCAGATCATGAAACCAAGGGTTTAAAAGATCAAAAAACAAAAAGCACATTTACCCAGAGACTAACGGCTGGGGCCGAGACCTGGATTTGAAGCGAGGTCTGCCTGTCTCCAAAAGTGAGTCTAACCATCATATTCTGTTGTTTCCATGAATGTATGCTTTAGCCAATGTGCTGCAGTGTAGAGTCCAGCCCTCAGGTTCAATATAGCATTCTTTTTTTCCGACACTAGTTCTGTGAGAGGCAGAAAGCATTGCAGTTAAGAGTTCTGAGCCAGACTCCTCATTTCAAAGCCCAGCTCTATCACTATTGACAGAATGAGCTTGAGCAAGTTACTCAATCTTTCTCCCATGGTTTCTTCAGCTATAAATGGGTATAATACAACTATTTGTCTCTAGAGCTGTTGTATTAAGTGATCACTATATTTAAATTAGACTATGTAAAGTTACTGCTACCATACTTGATCTACCAAAAATGACAATTTCGTGTCCGCATCTTTAAAGTTTTCAGAACAGTGTCAAGCATTATAGTAAACATCGTATTAGTGTTGGCTGTTCCTCTTACTGAAAATTGCATTGAGGTTTTGCAGTACTGGGGTATAGTAGGTGCTCAATGACTTCTGGTGAATTTATGAATGAAGTAGAGACTGTGGTGTCCAAGAACACCTCTGTGGTTGTGTGGGCTACGGAGACCCATTCCCCACAGGACTGGGTAGAAGGCAGGTGGGGACGATGCGGCCGTTGGATTCTAACAGATTCCAGACTCTCTTGGCATCACCCAGCATAAGACAGGAGAGCTCTCAGCAGGAAGGACTGACCCCATGGATGCAGTCTTCCTGAAGCTGTGTTTGTCCTCTGGCCCTGAAGAAGTGAAGAAAAACTCACAGGTGGAAGAGGTGGGAGGTTAGGTCTTGTGTTTTGCTTTTATAGAGCTAGAAATACAAGACAGGCATGGGGAAACTTCCTTCCAGCCTGTTCCTCTACAGCTACTCCATTGTTAGACCACCGTAGAGGACAAAAAACACAAATAATGCTTGGTCTGTGGGGACAGAAAGACAAATGTTATAAATTCACATTTCCCTAAGTACAGTAGGTATACCATTAGCAGCACACACAGAGTACGGCCTTGTGTGATTGTGGGCAAATGGCTTTATTTCAATAGTTATGGTTACTTTAATGTATCACAAAGACTTATAACTAACACATCCAGTGTTCTATTTCACAGATACTATTTTGAGATGAGGCTAAATGGATTAGATTTTTTAAAAGGGGGATTGGTTTTTAGATGTGGTAAGGAAATAATTGCATGCGTGGAGCTCAGATTTAGTAAAAATCATGAACATGGTCATTGCAGACTGAGATTAGAAAATCACTGACAGGGATTCAGATTCATCTGCATATGCCTGGCTCTGACACTTAGCAGCTGTGTGAGAGGCTAAGTTATCTGTCTAAGCCCCAGTTTCATAATCTGGAAAATGGGAATAATAGTTCCTACTTCAAAGGTTCTCTTTGAAGAATGGTTGGAGGATGGAGATTCACTCCCACCCATTAAGGTGCTCCTTACCCAGAGTTTGGTGCACGGAGAAGTAGGTTGATTAGTAAATAAGTCATTACCATCTAAAGCCACAAATGTAAAAAAAAAAAAAAAAAAAGCTATAAATATTGTGAGAAGTGTGGGTACAGAAATACAAAATATCCTGGGACCATGGGGGAGAAGATGAGCCTAGGAGAATCCTACTAAGTCACAGTAGTCTGCAACTACTCTGTTCAGTGGCCACATATGGCTACTGAGCATTTGAAACTTGCTCAGAGGAACGGAAGAACTGAACTTTTCATTTTATTTCACTGTAATTAATTTAAATATTAAAACTGAAGGAATAGAAAATATTTTTCTGTTTAACACACTTTTATTGTTTTGAAAGGAACACATTTCATCTTAATCATTGAAGATTTAGCAGCAGTGTTGGGTTATGCCCTAAGTAAAACACAAACTGAATTTAGGAGACTGAAAAAAAATGGAAAATACCTAATTTTAATGATTGTTAGGTTGGATGCATATTGAACTGATAATATTTTGGGGTAGGAAACATACTATTACATTTTTTACTTATTAATATGTTTACTAGAAAATTTTAAATGACATATGTGGCTTGTATTCTATTTCTGTTGAACCAGAGACAGAATGCAAATGATATTCTGAGTAGAGAACTAGAGAAGTGCAGAGGTAAGACCCAACTTTGGTTCCCTTGAATGATTCTTTCTGACACCTCTAGAGCAAAGCCCAGAGAATCTGCAGACACTGGTTAGGAGGCTATTCCTGAGGCTACAGAAGGACAGTGGTATTGCAGAGAATTAGCCCTAACTATGGGAACTTGATAGAGTTGCCAAATTTAACAAAATTTTTAAAATAGCAACTACCGGCACCTCTTGACCTCGGGCATGTCATATATCTACAAATAAGCCTCAGTGGCTTTATCTATAAAACAGGGATAATAAAATACCTACCTTATTAGTGTCCTGTATTAAAGATTAGCTGGAATCAGATAATGCTGAGAGGGGATGCACTTAGAAACTCAAGCCTAAAAGAGCTGAATAATAAAAACAGGTGGGAGAACTTCACAAATGTGTTCAAGCTTCTTGAGCTCCAAACCTGCCAGTCTGGAACAATCTCTTTCTGTGGCTGGTAGCAGAAGAGACACCAGCCCCCACCTGTAGATGAATTGGGTCACACCTGGATTGGGATCTTCCAGAGACTGGGGGGTTGAGGGGAGACAAGCCAAAGAGAGGAGGGAGGTTAATAATGAACAATATGGAATGTCTTTCTGCCTTTCTGCTGTCATCACAGTGCTTTGTATAAGCCAAAAGTGCCACAGCACTTACAATGCTGCTACCTGTTGAGAGAAATGTGTACCTTGAGCAGGAAAGAAATGTGTGGGACTTGAGTGTCACATAAAACCCCTGAAATTAGCTCTATTAAGTAAATTGTCACAAACTCAAAATAAGTCTAATTGTGTCATTTATCTAATTGCAGATGAAAATGTGGCTCTTTTTTTATGGGTACAGGTGGCTTGTATTCCGAAAAGAAAATATCCTTTTTGTTTTTCTTCCAGATAAGCTTTCTCTCAGTAAGAAGTTGACCATGTTGATGTTTAAATATATCAGAGGACCAGGACTATTGTATTCCTGGGATTTTTATTTCCCACTATGTCATCAGGCTCTGAGAGACAGAACTAATTTTTTTAAAGAGTTTATTTATTTATTCATGAGAGACAGAGAGAGAGAGAGAGAGGCAGAGACACAGGCAGAGAGAGAAGCAGGCTCCATGCAGGGAGCCCAACAGGGGACTCAATCCTGGGACTCCAGGATCACACCCTGAGCCAAAGGCAGACACTCATCCTCTGAGCCACTCAGGCGTCCCAGAACTAATTTTTTAATGCAATGTTTCTTTCCATTAGAGTCAAGTCTAAAATGTTTCAGGTTAGGCATGTAAAATCCACTTGACTAAAAACCAGTTAAGAGAAAGATCAAGCCCAATTTGCTAATACAAGATTTCTTATTTCTGAGTTAAAAAAAATCCTTGAAAGAACCATGTCAAAAATTAAAAATTGAAAGGAACACTGGCAGCCTCCCCGTGTGCCTAATTTGGCTTTGCTGAACAAATGACCAAATTGACATGAGAATTACATACAGGATTTGCTCAGCATCCTTATTTCTTTAACTCATTTCTCACTCCTGAAATATTGCCAAGGCACGTGCTGGAGGGAGCCGTGTCTATATCGACCATAGTGTCCTTGGACCAGGTGGAATTAGAAAAATGGTGATTTTAGATTCTTGTTGTGAATGAGCTTTTGCAGTAGAAGTAATTTGTCATAGAAACCCATGTAATGAAGTCAGGATCAGGAAGGATCATGATACCCCTTTTGTTGACTAGTTTATAAATAGGTTATTTTTGCTCATCCCTTGCCTAGCAAATAAGAGTAATAAAAACCTTAAAAAGGGGAGAGAAGGAGGCTTAGCTGCAGTCCTCTCATTTTCTCTCACAAGGTATTGCATTGCACAAAGGCCTCAGACCTCTCCATATTTAAGGAGATGGAAGAGGACAGTAGAGAAAGCACCAGACGGGAGAACAAGGTTCAAATCCTGGCTTAGCCAGTCATTGGTTGTCATGACCCTGGGCAAGTCATTTCACCTAAGTGAGGCTCAAGGTCACCATCTGTACAAGGTCCAGACTAGATGACCTTTGAGCCTATTAGGACTGTGGCTCTGCCAATTCTGATGTGATGCAGAAAAAGAAGCCAAAAAAGGTTTCTCTGAAAGGTGATTCAGACAAATAGGGGAAGAATATTTAGGTAAATATACATTCTCTGTCTTTACTGGTGCTTTGAGTTGGGCTGACATTTGTCTTGCTCTGAGCTGGAATGGTGCAGTGTTCACATCTTAGGCGTCGGGTTCAAGTCACATCTCCGCCACTTACCAGCTGTATGTTCCTCCAGCTCTCTGAGCCTCAGTGTCTTCATCTGCAAAATGGGTGCCTGGCACAAACTAAGGGTTCAGTGAAACATTAGTCATGATGGCTATCATTGTAATGACAAAATGACCCAAGACCCAGCAGAAAGGGAGACGCATTTCTTGAGTGCCTCCTCTGTGTTTGATAGTGCCAGGTTCTTGCCTCCTTTATACTGCTGCACCCCATGATTTTGGTTTGATCACCCCTCTTCCCACAGTGACATAACTATGATGGCTGAAAGTGCACATTTGGTTCTATAACCAGCGCCCCCTGCCAGCCTTATCTATATGGGCAAATTTCCCATACCACCTCCAGTGTCTCACCTCTAAAATGGGAATAATAATAGTACCCACTCTGGGCTTATCGTATAGGGCAAACATGATAATGCATGTAAAGTTCTTAACACAGGGTTAGACACTGAGTCGGTACCTTCCAAAAATGCTAGCTTTTTATTCTACAGAAAGTTAAAGCTGAGAGAGGTCAATTAGTTTGCACAAGATCATCCCCTTATGAGTAGTAGTAGCATGGGGATTTGAACCCTGCTGGGAATGAGTCTATCATCTCAAAGACACAAGACAGGGAGATGGTTTCTGCTTTCCCCTGTTCCTAAGACACTCCTGGCCTTGCTGCCAGTTTCAGAGGGCTCCCTGGAAACAGTTTGATGGGGGCTGTGGTCCTGCCTGGATTCTGGTATCATATCTGCGACTCAAAAAGGGAAATGAATCCAGATGCTTCTTTCCTCCTTTGCTGCAGCCGAGGGAAGAAACATGCCCTAGGAGTATGGCCAGGGCCCTAATTGCCACCTCCCTGACCCCCTCCCCACTGCCTCTTGCGAAGCCTATTTTTCACAGGAGAGTTTCCCCTCTTTGTTCCAGCACACATTGCACATCTACCAATCGATATGACATCTTATCCTCTAAAACATTCATAATGTCTGTTTCCTATGATTCCGGTGGCCACATGCCGCGTGCAGCCTGCATTGCCTTTCCTTTGTAGTAAGTAGTCTTGTGGACCAGCCCCCTCTTTAACAGGGCTGCCAGTTGCTGTTCTTTAAAGAAAGACAAACAATATTTTTGTTTGGGTTTTCAGCACTGAATGACAAGCTTTGGAGGAAGAAGAAAGATGCGTTTAGGTGTATGTGTGGGGATTGTGGGGATGTGTTTTGCTATCACAAAAGCTCTTAAAATCCAAGACTATGATTTATTTGCTGAATAAAACCTACCGATATTATCATTCTCTAAAGGTATGTTGATCACATGGGTCCTTTCTTAGAGAAAGAAAGGCTTTTATTTTATTTCTTTCCTGGGAAAAATAGCAGCAGGATAGGGGTAGTCTGGGTGGGAAATGATAGCCTGTGTGGCGAATGGCTCCAGGCGTGTGTTTATCTGGCCAGGGATAAGCTGGCTCAGTGGACAATGGGACGCCTGGCCAGCGTCACCAGTCCTCCAGGGTGCATTCCTGGAGACACTGCACAAGGAAAAGACAGTGGCTTTGAGCATGTGTGCCTGTCTAACGTATTGATCTGCCTGGGGATGCTGAGAGCAAAGGGCCTTGTAAGAGGTCACCTGAGCACACCAGCCACCACACGCCCACCGTGTCCGGAGTCGCCACCTGCAGTGCACCCACCATAGTGGCGGGAGTGAGGGGCCTCCAGGGGTAGGAGACATACCAGCTCGGGGCCTCCATGCATCCTGAGGCTGCAAGGAGCCCCATTTGTTTCCTCCAAACACAGGAATTGATTAATTTCGTACCACTTCCCACTTGCTGTACTATCCTGAGCCTGTCATGAGAATAGATTAATGCACTGGTCCCTCCATGTGGATTCTTCTTGTCTCGAGAACACACTGCTCCCTGGTCTCAGAGCTGCCTCATGCAACTGTCACCTTGTTCTCATGGCAGATGTGCAGGAGGGACAGAAAGCCTCCCTGCTTTTGTGAGGGATGAGAATCAGGAAGGCAGAGACAAAATCCCTGTTTGAGCACCCTGGCTGAAAGATAAGAGAGTGCAGATAGAAGTGTGGCTGCAGGTGTATTTCTCCAAAGGCCTCTCTCATTTCCAGTGGTCCTGCCAGGATTCTGGTATCATATCTATGAGTCATGCTTCCTCCTCTGGGTCATTCCTGGGCCATGAGCTTTGCAACCATTTTGGAAGCTGGAAGCTGGACACAGGCAAGTAACTTTACAGAGCATTCTTGGGAGATAGGTACACAAATCCCATTACTAGTAAAGGGATTTGTGGGCATAACTTACCTGCAGTGCTTTGAAAAATTCATTCCATTCAGTGTATTACAATAGTGGGGGGTTGGGGTGGATAAGAGAAATCACTTCACCAAGGCGGTTTGAAAGGGATTTTTTTTTTAACTCCTTTAGATTTAAATTTTTTAAAGTCCTTTAAGGCTTAAGGCATTTCCGAGGATGTTATCCCACATGGTTTTGTTTGTATCTCTTAGGCAGAAGGTAACTTTGGCACTGACAGCGGTATCCTAAAGAAGGTACCATTAATCCACTGCCGTCGGCCCCCTCCTCTTTGAGGAAAAGCATGGAACACTACCACATCCCCAAAGGAGGATAAGCAAACTGACCAAGGAAAAAGTCACCAAGCATATTGATCGTTAGCCTGCCTGACTGCAAACTGAGGTTGCCAAACAGATTTATTGTCTATTGACATTCAAGATTCCTTTAAGTTAAATAGCAAGCTGGTTGCTGACCAAGGACAGATTTATTAGAGGACTAATGACTGCTTACAAAGGGAGGTGTCTGTTGCTGAATGAGCCCTGACAATATTTAGTAAGTAATTCTGTAGCCCACTGCCCTGTTCAGGCTTGGCTAAGTAGTGGTTCACTTAGAGAATTCAAGGCCTAATGGCCGCCAGTGAGGACTCTTGAGTAAATCAGGACAGTATGGGGTTTGGGAGCTCTGACTCTGCAGTCACATGTGTCTGGGTTTAAATTCCAGATTCCTGGTTACTGGCTGTGTGATCTTGGTCAAGTCACTAGCCTCCCTAAGTTCCAGTTTCCTTATCTAGAAAATGTAGATTATTAACCCGTCACTGAGCGAGAATGGAAATAAATGGGCTTTCATCCTCTTTAGAATCTTCTAGTGCCATTTGATCTCACCCAGATATAAGGTAAATTCTCTCCAAGGGTACTCAGTCCCCACTACCCACCTTCTCCACCACCCACCTTCCCCAATGCCCTGCACTCTCCTTTCCCACCAACCCCACTCCAACCTCAAACACTTGCCCAGATGTAAGCATGAATTGTTTTCTCACTTCCTTTGGGCCTTGGCTCAAGTGTTACCTATCACAGACGCCATCCTTGACCAGTCTACATCTAAACAAAAAAACTTGCAATTACCCCCATGCCCTGGCATCCCCAACCTTATTCATACTCTACATGTCACTTGTATGTGTGTAGTTTCTATATCTCCCACTAGAATGTATGTTCTGTGAGAGCAAGGAACTCTTTTGGTTAAGAGTTTTGCTTTGTTCCTGGAGCCTAGAACACACCTAACCCACAGTAGGTGCTCAATAAACATTTGCTGAATGATAAGTAATGAATAAATGACGCAATTAACATAATTAGCCCAATACCTGGCACATTGCCAAAATAAATGTTAATTGTCAGCATCATCATTGAGTAGGCTCATTTGCATGTGTTAATTTTCACTACTGCTTGCAAAAGTGCCTTTGCAGATTGCCTATGCAAGTTCAGGGTTAGCATTTGTGCATCTGAGCCCTGATTATTCCACTGTGGTTCTTTCCTATCAGCAGTGGCACTTTTGGAATTGGCTACACTTCCCACTGGAGTCCTGGCACTGTTGTCTAAATTGGCTGCTGCAGGGGCAGGGAGTCCCAGCCTACCTGGTCTCTAAAGGAGCTTTGCTATCATCTCTAAGGCCCTTGTGAATCTGACTGCATGCTGAGCCACGGGACCCAGCAGGCAAGGCTCCCTCCTCCCACTTCCTAAGCTCTGCTTGGCCTCCAGGCTTCCATTTTCAAAGGGAAAGCCCAATCTCTTCCTCCGGTTATGTATCGACAAGCCTGATCTTTAAAGGTACCCCCTGCTCCTGGAGGCCTGCTCTGCAAACACAGAGCGTCCGTGGCCTCCATGTTTGCCCTCTTTGACAAGCAGGGGCTGAGCAGCTCTCTGGGAAGCGCTGCTGACATATTGATTGACTCTCTTGTCAGGTTGATCCTCTGCCAGCCAATGAACATGGAAGGTTCTAAGTGGCACCCAGCAGGGCCCACACATACCCTAATTACTATTTCAGACAACCCCCATTCCAAGCTGCCACTTCTCAGGGCCTAACATCTCCTGTCCTGAGGTTGCTGGGAGTTCTATGACCTGCAACCAGCCCTTCCCCCTTAATTTTCACTTGGATCCCTCTGAGTGTTTCTTTCAGAGCCCCCCAGGCATGACAACAGGCAACTTCACTAAAAAAACACCACCCTAACTCCAAGTGGGTCTGTTTATTATTCATACTGAAATCTGGGATCGGTGTGTGGTCCTTCCATCCTGCCTTGGTTCATTTTCAGCACTTGATGAAAGTTTTCTCCAATTAGCCAGAGGGATCCTTGCAGTGTTTGGCTGCCTATCATGTTTTTAGTGGCTGATTTCCCAGCTACCACCTGGATTACACAAACTTCCACTTGGAGCTTTTCCCCATTCTATCCTTGCTGACCCATGGAGCCCCATTGTTCCATCTGAGGTTCTCTCTGGAGCAGAGCCTGCCAAATCATGATAAATTGTGCATTTTGGCTGTCAGTGGGGGTGAGAAACATAGGGGAGAGGACCTCCCAAACTCATTTCACTTCTGACCCTAGGATGGTCCAAACAGGACCTTTTGGGAATGAGCTACTAGAGCATTTGTGGGGAGTGAGTGAGGGGACCACCCCACTGCATCCAAGATGTCTCGTTGAAGAAAATGTAAGTTGATGATGCCAACGTTCACCGAAAATCTTGAGACTTTCTAAGTCTGAATCTGAGAGTGGATCACAGCTAAATATATTATGACATAATATTTAAAGAGCCATTTGTATGGGTCGCTGTTCATAGAAGTGAATGTAGTGACCCTAAGTATGGAGCAGTCCTAACTTCTTCTGGCTGGGTCTTAGAGAGGATCCTGACTGAATAAATAAGTAGCTCAAAGAAATGCACAGATGCCTGTTGTATAAAAATGGGATGTCTTACTTTATTTACACAGCAGTCCTTAGCTATAGTTTTTCTTTCTGAGGTTCCCTTATCTATGCTCATCGTGGTCTGGAAGCAGGGGATGCTCCTTCTGATGTGTGGTCAGAAGGTCAGTAGTAGCCTAATGCTACATCACAGTGCCCACATCATTCGTCTCATCACGTAGACATTTTATCAGCTCATACCATCACCAAAACTAGGGCGAGACAGCACACTAAGATACTTTGAGAGAGACTACATTCACATAACTTTTATTATAGTATAGTTTTATGGTGGTTCTGTTTTATTATCAGTTATTGTTGTAATCTCTTACTCTGCCTAATTTATAGATTGAACTTTCTCATAGGTCTGTGTGCATAGGAAATAGCATCGCATACATAGGGTTTGGTACTATCTGCGGCTTTAGCATCCACAGGGGGGCTTGGAACGTACGCCCCATAGGTAGGTCGAGGCCATCCTAAGTGAACATCTCAGTCAGGTAGTCTCAGGCATGCAGTTAAAACAAAGTACCCCAAACTCTCAGCAGCCTGTAACAGTCTATTTCTTCATGCATTCTGTGTTCTCTCACGGGTCAGCCACGGCTCTGAGCCATGTTATCTTCACTCAGCACTGGACCTTAGCTGACCATGTGGCAGAGGGCAAAAAGGCGTACAAAGTGTGTGCCAGGTCATGTGGGCACATCTGAATCCAACAAGATGTGGAAATATAGCCCCTTCACTACAGGTGCTGAATAGAGAAGATGGTCATTCATCAACGACAGCGAGATTATCATGAGTTTAAAAGAAAGGGACAAGAGTTGCTGAGATCTCATTGCAAAACCAGAATTTGTATCCACATCACTGAAATATGAATCAGATAACCACTTCCCACTGTAATCTTACTCTGATTCTGAAATCCCCCAATGATCAAACCTCATGGTCAACAGTTTCTTCATCTAGGAAATGGGGATTAGGACAGTACCAACTTGAATGTAAACTGTGAATCTTGATGAAGGCAATATCTGTAGAACATCTCCTCTTGTGCTGGCCAGGGGAGGGGTTTGGGGATTGGCATCAGGTATTGATACACCCTTCTCTGTGCAGACCCATCCCTAGTGCTGCCAGCTGTGTTGTATTCCACCCTTCACACCTCTATATTACGTGGTTTTGATTTGTGAGTGTATAATGTCCTGCAGTCCGACCCCTCATATCTGCCCCCATGTGTCGTTATCTATTCTAATAAACATTTATGGAGTGCCTCCTATATTTGAGACACTCTGCTGGATCTTCAGAGGGGTTGTGGATGCTTGATCTCTCTCCAGCCCTCAGCAGCCATTATTCCACCTGTAAAGGGAAACCTTCTCAAAAGGTAAAGGGAGAGATTGATGGGGAGATGGATTTCTTAGCCCTAGCCATAGAGCAAATCAGTAGCAGAATAAGAAACAGAGTTCTCATTAGTCAGGAAACTCATTTACTTCACAGCTCCCCTGGGTCTTTATCCTAAGGACAGTTTAGTCCATCCCCATAGGCCAGAAAGAAGTTCTCATTTTCATGCTCAAATAAGAGAGATGGAATAACTGATCAAGAAAAAAAAAGTACAAACAAAAGCCTATTTCAGCCTCCCACCCAAAAAACAAAAGAAGGTGGTTATACCCCTGATATAATTCTCACTTATTTACTTAGCATTCAATTCAACAACAGAAAATATGCCCAAACTTGAGTTTCATTTTTGTTGCCTCACTTCTGCTGGGACGACAGAGCTTCTGCTCAGCAGATTTGGCTTTTCCCCTTTTCTCATCTCCCTCTCACTTTCTTATTTTTCTTTTCACTTCGGGGAGCTGTCTGAGCAGTTACTTGTATACTCTGACCCTAACCCTTCTCACCCCATCTCTAGTCTTCTTGTTTTCAGACTACTTTTTTTTTTATTTTTTAATAAAGAGATGCTGTGGAACCCAAAACAGAAAGGGAAAGGCGAGCATCTCTGAAAGTAGAGAGAGAACGCGGTTTCATGAATGCCTTCTTTCTATGCAGTAAGATGAGGGTATTATTGTGTGCTCGCTGTTCTCTCCAAGTTGACCGTAGCAGTATGTTCCTCACCTTGGAGGGCCAAGGCAGGGTATTAGAAGAGGGGAAGAGCTTTGAAAAGAGATCTCATGTTGCTGGGGCACTGAGGGCAGGGGGGGTGGTCATCATTCTTGCCTGATAGACCCACTGCTTCCTTCCCTAGATGCAAAAATCAAAGCTTTGTTAGGCCTGAACCCTGGCTACAGCTGCAGTACCTGTCCACATCTATCTTAAAACAGAGGGAGACCCTACGTGAAAGAACTACCCCTCCCCAAGCAGCAGCAAGCTGGCTCAAGGCAAGCCCCAAGAACCCAACAGCAACATTAAAAAAGGAATCGTTTTAAAATAGCTAATTCCTTGGCTCCCTTCACCTGGTAATTACAAATCAGAAGCTATCGTTATCTTGAAGCAGCCACGATTAGTTCTCATTTCCTGACCTCTGTACAGTGAAAATATGTCATTATTTGAGGCAATAGAATCCGGTCTCTTCAAGTGAGTGACCTACATATAACGGATAAACTGCAGGAGAAAATTAGGTGTTACCTTGACGGAAAGTGTACAGTAAATGTCACTTATTCTTATTAGTATTTATCATCTCAAAGAGTTGCCTTGCACTTCAAAGTAACATATAGGAAAGGAAAAAAAAACATGGTTCTGAGATGGGGAAGTATGTAAGAAAAAAGCAGACACACACACAGGAACGCCTTGGCACCTTAATCTTCGGCCATCAATCTGAGCTGTATTGTTTGAAGATAGGTTTTTAACCTTAATAGAATGCAGCCTGACTTTAAGTGGTGGTAGGCATGCAGAATTAATTGCTGTGTGAACAATTTCCTAAGCATTGTTAATTGCGTTTCCTGTGGTTAATTGTTTCTCCCATCCCGCATCATCCTCAGAACCTTTCCCTGTCAACAGCCCCTTCTCGCTGCAGTGCCAGAACCCGTAGCAACAGCATCAGCCTGTGTCCGGTTGGAATGCCAGACAGAGTGTGGTTATTGTTTGAATGAGCAATATGCAGGGGAATGAACTCCTTATTTATTTGCAAATGAAGCATTTTCTTAGATAGGGACTTTGAAAGAATACAGGTGTTTGGGGTTTGCCTTTTATTCCAGGTCGTAAAAACAACTCACCCAGAAGCGTGGGACCTGGGGTGAATTGAGCTTGCTAAACCACCTGGAAAGCGGGGAGCTGGCACACTGTGACAGGAAAGACCGAAGGAAGGAAGGAAGTTTGTGTTTGGAGGTGTGCGGTGCACATGGAAGTAAAGCAAGGGTTGGACAGACGTGCTTGCCTCCTTAGCAGAGACAGCGCCTTGGCGCTCTGGCTCCTTCCGTCCTGTGGGAAAGTGCAAGTGTGGGTGCGGGATGTGAGAGAAAAGAAAGCGTCCTCGTACTATTTTCAGGAAAGGATCCCATTCCACCACCACCCCGAAGCTTTTTCTACAGTGGGCTGAAAGGTATGCACTTGGCAGAAAGAGAGGTGGATTGGAAAGATGGTTGGAAAGTCAGGAATAGAAAGGTGAGCTGTCCAGTGGGCCAGTACAGCTACAGACGCTGCTTGCTGCACTGCCATAGTCACACCACCAGACAGGGCCCATTTGGGTAGGCTCGTTTCGAACCCAATTTATGTTTTGAGTAGTGTGGGCGAAGCTGTTAGACCACCCATCTAACAACAACGCGTCCACAGTGTGGGAGAGACTGGATGTGATGAAGCAGTATCTCTGACAGTGATCCCAGAGGGGCATCTTCCCCTCCTTGGCAGCACCATTCAGAAGGTCTGAAGGAGGGTTCCTCCTCCCTCCTTACCCACCACGGGGATCCTCTCCCCCAAGGCTCTGAACAGCAACCCAGGGAGAGGAGTCCTAACCACCTAGAGCTACTTGCTTTCTACATTTAGCTAATCCCTGCGGCCTGGGGCAAGCCGGTTTTGAACCGCAGCTTCCTTAAAAGGCAATCACTTGGAAAAGGCACCTGGCCCTCCCCCTTGACATTTGCATTGCTGAATTATCTATTCATATTTTCATTACTTTGTCTCTCCTGCAGCAATGCATCTGCTCGGACTCAATTGGCAACTGCAGCCGGCAGATGGACACACCTTTAACAATGGGATAAGGACCGGCTTACCAGGAAACGATGATGTGGCAACAATGCCATCTGGAGGCAAAGGTGAGGTTACAGCTGCTGCTTGCCCTCTTGAGGTCACAGGAAAATTCAGAGCTCCCGCCAACTGGTTCAGGTTTTCTAATCCGAATCTTGGAAGGTACGCAAAGAGGAAAAGAAAGGGAGGACCACAATCATCGCCTTTCCTGGGTGCCCCTGTTCAAAGCTGTTTGCTGTTCCTGTCTGTTAGCTGTATTTGGCTGGAGTCACTGGGAGTTGGCACAGTGCCGGCTCAGTGCGATGTGCATACCTATGCTATCTGGAGCGACTTGAAAGCCTCCCAAGGCCTGGGCAGAAGCAGCAGCAACAGCAGCAGCTGGAGCGGCAGCAGCAGCAGCAGGAGAAAGTCCTGCCTAATCAAGAAAGCCGAGAGCAGCAGGCAGCACATGCCACTAGACCAGAGCCCTCTCCCCAGAGGAGAGATGCAGCCTCCCCGGGGAGGAAGTGCTGCCTGGCATGAAAGAGAGAGATTCCGAGCTGTCCCGCTTTGGGAGAGAATAGAAAAGAGTTTTGACAACTCAGGAACAAAGCTTCTCTTCTCAGAACAGTAAAGAGGACAATGGAAATGTTTATTGAAGCAATCAAACAACTGTATTCTTGCAGGAAAAAAAAAGTTGGTGCTAACAAGGTGCTAAAAAGGAATGGAGAAAACAGGACTGTGGGGAGGGGAACGTGGGGCAGTTAATAAAGCAGCAGCAGCCAGTGGTGCAGCCGGGCACATTGGCACCTCCGGCACGCGGTGGGCTGTGCTTAATTCAGGATGGAAACCACCAACAGGGCAGATGGTATGGAAGGGCTTCTCCAAGACTCTTCCACTCTGCCTCCTTGCACATCTGGGCAGTTTCCCCCCACATTTCTGAGATATTTCAGAAAGAAAGGAAGTAAGGTTTATTGGACACCCGATCTGTGCCGAGCTTAGCACTGCTTGATTCCAACAGCTTTAACAGGAGGGAAATCATCTCAGGGAAACCAAGGCCCAGGATGATTTAGAAACTTTCCCCAAATCAAACATGTAGGCAGGTACAAATTTAAACTCAAGTCTGTTCTTGTGCATCTTTGGGCAAAATGTTGGCATTTTCCTTGGCTCAATCATTTTCCACAGAGAAGATTCCAGAATTCATCTTCCCTCAGAGGTGTAGGTTAGTCATCCTGAAATGCTAATGTTGCTTAAATTATTCTCCTCAGAGTTGTCCTAATGGCTTCGAGTGTGACTTTTTTGTCTTTTTATCCAATCTTCAAGAATCGCTTTGCTCATCTATCCCAATCATAACACTAAATTACCTTTAAGTAAGCATGAAAAAGTTTTATCTGAGGATGAAATTATACACCTTCCATTATCAGATAACTAAAACTAGACCTAAAAATGGAGAGTGTGTTTGGCCTTAATGGACCATGTTCTGCCTTAACTGACCGAAAAGCCCAGCTGGATTTCTTGGCCTCTGTGCAGTCCGTTCACCTCTAGTACTTGACACCATCCTCAACTCCCGTTTCCTTTATGATGGTGGTTCTCTGCAGGATGTGTTTGGCTCCTAGGGGACATTGGGCAAGTGTTCAGAAACTTCTTTGGTCTTCCCAGTTAGAAGAGGTGCAACTGGCATTTAGCAGGGAGAGGCTGAGATGCAGTTAAACATCCCATGGTACTCAGGGCAGCCCCTATAGCCAAGAACAATCCTGCCCAAGAGGTCCACAGTGCTGCTCTTTAAGAAATGCTGCTTTAGGGGAGCCTCTGCTTTGTTTAATCCATAAACATTAATCTACAAGTCAGCAGCACCCGGTCCTTCGAGAAGGCAGGACATACATTTGAAAATGAATATGCATATTTGCTCATCAGGCACAGGGATATATTTCATATGTGTCTACGTTCCGAAGTTACACACAAATGCTTTTTAAATAGCATCTTTTACCAAAGAGAATCACTGATAGGCATTAACTTCCGTAAATCGAGGTCAGCCACTCTATGCATTCGTGATTAAGCTTGGTTTCCAACTCACCCCCCACGTGAGCATCCCACACCAGCAAGACAGAAGATTCCTGTAGAGAACAAGTCCTAACTAAGAGTACGGTATCTGTAAATTAACAAATGAAGAAACACTTACCATGGTGTCTTTGGAAAGACGAGAATTTCCCTCTTCAGATGTGGTGTGCTTTTGAAAATGTTGTGGAAGTCATGTAACATCGCTAGTTCTTTTCCAAATGAGTTATGAGGCAGAACAGTGGTGGCCAAATTGTTGTCCAATGAATTTTGTCAATAGGACTTTTATGAAAAAGTGTTAGAATTTAAAACTGCTTAAACTTGAAAGAAAACTGGGAATATCTCCTTTCTGAACACCAAAATAGTACTCTTCTTATGACTGATGATCGCAGATCTCTTAAGCTGTTGTAAACTTTGGTTTAAGAAATAACTAGAAAGATTTTCGTTTTCTCACACCCACTTACATCTTTTTTAAAAGTGACCTCAGGGTCTTCCCTCCTCCTCGCTCCCCAATTCTATACATTTAGATAAACTGAATCAATTCCAATCGACTAGTTTTCCAGTGTTTCAAAGAGACAATCAAGATATATTGGCAATAAGTTAATTAAATAACACCCCCTCCATTTTTTTTGCGGTATACGATAATCCTTCACTCTGATAATGTTTTAATCAAGATACACCACACATTGCCAGGGAGGTTAATCTTATTAAGCAATTACTGGGTAAGTATCCAGCAGAAGCAAATTAAAATGTAAGCAAAACAAGGGTATGTGAGTTCCATCTAAGATGGCACATCGATAGAGATTTCATTACTTGGTCTTTAGGAGTGTTTACATTGCTCAGATTTGGGAAGGAGCCTAATAGACAGAGCAGCCTACAGACTCTGATATGTTAGTGGAAGCAAAGCACTTGATTAATTAGTTAGGAGAGTATGTTCTTTGGGCTTTGTCTTCCTTTTCCGTTTGTTGTTGTTTATCATTTATTTTTTTCTCCATTCTCTCTTTCAATTAAACCTTACTGTGGTTGGTTTGGTGGTTGGGTTTCACATCAAGGAAAGGGAGCCCACAGACTGCCAGAATCACTCACCATCTCGAGTGTATTTCTATGTTAAAAGGAATGAACTCATACATCTTCATTACAAGAGCACAGAGCACTTTTTCTATAGATCTGGGATTAGATAAGCCTTGAGAACGAAGATTCAATACAGTGTTCTGACCTGGTCAGATAACATAAGGGAATCCAGTTTGATTGGCTAGGCCCAGAGGCAAAGAATACAAGAGCTTTTAAAGGGCACATCATATGTAGCCAATTTGTGCACTGGTCGTAAGAAAGAATAAACTCCCAAGTAGAATTTCATGGATCATTCTCAAAACCTATCCTTCATTTTAAATTCAAGGTGTCCTCTATATCAGGGGTCAGAAAACAACATCTCATGGACCAAATCAGGCCAGCCACATGTTTTTGCAAATAAAGTTTTATTGGAGCACAGCCGTGTTCATTCATTGCCTATGGCTGCTTTTGCGCTATAGCAATGGAGCTGAGTAAATGCAACAGAGACAAGCTGGCCCACTAAAGCCTAAAGTATTTGTTATCTGACCCATTATGGAAGTTTGCCCAGTGCTCTGTATCATTTGCAAACCCGTTTCTATTTTCCTTGGCTGTTCTGCAACTACAAGTTATAGGAGATAAAGCAGGTGAAGCCCAACTCCCTTTCCTTCTTGATCAAGTGATGGGCATATTTTTGGTAACATTGCATTGACAGATCCTCTGTAATAGAATACTCTAGAATTAGTCCAGTTGGTTACATCTGCCAACTCCATCACTTAGTGGCATGAACAGAAGGCCACAAGCAGGCCATTTTCCTCCCTCAGCCCCCGATTCCTCATCTGTAAAGTGGTACCCCTCACTCTCTTGGCATCCAGCATAAGTGAGATGATGCTTGTGAAACACAGTGCGTGATATTGGGCACTTAATAAGAGATTTGTGAATATTAGTTGTCTCTGACATCATTATGACATCTCAGTTGCTCCATTTAATGGGCATCCATGGGCTGCCACTTCTTATGAGGTGTTGTATTTTCCAAAGGTGAAGGCTGCCAAGATAGATGATCATTCTGCTTCATCTTTTCCCTTCACCTTCTAAGAATTAGAACAAACCCAGATGTAAAGACTTCTTCCAAACATTTGCTTGATGAGGTCAGTGGGAAGCAAGACTTCCCATTCAAAAGGGCCAATGTGCAAAACAAGCTGGCCCATTCCCCATAGCATTATTTGTCTCACTGCCGCTTGTGTTCCATCACTGCCAGCCTGTCTGTTTTAAGCCCCACCATTCTCGGTTTATAACTCAGCTGTAAACATTTATTTGTGCCTGGAGCACATTTCTTTCCTACCCTTTGAAAAAAAAAATCAGAATTTCCAGATGGTATGCAAGTTGGAAAAAAATGGCAAAGACTGTTATTCTGTTTAGAAACATGTTTTTCTACACTTGCCCTTTCAGCAAAAACTTCATAATGATTTTTACTAGTTGGCTTAATGCATGGTACTAGGAGCCAGATTAGCAGGGAGGTTGGTAATTCTTCCTCTGGCTCTTGTCAGCCTCTCAATGAACACAGCCCAGGGTTTCAAAATGATCACTTCCCTACATGGGGCTTTTTCAAAGTCAGTGAAGTTCCCAGAAGGGCGAGGGGTGGTTATGTTTGAGCCAACCATTACAATACTGCACGTCTACTGGCAAATATACCAATAGCTTACGTACCAATGCGACAACTCCACTCATTTTGGAGGCCATCTTACTCTCCCTTTGTTACAGAGGAGTATTGCTTAAGCACTTCATATTGATGATTTTAGCTTCTGATTACTACCCGCCACCCCATTCTAAGTTGTATAGTTTCTGTTCTACGTGACATCCTTGTGGCTTGCTTGACATGGGTATTAATATCAAGATCATCAATTTCCCTTCTTAGTACATTTGTCTTCACTTCTGTTGGCACATTTCTCTTTCAGAGTTGACTTGTACACCCAGAGGTGGTCTCTAATCTGCTTGGATACATGCCTCTTTGTATGTCTTGTACTTAGCCCAGTATCTGAGAAGTAGTCAGTATAGTGATTAGATACTTGGGTTCTGGAAACAGTCGGACAAGGCTCTTGATCCAGCTCCACCACATAAATGCTATATGACCTTAGGCAAGTCACTGTATTTTCATGGTCCTCTAATCTGAAAACCGGAAAAACCATAAAGGTATCAAGAGATTACAGGGCCAGCAGTAACCACTCAGTAATTTGTAGCTGCTATAAATAACACTAATAAACTAAACTACTTATTAATGCAGAATCATGTTCACCTGAATGGTCAGATATATAAATGTCTGTTAACACCCGTAGTGGCAAAGAGTTGGCCATTTTTATCTAAGGTGACAAATTGAGGTTTCAAAAGATGTAAAGGCCACATGTAGTCCTAAGAACTGAAAGATTTTATAAAAATCATTATTCCTGTGTGATGTTGTGAATACATCATGGGAGCAGTGAATGCTCAGGATAGAAATCTATTCCTGAAGAATAGCCAGCCAGCAGTAGGGTGAAGGCTGATGGGCTGCCGATGACTCAGATGAGCTCTAGTGTAAGGCAGTGAATCTAATGTCCTTAGGAGAATCTTTTTTGCCTATCTCTTGGTTAAACAGAACCCTCAGATGGTTGTCCTGATTCCCAAATAAATGGAAACGAGGTGTAATGACTGAAGCAATATTCTGAATTCAACTTTATTTGCAATAGATAAAACTATGTGAGGCAGAATAATCTGCAAGGCAGATTTATGCTGAGGTGCCTCTGGAGTTCAGTTAAGTTTAGGAAGTATTAATATGTGGCTTCATTTCCCTGGTTTGACTATGAGTCTGTTCCCGATATCACTTGTTTGGGGAATAGTCTTGCTGTTTCCAAAAATGAATTATGGCAACATTTTCTGAAATGATTAGCTCCTAATGTGGCTATGGAAGGCTGTCGTTTTGCTTGACATCAGTCTTATTTAACTGGTTGGAATTTTAGGTACATGTTTCTGAAATAGGCAATAGCTTCACATTTACATGAGCAATCTTCCGTGGAGTTATAGAGGTGGACTATCCTATAATATTGATCACTAGAGTGTTGCCTCAAAAATCCCAGAAATCTCATCTTTAAGTTGGAGATGAACCAGCCAGAACCATCATGAAGCATCTGCTTCTTAGGGCAAAATGATCACCATCTCTACTTTTCATCCTGGACCTCATAAGGCAGAGAGCAAAGTTTGACAAGGAAGCTGAAGTTCAGGGAGATGCAGGCGGGACTTGGTTCTGCTGGCCAGGACACAGAGCTCAGTCACTACCCAGAACCTAAGGATGGTGGCCAGACTTTCAGTGAATGATTGTGGAATGGCTATTTAAATCTTCTCCTGATGCCACCAATTCAAGTCCACACCGGGTCCATGGCACCTTGCCCTGCTGTCTGGATAAGGGATAATGGGAGTATGACATACATTCCCACTTTTAATATTGACCTGAAATTACCTAGTGCTATAGTAGATGCTTGACAGATATTTGTTGCATGAAGTGAAGTATGAATAAATGACCTACACCACATTGCTTGAAATATTCATTAGTTATTATTAAAGAAAATCTGGCAGCTTTTTTGCTATGCGGGCTCCACAGAGTTGTCCACCTGGGAAGCAGCTAGAGTCTACATCAACACCTGCAATTTGGAGCACATGAACTTGTGACTTTGTTTTTCCAGTCCTTAGCAGCTTCATTCATGTGACAGGTCCTTTCCTTGTCTGTAGACCTATCAATCACTCACTGAGTACTGATTTCTGCTACTCTGGAAAGGGACTTCCTGTTTCACTGAGTCCTACCCCACCCCTTGGCCCTTTCTTCGTTCATTTTGCCTACACTAGTTCACTGTGCCTATATAGGCAGCCTGTATTTTAATTAGACCATCACAAATGTATACTCCAAATCTGCAATAAATAATTACAGCTGTGTTTAGGTAGCACAACATGTGGGTAGAAAGATGCAGAAGTACCACAAATTGGGTGCTGCATATGTTATCCTGGTTAATCCTCAAACAACCCTGTTATACAGATGAGTGGACAAACCCGGAGAGGGGAAGTGGTTAGCCCAAAGGCACACAGCTAGGAGTTGTCAAAGCTGGGATCCAAAGCCAGGGTGGATAGTTCCACTGTGCAACATGCCTCCTGAGGTTTCAAATCTTCTCAATAAGGGTATACCTGCTCAGGGAGGGTGATGAAGATGGAAACTTTAATTACTTTGCTGCCTTGTTGCCTGTCTCTCAATGACACCCTGTTAAGAATTAGCCCATGTTTGTGGTCTTAGAATGGTTAGCAGGGCCAAGGGGAGCTCAGGTTCAGATCCTTCTTTGTGGGACTGGGAGCCTGGCTCAGGCTGCTGTCCTCTTTGACCTTTGAGAGTAGCACAGATCTTCGCTCCTGGGCACCAGCCCAGAGACTTGCTCTCCTGGGAGAGTCACAGAGAAAGTTCCCCACATTGGCCCCAACAGTTTACAAAAGCCACCTTTCCTTTTTATCTCTCTTGAGGCAGTCACTACATCACTTTTTTTTCTTTCTGGTTGTTTTTAAAATTACAGAAGTTCTGCACACCCATTTGAAAGAGGTTTTGTAAGTATATAGAAAAAGCTTTTTTCCCTTGGCCATAAAGAATGTCAGTGTAACAGTTGGCAAATCTGAATCAGATCTATAAATTACAAATAGCATTGTATCAATGTTAATTTTCTGTTTTTGAGAACTGTATGGTAGTTCTGAAAAAAAGTTAATCTTGTTTTTAGGAAAAATGCATAGAAATATTGGGAGGTAACTTATTCTCAATATTTCAGAAAAAAATAGAATAATAGAACAAATGTGTATTAAATTTATGGAACCTGGGTGAATTATATGCAGGACTTCCTTGTACTATGTTTTTTAATTTTTCTGTAAATCTGAAATTATTTCAAAATTAAGATTTTATATATAAAAGTAAGTATTTGTGATTTGTGAGCAGTAGTGAAAATTTCACTCTGTAAAAGCATAATTCAGTTGCATTTCTGGAGAATTTCATTTGAAAGTAGTAACTAGCTTTTAACAGTAATGGTAATTTACATTAAATGAATTTATCAAAAGTGAAATCTCCTTCACTTTCTATTAGTCCCTCTTCCCTCCCACGGACAACATACACACACACACACACACACACACACACACACACCCTTACACCCTTTGTAGCATGTACCCCAACCCCCTGACTTTATAGAACACAGTAGACTCCAATAGAATTCCCCTTAAGATGTCTGTGGGTCCAAACCGCTCTCGTGTAGATAAGGACCCTGAGATGTGGGGGCTAGATTGGCCTCAAACTAGCCAGCTGCTTAGTAGCAAAGAAGAGAGTTCAACCAGAGTTCATTTACACCCCTATTCCTTTCCACAAAAGGTCCACGGTTGTTAAGTACCACTATTAGGACCCGTGGCTTTTGGTTGTTAGTCTAAGGACCTTTCCACTATATTCCAGCTCTCCTGGTATGCTCATTTATTTATAAGATTTTACACAAAAGATAAATTAAGAGTTGACGCATGATTTTTGAAAATGATCCACAAGGAAGTTTCCTTTAAATAGTAAATTTCCCCATAAAGCTTTTGAGCTTTCGATTTCATTTAGGAAAAAAAAAGCCCATTACATGCAACTTTTCAAAGTAAATCTTCCTCAAGGCTCCCATTTTACCTAGTAGTCACAAGGTTTATGTTAAAACACCCCATGAGATAGGCAGGTAAAGCTTGATTCAGTTGAACAAGCATTTATAAATCACTCACAGTTTGCCAGGTACAAAACACAGAGAACCCAAAGATGCATTTTCAGTTTTGCCTGACCTCAGGGAGTACAGTGTCTAGTACAAGAGACTTAGGAAGGCAAGCAAAATCAATCATAGGACCAAACAACAGGTGTTGGACCCTACAGGACACTTAAGTGTAGATGGTGTGAACAATGAGAGAAGGAAAGGAGCCTCTTTGTCTGGTGGTAGGAGTGAAGGTGGGGTGAAAAGAAAAAGAGCACATCATTGTGAAGGTGCAACTGACCTGAACCTTAATTTTGGGGCTACTTGGCAGGTGTATCGATAAAGTAAGCTAATTGATAAAATGGCTGTACCAGCTTCTGGAAAGTCCCACCAAAAATCAGTAATGGGAACAGATCCTGACTACCAATTTTACGCTTGTTCCCATAGTTAAGTGTATTTCAGAAAAGTTCAACACTCTCTCTAGAATGATGGGTACATAAATACATAAACATATATATATACACATATGCATGTATACATACATACATCACATATCTATAAAATGTTTTTTTTCTTTCAGAAAATTATTTCCTCTAAAAAGAAAGCCAGGTGCTTTTCCTTATAGTTTTTCATTTTTTAAATTTAATTAAATGGAACTAACCAGCATTTATTTTGCTATTATTATGTGCTAGGCCCTGTACAAGCCCTGTTTTGTGTAGTTCCATTTGTTGCTCCCCCTTATGAGACAGTTACTATTATCATTTCTGTTTTATATAAAAAAAGGAGGCCCAGAGAGGCTAAGCAAATTGCTAGAGGTCACACAGCAAAGAAGAACCAGAGACAGAACTTAAACCCAGCCCTGTCTGGCTGCAAAACCTGTACTCATCACCCACAGGTACTACCTCCTTTAGTGGATGGAATGTGAAAAAGGAGCATATGAAACCCTAGGAAGTGTGAATACTGAAAAGGCAGCCTGTACTCACTGGTAATAGCAACTCATTTACTAAAGGCAGTGTCCTGAAGTTGGGTCTAGTAAAAGAACAGGGATCCCACTACTGTACAAACCAAACCCCTGAGGCTCCTTGTCTGAATCTCTCCAGAGCAACCACTCTCTGGCAGCTGGCTCCCTTGTGAATCTCTTGCATCCTCATTTGGCTTGACATTATCAAAATCCGTTTAGGTTTCAACAGTAGATTAGCGGGCTCGTGGGTGCTGATTTCCTGCTGCTTTTTCATATCCTGTCATTAACCCAGCAACCCCTGAAAGCCCAACAGACATGAAGGAAAGCCCATCTTATTAAGTTTAAAGATGAATAATTTCTTTAAAATTCTTTTTTATTTTAAATGAATTTCTTTAACCTGTTGCCACACTATGATTGCTGGAGTTACCTTTGGATCCTAAACTATTCTTCCCCAAGGTTCTTTTTTATTACACTCTTTCCTTACTGGGCCCTTTATATTATATTCCTTTCCCCCCAAAAGTTCTTAAGGTGGGGGGAAGAGAAAGTCTGCCAACAGCAGCATTTTTAAATACAAATTAGTTTCCAAATTATAATAATTAGAGCTTCTGATTAATGGATAATAACAAGTGTTTCCCCCTGGACATATCATTATTTCAGCAAAATAAACAACACTGTTTAGGCTGAGAGCCTTACAGATAATAATAATAACGATGATAGCTAATTTTTACTTAGGATTTTTGTTGTGCCTACAATTGTATTAAGGTCTTTGCCTGGATTAACTCATTAAATCCTTATAACAACCTGTGAAGTAAATAATAGCGCCCCAACTATATAGATGTGGGAACTAAGACACAGAGAGCAAGTGCCAAAGCCAGGATTTGAACCAGGGCAGTCTCTGCCCAGAATCTCTGCTCTTCCATACTGTGTAGTATTCCTCCCCTACAGGGAAGTATTCCATGTGCATTATCCACATAATACATTTGAGAAATAAACCATCAAGTCCCATATAAAGGTCTGACCCACTGGGACTTACTAGTAGTTTCTTTCCTTCTTAATGATATTATGTGGTAAGAACTTCCAAACTTCTCCTTAGAAGCCTGTTCCTGGTCTTATTATTGTAGAGATCAAGAGTTTCTTTTTTAAAGTCCAAATCATTGTTTCTCCTGCTTTGTTTTAAGCCCTTGTTGACTTTTCATTTGATCTGCAATTGAGCTAAATAAAAATGAATCATTCCTTCTCTCATTAAAAAAAAAAAAAACACGGAGAAAAAAATAACTTCATACCCTCAAGTCATTTTGTGGTTTTCTTTTATAATGTAGATATGGAAAACCTTCAGAGATCTAAAAAATTTCACCTCTCCATTTTACAGATGGAGAAAGCGGCACCAAGGGCATTTATGAGTCTTGTCTTGATGCAGGGGCTAGATAGTAACACACCAGGTCCACTAAGTCAGACAGCTTCACTAACCCTTCGCGCCAGCCTTCAGCAATCCCAAGACCTCTCCTGACCGTCCAAACCTTTTGCACTGAATTGCAGCCAAATATAGATAAATATTTTCAGAAAAGCCCATCTGTTACAGAATGCAGAAGGGAGCTTAATTCCCATTTTTTGCCCATCAAACTAATGAACTTTTCCAATCCACAGGCCATCAAAGTGATCAATCAAAAAGTGAAGAGACTCCCAGAAATTCTTTCAGAAGTTCCATTTGAACAAATCACAAATGACCATTATAGAGTTAGGCTCTACCTAGGTCTTATTTCCATTTAAGGATCAGGAAAACGAGGCTCCCAGAGATTAATTTGCTTTCTTTGGGCAACTACTAGTAATTCCTAGCTCTTCCTTAATTCTGTGTTTGCAAATAAAACCACCCTCAGGAGTGTAGAAGGTACTAGCTACTTCAGTGTTATTAAGAAATCCCCTTTTAAAATAGGTATTTCTGCAACTCCTCTTATTAAAGTTCTGAAGGAAGCTGAATGTGGGCAACTAATATTTTCTATATAAGTAATTTTAAGCACATTGATGTCTTCATGAGAGAAATGTGATTTCCACATGATGCTTAGACCTCTCCTGCTAACTCAAGGAAGGAGTCACCCCCAATATTAGGTCAGTCTGAGATCAAGTCCTTATTTTCTGTTGTTATTTACTTTGGGCCAATTTTTGTTCACTGTTGCTTCCTTTTTTTTTAATTTATGAAAATGTCAGTATATTGGACTTGTTTCTGGCTGGAAAGAATAATTAAAGGCTACAGGAATTAAATTTGGTGCCAAATTAATATCACTCCCCTCTCCCTTGCCGATCATTTTACACCCCAGCCATATTCGAGGTTGTTGGAAGCTTTACGTGTACTTGCTAGACTCCAGCTCTTACTGTATTTGATCAGTAACAAGCAATCACAGAAGTTTAGAAAGCATTGTGCCAGTATTTCACATGCCTTAGATTATGAGTTTGTACTTAAAGATGAACTTGCCATGAGTCTAATCTTCTTTTTTTTTAACTCCTGGCATACAATTAAACAGAAACGTAGAATCAACAACTGTGTACAAATGTCACTGACTTAATGTCACTTCCTGTTTTCCAGTGCCCTGGTCATTGAAAAACAGCAGCATAGACAGTGGTGAAGCAGAAGTTGGTCGACGGGTAACCCAAGAAGTCCCCCCAGGCGTGTTTTGGAGATCACAGATTCACATCAGTCAACCCCAGTTCTTAAAGTTCAACATCTCCCTTGGGAAAGATGCTCTCTTTGGTGTTTACATAAGAAGGGGACTTCCACCATCTCATGCCCAGGTATGACTATGCTCGATATAACTATGACTTTAAAGAAATCACCACTCCCTACCCACTGGGATGGCTATCATTGAAAGCTGGGCAATAACAAGTGTTGACAGAGATGTGGGGAAATTGGAACATTGATATATTACTGGTGAGAATGTAAAATAGTGCAGCTACTGTGGAAAAGAGTTTGACAATTTTTTAGAAAGTCAAACAGAATCACTGTGTGACCCAGCAATTCCACTTCTTCTAGGTATATACACACAGAGAACTAAAAGTGTTATTTCTCATAAAAACATATACGTGAATGTTCAGAGCAACATTATTCATAAGAGCCAAAAGGTGGAAACAACCCAAATGTTCACAAACCGATGAATGAATAAACAAAATGGGACCTGTGCAGTGAAGTATCATTCAACTATAAAAAGGAATCAAGTGTTGTTGTATGCTACAACGTGGTTGAATCTTGAAAGTATGGTACTAAGTGAAAGAAGCCAGATACAAAAGGCCACATACTGTATGATTCCATTTACTGTCCAGAATAGGCAAACCCAGAGAGACAGAAAGGAGATGACTGATTGTCAGGGTTGGGGAAGAAGAAATTGGGAATGACTACTGGTAGATATGGGGTTTCTTTTAGGGGTGATATAAGTGCTCGGAAGTTAGATAGTGGTGACAATTGTACAACATTGGAAATATATGAAAAAACTACTGAATTATAAAATGGCATAATTTGTGTCATATGAATGGTATCTCAAAAAGAGAGAGAGAGAGAGAGAGAGAGAGAGAGAGAGAGAGAACATTCCTACCTGGTGAAGTCAGTTTTGCTAGCCCTGGAGGTTAATCCTTGGGCATTTTAATTTCAAATATTCTAGTTATTGGGTTAATTTGTTAAAATACCAGTAGAGGGGATCCCTGGGTGGCGCAGCGGTTTAGCGCCTGCCTTTGGCCCAGGGCGCGATCCTGGAGACCCGGGATCGAGTCCCACGTCGGGCTCCCGGTGCATGGAGCCTGCTTCTCCCTCTGCCTGTGTCTCTGCTTCTCTCTCTCTCACTGTGTGCCTATCATAAATAAATAAAATTAAAAAAAAAAAATTTAAAAAAAAAAATAAATAAATAAAATACCAGTAGAAGACATCCCAGTGTATCTAAAAAGAGTTGTGTAACATTAACCAAAATTCAGCCATTTCACCGTAATTTCTATTCCTCCCTCTTCTGAGTTCCTTGGGACATCCTTGGCACTATGACAGTGAGATTATCCCCAGTGTTAGGAATGAAGAGATTGGATTAGGTTGGATTTCATTGTTTTTCCTCTCATCCATCCTTTAAATTGACCTGATAGAGATTTTATTATATACACACCACTGGGGATAAATTAACACCCACCTGGCGTGGTTTTCTTTTACAAAAAGAATTGCATATCCTGAGAAAAACCAAGTAGAGCTTTCCTGCCTCATTTGCTTTCAAATCCAGCAAGTACATAAAGAAGTACATTAGGAAAATACCCCAGTGAAAGAAAAACTTCCTTAACTACCCATTATATCTAGTCAAAGATGACTTTAAAATGTGCTGGAAAGGTATTCATCTAGAAAATTGAATTGAAAGAATTAAAAGCTCTAAACCCATTGGCAAATGCAAAGGAGTGAGGCCACCATTTCTTTGTCTTCGGCTCATGGCAGACATTGCTAATTGATGGCTGCACTTTCTCCTCAGTGAGCTCAGCAATCAAATACCTCCTGCAAAACCCTCAGGGCAGCCACTACCAACAGACCAGCTCTCAAAATGAAACTTACTTGCAATCCCATCTTTGCAACCTGAAAGTATCCAAGAATCAATATAAAGGACTAGGGGAGGGCTGTGGGAGTTTTTTGGTTTGTTTTCTGTTTATTTTGTTTTGTTATGTTTTACCAATCACTGGCCATGTTATAGGGACCAATATGCAAAGTAGCAATCAATAAATCTCCATCCATCCATCCAGAAAAATATTTATTGGTTTAGGCACTGATTATTCAGAGACAAGTTAACATAGCCCCTGACCAAGCAGAACTCCTGATGCAAAAATTGCATCTGCTCGTCAAGGAGATTCACATCAAGAGAAAGAAAGTCAGCGGAGAGGAGTCCCTGTGGCATTTCTGTAACTTCTGGCCAGGCAGCAGGGTGCTGCTCTGGGAAGTTATGCAGATTGTGAGGTGGCGTCCTTGACCTTCAGGCTCCACTGATTCTACTACAGTACAATGAAGGACTTGCAGTAGTAAAAACTGCTTATTGGCCTTATTCGAGCAAATACGAACATGCCTCTGGGCATAGCTGAGAATAACTTTCCCCTCAGCTGGTTGGATGCAAGGAGCTGGAGAAAAATGCTTCTTCCCTGACACTGTTCTGAAGCACTGTTATCCCCCTTCCCTTGCATGCTCTGAACAACTAGTATCATGGAAAAGCAAATGATCATGGCAAGTCAAGTAGGTAACTCTCTGTAACTGAGTGATAGTGGACAGCAGGCAGAAACATACTCTACCCAGTTTCCCTGCTGTTCTGACATTCAGGACTCAAACCCTCAATGACAATGTCTTTTCTTCTTTTGTGGCTACACCACACTGTCCATCTCCTGCCAGGCTAGTGATTGTTCTAGCGGTCGTCCTCTCAAAATAGCTCCCCTCCAGGGACAGCCTCATCACAGTTCAAGGGAAGGGAAATGAATAGGCATGGGCTGCTGTACCGTGAGGGTTTCAGTCCAGCTGCCAATTTGGGAGTTTAGCGTGTGTTAGAGGGTCAAGTAAGCGAGGCACAGTGCAGATGCTTAGAAATGCACAAGACAGGTACAATATAGGGGTGCTTCTTAAAAAAAAGAAAAAGAGAAAAAACTGACTCCCTGCACATTCTCACATTCAGTCACTGTCATTACATGCATTCATGTCCATTTGATGAGCTACATTTCCTTGAGGAGATGGCGCTTAGCTCCTTGCAGGGATAGGTGACTAACTCACATCTCAAACCTTTATAGAATTTCTCATTTCTATTGGCAGATCCTATCAAGGAACATAAGTTCTATGGGGATTGGCAGTCTAGCCAAGGTGACTCATTTGAGCTGGAGAGAGAGAAAGAGAAAGGGACAGGGAGGGGGGATGACTATGAAATTCTATTGGCTGTGTTGCATGAAATAGCTATGCTTAAATTTTATTGAGTATCATACTTTGACCAAGAGCCTACGAGGTTTAGTATTCTTGTCCAAGGATATTAAATACAGAGGAGAATCCTTTCTTACCCGCTTTAATTTCTCAAGAATCAGAGTGAGTCCCAGTTGATTTTTTGAATGTGGCTCTTTACAATAATAGAGAGGCAACGTGGCGTAGGAGGGGGGAAGTCCTGGAATTGGAGAACTCAGATTGGAGGCCCTGCTACATATTAACCAGGAGACCTTAGACCTAGCCCTTCACCTCTTTTAGTTTCTATCTGTCTACCTGTGTTACCTGGCTCACAATGCTGTTGTAATTACACCACCACAACAAAGGTAGAATGAGAAAACTCTTTGTAAACTAAAGTACAATGTAAAGATATCATATATAATTGTCTTGTGGTACTAAGAAACTCCATGCGGCCCTAGCAAATACTGCATATAGATGAGCAATGATGTAATTGTGGTTTTTTAAAGTAAAATTAATTTTTTAGTGTTTTTTTCCTTCTTAGGAAAGAACAAGCCATATTTTCATTGTAGAAAAAAATTTCAAAACAGAAACAAAATGAAGCAGAAACACCCATAATTTGAAGCAGTCTCCTTTTGGTAAATGTTTACATATGTTTCTGCTATAATAAAATCTATCAGTTGCAGGAGGAAAAAAAAAAACCACTAAGAATCTAAATGGCTTAAAATAACAGAAGCTATTTTTTGTTTGCCAGGGGTGAGTTTTGCCCCCAACCCAGATGCATTTGGCAATGTCTGGGGATATTTTTGGTTGTCACACTGGAATAGAGTGGCTACTGGCAGCTAATGGGTCAAGCCTAGGGATGCTGCTAAACACACACAGGACAGCCTACACAACAGAGAATTATCCTTCCCAGATTGTCAGTGTTCCTGGAGTTGGGAAACCCCACATCACATGTTCACATGGATTAAAGAAGACTTGGTGCAATGTCAGGATCACTCAAGGACACAGACCTATAGAACTTCCACTACCAGGAAAATACTAGTTCCCTGTAGCAAAGGAGGGAGAAGGTGGTGAACCGTGGACCAATCCCTGAATACTTCTACTTGGAAGTGACACATATCTCTTAAGCCCTTGTCTTACAGACCGAAGAAGTCCTATCCTAACTCCAGTGGAGCAGGAAATAAATCTTTTTTTTTTTGAACATTTTATTTATTTGACACAGAGAGAGAGAGACAGACAGAGACAGACAGAGAGAAAGAGCACAAGCAGGGGGAGTGCCTGGCAGAGGGAGAGGGAGAAGCAGACTCCCTGCTGAGAAGGGAGCCCCATGTGGGGCTCCATCCCAGGAGCCCTGGGATCATGATCTAAGCCAAAGGTAGATGCTTAACCGACTGAGCCACCTAGGTGCCCTGAAATATAATCTTATGTTCACCCTAAGACATGAAACACTAGATAAATCATTGAAAAACCCTACTCACTTACAACAAAATGTTGGGACACCTGTCCTTGTGCCTAGCATTTGTGTACACCCTTAATTCTTTCCTGAAAGTAAACCCTTGAGGACCTACCATGAATTACCATACTGTCCTTCTGCAAGTCTGCACCAGTTACACTCCTTACACTCCTACCTCCCAGCAGTACTGTGTTGTTGCCCATTTTATTTGCCTGAACACTCACATAAACTGAGTTTATCATTGTTTAATATTTGTCCATTTGAAAGGTGGCTATTATATTGTCTTTTAAATGCAGCATTTTGACACCCTGCATTGCAATTTTTAAGACCTAGACAAAAACAAAACAAAGTCAATACAAGCCATTCTCAACTGACTGATTCAAATTCTTACAGCGATGGTGCGTGAGGAAGCCTAGTGCATCTTGCCAGGTATTTGAAATCGTACAAACTGTGTCAGATTTGCTCAGCCCCAGTTCTAGAAAGGAAACCAATCAGAGTTGAAGCAGTAATAATAATCTGACCTGGCTACAGTGCTAGGCATCAAAGGAAATTTCAGAGGTTGTTGTGAAGTCAGGGTCTTGGGTGGTTAAGGCGGCAAGCAAGTTTGCTTGACAGTTCATCACTGATTGCTACTGATATGTCAAGCCAAGTAAAATCCTTTGTGAGAACAAGTCAATAATCGGCAAATGAGGTACATGATTAACCTGAGACAACAAGATGCACTTACCGCTTGGGAGCCCTGCTGAGACTCACCTTCTCCACAGTCCTGTTTAGCAAATATTAAAAATGCCTATTTCATCACTCAGACTGATGGAGCCATGAGCTCAGTGACTTACAGAGGCAACTTGGAAGCAGAGGGTGGGCTTGCAGCTCTAGCAGGGTCCTTAGAGGGAGATGCTAGGGATTGCACAGCACTAAAATAGGAGCAGTCGCTGTTCACCCCGAGTGCTTTGCACTGAGATATGTCTGTGGAATGGGAAGCAGAACTAGCCACTAGACACATTAAACAATAGAGGACTATTTAAAAGACCACCGATTCCTCCAGGATCACAGGAAATACTTGCAAATCCAGGAGACAGAGCATGTGTGGACCAAGATAAAATGAGCTGAGCACACATTCCTATTTGTCTTCATCAGCAGAATTCCCTTAAATGACATTTTTTAAAGCAAATTTATAGATGGCAATTAGTGATGTTAGCTTTTGCCCCCTTGGGTTTATCCCTTTCCAATTCAGAGCCTTTTCTGAAAACGAACTCTCACTTTTCTTTGTCCCCTTCTCTCTTACCCAAGTATGGAGACGGCACATGGCTTCAATCAGAGATGGGACTGGCCAGGTCCCTGGGACATGGGGACACTGAGTGCTCTGAGCACCCTGCTTCTCTCACCATGCTGCCATCTCTGCACCCTCGCGGTGCCCTCTGACCAGTCAGATGGATCTCCCTGGACTTCACCCTTCCCTATGGAGCTGTGAACTTCATGCTGCTTGCATAGCACATCACATAATGATTTAACTGCATTTTGGAGGGAAGCATATTTTTACAGGCCCGTTTTTCAGACCTTTTCTTTCCCAAAGAATTTGAGTTATGGAGAAAGATTTTGTGAAACCAAGGGAGACTTGGTTTCTTCTGTATTGTACTAAAAGTGCATTTGGAAAGGTCTTTCTCAGGAGACCCCTTGGGATTATCTGGCACATCCTAATAGGAACCAAGCTGCCACTTAAATGAGTAGGTGCCCTACTGGGCAGCTACCCAGCAGAGCTAAGGAGAAATCTCCAGGGACGCTTGAGTTTTACAAGAGCTGGTGTTGAGGGGAGTGCACGGGAGGACACTGTGGATGTTTTTCAAGAAGGGTAATGCTTAAGAACATGGAACTCAGGGAGAAAGACAGAAACAAGGAAGAGAGGGGTGAATTAGACGGGACAGCACCACGTTGCATATGTAGACTGAACAGACTCTCAGGGGCGCTGTAATTCAGGAATTTGCAAATTTTCTAGGCAAAGACTTTTATCTCCAAGTGAGATCTTATGTAGAACCCCATAAATAAAATAGATAAAAGCAGCAATTTTATTAGCATAAACTATATAGTTCAAATCCATACTTACTGTAATGTTAACCTCGCTATCTGTATGTTTACTATATATGTATAGAGAGAAAAAACTCCCTACACAGAGAGAGACCCAGGGATAGAGACTAAACTCATGAGGGTGGTCACCTCTCGGTGTAGGTTAGGAGAACAGGACTGAGAATTAGGTTCAAAATGTACTTCCTTTTATCCATAATAAAATATTAACAGTAAAGCAAACTCCCTTCTCACCTCCAGCATACACACACAAAGATTGGAAATAAACATGAGAAAATGTTAACATTTATTTCTCTAAGTGGTTCAAATATGGATATTTGTTACCATATTCTTTATACCTTTCTTAAATTTTGTAATGTCTCTCTCTTTAAGAAAAGTGCATTTGTGACAAGCTTGAATCTATATTGAGTAAAATAAGCATTAGGAAGACATATATGCTAACAGTAATCTTATATCACTCTCAAGATTCAATTTATTTATATACTGTGTTTCATTTGCACTGTTTTGAGAAAAATCACAATGAATATATGTACGTAGTCGCAAATCACAGCAGTATTTTCTTTAATCATTTCCTTTACAGGCTCTGACTACTCTTCAATTAAATTGATCCACAAGCTTGAAAGAGGAGCAATAGGAAATAATTGTTTCGAGGCTAAATCACTTAAGATATCTAACAACTATTCACACCCCTTGCCTTAAATACAGAAATAGAGTGGTTGCACCCTAAACTTAAAATTAGCTCTGAAAGTCTTTTCACTAAAATACACACACACGTATATATACACACACGTATATAGAGAGAGATATAGATACATATAGATATAGATAGCCTTTATGGGACATGGTACATGTTCATTTGAAATTGCACTCCTGATTTCACATTCTGGTACAAACTTATATTTCTGCTCTGCATGGCATCTGTTGGAACAGAATCCACCAATGCAGTTGCTTATACAACTTTATCTGAGCAAACACATATCAGTGTGCATTCAAAGAAAGCCGCTCATAGATCGATAAGCTTTCTAATAAATGAGAGTTACAGAAGTTCAAGTCTATGTTCAGAGATATTAGGAAAAGCTTTATTCCAATATATTCACAAAAATTAATGGCTTTTAAAATATTAACTGAAGCCCATTTTAGGTTAAGAGTGTTTCGTAAGGAAGCAAAAGTTGTCGCAAGACAAAAATATTCATTAATCGTCTGATCACTTATAAAAATGTTCTCCACTCAGAGCTCCCTCCCCATTTAACACTAGCTATGGTAATAATAGTTAGCATTAGCTGGGAGCTCAATGTGCCAGGGACTGTTTCCTGTGAATTATTTTATCCTCATGACAACCCACTGAGGTAGGTACTCTGAGAAGTAGTCCCGTTTTTTCATGCGAAAGAACAGAGACAGAGTTCAGAGCTGCAAAGCTGCTACGTACAGGGCATAGCGGTCAGACCCCTTTTTTTCCTCCTCTCTGGTAGGTGGTCTTTCCCAGGAGCATCCTGCACAAAATATAATGTAAACACCATCACTGATGGAATACACCTAAAACTCCTGCCCCAGATAGGAATTTCATTAAGTCAGTGAAAATGGTGCCAGAGATCAGCTTTAAAGTGCCAGGGGAAGCCTTGGTAAACGTGCATCTGGCTGAGGTAACACAGCTAAATATGCAGTGGCAAGAAGTAACAAGGTGACAAAATCGACACTTCCAAGAGGACAATTATAATAACGTAAAGAGAGGTCCTAGGACGTTTGACAAAGACGTTCAGTGTGTTTACAGAAATATCCCTTTTGATTGTGTTACACCAGTCAAGCTGAAGTGATGCTGTATTGTTCTCGAGTATTCCATCGATTTGGAGATGCACATAATGCTCATCTTTGACATCTCTGAAACCAGGATGTGTTTTGCAATCGATGAAGCTGAGGGAGACAATGAAATGTTTGCCATCACATTTTTGTGTGTGGAGAAAACTAAATGTGCATTCTAACACTAAGAGTATGGTTGCTAATATAACCTGAATTTTCCTAAGTCTGAGATAAAAATAACTTGTTCATAATTAGAGCTTCATCCTTCAAGGTAAAATCCTAATCGTGTTCCCATTTGTTAAGGGCATTCATTTTAAGTGGCCTTTTATTAATTCCAGATACCTCAGATAATAGATCCTATTGTACATATCAAGTCAGTGTGGGGATTTAAATATAATTTTTAAAATACATAACTATACAAATAAAAATAAAACTTAAGTAAACATTCTGTGGAATGCCAGTGCTGCTGTTCCCAACCCAGACAAGCATGGGCAGAAAAGTATGGACCAGTCCAGACCACCTGGTCTTGAATTTCAACCTCTAGTACTTTGAAGCTGTATGGCCTTGGATAAGTCACTCAGCCTCTCTGTGCTTCCATTGCCTCATCCATAAAATGGAGAATAATATTACACATTGTTAGCATCGTGAGACTTAAATGAGGTGATCTTTATAAGGCACTTGGAACTGTGTTGGCACATAGAAATGATATAAGCTACTATTACTGTGTTTTTCAAAGCATCTGTAACACAAGCCCCTAAACAAACAGTACAAAACAAATTTCAGTTTTTTAAAACGATAACCATTACTTGTGTTTTTCTCATTATAGGAGCAATATATGGTGATGCTAGGAAAAATAGAAAACAACACTTTTTAGTATATTTTCCAGACAGTTTTCCATTCACATATAGCAATCATTTTTACAAATACAGGATTATACCATGCATGCAGGTTTTACCTTGATTCTTTGCATAAAGATAGGTAGAGAACCTTTCTAAATCTGAATATTCTTCCATAAACTCATTTCAAATGCTTCAAAAGTAGTCCATTCTAAAGATTAAATTTTTTAACCAATCTCCTTTTTTCAGCATTATAATCCTACTACAGTAAACATCTTTGCAGGTTTATGTTCATGTATTTTTTTAATAATTTCCTTACAATGAATTCTTAAGAGTGGAATTGGTAGCACAAAGGATTTACAATATGTCAAACTTTTATAACAATAATAATAGGCAGAAGAATAGCTGACATTGACTGCTTACCATGAGCCTGGCCCAACTCCTAATGGCCCTCAGAGGTAGGTGCCTTTACTGCCACTGGCTTAGGGATTAGAGAGTGGAGATTCAGAGAGCTGAAGAAACTTGCCCAAGGTCACACTGCTGCCTGGTAAAAGACTGAGACCATGCCCTGAGAGAAGCTGTCCAGTGCCTATGATTCTGTTCCTCTTCAGTGCTTGGGAAGCCATTTAGTGACTGGACACATTCCCAGATCACTCCCCCTCTTCAGGGATATATTTGATTTATTTTCACAACTATCCCACATAAGACCCTCCCATTGATCTTGGGAGGGCAAGGAGCCAAATGTGACATTTTTGGTAAGCCATTGGCTAAAGACCATGAGATGGGAATGTGCAATAAATAAGAACTCACATCAGCAAGGCACTGAGAGCTAAACTTCTATTTTCCTGGCCTTATGCGAGAGGTTCTGCGCCTATTGGAATAGCCTTGAGATGTTCATCAATTTCACTGAACTTGACCTCTACACTGTGGCTCACTTGGTCTTCAGAGCAATACCTTCTGCCCTTCTCCAGGGTTGGATTGAAAGGCAGCATGATAAGGGCATGAGCATGTGGGAAGACAAAGTATGAAATCAATCCATCCATGCATCCAACAAACGTTCATTGAATGTCTATAGAGGGGATACAGAGATGAAAGGTACTGGCCCTACTTTAAGAGATGGGAACCTGACAAGTTAAGTGACAAAGGCAGCATGATGTAGGGAGGGCCATGAGAGACAGAACCAGGTTCAAGACAACTGACATTCTCGAATTGACCTGCTCTGGGTTTGGATCTTATTTCTGCTATGTAGTAGCTGAATGTTTATGGCCAACTCTCTCTAGATTCAGTTTCACCATCCATGAAATGAGGACTATACCTCATCAGGTTGTTGTGAGTATAAATGAGATAATGCCTAGCAAATAGTAAGCACCCTGTGGAGATCAATCAGTCAATCAATCTGATTGGTCTTATAAACCTTACAGCTCACTCACAGGTAACTTAGCAACCAGCAGACTCTACAGGAAGACTGGAAAGGCCTCTGGCCAAAAGCGGCATGGGTGTACAGACTGAGTTTTATTTAGATGGTCCTCCTCAAGCCCCTAATCTGGATTGCAAAGATCAGGGTCTTCCAGCTCGAGCAAGTGATTCCTGTCCCATCTCAATCATTTTGTAAATTTGTGAGGTGGCAGGGGATTGGGATGCTTCTCCTGGAGCACAATGCACACTACATCCAGCCATATTCAGTCCAAGCACAACTCTCCATGGGATGGAATAGGGTGGACAACGTGCCTCCTGCTACCACTTCTCTTTTGTCTGTTTCCTGAAGCCAACGCCATATAACATTTATAAAATGTGTGCTTGCCCCTCATATAATAAACTAATTAAATGTTAGCTATAATGATTATTAAATAGTTGGGTACAAGAGGTTTAAAAGTATAAAAGTAGGTCATCAAATGTAACCTGTGTGGGATTTTAGGGTATTTTCCTAGAGGAGATGTTAAGCAAGCAGAGTCTCAGAAAGCGAGTTAAGCAGATAAAAAAAGAGAAAAGAGAGGAGAAGATCTTTTCAAGCAGAGGATAATGAAGATACCCCTTGTTATGTGCAATGTCTTGAAGCTTCATATGACCAAAAGCTGTGCTTTTCTTTAGCCATCACTCACCGAGTGTATAGCTTTTCCTCTGAGCAGTGGCTCTTACAAGACCAGGGGTGGCCAAGGAAGATCACCCCTCTGGAAGTTTAGAGCCTGTGACCTTGTGTTGAGTCAGCCATGTACACAGCCCCAGCTAGAAATACATGTTAAATCAAAGGAAGAAGTGGCCCCACACCACAAAGCTCTGAGTCATCCTTGTGAGTGGGAAAAGGTACTGAAGGAAGGGCTTGAGAAGAGATCGGGATTTAGAGTTTTCAACTGTTTCTCCTTCTTCTCAAAAATGTCATGTGAAATGGTTAGCAATTTCCCAGGGAGATCTTGTCTTCAGATAGATCCATCATTGTGCCAAAGGCAGGCCATAACACTGGAATCCACATTAACTGAGCACCTACTATGTGCCATGTATCAGGGGCTACAGCAGTGAACAAGGCAGAGCTGGCCCTCCCCCTGTGTGGCTAATGGGCACTGGTATTAAGACCACCCACTCCCAAGAATTCCCAGGAAGGGCCAGCCACCAGGGAGTGCATGGTCCCTGCCTTGTCCTGGCCTCATTGTTTCAGGTTTTTCTTTGTTTCCCTCGGAAACCCACTATGGAAGAACTAGATGCCTGGGTGGTTCACTGGTTGGGCATCTGCCTTTGGCTCAGTTCATGAACCTAGGGTCCTGGGATTGAGTCCGGCATCAGGCTCCACACAGGGAGCCTTCTTCTCCCTCTGTCTATGTCTCTGCTGATCTTTCTGTGTCTCTCATGAATAAATAAATAAAATCTTAAAAAAAAAAAAAAGAGCTGCAGGGGGAGTCAGGCCGAGCTACTCACCATGCTACCCTTTAGTAGTGGTAATAATCCATTTCTATTCATTTGTTATACCCCTATTGCATCCTTCAATACCAGAGACATTCAAAACTTGAAACTTAAAAACCACAATTTTTAGGCTTGAGACATGAAGGAGAGGGAAATTGGCAGAAGCCATAATCTACTCATCTTCAGCCAGCAAACCACCAAAGCCACTGCTGAGCCAGAACGGCCCTCATAGGAACCAGGCACGGTGAACACACCAACAGAGAATTTCCATCCTCACTCCCTCCACTCCACTGTTCTGGCCCTCTTGCTCTCCCTCAGACATGCCAAATTCACTGTCTCAGAGCATTTGGATGGGCTGTTCTCACTTCCTAGAATGTTCCTCCCCCAGGTAATCACATGGCTCCTTCCTTCCTTTTGTCAGGCCTCTGCCCAACGCCATGCCCTCAGCCCTCTCCTAACAAGGGAATCTAAAACTGGATACTCCTTTTCACTTTATCACATACCCTGCTTTCTTTGTCTCACATCAATGTAATATAGGTATAATTTACAAGCCACACAATGCACACATTTTAATTATATGATTTGATTCTTAAAATGTGAAGACTGTATCTGTCTGAATAAGCACCAGCACAGTCATGATTTAGAACACTGCCACCACTCAGAAGCCCCCTGTGCCCCGTGCCTACTTTGTCCTAGCCCCACCCCCTACCCCCATCTGCTTTCTGTCTCTAGAGATAAAATTTATCTTCTCTAGAGTTTCATAAACAGGAAACCCTGTGCTCTTTTGTGTTTGGCCTCTTTCACTTAGCATAATGCTTGTGAGATTCACCCATATTGTTGTATTATCAGTAGCTTATTCCTTCTATTGCTGAATAGCTTTCCAGTTGCATGGATAGACTATAATTTGTCTATTCAATTGTTGATTGGCATTTGGGTTGTCTTTGATTTGCCTTCATTTTTATTCAAAGCTCCCTGGCATTCTATGTCCCTATGGTAACATCAACCTCTGGAGGCCAGAAACCTTGTCCACAGGACTCACACTGGAGCCCCAATGCCCAGAGCAGGGCCAGACACCTAGTCAGTGCTCAGTATTTGTTGAATGCACTATTTTCACATTCATTTCCCTTTGTAAGATAAGGCCTGGCAAGGTACACACGTACAAGCCATGCTTCAGATCTCTCTCTTCTATGAACCCCAATCTAGAAAACTTTAGGCCTTCCAAGTGAAGCCCGATGTTAGCAGGGCTCCCTGCCCCGCCACTCCCGGGCTAAGTGTGTCTGCATCCTGTGAGCCTGTCTCTGGTTCTGAATTCCTATGGCTTATTCTTCTTGTATCACTTGAGCCTTACCTTCCTGCCCTGTGACATCCAAGAATGTTGCTCACTCTCTTTGCTCATTGCCAGAAGAAATTTGGCCACATCTCCCCTTAGTTTTCTTTTTACCTTGGATTTGGGAATGTGAGGAGGGAGTCAGGGGAAGAGGCCGCCTTGTGGCTTGGGGAGTCCCAACACATTGCTGTTGGACCCTCTATTCCCTATACCTCTTTCTAGCACCCTCCACTTCCAATAACCAACCAAATTCTTCCTTTGTCTGTTGGAAAGTCCTGCCCACACCCACGATCCTTGGCTTCTTACTTTCTGCTCTAAGCAGTTGGTTAAAGGACTGTTTTCCCCAATGAGAGTAGTAAAATTGTTCCCTCGTTACACATGGGCAGGTACCCCCTAACCCACGGGCACCCAGGTTTTTGTCTTGGCACAACAACTTCACAAGAGGAAAGAGATACTCTAGGCCAAAGAAATGAGATTCAAAAAAATAAGTTGTTTGTGCCAAATATTTTTTTGTTTACACACCTACTTCTCCTGCTAGAAACTCTGCAGGCTTCTTTGGGAGCACTACTATGTCATTAAAGGTCTTCCTGCCCCAGACCCATAGCAAACGTTCTCCCTCCTGGGAACAAGAGAAAAATACCTTGTCCTCCCTCCAGATGAGCGAGGCTGGCCAACACCAGGTACCAGCTGCCTATCTGCCACATTGAGCAGTGGGTTAAGGGAATGCTCTCTGAAGCTGACTACCTGCATGTGGATCTCAGCTCCAACACTTACCAACTCCAGAACAAGTTAAGTTACCTCCCTGTGCCTAGTTTCCACATATGCAAAGTGGAGGTGGTGAGTCCTATTCAGTAGGGCTACCGTAAGCATTGAATAAGGTAGTACATGTGAATCATCAAGATCAGTGCCTGGCTTCATTAAATGTTCCCTTGTGGTGCCATCTGCATAGTTAGCAAACAAAAGTACAGGGAAACTACAGAGTGTTGACTAAAATTTCCTAAATTTTCATCTTCTCAGTAGTCCCATCACCAACCACCCCACCACTGCCATGTTGGTACAGACTTCACTCCAGTACCATTTCCTTTGAGCTTACATGTTTTTCATTCATTCACTCAATACCTTTGCTGAGCACCAACCATATGCCGAGCACTGGGGATCTGTGTTGAATAAAACAGACAAGTCTCCCATTCTTCAGAGGTTTTTTTTTTTTTAAGATTTTATTTATTTATTCATGAGAGACAGAGAGAGAGAGAGAGGCAGAGAGACACAGGCAGAGGGAGAAGCAGGCTCCATGCAGGGAGCCTGATGCGGGATTCGATCCCGGGTCTCCAGGATCATGCCTTGGGCTGAAGGCGGAGCTAAACCGCTGAGCCACCCGGGCTGCCCTCTTCAGAGGTTTGTATCCAAGAAGAACAAGATGGACTATAAATCAAAAGATAACAAGTTGTGGGGTTTTTTTTAAAAGAGCATGCATCTTTGCTGAAGACAGAAACAAGCAGTGGTTGAGGCATTTGGAATAGGAGGTCAGGGACACCTACTCTGAAGTTGCCGTGCATAGGCCGAGGCAGGATTGACAGGAAGCAGGCAGGTGTGAGATCAAGGGGAAGAGTAGTCTGGGCAGAGGGAATACCTCATGCCAATAGCTCGTGCAGAATACCTGAATCTGCAATGAGTTTGGCAAGTTCCAAAAACAGAGAAGAACAGGGCTGGAATACAAGGGCAGAGAAGTTTGGAGGTAGGCAGATGGAGTTTATAGACCAGGGAGAGCCAACACCCAGCGAAGTCATCCCCTCCTTTCCTGACATCCTTTTTCATCTACCAGTGGGACATCTCCCCATCCTCAGGTGCCCAGCCTGTTTCCAAGGCTCGCCCTGACACTGCTGGGCTAGGCCTTCCTCACCCTTCTCTGCTCAGCAGCATCTTTAGGAGGTTTGCACACAGGTCAACCACAGATATTATGGCAGCAGCAGCCAGGTTTTTGGAAAACTTGAAACAACCTCCCATAGTTGTTAAGACTCAAGCAACTCCAAGTTCAAGTCTGTGCGTGACCACCAACTACCATCAATGGCGCTGGGTATATGACTTTACTTCTCTCACAGCCATTACTGTCTCCTGGGAAATGGGGATGCAAATACAATTTCTGGGAGGATGGAATGAGATAGCATATGTCAGCATTTGCCATCATGCCTGGCACATAGCCAGTGCCCAGAAAAATAATAGACTCTTACTATTTTTGATGATTACTTTTCCCACTGCTATAGGAGGACATGGAATGGAAGAATCAGGGGTTCCACTCATGTAGATGTATTCTCCCACAGTTCCTTATTTTACAGAACTATCTATCTTCCTTCTGCTTAATCCTGATCTGTGGGGTCTTGTAAAATGCATTATTATGGTCTGCAAATCCAGGTGGCATGTCCTGTCCAGAATCTAGGAGCTCATTCTCCTAGCTGGTGGGCAAGCAGCCCCAGCAGCACACAGCTGGGCCTGGCAGCATCTAGTTAGTGACTCAGACACTGTAAGTTGGAACTGAGCTGGCGTCCTGAACAAGACCAGCAGGGCCGCACTAAGGGAAACTAGCCCCTGGAGGAGCACAGCCCTGATGCTCTCATCCTTGCACGCCCCCCCCTTAGCACTCAGCCTCTTTGAAGGAGAGAAAAGAAAGCATGCGGAACTTTAATGAGGAATCAGCTGGGTGCACTTCGCCACAGGCCTGGCTGGAGGCAGAAGATGAACAGGTCCCCATGAGTGACCCAAGGCTGCCAATCGTCACTGGATGTGACCAGAGACCCTGTGGTAACGTGGCTTCAAGCAGCCCTCACTCAAACATGCTGCTTCCCTGCAATCCTACCAACTGCTGAGCGTGCCCTGCCATCTGAGGTAGAATCAACATCAGACGTTGGGAGGCCAGAGATGCTGCCAGCATGGAACAAGGGAGCGGCAGGCTGTCCATGGGAAATGTCAACGTTTATTGCTTTTCCTGTCCACATCGACCCTCAGCAAGCAGACATTCGAGATGGCAATAAAGTTATTTTCCCCCTTCTCGGGTCCTAGACCCAGTAATAACATCTTCCTGAAGGGCAATGAGTCTGTCTTTAACCTTGCCCTCTTTGGCAGGTGCGTATCGGTGCAGCCTCCAGAAGCATCTCTTGGTGGCATACTACCTGCCTAGAGATGCTCTCCCTTCCGGGAGAGTGGCAGGCCCCACTCAATCGTCCAGCCTCCTTTGCTGTCTCCTGCAGCTTTTCCTGCAAACCCACTAAGTTATCTTAATTACCATTCCTCCTTGGTCTCTGCCAAGAAGTGGGGCAGATTTATAATTGGATCAGTCAAATATTTGCTGTGGTTTATTTTTTGCCTCTCAAGTGCTCGTAAAAGTTGCATTTTTCTGCTACTTTTGGTATGACTGATTACTCCAAGGCACAGCCCTCACACTGCATGCCAACACAGGTTATTTTTCAAAGGCCAAGGAAAAAGAGAGAACTGGGGGTAGAGTGTGTTTATTTTGGGTTATTGCGCTATCACCCTCTGGGTGACTTTATTGCCGCGTCAAGAGAGACAAGCTACCTTGGGAGACAGATTTCTCCTGCAGCCAGCCCAGGCACAGATACATCCCCTACTGGGATCTGATCATGTGTCTCCTAATCTCTTGGGCTTCCACAGATCTCTTAGGTGGAATGTGCTATGAAGCAACCTCTCAGTCAACCAAGCACAGCACGATCTCCTGAGCATCCCCGTATCTGGGATTGATCATGATGGGGTCTTGGAATAGAGTAGACAGATGTCCCTGGTACTAAGCCTGAGTTATCAATCCCCAGTGCTGGGACATGAAAAAGAAACTCTGGCCAGGGCCTGTGCCGTTGGAAAATGGCCTCCTCCTAGTGTCAGCCAGGCTGCCAAGCAAGCTGGCCAGACTGCAGTCGAGGAATCCGAGAGAGCAGAGGCTCTCCTGGACCAGATGGCCTCCCTGCAAACCAGCTTCTTACTGAGCTCCTCCACTCCCCACCCTAGAAGGCAGTCTCTGCATTTGGCTGGGTTGATCCACCTTGTGTTTCTAGCCTCCAACCCTTCCCAAAGTTACAGCAGCCATAAATGATGCTCCGTGATGCTGCTTATTACATGTTCATCTGTGAGTAAGATAATTATATATTCCAGACTGGATGGCTTTCTGGAGTGAAAGGAGGAACAAGAGGTATCAACTAGGACACTCCTAGGCAAACAGGGGTAAAGAGACACCCCACACACAATAGGTTGGGGCTTGACTCCGTGGCAAATATGCTAGAACTAGAACCTACCATGCTCTTGGAGAGTGAACTAGGAAGAAAGAGAAGCATGACGTCAAGAAATCTCTAAGGGCTATGCTGAAGTAACAAGGAAGCCTCAACACTTCAGTGGTTTAGTTTAGTTAAGTGTTCGTAGCTTGCTCGTGTCATAATTCCAGTCTTTCTCCAAGGGCTCATGCTAGGATTCAGGCCATTCCTGTCTTGTGGCTCTACCGTCTTGTGCTTTAAGGATGCCCTAGCCCCATCCAGAGGCAGACAGAGTTGGAGACAGAGCAAGTAGGAGGTTGCACAAGATGTTTTATGGCAGGGTCTAGAAGTGGAGCTCATCCCACCGCTTATGTTCTATTGGCTGGACACCAGCACATGCTCCCACCTGGCAGCAAGAAGGCTGGAAAAAAGCTTGATACGGAAAAAGATCAGCCATCACTACCACAGTGGACACTAAGAAACAGTGTCAAAATAGGAAGGGAATAGACTCCTGGGTGGCTCAGTGGTTGAGGACCTGCCTTTGTCTCAGGGTATGATCCCGGAGTCCTGGGGTTGAGTCCCACATCAGGCTCCCCACAGGGAGCCTGCTTCTCGTCCTGCCTATATCTGTGCCTCTCTGTGTGCGTCTCTCAAGAATAAATAAATAAAATCTTTTAAAAAAAAGGAAGGGAAGAGAAAAGAAGGAACAAGGGAAGTTCAAAGGAAGAAAGCAGGCATTGTACAGCATCCCACTGAGAACTGAGAGAATGAAGTCATAATGGCCTTATGGCAACTCTCAAATCTTGGTACGTGGGGATGTGCAAACACCACAACGTCCAACCATATGCATACTCTGCACCAGGTAGTGCCTGCTTCAGTCTTGCTGATTGTAATGCTACCCCTTCCTCTTTCATTCAAGAGAGCACATTAGGAAATGCCAGTGATTATTAGAGACAAAACCTTGAACGTATTCCAATTTTGTTTCTTTTCAATGGCATTCATTTACAAATTTACCATTTTATTCATTTGATATTCAATATTTACTGGTCAGACCCTGCTTGAGATAAATGAGGGATCGCAGTGAATAAGGACAAAGATAGCTGAAACCTTTAGGGCACGCTCACCACATACAAAATACAATTCAGAGCACTTTGCATGAACTGGTTCACTCAATCCTCACAACAGTGTTTTGCGAGAGATGTGATTATTGTCCCCGTTTTAAAGATAAGGGGACTAAGGCACAGAGCACCGAAATAGCTTGTGGGTGGGTGGCACAAAGTAAGTGCTAAGTGCTAGGATTCCAGCTCTGAAGTCCTCTTAACCATTCTGCCACGTGGGCAAAAGCCCTGCCCTCTTGGAGTTTGTATACTTCTGAGCAGACTGACAATAAACAAACAACAACAACAAAAAGCAAAAAGCAAAGCAAAATAAAGGGTATAGGATTGAGGCACATTGGACACTGTATCGTGTCACACCCACACGTCCCCATGCCCTGTTTGATAGCTCCTGGCTTGCAGAGTGTTCCTTTAATGAAAACCGCCTTCCATGTGGCTTTGGAGTTACTCAGAGGAGCCAGCCACAATGGATGTCTTCTCTCTCCTCTGACAATACCTTTTTCCAGAGTCATTGATTGGTTGGACAGTAAGCACTACCGCTGGTCCTAAGTCATTTCTGCTCTGAGCCAGCCAGCCAGCCAGTTCAGCGAGAGATGACTAATGTCCAAATTAATAATGAACAATGGCCCCACACAAGTAATCACCTTTCCCAAACTTTTCCTCATGGGAGTGATTTTCTGGACCCCAAATGAAGTATATTCTTCTCACCTCAGCACCAAGGAAGTTATGCTCATCCCTCTAGCTGACAGCAATTTGTGGACATGGGTCTGGGTATTTGGACATTTACAAGGTTGCTAAGAAACAAATGCTTTGGTTACAAAGGTCTCTGAAAACAGCATTGGTTTGTTGTATCCCTTCAAATAATTAATTTTATCCCATAAAGACAGCCATGACCAATGGGATATGGGGTAGAGGAAAGCTAAACACAAATACTCGTTCTCTGAAAGATGGGGAAATTTCCACTTCCTAAGCAACGACCATTTCCCACCCTTAGATAGAAAAACTGGAACCTGTACTTCTCTGAGCTTTATAATTTGCAAATAAGTGACTCATAGCCATGAGATACTTAGTAACATGGTTATTACCTCCCAGGCACCTCTCTAAGCATTATGTCATGTCATCCTTATAACATCTCCAAAAGGTAAGTATTATTATTCCCTAGTATGCAAACCAGGAAGAGGCTAAAAATCGATTGACCCAGCTTCAAACAATAGCAAGTGGCAGTCAAAATTCAAACCCAGCTTTGTCTGATGGTAAAGCCTTTGCACTTCGGATTACAGACTCTTTGTTTTCAATGATCATGTTTCAGATGGGAAAAACTGGCTATTCTGATGACGGGGAAGTCACATTAATAGATTCCTGGAGTTTAATTCTATGAAGTTCATGAAAGAGGTTATAGTAAATGTCTGTAACCTATAAAATCCTTTTTATGGAGGGGAAGTGGTGAGAGAGAGCTTAATCCCACAGTGGTGGTTTTTATCTGCTAAAGACCTGTGCTTTGAATGTTCTCTGGAAGTCACAGTGCAGCTGACTTTTCTGTGCAGTGATTTTGAAAGAGTTCACAAGATTAGCCCATTTCTACAGGGGTCTTATCGATTTTCTTGTCGACAAGTAAGAGACATTGGTATCCTCTGCCTTTTACTTCATCTTCTCTGTCCAGCCCATAGTCAAGCAATGTCCCTTCTTTCTTAAAAACATTCCTCCAAAGTTGTCTCCTCTTCTCATTGACTTCTCCTAATCAAGACCCCTGTCACATCATACTTGGTTTTCTACAGTCACTTCCTAACTGGTCTTCCTGGTTCTGTTCATTCTCCCTCTGCGGTATCCTACCTGCAAACGAATTCCTCAATACATCCCTTTCATTGCATCAGTCACTGCTCTGGGATGGTCAATGCCCCCTACTTGCCCACCAGAGAATTTTGCCATTCTCTAGGACAGGACTCTCTTGGACCACATTTGTTCCCTCCACTAGCCTCATCTTGGTAACCTTTATTGGCCACTCTGTCACTCATTGATAACTTCCAGTTATGAGCCTGATTTCCATCAAAATAGAGTTTCATGTTTAATTACTGGTGTATCTGAGAGAGCTAGGTCTAAGTTTTTGCCCGGTCACTTCGTTGCTATGTGACTTTTGACAAGTTGTTTGTCTTCTCTGTAAAGCCTCAGTTTTCTTATCTGTAAAATAAGATACAAATATTATTTATCTTAAGAGTTTTTGCAAAAATAGAATGGAATGGTAATGGTGATGATAATGATGGCTAGCTAACATGTACTTTGTGTTTGCTCTGCACCAGGTACTGTTCTAAATATTATCTTATTCCTCACAACAACCTGTAACATAGGTACTGTTATTTTCAGTTTTAAAAGTGGGGAAATTGAGGCACAGATAGGTTAAAACTAGTAAGTGCCAGATTCTCTCCCAGGCAGTCTGGCTGCACAAACATCATTTTTTTAAATTAAAGTATAGTTGACATACAATGCTATTAGTTTCAGGTGTACATAGTAGATACAAACCTCATTATTAACTAATCTACGATATCACCTTCCCCTGGTAAATGATAACAAACGGCAGCTGGTAAGATAGGTCTGTAACTCTTTATCTGAAATTCTTGCCTAGCCAGATGATATTTAGAATCTAGAATTTCAGGAATTACAAACAAAGTTATACCTTGACATATACTAGGTATTATATAACACCCCAATGGGGAGCTGGAACAATAATCTCTTTCCCTCCCTCTCTTTCTCTTTCTCCCTCTCTTTCTTTATTTCTCTCTCAGACACACACAAGAAAAAACATAAAAGTTTGGACTTTAAAGCTTTTGGGATTTCAAACTGCAAAAAAGGGACTGTGCTTATAGTAATAAAACTATTAGCAGTAATTATAAGCATATTGATGGTGACTTACTATTACAACTTCAGTGACTCTTCTTTTTTACTGGATGAGCTCATAGTAAAATGTGCGCAAAAGTATTCTTCAGTTAACTAATGGGGTGGGAGGGGAAGGTGCTAGTCATGGGACCAGGTCTGCAACCTCTTTCACACGTGGCACTCTCTCTGTTCTTTCCCTAGTATGACTTCATGGAGCGTCTGGATGGGAAGGAGAAGTGGAGTGTGGTTGAGTCACCCAGGGAACGCCGGAGCATACAGACCCTGGTTCAGAATGAAGCTGTGTTTGTACAGTACCTGGATGTGGGCCTGTGGCATCTGGCCTTCTACAATGATGGCAAAGACAAAGAGATGGTTTCCTTCAACACTGTTGTCTTAGGTAGGTTTGGGGTCTCTGAGGTGATATGCCACCAAGGGAAGAATGGAAATGTTCTGGGTTTCTCCGTAGAAGGCACCTCTTCCAATGTAGTTTCTACTGTGTGGGAAACAAGACCAGAATCCTTTATTTAGGCCTCATAGTATCTTCCATCTAAAACTCAACCTGATTAAAATAAGAAGACTGCTTACAGGATCCAGTTGTGGTAAAGAGCCTGGGCCAGACCGACTAGCTTAAGTCCTGGCCACACAACCTATGCAAATCACTGGACTTATGCAAGCTTCAGGTTCCTCCCAGTAAAATAGACCTAAATATACCCACTGTTAGGGCTATTATAAGAATTAAGTAACATAAAGTATATAAATCTGTAAACATGCATTAGAGCCAATAAATACAGATCATTCTCATCAGCTCGGAATTTCTCTTAAAAATCCAAGAAGGCTCAAAATCAAAAGTTTAAAAAACACGTAAAAATAAATCAAGAAAAGAATAGAGACATAAGGGGATAAACACATAATTCTTTGTTCCCAAATTGGTAAATCTCAAAGTGCTTTAATTAAACACTTGTCATTTTTGATGTGTTGTAGCCCTGTTTTCTATTAGCTGTGAAGGAAGAAGCTATGATTTTATTCAAAATTTCCTCTTATATGTGCATACAAACCCCTGAAAGGGACATTAGTTTGGGAGGATTTTACCAAGTTTTCTAAAGCAGATCTTGAGAATTTTAACAGTCACATAAGCTACAGATATTTTCATTAAATTTATGTTGTCATTAGGTTTTTATCCTGATGAGGATAACAGATCCTGGGTAGAAGGTCCATGAGTTGGGGCAGAATGTTAGATGCATTTCACAGAAGAATACACTGAGGCTCAGAAAACTCAGGCTCTCTGAATCCCAAGATGTAAATGTGATAGAAATGGCATGGGCTTCTAGGCCTTTCTGCGTGTCATCCCCACAAAGTTTAGTTTTGGATCTCAAAGTTCACCGTAGGAGTAGTGTCATGAGGAGATATCTGGTGAGAGAAGATTAAACCCTGGCTTTTCTGTCCCACATCCTAACTGGGAAAGTCACTTAATTCCTGGAGCCTCAGTTTCATTTGTGAAAAGGACCAGGTCCCTGACAGGAAGGATGATATTACTTTACATATGGAACATGTCTGAAGTGGAGCTGGTAATCACAAATGAGAGCTGATGGGTTTTTAGGAGTACATCTTGTGCAGCTGTTTTTCTATTGACTGCATTTTCAGAACTTCTTTATTGGCCTCATGGATTTCTCTGAGGGGTTCCTTGATTCTCTAAAGATCTATATAAGCCAACCTAAAATTCAGTTGGCAGTTTGTTATCAGTAGCCACAACTTCCAAATGGTATAAAGTCAGGATTTGGTTGACCCTGGTGTTAAAGTTAAACCTTATTCCCTCTGCTAAGAAAAAATTGGTCCTATCAGGACTAGCCAAATGCTCTAAAGCAGAGGTTGGCACACTGTAGCCAATGGGCTAAGTCTGGCCCACTGCCTCTTTTTATAAATAAAGTTTTTCTGGAGCACAGCCATGTTCATCTGTTGACATACTGTCTATGGCAGCTAAAACAACAGAGTTGAGTAGTTGCAACAGCAACAGTTTGGCCGAAAAAATCTAAATATTTACTTTCTGTCCCTTTACAGAAATAGTTTGCCAACTCCTGCTCTAAACTAATGTCATAAACTTTGTATCATGCAAGCCACTGGACAACATCTTCCACAGTTAGAGAAAATTTTCAGAATCAGATTATAAGCAATGGAGAGAGAAAAGCAAAATGGATAAAAACCAGCTCACAAAAGGAAAAAGTAGTTTAAGATGTTGAGATTAAAAGTAATCTTTAGGAATGCCTGGGTGGCTCAGCAGTTGAACGTCTGCCTTTGGCTCAGGGCATGATCCTGGGGTCCTGGGATTGAGTCCCACATCGGGTTCCCTGTGAGGAGCCTGTTTCTCCCTCTGCCTGTGTCTCTGCCTCTCTCTGTGTGTCTCTCATCCATGAATAAATAAAATCTTAAAAAATATTTTTTAATTAAAAAAATAAAATAAAAGTAATCTTTAGTTTAAGAACGTGATGAGAAATGACATCCTTTTTGTCAGTTTGTATTAAGCCCAAAAGATTTAGCGCATACCTAAGAGCTTACGCCATAAGCAGCAGTGGGCTTCTTTGGAATCTGCAGTGACTCCGTGAAATAGTTAATAATAAACAACAACAACCACACATTATAGAGCAGTGACAGTGTGGCAGCCTCTGGATTAGGCCCTCTCTCGCCACTAGGCCAGTGACCCCAGAAAGTAGTTGCGTGAGATCGGTACTTCCAATATTCTATTTTCTAGTTGAGAAGCCAAGACTGAGGGGCGTTAAACAGCTTGCCCAAGGTCACACGCGGTAATCAGAGGTGGAGTCAGCATCCAAACTCTCCAGAGAACTGTGCTCTTAACCACTGGATTGCTTTGGATTCTGGCCAAATAAATGCCTTTCCCCCAACACAGCAAGTTTTCTGAGGGCCGGATTATCTAATAATGGCTTCTGCCCTATATCTCCTTCATCCCCATAGACACAGACGCTGTGGTAGTGAGATGCCCTTCCCCCAGGCCATTACCCTCATTCGCTTGTCAGAAATGGGAATAACATTTCTCCCCAGAGGATTTCTCTTGTCTGGACTGTAGCTCAAAGAGAAAGTCAAAGGTAATCGGCCTAATAATTGGGCAGACATCTTGATAGAGCAATGATAGTAATTGGCCTGAAATGCAGGGAAAAGAACAGTGTTTTATTTGGTTCAGAGGTTCTCCCACACATATCTATTATCAGAACGTTCTCCATCAAGAGCAGCCAGGAGCGCCGAAAGCCCCTGTGATATGAAACAGAAGGAAAAATGTTAGACGGGTGTCAACCAGCGATCACGCTAAATATACCTTTGACTCAGGGAAGTCTTTTGATGTGTTTTGGAGAGAAGCAGCCTGCTTTCAGAAATGAGTTTCATCTCAGGGGACAACAGAGTGGCATACTTGAAACATGGTACAGATTTCATGCGCCTGTGTAAAAACCCCATTTTGTGGGCTTCCTCTCAGCACTTGCCATTGTTTCCTCAAGAAAACTTCAACCAGGGTGACAGAAAGGAAAGCTGATAATATTGCAACCGCACTATATAAGTGAGTGTTGCAAAAAGGGGACTGGAAGAGGGGGCTCCTTTTATAGTTCAGCCATGCCAGGTGGTTGTTCTTTCTCTTAAAAACTGTAGAAATGCTGAGTGAATGCAATGAAAAATACTCTTCTTACACTTTTTGCTTATTTTGGATTCTCCCACCCTCTTCCATACCTGCACACACACTCTGACAACTGTTTACCAAGGGCCTGCTGTGTATCAAGCATTGAGAATACCTCAATGTGAGTGAATGACGCAGCTCTGGTCTATTCCTCATGGAACCTGATGAGAAGACAGACACATGAAAAGGCAATTGTAGGAATTACAGGAACGTAGAGAAAGGGGTACCAAACCCTTCTTGATTGAGGGAAGGTGGAGAAGGAAGATGGCCAAACACTAAATATTTTCTAAACTGACATTTAAGGATAAATACATCAGCTAAAGGAAAAGAGAGGCCTTCCAGCCCAGTAAAGAGCCTGTGCAAAGAGCTCAGTCCTTTTCCATGAGACTTTGGTGGGCAAAGAGCTCTCCTGACCTCTGCTGCTTTATCTCTGAAGATACTAGGTTTGAGAACAGGGAGTTCTGAGCTCAGCAGTGTCAGTGTCCACCAAACCATCCCCAGATCTAGATGCTGGTCTAGGGAGAAGCAATCTCTACCTCACTGTAGGGATAACTTCTTAAAACGTAAGCTGGATAATGCCATTTCTATGTTTAAAACTATTTGTTCCAGGGCGCCAGGGTGGCTCAGTCAGTTAAGTGTCTGCCTTCAGCTCAGGTCATGATCCCAGGGCTAGAGCCTCACATCGGGCCTCAGCAGGGAGCCTGAGCTCAATAGGGAGCCTGCTTCTTCCTCTCCCTCTGCCTCTCTGCCCTGCTTGTGCTCTCTCTCACTCTCTCTCTCTCTCCCTTGCTCTATCTCAAATAAATAAATAAAATCTTTAAAAATAATAAATAAAACTATTTATTCCCATTGGTCACAGAAAAGAATCCAACTCATCCACATGACCTACAGGGTCCTGGATGATCTGACCCCCTGCTCGGATCTCTCCAAACTCAGTTTATGTCACATTCTTACTTTTTGCTACCCTCCAGTCACATTGGATTCAGTTCTGCTATTTTCCACCACAGGGCCTTTGTGTAAACTATTCCCATTGCCTGAAATATTCTTCTCTTAGCTCTTCGCTTGCCTGTTCCAGTTCACCCTTAAATATCACCTGCATAGGATGGAGAAGCCCTCCCTGGCCATCCTCCTGAGTAGCTTCCTCCTGTTACTCCCTATCAAAATATCCCATTCTCTTCAGAGCTCTTATCACAACTTTTATGTGTTTTATTTCTTGAGATTATGATGATGATAGATAGATAGATGATAGATGATGATGATGATAGATAGATAGATAGATAGATAGATAGATAATAGATAGATCAGCCTGTAATATCTATGACAGTGAAAGTTCTGTGAGGTCAGACACCTTGCCTGTCCTACTCACCCTTGTATTTACCAATGCCTACTACAGTGCCTTGCATTTAATAGGTTTCTAGTTAATAAAGTGAGCCATACCTCAGGAACTGTGACAACTCTGAGAATTCACCCTAACTGTAAGCTAACATGTTAGCCTGCCACAATTTCATAGATATTATCAGAAGACATGACACTCCTGGGTCAAAGACAAAGTCCTTTATTACTCAGAGCAATTCAATATCCAGATACTAGTAAATGTGCCAGTCCACCAAGGCCCCTTTCCCACAGGGAAACAGGAACAGGGTCAGGTGATAGTTGTACATGCAATGGATTGCATTACAGAAAAGAAATCCTGAATTTATTGCACCTGAGTGTCTCAGAATGTGCAGTGAGTCTGCCCTGTTCTTTACTCTAGAGGAAGATGTTATCTTTATTATCCTGGAGAGTAAGTAACTCTGTCCTTTGCATTGGAGACAGACACCATATCTGTCTTCCAAGGTGGTTCACTATGCAGACAACATTGAAAAGAGAGTCCAGAGCTAAAGCAGTCAGTGCCTCAGTTCACAAGACATTCAGAAACACGAGTGGAGAATTGGAGACAGAGGGAAATGTCTTCCAAAACCATGTGAAATTGCTGATTTTTGATCTGCCCAAACAGCTGTTTTGTGATTCAACCTAAAACTTCTTGAATGAATGAATGTGTGATGAATAGATGGAAATTGGGGAGCAACTTGGCTGTTTCTCAGCCCACCTATAGAGCCAGTCTCAAGGAATTTCAGTCTGAAGTGTTAATTGATAAACATGAAAGAAATTGGCTTGATGAAGCCTATACTCTTTTACTTGATTTTGAAAAAGCAAATAACATTATTGAGTTCTCCTCAAAATAACAGAAACCAACTACGACTTGGTTCTAGAAGAAGGGAGTTGAGAAAGGAAACACTGTAGAAAGAGAGCAATATGCATGGTTGGTTTGGTTTTTCAGTCCAGAGTGGGAGTAAATGGGAAATTCAGTTTAAAGGAAAAAAAAACGTCACTGCTCTTGGGTTACTCCATTAGGAACAATCCGACTTTATAGTCTTTCATGCAACATCACCAGGTCAATGACCCCCTACTCCCCAAGTGCTATGTAAGGGTCATAGCCTGGACAGAGTGGCTTGTGTTTTTTCTTTTCATCATCTCAGTCATTTGGAACCTGAAATTATAAATCTGTTTATTTTAATTTAAGGCAAAAAATGAGGATAAAAATAATAATTTTAAAATAAGATGTCTGGGTCTGTATAGACCCAAATCAAAATGAAAAAAGTCCTTAAATGATCCCTTTGAAGTTATGACTTGAGAGTACACATAGAAAGGTAAACCATGAAATAAAATGGCTATGCTGGTTAGAACAAATGGGAATAATTGATTTTCATGAAAAACAAGATATACAAAAAGGTAAGCATAAGAGGACCTTTGTACAACCTAAAACCTACTACTTAATGCATCCAAAATAGTGCCCCAATTGGTCAGTCTTACACATATGGATTTTCCTTTCCTTAAAGCAAGAAATTATTTTTTTTCTAAGATTTAATTTATTTATTCATGAGAGACACACACACACACACACACAGAGAGAGGCATAGACACAGGCAGAGGGAGAAGCAGACTCCATTCCAAGCAGGGAGCCTGACGTGGGACTCGATCCCAGGTCTCCAGGATCAGGCCCTGGGCTGAAGGCAGCGCTAAGCTGCTGAGCCACCCGGGCTGCCCAAGAAATTATTTTTTTTTAAGATTTTATTTATTTATTCATGAGAGACACAGAGAGGCAGAGACATAGGCAGAGGGAGAAGCAGGCTTCCCACAGGGAGCCTGATGTGGAACTCGATCCCAGGACCCTGGGGCTAAAAAGACTGATATCCCACATGTCAGACCAAATCTCAGACTGAGTGTCTGATATTGGAGGGTTTGGTGGAGAACGGCCAGCATTAGTAATGCTTTGAGCTTGTTAACATTCAGATATGGGAAATTTCAGATTTTAAATCCAAACAAGTAGTTTCTTTTGAAAAAGCAGAAATTGTAGCAATATGAACCTTGCATTCCTGCCTGGGTGTTCATCAAGTAGGGAACGGAGTTTTCTTCCACACAGTGTCCAAGTTGCTCTGGTCCCCTTAACTTCCTATTTCCTTCCCTCCCTCAAGCTCCTTAACAGACCCCTGTGGGCCCTGAAGGTTTCTACCACTGGTCTTCAAAAATCATGGGTGGCTGATTACGAAATTACTTCATCAGCAGGCAGAGGAAAAGGTAGTCGCTGAATTTCTCTCTTTTTCAGATTCAGTGCAAGACTGTCCACGTAACTGCCACGGGAATGGCGAATGTGTGTCGGGGCTGTGTCACTGCTTCCCAGGATTTCTAGGAGCAGACTGTGCTAAAGGTACTTGCTGCTACTTCCCTGCTATGGTTGGGAAACAAAACATGGGCTTCTTTGAGGGGGCGAGCAACGGGGCACCGAAGAAGCCTCCCCGCAAAATTCCACCTGGACAACTTGTAAGCCCATGCATGCTAGAAGGCCTAACCCTTAAGCAAAGAGCAGGCTTTAATATATGACAATTGGCCAATATACCTATAGGAGCAGGGAGGTTATCCTTGGCACCGAGGTGTGCTGAGAAGAAAGATTTGCTAAAAATGAGATGGTTGGATTTCCTGTAAAAGCAAAAGTGAATTACCATCACTCCTTTCTTATAATCATTAAATTCTACGTAATGGAAGATTAAGCATCTCAGGGTTAGTAAATTTCATTCATTCTGGCCAGCTACACTCTTAATCTAGGAAGTGCTATTTATCTTGGTGGAATCGGTTTTAAATCGTATTATTAATTTATCTACACTCCTTTGCACAGGATTTCTGGGGCCCTGGGATTCTTGGGGGAAAGGTAATATAAGAGAAAATGACTCTCACAAGAACAGAGACTCAGGGGCTGCATACCTAGCTTGCAAGAGACCTTGAATATAACCTTCCAGTTGTTCTATTGGAGGCACGCATTGGTGGAGGGTAGGGCTTCTCACACTCTTAAGGTATGGTGTTCACACACATGCACACACACACACGTGTGTGTAAGTTCTAGGTAAATACAACTATAAAGTTAAACTGTCACAAAACTACATTTATCTTTACTCCATGATTCTTTTCCATTCTAGTCTATTTCTTTTTTAAACACCAGTGAAAACCAACTACACTGCTTCTCCACCCACCAATAGGTCACACCCAAGTCTGAGAAGCAGTGAGGGAGAGGCTCAGGGCCCTTGCTGAGGAGCCAAGCATTCCCACATGGAATCCCAGCTCTGCCACTTGACTGCCTGTGTGACCTTGAGCAAAGGATGATATGTCTGAGTCTCTATTTCCTCCTCTGGAAAAGTAGGGGGTTCCTTCACACGTTCATTGTGAGGATGGGATGAGGTCAACACACTCAAAGCTTTTAGCAGAATGTGTCATGATCCCTCAAAGGGTTCATACTCACCGTTTTTATTTATGTATATCACATTATATTTATTTATATATTTAATGTTTTCATTATTTTTATAAGCTCTTCCTTAAAGGACATCCTGCTCTGAAAGAGAGGGAATTATTAATAAAGCTACCCTATAAATACTAAATAGTGCCGTTCCTTTTTCCCGTGCTCCCCACAGTCGCTGGGGAAAACTGTATTTCAGGTATTCACAGTATTTCCAAGACAGGTGATCCCCACCTTTCTGAGCGCTGACTGATGAGCGAATGGGACGTCCTTGTGCATGAAGTTCTGGATTTGGTTGCACGTGAATGGTACTAATTCCTAAACGATACCACCTACAGATATATCCTCTATCATAAAATAATGCAAACGTTTTGATAAACTTGTCAGATACAAAAGGAAAAGAGTGCTTGTAGCCTCTGCACACTCTACTGAATGGCACGAGGACACCTTGCCAAGTAGCCCACCTTTGCCTGGAGCTCCTACCCTTCAGTGCTTTGTTCAGTCAGGCTCTGAGGCATTGTGATGGGGGAAGGTGGATGACACTGTGCATCTCTGTGCTGAGCACTGTTCCTAGCGAATGCTATAAAAGAGGGAAAACCTCGGTATCATTTGAATGGCCTTTCTTGCGTTACCTAATTTTCCTAGGAGCAAAGGCATTAATGAGGGGAAGGACAGAATGGTCCTTTCGTATGTGGCTGCAAATGGGCTGAACCGTCCGCTGCATGGCCTGTGAGCTGTAAATGTATATTAACACTGACACACATCGATGTATTATTAATCCTAAGAACCATGTGTGCTCTGGCAGCACATCCAGTTACTGGCCTTTCAGCCCTAAGTACCTCAGCCATTTAAGAACTCCTCGCTCTAGATCCATTTGCAGATGGGCGTCCATTCTGCATTATGGATCTGTAATGGCGTGTGCATTTAGCTGCTTAAAAGGACTCTCGGTGTGTGTTTTGCATTCACCACCTGTACTGTGGCTGGGCACACACTCCAAGTGTGCATTAGCCATGGTATATAATTGATCCTTGCGAAACAAATATTGAGCGGCTGTTAAGAGTAGTTACTCCTGCATACTCAGGAGCTGTTCCTGAAATCAGCCTTTGAACTTGTTGTATATTTTAATTTAGCTCTTGATGCCCACAGTGGACAAAATTGAAGTATTTAAAGAATAAAATTGTTTTCTCTTTGTCTCCCTATTTATTCTTGGCAAAGTTGGCTTCAGAGTGTTAGAAAAGCAAGCTGCCTTTTTGCCCTAAAGATACTTATTCCTTAGTATTTCTGAAATGGACACGGTTTAAGCTCCTTCATCAACAACAATATTGTGAAATATTCCAAGCCTTTATTTCCTGAACTTTGCTCTTTCATGTACCACCATGAAGATTTTTGCCAAATTCAAGGGCCACCTGTACTTAACATATTTAAGTCAGCTCATTATGTTCATGTAGATAAATTTATTCTAAAGGGAATAATGTCAAAATCCAACATTTAAAAAGAGAAAACTTATCAATTGCAATAAGTAGGTGTTAGTGCCACGTGCCATCTTTGACCCGATCAAGAGAGGAATATTTTCCTAGTAATGAGCATTCAAGCCAAGTCGGCTTCTTACACATTTTTTCACATCAGAGATCCCTAAACTGGGCCTGAGCCCATGTGCACTAGCCTGCCTTCTAGAGAGAATCAAGCCTTGAACATCTCATTTTCTAAATATTGGCTGCTCAGAGTAACAAAAGTCGCTATCTACACCTGTGTGATGAAGTAAGAAACCAGTAAAAATAGGCACACAGATTTAAGGGTTTGAGCTTCAAGTGAGTAAATGTAATGATTAGCACCTGAGTTACTTGTGAGTTAAGCCTTCGCTTTAGGTTGTTTTTAAATAACTACTAATATTTACTAAGTATTAAACACCCACCAGGCATTGCATGAAGTATTTAAAACACACCATCTTATCCTTTCTCTTATCAACAATATGAAATAAATCCTATTTTAACAGCTCCTCCACACAGTGGTTTAAGTTTGGTTTTTTAAAATCCTTTCAGACTTGCAGACAGGTTGCAAAAATAGTCCATAGAGTTCCCATGCAGATTCACCTAATGTCAACACTTTATTTATTTTTTTTTTAAGATTTTATGTATTTATTCATGAGGGACAGAGAGAGGCAGAGACACAAGCAGAGGCAGAAGCAGGCTCCATGCAGGGAGCCCAATGTGGGCCTCGATCCCAGGACTCCAGGATCATGACCTGAACCAAAGGCAGACCTTCAACCACTGAGCCACCCAGGCGTCCCTAATGTCAACACTTTAAATTATCATGGTTCCATCACTGAAACCAGGAAATCAACACTGAAGCAATGCTATTGACTAATTTAGAGATATTTTTTTGTAATTTTGCCCTTTTTTTTTCTAGTCCAGATCCCACATTGTATTTAGTTGTCATGTCGCCTTTGTCCCCTCCAGTTTGTGAAGGGTCGTCAGTCTTTTCCTTGCATTTCATGACCTCGACCATTTTGAAGAAAACCGGGCAAGTGGTTTTTAGGATGTCCCTCGATGTGGGTTTGTCTGATGTTTCCTTGAGATTAGGTTGAAGTTGTCCTTTTCTTAAGTAAGATGCTGTGCCCTCCTCAGTAAATCATATCAATGAAGCACCTCTGGTTTTTAATAAGAAAAAACAAGTTAGAATGTGGTTATGTGTGTGTGTGTGTGTGTGTGTGTGTGTGTGTGTGTACCTTCCCACCACCACCACTACACCTTACGGCAGAGATGCTGCGAGGCGCTATCCCATTGGCCCTGTACTGTTTGTCATCGGCTGTGACAGACTGCCACTCACAGACAACTTCTGAGCCCAAGAAGCTCCTGAGTGTTAGCAGACAGTAAGTGGAGCAGACAGAGTGAGGTAATCATGCTCACAAGCGCAGAGGAAGGACAACTGGCCCTCAATCTCCTGCCACCCAGAATGGCACATGCCATCTCCCAGCTGTGGCCCATGATCACTTCTCTACTTCCTTTCTTTTAAGATTTTATTTATTAGAGAGAGAGTGAGCAAGTGAGAGAGAAAGCATGAGCTGGAGAAGGAGAAGCAGAGTCGCCACCGAGCAGGGAACCCAATGCGGGACTCAATCCCAGGACCCTGGGAGCATGACCCAAGCTGAAGGCAGACGCTTGACCATCAGAACCACCCAGGCGCCCCTCTTCTTCCTTGATAAAAGCCTTAGGAGGGCCCAAGTCCTCCCTCAACACAACTGGCATTCACCTTTGTTCCCTCCCTGACCGCTGTGCCCGGGATGCCTCCAGTCCCGCCAGTTCCTGCGACTGCAGGCAGCAGGCACACTCAGGCTCTCGTGCCAGGAGAGAAATTTGCCACGTTTAGCACACGAGCTTCCCATCACGTCCAAGCGACCAGTACGTGTCCAAGTGACAGAAATACGGATTTACTCTCTTGACCTCACACCGCGCCTCCCCTGCCCTCGGATGTGTGGTGCGGACAGCAGCTCCTTGTCTTCTTATACACCTGCCAGTCTGCATCAGGCAGCCGAAGACAGCCTCGCTGTGAATGGAGGGATCAATCCGCATGGATTTACAGAGCAGTCATTCCACACACACACCCCCACCGAGCTGGGGTCCTGAGGGGCTCAGAAGTCAAAATGGAACTGACCCTCACATCCAAAGAATGTGTAAGGGTTCTAACACATCGTTCCAAGCCGGTGGAGGGAATGAGCTTTCTCATGCATTCAACGAGTTCTTACGTGCCTGCTCTGAGTCAGGTACTGTGCTAAGTGCCAGAAATACGATGATGAGCAAGCGTGCCATGGCCCGGCCTTCTCAGAGCTTCCAGTCTGCTGGATGGATGCCCGTGATTGGCAAGTGGGAAGTGTCCGTGTTAAGTCGTAAATGCTGTGATGTGGACTTTGAATGGTATAGACACTGTTAAGAAGATACATTTATGAAGAAATGAAGCATGGAATCTATAAAAATAGCCAATTAGTCTCAGGAAATGTGGAGAAAAATCCATGGAGAACGAATCTAGTAAAGGAACTACACTGAAAGTGTCTTTCAGCATAGAATTTCATGAATCATGCAGTGTAATAAGCACTGTGTTCGGATTCAGAGCTCGAGCACAAACGGCATTTCTTTCCCAGTACTCTGTCCCATTCTTCATCGGGTGCCTTCCCTGTCCAGCTGTAATTGTGCTTATTATTTCAAATTATTGTTTCGTCTCCAGTTTTTATTATTACTATCCCCTTCACACGTCCCTCTCATCACCTGAGTGCTATTTGTTGTGGGCTAGATGCTTTTTAATTATCATTCCTTTTTTTCTTTCATTTACTTTTGTTTGAAGGTCTTTCATTGACTTAAGATGCTTCCTTGGGTTGTTTATAAAGCAGGCTTGCATTTCAGAAGACATCCGAGGCTGGTGATTCCTCTGTTTTGACACTGGCTCCTCAGATGGCTTATTTGGTTCTGAGCGTGAGGCCCCAAACCTGCAGCAGAAACTTAAAACACCAGAGCCTTACTTGTTAGGTAATGCGTATTTAATAGCTATTAGAAATGACAACTCCTGCTGCTGAACAGCTGTCAGGGGAGGCCCAGAAATGCCACAACCATGGGAACATAAAGTCTTCTCTCTAGGGGTTGGTTTCAGCTCCTACCCAGCTTCTGTGGAGGCCTGAAAAAAAGAAAATAGGGATCTTGCCATTTTCTCCTGTTAACTGACAAATGTCCCCACTACCCAGTCTCTCCTGGGGTTCTAACACTAAAGTCAAACTCATTCTCATCCTCATTGCTGCTGGCATTTATTGAGGTCCTCCTCTGCACAAACCACTGTACTAAGCAACTGCAAATTATCTCATTTAACCATCGAGAGCCATTTGACATATGACTACCATCCCCTTTAACAGATGAGGAAAATGAAGCACAGAGAGGCCAGGTAACTTGCTAAAGATCACTCAGCTCGGAAGCGGTATTGCTGAGATTCAAAGCAGGCAGTCTGGCCCAGGCTCTTAATACTAGGCTGTGAAATTCACCTTGGGCGATGTGAGGTGTAAGGAAGATGTGCTTTGCTAGCAGTTTGTGTGATGGTTGCACACTAGGATTTGGGTGTGGACCCAAGAACTCTTTATAGGAGAGGAAACTAGAGTTTACTGAGTAGGAAGTGGCTGAGCCTGCATTCAAAACAAGGTCCGTCTGACTTTGGAGCCTGCCGCTCTAAACCACTCTCCTCCCAGTTACCAGAGACATTCCATCACCTCCCTCGTCACATCATTTGTCAACTCCTGTTTCATCAACTTCCACCATGGCTCTGCTCAGTTTCTCCTCTCTCCCTTCATACCCACTGTCATGTGCATATGGCCACCTGCCTCTCTCTGCTGGCATCCTCCTTATTCACAACCTGTTGCATTCTCCGGAGCTCTGGGGAGCGTGCATTCCTCTTTTTAAACACCTTCAGGGACTCCCAGCTGCCTCCCACAATGGCTCCCAGACATTCACGTGGGGAAATTGTTACAAATATATATTCCTAGGTTCATCCCCCATGCCAGCCAATTCTGAATCCATAGGACAGGGGTGTGGCTCGGGCATGTGCATTTTTAACAAGCCTCCCAGGGGGCTCTGATGCAGATTCTCAGGGACCATATTTGGAGAATAAAGAACATTCTTAGAATGACATTCAAGGTCTTCCATGATTTAAGCTGTTTTTGCACAATTACCTCCTATTAAAGCCCATACACCATAGGTTCTGGCCACTTGTCATTCACATAGCATCATAGCCTTGCTACTCCCTCTTTGCTCAGGCTGCTTCTTCATCTGGAATGTTTTCATCAATCCCAACCTTTCCTATAAAACTGCTGTTCACAGGTCCCCCACCTCCCTGAAACACCCTTAGACAGGACCCTGCAGTCACACAGGGCTTGGCAACATCTTGGCAGTAACTCTTCCTTCGTGCTGTGCCACGTTCTAGCTGGGTGATTACATCAGTTTCTCCTGCTGGATCACAAGTTTCTAGCAGTCCTCTTTATTATACCTCCTCACACTTAGTTTGGTATCCAGGAAGTAGTGTGTGGTCACTAAATGTTCAGTCATGAACTGGGGGCTCTTAAAGGTTAAAACATTGCCAGAAAATGTGCAGGAACCGAATGAGTGCTGGAGAACAAGATTCTAATTTACCGAATTAATCATGTGGTGATGAATCAGCCAACTTTGAGGCACAAATTTAAATGAAGGGAAGGAGGAAGAGCAGGAAAAGAGGAAGAATGAAAAAAGAAAAAGAGTTGACACTGATCCCACATATTACATGTATTATCTCATAAGAGCACAATGGTTAAGAATGAAAGCGAGATTTTACATTTGCTAGGATCGAATCCATGCTCCTGCAGTTAGCTGTACCCATTTTTAAAAATTACTTAACCTCCATGAGCCTTGGTTTTCTCATCTGCCAATAGTAATATTACCTGTTGCATCTCTGTGAGGACTAAAAAGTAAACTCATGTCAAGTGTGTAGAACCATGCTTGGCATGTGATCAACTGCTCCATAAGTATTAGCTAACATTTGTCTTCATGAGTCTTTGAAATCAATGTTACTATCCTTCTTTTACGGAGAAACAGAAACTTAAGGAAAGTAAGCTACTTGCCCAAGGTCACATAGCAAGGCCAGATTTTGAGGCCATGCCTGGCTGACTCTGAGGCTTATAGACTTAATGGCCACACAGGAGAGAGGCTTGGCAGGAAGATTCCCCCAAGTGCATGGCAGTGACAATTCCCCAAGCCTGCATGGGTAGGTCAGGCTGTCTGACTCTCCAAGCTGGGCACTGCCTCATCACCTACCTTCCCACCTCCCCATTAGTTGCTCCCTGTGGACTTCTACACTCAGGAAAAGCATGACAAGCCCCTTATCCCCTCCCTGCTGATGGAGGGCTCCTCCCCACGGCCCCAGAAACACCTACGTCCCTCAAAACTTTCTTGGCACAGAAGCACCACCCCTCCTTTTTCAGCTTTCTCAGAGAATGTCTCAGGCCACACCTGTCCTCCCAGGAGCAAGCACAGATGCACCCTGTACATTTGTCCTTCAGACCCTCTGTCTTGCACACCTGTCTCCCTCTGCTCCCCCAGCTTCCCCAACAATCCCCATTAATGCAGAAGGGCCAGGGGCCATGGCGGCGGCCTGCAGGAGCCATTCCACAGGGCACTGCAGTTTAATGGTTCAATTCCAGCTTTCCATCCTCCCACCCCTGACCTAGGAAAATATTGCAGGAATTCCTTAGCACCAAGGGCCCAGGACAAGGGGCTTAAAGCAGATGCACTTGGAAAACGCTTTCAAGAAAGTGACTGAGGCACTATGCCAAGGGTTTTATATGATTATCTCATTTCATCTTTACCACACACATCGTTATCGTCCCCATTTCACAGTTAAGGAAACTGAGGCTCAGAGAAATTAAGGCATTTGCCCAGTTATGACCTGAGCACCACATTCATCAGAAATCTGTTAACACACAGCTTGCTGAGCTCCCCCCAGAGTTTCTGATGCAGTCAGTAGTCTGGGGTACCAGCTTCAGCCTGGGGAGCTTGTTAAATATCCAAACCCTCAGGCCCCAGGAATCGCAATCATCTTCTGATTCCAGCCCTTCTGAATCAGAATCTGAATTCTAACAGGATCCCCAGAAGACTCTTGTGCCATTCAGGGCTAAGTTGAGATAATGTTGCCCTTGAGCTCTCCTGAGACTCCCCGAAGAGAGCTGTGACCAGAAGGAGTAACGTCACGTTCACCCCCAGCCCGGCTTGCCCAGCAGGCATGGAGGAGGCCCGCCTCCCGTGGATGGAAGTAGCAGTGCCCATCATTTGGTGGCCTCTTGTGAGTCCGTGCCTGCAGCCTCCAAAACTAGCTGTTCACATTTCCCATGCCTGCTCTATTACCAAACAAATCACTTGTCAGGGCTTAAATCAGTCAGCCCTCCTCCAAGTCAGATTGTTTTGGAGACTAAAAAGGGTTTGTTCTTTTTTCCCCCCTTTTTAAGTGACTCTCAGTAAGTTGCCAGCAGCCTTAGGAAGCAGAATACCTAACCCTGGGGGAAGCTTGCTGTCGATGTGATGCACAGGGTAGGGGAAGTAGGGGATTTTAGGAAAACCTCCCGTGTTGGTAAATAAACCAGTGTTTGGAGAGGAAGTTGGCTGGGATGGATGAGGTGAAAGAGGGTGCTTTCCCCTTACCTGTCCCTTTGTAATGGATGAGTCATTATTCTCCTAATAAAAATGATAATTAAATCCATCTATAGATTTCTTACTATGTGCCAGGCACTGTACATGGCACATTCTAGACATTATCTCATTTTGTCGTCTTAAAAACAATGACATAAGTATTCCTGAATTCCTGTCCCATTTTAAAGATAAGGAAATCAAGGCTGAAAATAGCATCCATAATGATACAGTGAGTAAAAACGAAGGGAAATTCAGACTAATTCCTAAGCCTACACTCTACCTGGCATTGCTCTACCAGCTGGGGAGACAGCAGTAAATAAATAGACCCTCTAGGTCTTCTGGATGCTTCCGTGCTTGTTGGTAACAAGACACCAATAACTTGCAGACTCATCTCATTGCTTGAACTGCAGTAGGTGAAGAGCTACTTCATTTCTGGACTTGAGCTGCAGAAAGGTTTACTGTGTACTATGAAGAATCTAAATATTCATTATGTAATTAATGTTGTTCAGTCACAGACACACACACACACAAACTTAGACGTTTTTAAGAACAGCTTAAGCACTTAGCGATTGAGAACTTTTATAACTCTCAAAATGGAGGCATCCCCATATCTCTACAGGTATTTTAAATGAATTGAATTAATCATAGGCTTAAAAGTCTCTTGCGATCTTCGTTAACTTCCCTGGGTTTAATTAAAACATCTGTGCACTTTTAATTTATCGATTCATCCAACTCATATGTCATGTTTTTAACACACCCCAGCATGCTCTGCATCATTTTTAACCCGATTTCCACTTAACTAAAGCAATTAAATTCACCCCGGATTAATTAAAGCATCCATACTTTCGTGCTTAAGTCAGCGTGTGCATCTTTCCCCACATGGCTCCTGAATGTCAGAGATCTGACACACCTGATGAGTTTTTTGTCCTTCTGGAAATTCTTCCCTGAATCACTTTCTTGCTTATTAATGTGCCATTTGACAGAACAGGAATGAGGAAGTTGGTGCACTTGAACTTGGGCCCTCTGAGCCAAAGACTCTGGCCGTTTCTGTCAGAAGCACCCTCTGCTCTCTCCTTCTCCTCACTGGGGTCTTGATAGATCTTACCCCCACTGAGACCAACTAGTAGTGTCTGAATGTTCTAGGCAGAAAGTGGGGGTTGCTGTTTGGGTCAGAGGTGACCATCATGACCAGAATGGCTGGTGATCTTGACATTTGTACTTTTGTAATGGTTCTTTACTTCTACTTCCAGCCTCTTCACTCTTCCTACATGATAAGCCATATATCGCCCTGCCCATTTGGTAGGGAGGTAAAACTGAGGCAGGGAGGTCAATAGCCTTCTCTGTTGGACAGTGAGCCATGGAACTATCCAGATGGTGACAGATTATCCCCAGCCCCTCAGAGCCAGTTTGTATTTCTGCCCCCACCAGCAGCGTTTGACAGAGCCCACTTCCCTTCGGCCACAACATGATTGGTGGTTATCAGTCTTTTGAATGGTTTTGTACCCCCCCCCCCGCAACTAATAAGCCAAGAATTATTTCTCCTCATTTTTTATCTGTACTTAATTAGTTGCCAGTGAAGCTATGTGTCTTCTCATACCTTTTTTTTTTTTTTTGGCAGTTTACATTTCTATGTTCTTTGCCCAGGTTTTCATTCATTAGTCACTTTTTATTGATTTCTAAGAGCTTTTTGTGTCTTTAAGATATCAAACTTTATTCTGTAAAATGTGTTTGAAATATTTCTTCCTGGTGTTGTTCATCGCTTAATTTTGTTTAGGGCATTCTTTGTAGTATAGCAGATGTAAATCTTATGTAATCAAACTCAATCTTCTTTTCCTTCTCGATCTCTAGAATTTGTCTTCCATATTTTCCTCCCAAGAGAATAAAGTTAGTCTTCTGTATTTTTTCTAATGCTTTTGTAGCTTTTTTTCTACTTAGATCTTTAATCTATATGGAATTTTTTTTAGTTTTATTGAGAAATAATTGACATGTCACTGTATAAATTTAAGGCATACAGCAGGGTGGTTTGATTTATACAGATTATGAAATGATTACCATGTAGGTTCAGCTACCATTCATCTTCTCATATAGATATCTTTCACATAAAAAGAAAAGAAAGATAAAAGAAAACAAATTTTTTTCTCCTTATTATAGGAACCCTTAGGATTTTACTTTCTTCACTAATGTCCTTTATGTCATACAGCAGTGTTAGCTACAGTCATCATGGTGCACATTACAGCCACAGGACTTATCTTAAACTGAACATTTGTCCCTTTTGACCATCTTCCTCCAATCGTCCTCCAACCACCTTGGTGACCACACATCTTTTTCCATGAGTTTGGTGTGGTGGTGTTGTTTTTCTTTAGATTCCACATGTAGGAGGTACCTGGGTGGCTCAGTGCTTGAGCATCTGTTTTTGGCTCAGATCATGATCCCGGGGTCCTGGGATCAAGCCCCACATCAGGCTCCCCGCAGGGAGCCTGCTTCTCCCTCTGCCTATGTCTCTGCCTCTCTCTGCATGTCTCTCATTAATAAATAAATAAATAAATAAATAAATAAACAAACAAACAAATAGACAGACAAACAAATAAATAACTCCATGTGTAGGTGAAGTCCCACAGTTTTGTCTTTCTTTGTCTGAAATTTCACTTAGCATAGTGTCTCTGAGTTCCATCCATTTTGTCACAAATAGGATTTCCTCATTTTTATGGCTGAATAATATATATATATATACCATAACTTCTTCATTCATTCACCCATCAGTAAACATTTAGACCATTTCCATGTCTTGGCTGCTATAAACACTGCTCCTATGAATAAGGGGGTGCAGATATCTTTTTGAGTGTGTTAGTGGATTTGTTTACTTTGGGTATATTCCCAAAAGTGGAACTGCTGATTCATGGTGAGTCTATTTTTTGAGGATCCTTATACTGTTCCCCTTAGTGGTTATACCAATTTATAATCCCAACAACAGTGCACAAGTGTTCCCTTTTCTCCACATCCATGCCAGCATGTGTTATCTCTTGTCTTTTAATGATGGCCATTCTACCAGGCCTGAAGTGATATCTCATTGTGGTTTTAATTTTTATTTCCCCTTTTTTTTAATATTTTATTTATTTATTCATAGAGAGAGAGAGAGAGAGAGGCAGAGTCACAGGCAGAGAGAGAAGCAGGCTCCATGCAGGGAGCCTGACGTGGGACTCGATCCCGAGTCTCCAGGATCACACCCCGGGCCGCAGGTGGCGCTAAACCACTGTGCAACCGGGGCTGCCCAATTTTCATTTTGCTTAAGTGCTAGTGATGTGATCATATTTTCATATACCCATTGGCCTTTCGTTTATCTTTTTTGAAGGAACGCCTTTTCAAATCCTTTTCCCACTTTTAAATTGGGGTATTTGCTTTTGTTTTTGTTTGTTTTTGCTACTGAATAGTATTACTTCCTTATATGTGTTGGATATTACCCCCTTATCAGATAACGTGGGGTTTACTAATAGTTTTACCTATTCTGAGGGTTGTCTTTCACTGTGTTGATGGTTTTTTTACTGTGGAGAAAACAGCATTTTTGTTGCATTTTTGTTTGATGTGGTCTGACTTGTCTATTTTTTATTTTGTTGCTTTTGCTTTAGGTATCAGTCATATCCCAAAAAATCATTAGCAAGATCCATGTTAAGAAGCTTTGTTCATGTTTTTTTTTTTAATCTAGGGCTTTCATACTTTCAGGTCTTTTTTTTTTTAATTTTTATTTATTTATGATAGTCACAGAGAGAGAGAGAGAGGCAGAGACATAGACAGAGGGAGAAGCAGGCTCCATGCACCAGGAGCCCGACATGGGATTCGATCCCGGGTCTCCAGGATCGCACCCTGGGCCAAAGGCAGGCACCAAACCGCTGCGCCACCCAGGGATCCCCAGTTTCAGGTCTTATATTTAAGTCTTTAATCTATTTGAGTTAATTTTTGTGAGTGGGATAAGAGAGGGGTCCAGTTTTATTATTTTACATGTGAATATCCAGTTTTCCCAGCTCTGTTTATTGAAGAAACCATCTTTTTCCAGTAGATACCCTTTGCTCCTTTGCCATATATTAGTTGAACCATATATGCTTGGGTTTGTTTCAGGACTCTCAATTCTTTCTATTGGCCTATGTCTCTTCTTTTATTCCAGGACCATACTGTTTTGATGATTATAGTATTATAGTTAGCTTGAAATCAAGAAGTATGATATCTCCTGCTTTGTTCCCTCTTAGGATTTGTTTTTCTACTTGAGGTCTTTTGTGGAACAAAATGCCATTGGAATTTTGATAAAAATTGCATTGAATCTATAGATGACTTTTGGTAATACTGATGTTTTAACAACATTAATTTTTCCAATCATAAGCACAGGATATCTTTCTATTTATTTGTGTCTTCTTTGATTTCTTTCATCAGTGTCCTGTAGTTTTCAGATTAGAAATCTTTCTCCTCCTTAGTTAAATTTATTCCTACATATTTTCTATTGTTTTGGATGCCAACAATTGAAAACAATTTCTATTGTTTTGGATGCTATTGTAAATGGCATTAGTTTCTTTCTTTTTCCAAAAATTTGTTTTTAGTGTATAGAAATACTACTGATATTTGTGTGTTAATTTTGTATCCTGCAACTTTATGGAATTCATTGATTAGATCTAAGTTTTCTGATTGAATGTTTTAAGATTTTTGCTATATAAAAGATCTGCAATAGAGACAATTTTACTTCTTCCTTTCCAATTCCAATGCCCTTTTATTTCTTTTTTTTGACTAATTGTTCTTACTACTACTTCTAATACTTTGTCCAATAGGAGTAATGAGAGTGAGCACCCTTGTTTTGTTCCCGATCTTAGGAGAAAAGTTTTCAGCCTTTCACCACTATGATGTTAGCTGCAGGCTCATCATACGTGGCCTTTATTATGTTGAGGTATGTTTCTTCTTTGCCTAGTTTGTTAAGAGTTTTTATCATGAATGGAAGATGACTTTTGTCAAATGCTTTTTTTATGTCTATTGGATGGTATGATTTTGTTTCCTTTTATAAATGTAATGTGACACATTAATTGGTTTATGTATGTGAACCATCCTTGCATCCCAGGGATAAATCCCACTTGATCATAGTGAATGATCCTTTAAATATACTGCTACATTCAATTTGCTTATATTTTGGTGAAAGTTTTGCATCTATACTTATTAGGGATATTGGCCTGTAGTTTTCTTTTCTAGTAGTTTATTTTCTGGTTTGGGTATCAGACAATATCAGCCTCATAAAATGTATTCTTAGTCCCCTTGCCTGGGTGAGAAGATGAGGGGCCACTCCAGGCTACTGTCAGGTTCCCAAATGGGACCTACAGTTGGGATTTTTTGAAAGGGTTTGAGAAAGAGTGATGTTAATTCTTCTTTAAATGTTTAACAAGATTCACCAATGAAGCCATCTGGTTCTGGGCTTTTCTTCATTGGGAGATTTTTGATTACTAGTTCAATCTCCCTACTGGTAATTTGTTTATTCAGGTTTTCTAAGAATTTTTCCATCTCTTCTAGGTTGTCCAGTTTGTCTGTGAATAATTGCTTATGGTAGCCTTTTCTGATCCTTTGTATTTCTGTGTTATCAGTTGTAATGTCTCCTTTTTTCATTTTTAAATTTGTTGATTTGGATCCTTTCTTTTTTTTTCTTGGTTAGTCTAAGATTTTGTCAATTTTGTTTATCTTTTCAAAGAACCAACTCTTAATTTGGCTAATCTTTCCCATTGTTTTTCTGTTCTCTATTTCATTATTTTTGTTCTAATCCTTATGATTTCACCTGCTAACGTTGGGCTTAGTTCTTTACTTTCTAGTTCATTAAGCCATAGAGTTACATTGGTTATTGGGTTCTTTTTACTTTTTAATGTAGGCATTTATTGCTGTAAACTTCCCACTTAGAACTGCTTTTGCTGCATCCCATAAGTTCTGGTATGTTGCATTTCTATATTCATTTGTCTCAAGAAATCTTTTTTCCCCTTTTATTTATTGTTCAATCATTTGCTTAATTTCCGTTTTTGTGAACTTTCCAGTTTTTCCCCTGTTACTGATTTCTAGTTTCATGCCACTGTGATCCTAGAAGACACTTGGTATAGTTTTAATCTTCTTGATTTTTCTAAGACTTGTTTTGTGGCCCCATATGGTCTATCCTAGAAAATGTTTTGTGTGTGTCTCAGAGGAATGTATATGCTGCTGTTGTTGGATAGAAGGTTCTGTATATATCTATTAGGTCCATTTGATCATAGCATTGTTCAAATCAGCTATTTCCTTATCGATTCTCTGTCTGGATGATCTATCCATTGTTGAGAATGGGGTATTAAAGTCCCCAACTATTATTGTATTACTGTTCATTTCTCCTTTTAGCTCTGTTAGTTTTCATTTTATATATTTAGGTGCTCCAATGTTGGGCACATAAATATTTACAATTGTTTTTCTCTTATTGATGTATTGACCCCTTTATATAATGACTTTCCTTGTTTCTTTTAATAATTTTTAAAGTCTCTTTTGTCTATTATAAGTATAGCTACCCTGCCTTTTGTTGTTGTAGTAGTTATTGGTACCATTTACCTGAAATGTCTTTTTTTCCATCCCTTCACTCTCTGTGTCTTTGAGGCTAACGCAAGTCTCTTAGGTAAGATATTGTTGGATCTTGTCTTTTAATCCTTTCTGCCACTCTTTGTATTTTGATTGGAGATTTTAATCATTTACTTTTAAAAAAATTATCAACAAGTAAACACTATTGCCATTGTGTTAATTGTTTTCTGGTTGTTTTGTAGATCCATTGTTCCTTATTTCTTATCCTTCTGTCTTCTCTGTGTGTGTTGTTGTCTTTTGGCATCAATATACTTAGACTTCTTTATTGTATTCTTTTGTGTAATTACTGCAAGATTTTCTCTTGTGGTTGCCATGAGATTTACATAAAATATTTTAAACTTATAACACCCTCTTTTAAACTGATAATAGCTAATCTCAATAGAATGCATATATTTTATGTTTTCCCACTCACGTTTTAGATTATTGCTATTACAATTTAAATATTTTTTATTGTATGACTTAGAACCAGAGCTAGAATTGTAAGTTAGTTGTGCATTACTATTACCATATTGCAGAATCTAACTATATATTTACTATTACCAGTGAGATTTACACTACCTTTTTACCTTTTTATGATGTTAGTTAGCATTCTTTCACTTTCACGCACAGAACTTTAGCATTTCTTATAAGGCATGTCTGGTGGTCATGCACTCCCTCAGCTTTTGTTTATTTGGGTAGGTCTTTATTCCTCCATTGTTTCTGAAGAACGGCTTCAGCAGGTATAGAATTCTTGGCTGACAGTTTTTTTGATGTTTAGAATATGTCATCTCATTTTCTCCTTGCTTGAAAAGTTTCTGCTGAGACATCTGTTGATTGTCCTATGGGTATTCCCTTATATATAACTTTTCTCTTTTCTCTTGCTGTTCTTAAAATTTTTTCTTTGTCTTTGACTTTTGACAATTTAGTTAATGTGTCCCAGTGTAGCCTTATTTGAGTTCAGCCTGTTTGTGTTTCTTTCAGTCTCATGGATCTGGATGTCCATTTCTCTCCCTAGTTTTGGGAAGTTTCAGCCATTATTGCTTTAAGTATACTTTCTGTCCCTTTTTCTTTCTTTCACCTTATGGAATTCCCATAATGTGAATATTGTTTCTTTTCATTGCATCCTATAATTCCTATAGGCTTTCTTCACTCTTTCATTCTTTTCTTTTTGCTCCACCAACTGGGTGATTTCTATTGTTCTGTCTTCCAGGTCACTGATTCTTTCTTCTGGACGGTCAGATCTACTACTTTTGAAACTCTATTGAATTCTCAATTCCATTATTATATTTTTCAACTTGAGGAATTTTTTTTAAAGATTTTATTTATTTATTCACAAGAGACACAGAAAGACAGAGACAGAGACACAGGCAGAGGGAGAAGCAGGCTCCATTCAGAGAGCCTGACATGGGACTCGATCCTGGGACTCCAGGATCACACCCTGGGCTGAAGGCAATGCTAAACCACTGAGCCACCCGGGCTGCCCGAGGATTTTATTTTTTATGATTTCTGTTTCCTTGTCAAGCTTCTCATTTTGTTCATGGATAGTTTTTCTACTTTCACTTAGTTGTGTTTTCTTGTAGTTCACTGAACTTTCTTAAGAGGATTATTCTTTGACAGTTCATAGATCTCCATTTCTTTAGGGTCAGTTATTGGGTTTTTATAGTTTCCTTTAGTAGTGTCATATTTACCTGATTTTTTGTGGTTCTTGATTCTTTATGTTGATATCTGCATGTTTGAGTAACAAGACTCCTCTTCCAGATTTTACAGGTTTGCTTTGGAAGATACACTTATTTACAAGTCAGCTCATTTTGGCTTTCTGGTGTGATAATGTCCTTCAGCAGGTGGGGCCTGCTATTATTGTCTATTTGAAGGTAAAGCAACTGTTTGAGCCCTAAGGACAAGGATGAACAGGTTTGCCACTGGCAGAGAACAGTTGAATATGACTGCTGGCTTGGTTCTCCAACCAAGTGAAGCTATAAGATGAACTTCATGGTTTCCTGGATTCTTTGGTCAAGACTAGGTATTATATATTAAGTAATTGACAGACTATGAATTAGGGCAACAGGCCAGTACCCAGGTTTGTACAGTTGATTGTTTGGGAGCTCAAATCAGTCCAAGGCATTCACTGAATTCTCTGGTCATATGAGGCCACTCATTTTGTTCTACAGACAAAGGAAGCCACAGGCTGTGCTCTCTGTTTAAATGCCACTATATGTAAAGTTGTCAAATGGACCATGTAGCTTCCCATGTCCTCTGGTTAAGTTCTTTGGTCAGACAGGCTCAAGGCTGTACTCAGCAATGAGCAGAGCTATAAATTAGATTCCCTGCCAGGGCACTGTGGAATAAGCTGTTCTAAAAGCAGTAAAACTCTTAGTTGTCTTAACACATGCTAACTTGTACTCCAAGTTCTAGGCCAAAACAGGTCTACTGGTTTTGCTCTGCAAACTGTTGGCTCTGCCTTCCCTGCTCTCAGCTCTAGCACCACTGGGCTAGAGCTTTCACATTTTATTTTTTTACTAGCCCAGGTCAGATAGGGTCAGAAGTCATGCTCTGCAGTGTGTTGGGGCTATGTCTCAGCTCCCTTACCTAAGTTGGAGGGAGAAGGACTGCTCCAGGCTGATCTCAGTTTCCAAACAGGCTTTCAAGATAGGAGGGACTGAGAGCTACCTTCAGCCTTGGCTATGAATTAATCTCTCTACTTTTGCATAGTACAGAAACCCTCCATATCTGGCACTAGCTTTGCTTTGAGGGGAAATTAGCTCTTCCTGTCTGCCTCTAAGCTCAAGTGCCATTGGGCTATACTCTTCCAGGAGTTGTCACCAGCCCTTCTTGTCAGATGGGGCTGAAAGACCCTCTCCATAGTGGGTGGGGTATGATTCAGCTACTTGCTTGGTTATGGACAAATTAGGTTCTAGAGCCCACAAAACTCCTCATTTAATTAAAGATCAAAATCAGGCAGCTCTGCATTCCACTGGTGAATATGCCCCACCTCTGTTTTGCAGATGAGCAAAATTTCTGTTTGGCATACTATTTGGGCCCTATGAGTATGAACATAGTCTGCCAAGATCCATGTACTAGTTGTGGCAATCCCCACTCTTCCTCACAGTCAGATTCCCAGTGGTTGGATTTCCCTTGTGGGGTGGCAATCCCTGCAGTGTGAGATTGAGTCAGGGCTCCCACATAGCAACCCACAATGGTGGAGGATGGGGCTGGTTGTTCCCCCTGGATTCTTTTTTCTCACTAGAGGAACCAAAGGCTCTGGGAGATGTCTCTACATGGTGCTGCCCTGGCATGGGGGAGGGCCAATGTAGTCAAATGTAACCACTTATTTTACCATCTACTGCAGTCTTCTCTGAGCTACAAAAGGGTCTTCAGCCTCGCCTCCGTGTTCTAGGATTCTCTTAGTGGTATCTTGCTCATGAATAATTGTTAGTTGTTCTTCCTATGAAAGAAAACAAAGTCAGGAAAGTGTCACTCTCTTAGTGACATCACTCTGGAATTTATTTTTGAATACAATGTTCAGTAGATGTTAAACCTTATTGTCTACCAAATGGCTTGCCATTTACAGGGACCTACCAAAAAGTGAAACCCATCTTTCCCAACACATTATGCTAAGCACCAAGCTAATTCCACAATCTGGATAGGCAATGGAACACCAGTTTTGGTGATGATACTGAACTTTGCTTGCTTTGCCATTGTAACCCAATTATTACATCCTCAACTGCTTCAAGGGAATCAAGGCATCTTTATTTCTCCATCACTTTTATTCCTATTTCACCTAACCCAGCTACTAGCATGCATTAGGTTATTCATAAATATTTATTGACTAACTGGGAAGTAAGGTCACCAATTTTTAGTGCTATTGTGACAATTTACCCAGATTACTAGGCCCATGTATTCTCAAGTCTCTTTTCCACAAAGCTTTCAATAAGATTTCAAATGATTTTTAAAAGGTACAGTATTTGAATTTCCCTCTGCACATCTAGCCCAGCCTATAAATGACTTGGCAAGATGCAGTTATTTACTCTCTGCCTTATGATTCAGACTTTTCAACATCTCCACCTTTTCTCCAGTTATTTCCTCTACTACAAGTTCCAAGTAGATGGGACTTGTTTTACTTAAAACAGCAGGTATGGGTCACTTGTCCTTTTACTTCCCACTGAGTAAATAACACTGATAATTCATTTCATCCCTTACAGAGAACTTTGGAAGAGGAAAAAAGCTCCAGCTTGATCATTAAAATGAGCTTTACACCATTTAGGTGAATTTTTTTTTTTTTTTTTTTTTTTTTTTTTTTTGTCATCAGCATGTTAACTTGTCAGTCATCAGTGGCAGTGGTAATTTATTTTTCTTCTGGGTAAGTCTTAGAGCTTCCATCTACTAGATTTAGTAAAATAAGAATAGTCACTTTGTACAAACATTTTAATTAATTTTAAATAGGAGCTTGAATGCACAATGTTCTACTCCTGTAAGCCTTAAGAAGAGGAGAAAGAGGCAGGCAAATAAAACACTCCGCATGTGATTCCAGAACCACCTCCCACCCACAACCAGAGAAGATTAGGGGAAGAATAACATGAGCTCTCTCCATTAGTATTATTTGATGATCTTGTGGTGGAGGTGGTGATGGTGGTGGTAGTGGTGTGTGTCTGCATGCATGTGCACATACATGTGCACATTTGAGACATACTAAATTTTAAATTTTATTAACCCTTGAAGTCAATTTGGAGATTCAGTTTGGAATTTCAAGATGGAACATCTGTTCATTGTAAACCATGTGTCAGCTACAGCTTTGAGTCCTTGCACATGTAATTGTACTTAATGTTCCCATCAATTCTGAAAGAATGTTTTGAAGGTAAAATTGGGTCTCAGAGAAATGCATTAATCTGGCCAAAATCCCAAAGCCGGTAAGTGACAGGCCAAGTTCTAAACCTAGATCTTTCTGACACCCAAATCTTTCTCTTTCTAGTTCTGCTCCCTATTTCCTCTGGGCAAGGTATAGAGTCAAGAGTGGTTTGTCCTATAACCTGTCAGAAAGAAATCGTGTAGATTTAGTGGTAGTAAAAATGCAAGAAATGTTATGAATATGAGAGGTCTTCATGTTCAGCTTTTCAAATGAGGATCAGGCTGAGACTTAAATACTGTGAGGATCTGGGTTATACCTGAGAAGGAACGAATTACTCCTGAGGATGGTGCTCTCCATGCAAGTCAGCCCAGTGACCACTAGAAGGCTCGCTTCTGGCTTTTGCACTCTGCCCCAATGGCAAATGAATTACTAGAGAAATTTATTCCTCTTTAAGCTGCTTCTACTTTTTTATGTGGCATCAGGCAGGCCCATCCAGTGCCCTGCTTTCCAGAGAACACCACAGTGTCTTGCATTTTTTACCACACTCCTGGTGAGCATGCAGCAAACATACTGAAAGAGGGCTGCATTTAGAATGTGGAGAATTCTCTGACCTCACTATTCTCCATTTATTCCCCTGAGTAACTTAAGTAGGTCACATTTTAAAATTGATTTCCCAGGCACCTGACTTTAAATAAAATCCATTCTTCCCTTCTAGACAATCCTTTTTTTTTTTTTTTTTTTTTTTGCCACGTGGAATTTATGTAGAAGTAAAACAGTTTCGATATGAATAAATAAAATGTTATAACTGTATTTTATCAGTTATATTAAATCAACGCTTACTTGCTCCTTACTTTCTACCCTCTTCCACTCTTTGGGAGGAAGGAAGGTGCAGTGGGAGTCCAGTGGTGGCTATGTGATGCAACTTTTTCTGCTGTTCATGGTAGTTGGTCCAATATATAATCCTTAAGTCAGAAATAGCCCTTGGAAGCTCATTCTACTACATGTGTGGCCACCCTTCTTACTAGTCTCCTATTTCAGCCGGCGAGAGTAGAAGTGGAGTAAGAAATGATGCCAATTCTAGTCTTCCTAGTAGAAGAGATATCTTTAATTTATCTAGAGAAGAAATGGAAAGTGGATTTTTTCTCAAATGCCAATCCTGCCTTCTTGCAGGTCGCAGCTTGGGCACTACATTGAAGGTTTTGAGACTCTGTCTTGGCTCTGGGTTATAAGATGCCATGATCACTTGATGATGTCCGCAAAGGTGCAGGAAGGGAAAGTGGTAGTTGTGTGCACATATTTGCCATTCCTGACATAGAGCTTAGATGTTTCGTGAGGAACTGACATGGAACAAATTTAATTTGTCTTCAAAGCCCTCTTGAAACTTTGCAAAAGCTTGTACTTTTTCTCATGCTTGTTCATATTTGCACAGTACCTAACCTGAATCTTGGGCCCACTGGGTAGCAACTCTGGCCAGATCTCTGCTTAAGTATCCTGGGAATAGAAAGCATGCTCCCTCATTTAATGAGAGTCCAAAAAAATTTTTTTAATAATAAAAAATAAAATAAAATAAAGAGAGTCCATCCAAAATTCAACATTGCTTTGATGTTCTCACTTTCGATCCATTATTGTCCTGTGGTAGATTCAAAAGGATAAGAATTCTACTGGTAATTATACCCTACATAATTCTCACAACTGTTGTATTCAGGGTGGAGGGACAGATATTCCTCAATCATACATTAGCTGTTGAGATATTTTTGCTTTGGGTCAGTTTAAATTAAAGTAACAGGGATCCCTGGGTGGCACAGTGGTTTAGCACCTGCCTTTGGCCCAGGGTGTGATCCTGGAGACCCGGGATCGAACCCGACGTCGGGCTCCCGGTGCATGGAGCCTGCTTCTCCCTCTGCCTATGTCTCTGCCTCTCTCTCTCTCTCTCTCTCTCTGACTATCATAAATAAATAAAAATTTTAAAAAAAGAATCTAAAGTTAAAAAAACATGCACTTCCTCAGAAAAAGGCTCTGTGTGTGCAGCATGAGGTCTACTCCAGAAACTGGTTTGTTTGTTTGTTTGTTTGTTTGTTTGTTTGTTTTTTCCCACACCTTTCATAAATGGCCCTTTATCACTTGTCCATTACCTCCCTACCTGAGGATCTCTAAATATCAGGAACATAGGAGAAATACTTACATCAACATTGATGAAAGCAGAGCTGAAACAAAATCAGCAATGATAAACATGGTCCTGTCCTCAAGGAGTTTGCTAAAGCTCTGGGATATTAGACACTCACAGAAGGAAACTTAATTACTATAAAAATGAGACAGAAACATGACAACAGGGGATGATTGATGAGCCAAAGTGGCATTGCTGACTGCCGAGTCATCTGATGAGATGTGCCATCGCTCCTCAGGACAGGGACACGGCTTGGGCTCTATGCATACATAGACATGTGAAATTCTCAGAATCTGTACATTCCAAACCTCAGGTAAACCAAGAGTCACTAAACATCTCTGTTGGTCATTTCTGAAGGTCCCTGAGTGCCAGTTCCATAGCAGGAGTCATATCTTCTTTTTAGGCCCAAATGAAAAACCAGGTTGGAAATTTAGGTTCTTTACAAACTGATTCTGAAATGAAAAGTCCAAAGCCTGAAAGTGGCCACTAAAATCCCACTCTTGATCTCTAAAACAGGTGAATTGACACAATTAAGGCAAAACTGGTGAAAAACCTTGGTAATCTCATTCCAGACAGTCCTCACTGACTCTCAGCCTTCTTCCTATCAGCAGATGAAGGAGAGTCCCAACCAAGACAGGAACTACTAGAGATTTCTTGCTGCCTCCCTTTCTTGCCTTTTTTTTTTTTTTAATAATCCAGGCACATTTAGTCTATACTTTATCACACGTCATACTTAGACAAAGACCATGCTTTGTGGTCCATATAAGGAAACTAAGGCATGAAGAGATTGTGTCAACAATGTCCCATCCTCCTTCCTTTTTAATGGGCATAAACTTGCCAGGAATAGGAACCAACTAACCAGAGGGTAAGATACTCAGCAAAACAAGTTCTGACCCCACCCTACCTGTGCCGCTAAAAATAGCACATGCATCCATGTAGCTTTGTCGAGGGCACAGTTGAGAGCTGGGCCAACCTGCTTTCCAAGGGGGCTCCCCTTCTTTCGAGCCTTGTGACTTTGGCCACATACTCTGACCAGTCTGCACCTCATGTGTAAAATGGGCATCAGGATTCTAGCTTCCACTTCATCAAATAATTACAATGGTTAAGTAATAAATTCCATATAGAGCACTCAGTGTTGTCCCTGGCACCTAACAAGCATGGAATTGGTGGTAGCTGCTGTTATTAGTAGCATTTTTGTTGTTCTCATTGTGATGGTTACTGGTTTTTTGAAGATGACTCTACACCTCCACCACCAGTGTCCCCAGCCTAGAACCTTGCAAACAAAGCTGAAATGGCAGGTAGGCTCTGCCTCTTGGACAGACACAGCCCTTCAGGCACTACCCCTTTGACCTGGTACTCTGTCTCTGGTTTTTGCAGCTGCCTGCCCTGTCCTGTGCAGTGGGAACGGACAATATTCAAAAGGGACATGCCAGTGCTACAGCGGCTGGAAAGGCGCAGAGTGTGATGTGCCCATGAATCAGTGCATCGATCCTTCCTGCGGGGGCCACGGCTCCTGCATTGATGGGAACTGTGTGTGCTCCGCTGGCTACAAAGGCGAGCACTGTGAGGAAGGTAAGCTCCACAGAGCCAGGCTGGGCAGCAGCAAGGTGGGAGGAGGGGGGAAGTGGCTGCAGGCCCTGACTTCTACTAATGAGCCCAATCCAGGGCTCTGCATTTTGCAAAGGAAACTTCAACATTTTGCACAGAGAAACTTCAAAGGTGCTGGCTTTTGTAGACTTCTAAGGTTATAGATAACACAGGCCTGTGGCGTGGTTCTGGAAGGAATGCTTTGTTTTATTCTTCTTTATGTTAATTAGCTACTTTTCCTCTTTCAATTACTTTCTCCGCCTTTGTCTTTCTGCTCTTTGCCTGTAACTCCTCCTCCTCCCCTTCCTGCTCCTTCTTTTCCTTTTTTTTCTTTCTTCTCCTTCTCCTATCTTCCTTCCTCTTTTCTTCTGCTTTATTTAAAATCCTCTAATTTGGAATTACTAAAGCTATCCGGAAAACAAAACAAAACCAGAATCCTTAATCTCCTTGTCTTTCCCGTAGCTGGGTTTTTGTTTGGGGGTTTTGTGTTGTTGTTGTTGTTGTTGTTGTTGTTGTTGTTTTGAAACTGTCCCTGGTAATCTAGTACCCATATATTTCTGTATATATTTTAGGAAAACTTAATATCAGTAGAAAGCAGTCAGACTTGAAAGACAATAGGCACCCATGTCATTTAGAGGCATGTTGTAGGTCACATTATGCTGGTTACCTAGATCACACAGAACTAGAGGAGGATGGGGGTAGCACAGGACTGAAATTTGGTGAAATCTAAAGAGCTCAGTATAGCATGCTTTGAAGTGGCCTCTGGCACCCATGAGGAAAAGTTAGGGGTGTAATAAGCTGAATCCAATCTGAAAAAACATGATCAGCGATGAGACTTGGTGATCAGGAAGGAGCCATGGAAGAGGGAGTGCAGAGAGAGAGAGGAAGAGCACCTCTCTGGAGATCAGAAGCTTCAACTAGTCCTAGTCACTCTGGTTAGTGCGTTCAGAAGAATTAAAGGTATCGGACCCAGAAGGCAAGGGAACTCTGCCAACCTGCCTATCAGTCTTCCCCTTCTATACTTGTGCTTTCAGAGTATGATCTCTGGTTGTCCATCTATTGTTTCTCCGCATAGAAAGTATCAAGCAGAACTGGTAGGAAAGCATAAGCCCAGGTGCTGTCCATCCCTGGCCCAATCCCCAAACTTTGAGTTGGCTCAGTTATTCTTTACCAGCTGAGCCACTTTCCTCTCCATCTACCTCCCCGGAGAATGTCCCCATGCAACTCCAACAGCCCTATTCCCTTCCACATTCCTAGCAGAAAAGAAAGTGTCAATCTCCCAACAAACTAAGGGAAAAAGTAAATCCCACAGCCTACTCCATTTGAAACAGCTTAAGAGGCCCACCCAGGATGCCTCCCAAGAAGACTGTTAGGCACCACATGCCCATGTTCTCTCTCAGCTTCTCCCTGCCAAGCTGATAAGAAGGGGCCTCAGGTGCTGTGAGGTTCTCAAGTGTGAGTGGATCTGTTCTCCCCTCCCACTAAGTTATGGATCTCCAGGGCTCTATAAAAAATAACCAATCATTACAGCCTTTACCACAAAGTAATGACAGTAACTTATCCTCAGATACACATACAAAAGCTCCACACTGAAATCTCCCATTTCATAGTTTTTAGAACCCTGGCTACAAAGAGTCCACTTCCATGACATTATTCTTCTAAGATTTTCCAATACATCAGCGGTAATGCCCTTAATGGGACCCAGAAGTCTGACCCCCAGATCTTCATTTGCTCAACACTCTATATATTTTTTTCCTCTGTTATAAAAGGTAGCCTCCCTCCATCTGCATCATAAAACCAAATTGGGAGTTTGGATGGAGGAAGGACTGATTTAATAACCCTGCTTGAAAGGTTAAAGTTCTTAAAAGATAAATGGATTGCAGAAGGCAAAGCCGCATTTGCTGAAAACATGGGAGAGGCCAATAATATGACAAGAAAGGTTAAAACGACCTTTTGCATACATCATTTGGTAAGAACGAAATGATAGAGCAATGACATTGCCCGTCTTAGAAATTTTTTTCCCTCCAGTAAAGATTGCGCATATCTATATGAGTAGAATTTCAAGTGATTTCTCAACTTTCTTACTCTCCCAACCAGCCTTATTTAAATGTTCCAAATGAATTAACCATCCAACAAAACAAGGAAGCCACGTGGATCATTATGAAAGGATGAAATCTCCTCTATTGATTTCTACTACCCAAAAAGAATGAACCGAGGTGATTCATATGCTGTTTTCAAAATAGGAAATGGAATCAGAAAGTCTGGATCAGCACTTTTTCTTCCATTTAGCTTTTTTATTTCTGATATTCATCATAGTCATAACGTTCAAACAATTTACCTGAAATGGCCATGGCAACGAAATCGATAGTTGCCATCCTCCATTTTTGCTGCATAAACATTGTTGTATTATTAACAGATTTGCACAAGAAAATGAAAGGATGAATTTGCGAGGTTTCATTCAATGATGTCTGGGGGAGTGGGAAGGTGATGAGTGAGGAATTGACATATTAGTTTAAGTCAGCCATGTTTTCATGTCAGTTTCATGGTTGAGTCATTTTTCAATGACATTTAACTTCATAAATGTAATTCATGGTTCTTCGGGGGTTTATAGTACATATTGTTTGTAAAACTCCTTGACCTCTTTTTTTATCCTTAGGGATAGAAATTGCATTCACAACCCTTTTTTGTCAAACCTACAGAGGGCCCAAGACTAAATGAGTTCTAATGATTTCAGCTGCCAGGGGGCTGGTGTTGTAAAGCACATGGTACTTAGCTGGTAAAGGCCACTGTCCCCCTTTTAAGTATAACACTATTTCTATTTATAAAGCTTCGTAAAATGCCATAGTCCCTCCTGCCTGCTAAAGACTCTAAGGACGTGGCCACAAGACCGTCTTATGAAATTGGAACCAAATTTAAAATTCATAGTGAAACTGCTCTTCTTAAAGTCTGGATTTAGTTATGCCATAAGCTGCTGTAATTATATAGCACAAAGGACATATTTACTAGTATAACTGAAAGGGTTAGCTCATATTTCTAGATACAATAAATAATTCTTTTGATGACATTCCACTCCTGGGCTAATAAATCTCAGTGGATTTTCCTCCTTTCTTCATACTATAATTTAAGATAGAGAAGAGAAAGCTAATTTATCTGAAAGAAAAATGACATTTTCTTTTTGCTTTTTTTCAGGGGGGTATATTACTTTTTATTTCATCTTTTTAAGAAAAAGGTTATGATATACTTTTTGAATTTTTTTGAAAGCTTCTAGCTGTTGGCACCTCACCAAATGCTTTAAATAGCTAATTATAGATGGAGGGTAATTTCTGAGACACATAGCACATGAGATATCTTTGTGTCTATTTTGATTTAGCTATATTAGAAAGAGGGACAGAGAAAAAACTAAAGTTTGAGGATTTTTTCCTATTAGAGGAATATGGACAGGATTGATTCTGAATGAATTAGTTCATGCTGCGCAGATCCCAAATTACACAGTGTTTTTCCCAAAAGCAAGAAGTTGGTAGCACCTTTTCTTTCTTGTCAATTCTTTGTGGAAGTTTGTCTCACTAACATGAATCCTTATAGAGAAGTCTGCCGTTCATTTCTGTATCGACTGTGTATTGAACACTTACTATATTTTGCTAGCTATGCTAAGCATGAGACAGACACCAAAAGCATTGCACAGCCTCTTTGTAAATGTCTTCTGTGTGTTTGAAACTTTCGATTCATTTACCTTCAGATGCATTCCACCATCCTGAGCAAATTTAAAGGTATCAGAAAGGGTTTGTATCATCAGAAGTTATAGTCCCTAAGACAATGAATATAACCTTAAAGTGATTGCAACCAGAGCAAGTAGCATAATCATAAACATCTCTCTAACTAATAATAAATCACTGAAATTCCCCTTTCTGAGAGTGTATTTTTGATTTCTGCTAAATCAATGGCAGCTTCTGTTTCCCCATGGCTCAAATAGTTTTGAGGTGGTTTTCATAAATAATGTCTTCCAGAGAAGATTCAAATGGATCAGATCAGAAACATCTCCTTAGACTGAAAATACTTATTGTTGCCTCAAGAGAGATGAGCTCTTTGGAAACTTCATGGAATACTGTGATGTCTAGTAAATCCAAATTCCTGAAGTCTGATGTCCCCCAGAATGAAATAGTCTATGGCATGGGTAATCTAAATAATTTCCTACTTAGAGCCAAGGTATTATCAATTTTAAAACCTATCATTATTTTGTATGCCATAAGAAGAAAAAAATTAACACTAGCTACAAAAAGCTGGGACCCCAAAGAGCTGCCATCTCAGTGTCATAGGAACTATTTAGAGGCCAAAAATCTTGCATGTTTCAATCTTGGCATTGGGCAGAGAGAGAAATCAAAATCTCTGAGGATCGGAACTACAAGATGGTACGCATGCACATGAGGGGCTCAGTTACAACAACAGTATGGTCCAAGAAACCTCAAGAAAGGAATTTAAAGTGGTCTCAAGCTGCTTATGCCCCCTGATGATGGCAGAAGCAAATGTTTTACTCTAGGCCAAGAGGCCTGATTTCCAGGCTGTTAAAATGAGGAAAATGTGTGTCTTAGTTAAATAAGCTGATGAGATGCTCCCCTATTTTTCTGATCCATAAGAGAATATCTGGGCTGTCTGCAGGACCACTATTCACCATTCAAACCCCACAGTGTGCAGTGCCCTCTTCCCCAGATGTCGTTGCATCATTTTTCAGGAACACCTGAGGAAGTTGATCCTCCTCAGCAAAACCCGTTTGCCCAAAACTGAGACTGGATGGATGTCTGAGGTGTGGGGTCACATTCCCATACAGAAAGTCCTGTTTCTAAGACCTGGCTTTTGCAGCTCACACCTCTCCTCACTCTGAGTTGATTCTACAGTGAGAGTCTTCAAGTTACCTACTGGATGCATATCCATTCTGAGCATTAAGATAGCCAAACAATCAGACCATGACACTGCCAAGAATGACAACGACCAAAAATATGACCATTAACTCATCTGACCAACAGTCTGAAGGAGTATCAATGCTAGGGCCAGAGACTCACCCATTCAGGCCACTCCCGACTATATACAGGAAGGTTACCTCTTTGGGATCATTTCCACACCGAACTTTACCTCTTCTATCCTGTTCTTTTACTGACTCCTGCAATAGATATGTGTTTGGAGAATGAAAACTAATTTTAGACTTAGCCTAAGTGACATTTAATAAGGAAAGTGACTCACTTATGAGTTTCACTGGTTTTCTTTTTAATCCTTTGTTGCCTTCTGAAGGCAAGTATTAGTGAAGTAAGAAGGAGCCTTCTTTTCCTCTCTGATAGTGAGGGATAATTCGGTTTGGGGATACATGTAGAGATATCACCAGTATTTATGTCCCAGGCTCAGAAGCTCTGATATGATTTAATTAAGGTACCAATGTTTGTAAGTACAAGGTTCTCAACATTGAAGGACACACGCCTATATCTGGTTCCTCCTAACTCTGCATGAGAAATCTCCTCTTTCTCTTACATTCTCTTCAAGTGTGAGATTTGGTGTTTGGGCAAATTAAAAAAAAAAAGTCTTGAATTTTTTATGGGTTGTTCTTCAAGAGACCATGTAAGTATTACCTGGGCTGCTCCATTTGCTTGCAAGGGGATAGGAGTTGGTGAATCACCGGTTACCACAGCAGCAAGCCAGTCTTGTGGCCCATACCCCATGAGTGATCAATATTTTTACTCGTTGTTTTTGTTTTTTTGTTTTTTTCAGTTGATTGCTTGGATCCCACCTGCTCCAGCCATGGGGTCTGTGTAAATGGAGAATGCCTTTGCAGCCCTGGCTGGGGTGGTCTAAACTGTGAGCTGGCAAGGGTCCAGTGCCCAGACCAGTGCAGTGGGCACGGCACTTATGTCCCTGACACAGGCCTCTGCAGCTGTGATCCCAACTGGATGGGTCCCGACTGCTCTGTTGGTAAGCCAAGAGGTTTCCTTCTCGCCTTTCCCAACACTCATGTGTTCCTTTCATGAGCCCATATATGGATGGGAATCTACTTTTCACACTTAGCTTGGGATAAAGGGACTTAGGCTAATTGCATAGTGCTTTTCTCACTCTCCTCTCCTCAGTCATGGAGTCTGTGATCCTGAGAAACAAACAAACAAACACACAAGACACCTCAGGTTCTTGTGCCTCGTTTGTTCCATCGCGACAAATGGATGAGGGGCCCAGGAGGGATGCTTCCATTTGCATTATAGGTTTTCTTATGTACACTCCCTAAAGGTACCAGAAAACAAAACAGAACAATTCAGTCCCAGACAAACTGAATGGAACGTCCTATAAAACAGAAAAGAGGCTCCCTTGGGGTGCTGTGTGAACATGTTATAAAGCTCTGCAATACTCCAGTGACGGGAAAATAATGAAGTTGCGCTGTACACTTTATTTTCCTAAAATTAAGAGTATGTGTCTTACCTCCCGAGTGACCCTAAAATGGAACGGTTCAACAGTTCAAGCCGGTCCCAACCTACCAGAGAATGGTTCCGTTCACAGTGACAAGTGCCTATCCAAGCGAGCGATCATCATTCCGCCCCCTTCCTCTGGGTAGTGAGACAGCTGTCAGATTGCCATGGCAATCAGGAAGGGAATGTATGTGAAGCTTTGCCTACAATGGGAAAGAAATGAATATTTCATTCCAAAAAGAAAAAAAAAGAGTCAGTGAAAATGGGCTATTTTGAGACGTCTTCTCAGCCCACTCTCCTCCGGCTTCAGTGCTGATGCCGGTGGTCCAGGCCAAGGCTCTGCAGAGGATGGGGGAGGAGTAGCCCTAGAGCCAAGGCCCAACCGAGTTGCCGATATGCAGTGACTTTGAGTGAGTCACTGCCCCTCCTGATTGGGTTATCCCTCCTCTGGCACGATGAGCCATGCCTCCCTCAGCAGTCTGTTGTAAGGATGAATGTCTGGCACGTGCTTGTCCTCGAGTGAGAGGTCTGGAACGCCAGAGAGTGTATATCTGTCTGTCTGTCTCCTTCCAAAGCACAAAAGACTTTGAGCTCCTTTGAGAAAGAGGCTGTGTAAATGCAGCACAGTCGTAGCGGTCATCATTGCCACAAAGTACCAATCTGGGTGATGGGTAGATTTGCAATCATCATAGGGATAGATCTGTGGGTTCCCAAGTGGCCTTTGGTCAGTTCAGGCTCTCAACAGGGCAAAAGTCCCAGCTGGCCAGGGAGTAAGGATCCACATACATACATCATTTCAGATGGCACCTCCTGGGTAGCTTTGCCAAACTGGATGGCCATTGTCTGACCTCCTCCTGGGATGGCCTCGAGCTCTAGAACAGTGGTTCTCACACTCTAGTGCACATCAAAACCACCTGCAGGACTTGTGAAAACAAATTTCTGAGCCCCACTCCCAGAGTTTCTAATTCAGGAGGTCCAAGCAAGGCACAAGAATTTGCATTCCTACCAAGTCCTAGGTGACAGTGATGCTGCTGGTCGAGGGACCCCACTGCGAGAATCACTGCTCTAGAAACCATGTAACAATTAATACCTAGCCCAGTGGAGAGACAGGCCTCCCAAGGGGACACACCTGCTGGACCTTAGGGCCTGCTTCAGAGACCCAGGCCATGGGTGTGGTCTGGCCTCCAGCGGAGGGTTTTGCCAGCTGTGGTTTTGAGCTGTAATCATTGTTTTTCTTCCAGAAGTGTGCTCAGTAGACTGTGGCACTCACGGCGTCTGCATCGGGGGAGCCTGCCGCTGTGAAGAGGGCTGGACAGGCGCAGCTTGTGACCAGCGCGTGTGCCACCCCCGCTGCATTGAGCACGGGACCTGTAAAGATGGCAAATGTGAATGCCGAGAGGGCTGGAATGGTGAACACTGCACCATTGGTAGGCAAACGGCAGGCACCGAAACAGGCACATATTGCTTTATTTTCATAAATCGTAGATCTATAGTGATGGTCGTGCATTGCAACTGGCTGTTCCTTCAGGGGCATGAGTGCTCTACAACATTCCTGCTGCCTCTCCAAATCTTCAGGGGGCTAAGGAAGGAAAAAGCAACGTCCTCAACTAGAAAACGCTTTCCTTTCTTTCCAGAATTCTAGATTGGGAGGCAAGGAACAAAATCAGATAAAATCCATTCAAATTACTGATTTGGGGAGGGAGAAATGCACACGCATGGGAAATTGTCAGGACCTAGAGGTTTCAAGCACCCACATGACTGTGGTCTGCAAGTCTCCCCTTTTTGGATAATCTACCAGCTGGCTGGATCACTGGATCCCTGCTTGCTGGCAACAGTTGAACTCACTTCATTTAGACCAAGTTAGATACAGGCAAGACTCCAAAGTATCCTAGATAGCCAGGTACCACTGGAATAGGTGTGAGCACCCTTGTCCCAAGACAAGGCGTCGCCCTTGGGCTCCTGACCCTCCCTATCACCACCACCATCGTTCAACATCTCCTCTGGCCCCATGTCATTCTCAGCCACTTTTCTACATAAGTTTCTCAACTGAGATTTTTTTTAAGGTTATTTTCTTTCTAGAGAAGTAATAGTTTCCAAGTTTCTTCAGTTTTGCTTTTAATTACTTTTTGTCAATATTGTGGTTTGGGGTAGGACAAACTGGATTGAATATATCCAATTATCCCTTTGAGGAGATGGAAGCCAACTGCTCTTTGGTTTTCCAAATGCCTCAGACAGTCAGTTACAAAGTGATCAACCTGAATATCACTTTACCTCTAGTTATTACTTCCATTGGATTGAGTTCTTTGTCAAGCTGGCTAATCCACTCACTTGCAGGGAAATTCTCAGAGAAGTTTCCAGGCAAACTACTGTCTTGCCCCCAGTTACCTTTGAATCTGGCCATCAAGTCTGGGGTCTTCCCTTCTATCCTAGCCCAGTCAACAGATTGGCTACCTGGAGGGAGAGACAGGGTTAGGAGCTTGTCCAAGGCTGACTCATGAGGTCAGACTCAATTTCCCATGCTGTTCATTTGAGTGGTTAAACAGAGATAAAATGTACTCTGCATTAGATTTACCCCAGTTCCATCTAATTGGGCATCTGAGGGGCAGCGTGCCAATCCAGGCCATGACTGTAGCACTGGGACCCTGCCGGGACAGTCTGTTGGCAGTGAATTGTTTTTGCAATCTCTCAAATGATGCTCCAGATCCTGCTTCCCTGCAGCTGCTTTCATCTTCTGTTCCCTGCAGAGTCTGGGGGATAATTCAGAAAACTCTCAAGGGAGGGATGCGTGTAGCCCAGTTTACAATCCGTACCAATAGCTTCCACTCTTCAGGGGCATTCCTCTTGATGTACTTTTGCATGCCCAGTGTGATTTAAAGACTTTCCCTCAACCCCACAGCTCCATTGGTCCAGTCCTCCGTCCCTCAAAAATAGAGCTCTTGCCAACCAATAACCTTTAGATAGAAAATCCTCCTTGCTTTCAATTCACACCATCTAGCCTCACCTCCCCTTTGCACTCCCTTTCACGTCTGCTTTGGGTTTGCTGCCCCTACAGTGATGGCTGCTGGCTCTCCCCTAGCTGCAACTTATCTTCAGTCTGGGAATAGCTCACAATAGTACAACCCAGATGGATTGAAACAGAGTATGGATAGCTATGGCTGATGGGGCCATCGCTGATCTGCTGGCTATATTTTTATGGCTTACAAGCCAATAGTAGTCTTTACATAGATAAAGTGTTGAAAAAAGTGAAAAGAGATCTTTGCTGACACATGACAATTAAAGGAAATTCAAATTTCAGTGCCTATTAAACAGAATGTTTTTCAAGGACAGCCACTCCTATTAATTGATATGTTGTCCGCTTATACACTCCATCTTAGTGCTGAGTCATTGCCACAGAGACCACATGGTCCACGGAGCCATTCATTACCTGGCCCTTTACAGGAACAGTCAGCCAACCCCTGAATGAGAAAGTTGCACAGGTCTTGATAAAGAAAGTCGAGAAAAGAGGCTGGTCAACATTCATTTTGGGAACAGGCCCCTAGCTGTGATCTGAAGGCTGTCAGAGGAAAGCACATGGTCCAGTGTTGGGAATGGAGAGAACGTAATTGAGTGGAAGTGTCTCTGGCACCTTTGAAGATGAAATGGGATGATGGCACCTCTAGTCTGGGTAGGATATGGCCAGCAAGAGAGCACAGGAGATGTTTTGTTCTAGCAGCACTTAGGGTGAGCTGAATCAGGGAAAGATGTCTCTACTACTCAAAGGTCTGGTTCAAGTTTCACACATGCATGTGCTGACATGCATCAGCTCTCAGGAGACATAGAGAATGTGCAAATTCATGTCAGGTAAAGCTACCAAAATGAAGGGAGTGGGACCCAGGGAAGTCTCTTGTTCAGAACTATGATTTCTTATGACTGCATGAGTTTGCGCTATGTAATTTATAAAGATATTTGTCACCAAAGTCTCTTTTTGTGAGAAATTAGGGCTCCCTGATTTCATTTGTTGGATAGGTGCTGTATCCTCGTGGTTATGTTCACTGGGACTTGCTCTTAAAAAGCCAAACAATACCTTGGATGGTGAGATTTGCTATTCAGAATCTCGAGGTGTTTGGACGCACATAATTGCTTCTCTTGCTTTTCAACCTCTGGCCCCTGAGCTGCTATGTGGAGTTTTAGACTTTTATTTTGAGCAGATACTCCTGTCAATTCATTTTAAGTAAATGCCACATTTACAAGCCCAGAATTGGTCCTCCTCAGGGATACTGACAGAAAGAAAGAGAGGCTTTTTGGTCCTTTCTAAGCAAAGCCTCAAACACTATTTTGAAAATAGAAAACAAATAAGAATGAAATGGCACCCAGTCTGCAAACAATGCATTAGGAGATTTGGGTGAGGCATAGCCTGAGTGGTTAGTGTTGGGGTACTAGGGTTGTCTGCAGCCTATTTTCAAAACATTGTAGTGAGAGGTGGTTTTCTTAGGATCATTGAAATCATCAACTGAACGATTAACATGAGCACTTGGGGATCACATTTATTGTGCTGAAGGAAGCAAGAAGATTGATGCAGGGTTGAGGGGGTGGGGGCAGGAATGAGGATAAAAACACAGACTTCTAAAATCCAATCCAATAAGATCTATCTATGTTTGGTCAAATGCGTTTCCATAATTTTCAACTGGATTATAATCTTTTTATATTTGGAAATTTAGTATATATTGCTAAAGATTTAAATATCAGGTATAACATTTCAACACTAACTGTTAGAGTTAGCATCTTGGTAGACTGGATTCTACCAAGTAATAATTTTTATATTACATTTTTCTAACAAGTTAAATGTAAGGTATGGCTAAAACCTACAGAATTGCACAGATAAGAAATATGCTTTGAATCCAAATGAGCCGCAATTCATGTTTATCTTTGGAATATATTAGTATTATTTGGATAGGCTGCAGTTTACTCTTATGAATAAATCAGAAAGCGCATTGTGTGGCTAGATTAGTTTTATTCTTTAAACATAATCCTAAAATGGATTGTTGTTTCTGTCACCCACCACCCTTTACTAAACTGGGGATTGTACTTTAGAAAGCCATCCAGACACTATACCCCCAGGGCATAAAAGGGCTACAGAATAGGTTAAAAATCACTGTAAACTAAAGTAAACACAGATAAATGTCTGTTGTAAAGAGGTGGAGTAATTGTTAGTGTGCTCGGCGGAATAGTTGAGCGAGAAGTACGAGGAGAAATAACATTTTGCCAGAGAATGCAAGGAGGGAAACTAAATGCTAATTAGGGGTTGTTGCTATTATCTCCTGAATGTGGGCCGTCCAGACATCCGCTCTGAATAATACAAACAAATGCACCCGCGGAATAAATCCGCCAATACCAACCCTAGGTGAACTGTTTGATATCTGGGTAGTGAACAATGCCTGTAATGCTTATTACAACTTGTTTATTTTGACTGTGTGGTCCTGACTTCCAGTTGCATTTCAGAATCATGAGGACTCGATTTCTAGGACCGTGTGGGACTGAGTGACCTGCCATGTGCCACAAGTCAGAACAGTTTTCTTTTCCCTCTATTGCACTGGGGCCCTTCTATTTTTCCTCTCTAATTGGTTGGGGAAAGAAATTGGTTCTTGTGATGTTAATAAGGAAAATGAATCTTTACCCAAGGTAAAACCAGCCGTGCGACAATCTGATGTGCTGATTAAGTGATTGTCATCAGAAGTAGACAGGGTCACAGTCCAAGAGGGAGAGAGCCTGAGAACTACAGGGAACAAGATGGGAAGGAAGTGACTATCAAAATTAACCAACTTCAGACTGAGTACAGCTGCTTCTGCATCTCATTCCAGTTTCATTCTAAGTTATGGAAACATTTTTCTTGTAGCTATTATCCTTGAACATTCGAGTTTTCATGACTCCACAATGAGATCGAGTTGAGATGAAATTAGCCAGAGTAGAGCCATCCTTACCACCAGGTCAGTGGGAGCAGCTAATTCTCTGATTGGTTAATTAACCTATTCCTCCAGGGGCTCTTACTAGAACCTCTGCTAACAGCTCCATTCTTTTTTGAAGTGAAAACCTAAAGGGATAGTCTTTCATTGTTAAAAATTATGGACAAACTTTTAGCGAAGTTCCACTTCTGATTGTTCCCCCCACAACTTGGCCAAAATGTGAGCAACACATACCCAGAAGTTCTCTTTGAGTTTAAGTCAGGCAACCTACCCAGCTTTCCTACTCAGACTCAGAGCAAGGACCAGAAGATAGAAGTTACAGGATCACCTTTGCAACTCACTCCAAAAAGTGAAATAAAATGAAAAGAGAAAATTGCCCTATAAGGAATCAAATTCTCATTACTCAAAGTGTTTACTGTCTTGGCCTGAGTGTTGAAGAAGGGCTTTAAGCATCAGGTGGAAAATAGACTACAGAGATAGACATAAGGCTCACCCCAACTTAATGGCTCGACCATTCTGTAGTTTAAGTGGAAAAAATTTTTGTATTGTTTCCTATGTGACTTAGTAATATGCGCCCATGTAAGGAGCTCCCATCAAAAAAGAGAAGGGAGGCGAGGCGCCTGGGTGGCTCAGTCAGTTAAACATCTGACTCTTGGTCTTGATCTCAGCTCAGGTCTTGATCTCAGGGTCATGAGTTCAAGCCCCATGTTGGGCTCCAAGCTGGGCCTCAGTGTTTTAGTTCGGTGGGGAGACAGTCACTTGGAGCATTCATGTACCATACCTTTAATGTTTTAGAGGGTCTTTTGATGTGCTAGCCTGTGGCCCACAGTGCCAGGGCCAGACCCAATGAGTAAATAGCTTAATATGAAGTGTTACTGACTTCACAAGAGCATAGAACTAAAACAGTTTGGAACTCTTTTAACAAACCCATGGGTGAGTTACCATGAAGAAGACTCTACACTCAAAGGAAAACACGTAGAAATAAGAGCTGTTGGGAAAAAAGCGGGGGGATGCTCTACCCTAGTTGTAAGTAGTGAGTGCTCTGTCACTTGAGATTTTACAAAGAATCAACTGTTCAACTTATTAAGAACCAGTTCCTCCCAAGTTTCTGATTCTTGGGTCCCCCAAAATGCCCTCAAGACCTTACATCAAAAGGAGAGGAACACAAAGAGGGCCCTAGAGATCTGAGCTCCCATAGATATCTGTGATGGATACTATCCCATCACTCGCTATCTGATTTGCTATGGTGTCATGAAGAATAAATTGATGGAGGTTGAGAGAGACCTGTGTTGTGGGCTTGACTCTGCCATGAACATTCTGGGTGCTTTTGCTGTAGTCACCCACCTTCCCACCCTCAGTTTCTTCCTGTAGCAAATGAGGGGGTTGGACCACATAACTGCTTTCCAGAGTGTAGTCCACAAATGTGAAATGCTTTTTTGTGGATGTGCAAATATATTTTATTGAATAGTTACATATTTGTTTTTAAAAATTGTTTTTAAAAATACATATTTGGGAAAGCTATGACTAGCTCATTAAACTCATAATTATACTGGTATTATTGTCTAGGGATGTGGCAAAAGTGAGATCAGGCCTGAGTAAATTTAAAGAAAAATATTAAGTAAATAACAGTGAAGATATTTCAAATATCATGAATGCAATATGTGATTGGCTGAATTTAGAACACACTTGGGGGCAGCCTGGGTGGCTCAGCGGTTTAGCGCTGCCTTCAGCCCAGGGCCTGATCCTAGAGTTCTGGGATCGAGTCCCACGTCGGGGTCCCTGCATGGAGCCTGCTTCTCCCTCCGCCTGTGTCTCTGCCTCTCTCTCTCTCTCTCTCTCTCTCTCTCTCTCTCTCTCTCTCTGTGTGTGTGTGTGTGTGTCTCTCTCATGAATAAGTAATTAAAATCTTAAAAAAAAAAAAAGAACACACTTGGATGAGATGATCTCTAGGGACTGGTCCATCTCCTGAATTCTAGTGCTTTGATGCAAAATTATATGAATGAGCCACTCTAACACTATCAAGCCTTTCTCTTTTCTGTAAGGCACAGGGAGGACTTCCAGGTAGGATCCCATAAAACACACTTTACCTAAAGGACTAGATAAAATGTAGTATTGGCTTAGCGGTAGTCAATAGTACTTGTTTGTTAGTTTCTCCTTCTGCTCATCTCAGGTCCAGTTTATATGAGTTTACCTAGGAAATTTTTTCTCTGCATTGAGAAACTTCCTTCCATAGTCTGAATAATCAGAGTCCACTTTATTCCTTTATATTTGTGTTTGTTGATTTAAAAAAAAATATGTTATTAAGTAGAGGTTCATCTATTTATATCCCTTTACTTGGACTCAGGGCAATGCAAGCATTATAAAGCACTTAAGAACAAGCTTATGTTTCAGTCGGTTTGAGATCAGATCCTGGCAGGTTTCCTCATCTTTCTATGTCTCAGTTTCTTTGTCTGCAAATGGGAAAACAAGAAATGAGCTACCTCATTGGGTTATATGCAATGTATAGACACAGTGCCCACCATAAAGTAAGAGCCAAACAAATGTGAGCTAATATCATCGTCATCATCATTATCATCATTATCATCCCCTAGCCCCATCACAACCACCATTATCTATTACCAATGTAAGATAAAAGCAAGGGAAGATCATCCAAATAAATTTCTCAGTAAGACATTTTGCTACCTTCCAACCTCCCTTTCATATATCTGCCTCCAAACCATCAAGCAGTTAGCAGTGTTTCAAAAATAACACCTACCCACTATCATGTTCCCAAGCAAAGTTTTGTTCTGTAACTCGCTGGCATCTGCTTCTTACAGAGAAACATAAACTGGCTCTCTTACCTGGAATTGAACCTATTTATTTTACCAAACAGCCCAATTATGTATGGAATCAAACATCTGAATATCCTTACGTTAATGGAGGCTTATTGTGAAATTGGGGTTTGCTACTTTCAACCAAAATTTCTCCATCTAAACTTCTTGGACACATTCCCGAGAAGCCAAGAGGTCTATGAGAATTTGTTTTAATTCTGGGTTTCATTTTTATAATAAGTACAGTTCAAAAGAAAAGTCTTTTCCTTTGATGTATTAGTTTGGAATTATGTTATTATTGAATAGAATAAAACTTCAGTTCTTTTAAGCCAGCATTTCTCAAACTAGGGACCACAGACATACTCTAGAAGAGTTTGGAAAGACACTTTCTTTAAGAAGGAACCTGGCATTTTTCACATTGAGGCTGCTGTCAGGTCAGTGTCTCTTAGAGTTCCTTGTGCTGGTCTCTCCTTTTCTGATTCTAGGCTCCAAGATTATATTTATACTTGTACTCTGTACATCAAGGAATAATTCAGGAGGCTCAACTTTGAACTCAGTTGGGTCACACGTGCCTTTTGGAGACTCAAGAATTGCAGTGATTGTCCCTACCCAACCCAATGAACTGCACAATTACCCTCAATCCTCCCGTGTTGCAATTGCATGACTCCTTGGAGCAACTCCCATTGGTAACATCTGGGGATTTTTTGCAATTCCTTGGTTCATCTCCTGGGTATCAGGAACCACACTGAGTATCCCAGATGTTCATGTAAGGAACAGATTTTGTATTTCCTCCCAAGTTGCCTGCCTAAAGGGGTTCAATCTTATACCAACCACTTCTTTCATATCACTCTATTTCACAAGCTCTTTTTACAAGTCTTGTCTTTATTACTTTTGGAAAACAGGGTACCATCATTTTGAAAACCCTCCACCGTCAGGGTTTATTGATTTCCTCCTCATCCTTTTCATCATGCATTTGAATGCATCATTATAAGCAGACTCACAGAAGGCCACCATGTCATTGACCATCTCTGAGCTTTTCCCTTCATAGATAATAAAGAAAAAAATCATGTGAAACTGCAACTAGGAGAAAGTTACGTATTTCATCATAACCACTCTCAGGATAATTAGAATGGATTAAATTACAAGAGAAAATGCATTTAGCTAATCTTTCCTCTAATTAAAAAAATATCCCTAGTTTTAAATAAAGTGTTTGTTTTTAAAAACATATTTTCATTGTAATCAATAAGGAGGAGGTCTATTTGGTCCTCAGTGATAGAAGGCGACATCTGCAAAGTAATTAAAAGCTACTAGCCAGTGTGTTTTTTATTATTAAGATCCTTAAGGAGCCTACTCAGTCTTTCCCTATGGCTTTCACCATGAGATTCCCCACAGACGACCTCATTCGTGGTCCATGGTGGTATAACTCTCTTTCTGTTCCCAAATCAGTGAAGATGTGGTTGACTCCTCCTAGCCAGCAAGTGTCAAGTGAGGAGATTAATGTAGCCAAGGTTTTCATACTTTCCAAGTGAGCAGGGATGATAGTCAAAACAAGATGGGTAGGTGACATGAGACATTCATAAAATAGAATAGGGATAGTGTGTACTAGCCCATCATAGGTTCTATTTCAAGACTGACACCACTCAAATCACCCCAAACCCTAAAAATCAGCCTTATGTATAAGGAATCACTCACATCACCTCTCCAATTTTATGGCTCATCCCAACCATAAAGCTCACTCCCCACTCTCATCCCAAACATGAAGTTTCTGGGGGTGTCTCACATGCTCATGGTCAGCCTATTCAGATTTCTCAAGCTTGGTCCCCTCACAGAGGCCTACTGTTTACAAATTCACTTCTGAGGAGCCCTACAGTATTCTCTCTACTGCAGGGGTACACACCAACCAGTATTCTCAGTGCCCATTCAACTCAAGTCCTGTTGTATTTCCACAGTGAAGGAGAGACCACCACACCCAGGGATCTTTATCAGCACATTCCGCCTTCCTTTGAGAAAACAGCTGTTCCATGTTTTGCCTACAGCACCTCTCTCATCCATCAAGATTTTGTCCTAGGGCTGGGCTATCGAATAGGCAACACCAGATCTTTTTGTTTCCTCACCTTCCCTCACCTTCAGACATCCTCCATAGACCCAAGGGTGGTGGGGGATTTTCATGTGTTCTTCAGACACACTCAGGTTCTAAATTCCAATTCAGATCAGTTAGGACCCCTATCATCTACACATCCCCTGCTCTTTGAGAAAGACTCCTTGTTCCTTCTTGTTTAGGTGAAGGGTTGCTTCCATTTTCAGCCAGTTCAACCACAAGGAAAAAACAGATACCCTGTGATCTCCCACCCTCATTCTAATTGTGTCACAAAAGAACTGGAAAGGCAAATGCTTCCATATCCCTTAGACTCCAGGTTTCCAGCAATTTCGGGCCTGGCTCTTTGAGGTGGCTTACTCTAATCGTGCATGACATCTAGCACCACACAGCACAAACCATACACTACAAAAACTATATCCTGCCAGACCCCAGGGAAAAGAAGGGTTAACTGATATTCTAGAGACAGAGAGTCCCACAAAATTGCTGTCCAGAGGGATTTAAATTGCTGAGAATCCTGGCCCACAGATTCCAAATTTAGCTGCAGCAGCACCTGGTCAAATTAGCAGTGAAGTTGGTTAGAACTTGGCTCAGAAGGGTCATCTGTCTAAGCTGTAAGCAGAGTGATGGACTCTGATAAGTGTGAATTGCATTTCTTTATTTTTAAAATTATGCTTGTACTTCAAGAGGGATTGCCAGACAGCCCTGTCTAGTTGTCTAGAAACAAAGCCAGGGGGTGGGGGCTCCCAGAGATTATAGAATAACCACCTCACAAGCACAGAGGAAACGTTTGTACCTGATTTTATTCCAACAAGTTAGCAAGCTGTCAATCACCAGCCGAGCTACTGCACTGAAACACGCTCTCTCTAATGACATGAAACTCAAGGCAGTGGCTTCTGCTTTGCTGGCAACAGGCAGTGAGATTGTTTCTCTACCTTAGGTGTATGTTAGCCCAGGAAGCCCAAATGTCACTGATGATAGCAATTCCCTTGAATAGGGAGAGAGATTGAAGAAGATATTAGAGGTGGTAAGAGAAACAAGCTTTTTCCTATTAATCCAGGGAATGCAAGCAAGTTGAGTTGGGTCCCTTAAGCGTGTTGCTATCTGCTTCTCACCATACTTGAATATGAACTAATTTAACTTTTTATTTCCATTTAATGGGACCAAGAAAGATCTGTATGCCTTCACGTACAGACCTGTCCTCTGGGGGTCTGACAGAGTAAATGTTATCATATCATCCAGAAGCCTAGCACAGAAACTAGTCTACCCAGAATTAAGCACCTTGAAACACATAGTACACATCAACACCCACTCCAAACTCCCATTATTACCCGTGTTATGCTTGTAGAATGTAACATCTTCCTTCCTGGCTAACTATTAACACTCGTTGCCAGTGCTTTACTATTGTAGTTATTATACATTCACAAGGTGGGGCTGATGAGGGGAATTACGTAGCACAGGTTTTGGAATCAAACAGACCTCGTTTCAAATCCAGCCTCCATCAGCTGCAAGCTGGGCGACCCAAAGGTTATAGATCTATCTCTAGTACCTCCATTTTTCCCTTCTGTAAATTGGGAATACTAAACCTATGTCCCGCTTTTGGGAGTACTTCACTTATCAGTGAAACATTTAACACAGTACTTGATATTCCATAAATGTCAGCTGAAAAATCGTTAACACCACACCTTCATGCCCTCGCCAGAGTTTCCCAAATGCATCTTTGTGGAGTGGGCATTTAGCAGTAGAGGTGGCACACAAGCACACATGGAGCCCAGAACTCCAGAAAAAGAGGCCAGGTGCTAAACGCCCTGTGTTAACCCAGGTGTCTGGACCTACCTCCTGTTCCACTCCTGCAGGAGAAGCTTACTGGGACACCTGGATTCCATGCCTGCAAGAAAAGAGAACAGAGGGAGCAAGAGCAAAGCTTGGAGAGATATAGAAATGGCCCAGGGAGGATCTGTCTGCCAGTTGGATGAACATGAGGGTTACAAACATAAAGAAGAAACCTACATGTGTATCATCCCATGCCATGTCTGAGAGCCACACCTCCTCCGTGTGGTTCCAACTGAGCACTGACAACTATATTCTTTCTTTCTTCTTCTTTCTGGGGGTGTCTCACATGCTCATGGTAACATCTGGGGATTTTTCTTTCTTTCTTCTTTCTTTCTTTCTTTCTTTCTTTCTTCTTTCTTTCTTTCTTTCTTTCTTTCTTTCTTTCTTTCTTTCTTTCTTTTTCTTCCTTTCTTTCTTTCTTTAAACATTTATTGAGCACCAAATGTGTGCTGGGTGCAACATAAGCTTCCCCTGGGTGAGAGCCTGGGGTAGCAGGGGTAAGAGAGAAGTGATTGGCACAGGTGACTGTCTGAGAAACTGCAGACCTTGGCTGTCTTTTTGCTCACGTGAGACTTTGCTGTTTTCTAACCCAAGACACCCTTCCTGGTGTTTCTGCCGATCATTTTTTATTTCTTTTTCAACATTGTTTCTTGCTAACAGCTTCCCAGGGAGATCAGTGTAAGGATGGAAGCCTTAAATTTCCAAATGGTAGTTTAAATTCATTTGTAACACAATGTAATTACATTAAAAAAAAGCAGTCAGGTATCAAACTGTGTGGATACACACAAATGACTACCTCATAAGTGTTAATATTTTCAACAGCAGAAGAAATTTAGTTAAATCAAATGAAGATGGCAACTCATTAAAATTTGATTTTCCCTCCTATCCTTCTTTATCTTTTAATCCTCCATATATGGCACAACTTGTTCTGTTAAATAACACTCATTAATTAAATCTCATCTTCTCTTAGCTATATCTATATTTTTATTTATTACAAAAACCTTCTGATGCTTATAATCTAATTTAGTTGGATTATTGCTGGACATCTCTAAGTAAGAAAACCTTGAGGTTTAAGGCAGAATTGCTGGCAAGGGAAGAAGTGGGATAAACCAAGTTTTCTTTTTGTCTCTACCTGGCAGGAGGTGGTTGGGTAGGCATTTCCTCTGTTAGAGGAGTTGGCCTAGATTTGGATAATGAGAGCTTCATTGGATAATCAGGATCTTCACTGACTATAGGAAGGAAGGGGAGGAAAAAGTTGTATACTCAAATACCCCTTTGTGTATGAGACAGGAACAATGGACATGAGTGCGCTGGAAAGGGTGTGAGACAGTAGGGAGTGGTGGTAATAAACTGGAGAGTGAATGCCCCTTCTATGGAGGGCAGACATGACCCACCTCCCACTGAATGTTGCCATGTAGAAATGCAAACCTAGTTTTGCCAAATTTTCCAATTTTTCAACAGAAGCCAGGTATCAGGATTGTTATGCATACTCAACTAATTTTCAAATGTTGGCAAGCAATTCAGAATTTGTTGAAATGCAATACAAGCCATTCAAATAGGACTGGGGGCCAAATAGATCACCCATCTGTGACCACTGACACTAAGTTCCAGTGTAAGATTAGTATTGAATTAGGAAGCATCATTTGCCTGGATTGCGATTGGAACAGCTTTGGCTTCTTTTCCTTGATGCCCCAACTCTCCTGGTGATTGGTTTTTGCTGGTGGGAGTCTCATTGCCAGGGCATAATGGTGATACTTTGCACTTACAAAGTGAATTTTCTCCAAGGAGCTCAAAAGACTTTGTGTTGCCTCAGTCAACCTCACAATAAGCCCGTGAGGCAAGCAGGTAGCTATTGCCCCAAAACATATAGTGAACAGCATTAGAAAGTATTTCACATAGGCAGCTAGGTTGACTCATTGGTTTAAATCCATGGTCTACACAATTGGCAAATTACAGCATTCAAGAAGCACAGGCAGGGTTTCCCATTACTGCCTCCTCTGCTGCCCTTTTTGGCTTATCTTCCTTCCATCTGCTCCAGTTGACAGCTAAGCCCCAATCTCAACAATATATACAAGCAAACTGAGCCAGTGACTAATTCCTGTTGTGCGTGTGAGTGTGTACACGTCTGTGTGTGCATGCATGTGTGTGTGCCCATCTGACTTCTCAGCAGGCCTAGCATGGTTCATCTGCACCCATTACAACACGTCTCTGCATTGGTCATTGGTGTGATGCCATGCTCTGAAATTCTATTTTGGCAAATGCCCAAGACCTGGGAACTCCAACTAGGTATCTGCAGGATTCTGGATATTTGGATTTATAAACAGTGCCAAATAATTCATGACCCTTGGGGCTTCTGTCTCCCTTCTCTTCCTTAAGCAAATAGAATCACAACGGTGAAGGAGAAGCTTTTCCCATACAGAGCTGGCATATGCACCCTCTCTGTGGCCACAGTGGATTAACAGGAGTGGCCATGGAAAACTGGGATAAGGGCCAGAGCAGTGCAATGGAAGGCCAGGAATGAAGATCTCTGAGTTGCCTTGGGTAGAACATCCAAGAAAGTCCCATTGACCGGCAGTGATTGGAGCTCTGCCACAGTCATTTACCTCCTCTAGACCGGGTTCAAGGTTTTTGCTACACCATCCCCCTATTGTCACCCTTCCCCTCTGCTTTATGGGCATATATGCTCTCTGTCCTGCTCTACTCAGGGGAGTTCCTTGGGCTTTGCAGGCATGACCCAAAGAGAAGACTCCAGTATGGCAGTGTAAACCTGTTGATCTTTTTCCCAGGACAGCAGAGCACAAGTATCCCCCCATTTTCTAGATTGCCTTGCTCTTTCCAAATTGTCTGAGATCAGGCTACTGATTCCTGGGAATGGTTCCCAGCATGATGTTCTACTGCAATCATTCACATTCTATGCATGCAAGCATGCCATGAACATCCTTCAGAGGCAGATGCAAAACCTGAGAGACACCTGGCCATTCTAAATGCATGTGTGGAAGAGAGAACTAGACTTCATGACACTGGAACTGCAAAGCCTGCCATACCCACCAGCTTCCCATTTGATCCCACACATCAGGACACTCTAGACTCAAATGAACTCCCTTTTCTGGTAACGAGAACTTTTAAGGATTCCACAGAAGAGCACTGGAAATCCCGTCTCAGTCTCGTCGGAAGTGCAATTGATTGAGCATCCGCAATCAACCATTCTGTTTTAGTTCATCTCAGTAGATCAAAATCAATACTGGATATTTGTTAAAGTATGTATATTAAAGAAGCCATCTCTTTATATCCTCAGGTATTTATTTCTTTATACCTGAGTATACAAAAAGGTAGCTTTTTTGCATCCTTGGGAGAAATCAACTTGTGCTTTCCATTTGACTGTTCAGAATGGAAGTTTCCAAAGGTCGGCCAAGGCTTCTCTTTATCTGCATTCATCATGCCTCTCAAAGTATCACTCAGACAAATCATAATTTGTATTTTTCACATACATACACAAACATACATTCTTGGGAGTTAAAGGGGCACCATGGTGGGGACATCTCTGTCATAGTAGCCATGGGGTAACATTCTAGAAGTTCAAAAAAGGGAAGCCTTTTGGCATTCTCAGTGCTGCCAAATCCAGTAAAGCCTGCTGTATAGTGTACGGAATGCCAATGCAGGTGACCCTCATGGCAGGTCTGGCAACAAATTCAAGCCCACCTGGCTGAACTGACCTTTGGATCTAATTAACTCCTAAAGGCAAACAGTAAAACTCAAGGATGCTCAAGCAAACAGACTCCCCTGGTCAGCAGAGGTCAGCCACTGGAGTTTCCACTCTCAGCCATGCTCAGATTACAGAAGCCAAGGTGAAGTTTAGCTAAATACCTGGCCAGATCAACAAGGCCCTTTAAAGTCGCATCTGACTGATCTCCACCTAGTAGGACAGCTCTACCCTAACATGTAAGTTTCTGCCTCCATCACCAGTGAGATGGGGTTACACTAAGTAATGCAACTTTAAAATATTTTCTGAGCAGTAAAAGCAAACAATTGCAATGTTGTAAAATCATGTCTTTCAGGAGATGTTAAAATGTGACTGATACTGATCACAGCGAGGTAAAAAGCCATAAGCCAAGGCTTTGAGGGGAAGGAGATAGAAGCCCTGAAAAGAGCACAAGGCTGATACATAAAGAAAATAGTTGAAGCCAAGCTGGGAGTGGATTCAGAAGCTAGAAATTCACATTGCTGGGGATTTTCCTTTTAATTTGTTTTTCCTCCCAGGCTGTGGCTTTGCCCCTTTCTGTTAAAACCCTGACAGTGCTTCCCAAGAAAGATGATCTCTGGCTGGGGCCACTCCTCTGGTTTGGCCAAACCTGGCCTTCAACAGCAAAACAAAGTATCCAGAAAGAACCTAAATTATCCTCTGCCTTGGAACAGGAATACATCAGGTGCTGAGTAAGTGCTGGCTGGCTTGAGATTCCCTGGGCGTGACCCTCCCGAATCATTTAAGAAAAAGAGAAAGAGAAGCCACATTATATCTGAGGAGAATAGTTGGGAAGGATATAGTGAGAAGCCATGAGTTAACTTCAAAAATACTGTGTTCCTTAGCTGCCAAAATAGCCCATTTGTTAGAAGTCAAGAGCTAGATTTAAAGAAGGAATCGCAAAGGAATAACCAAATAAATGAAGGGTTTTTTCTTGAGTTCTGGAGCATGAAGACTTGAATAAGGCCTGTAATCTAGTGCATACATCTGAAATGAGGACAGTATCACCACAAACAGTAAAAAGCGGTTCTTTGGGAGAGTGAAAAACATCTTACCCCTTTTTATGTATAAAACACAAATATATATGCAATAAATAAGCAGATATAGAGTATTTTATGATGAGGAGAGGAATTAGGAGGAAAAGATCTCAAATGGTTCATGGCAAAGGAGATAATGGGGGGAAGAAATATTCATCTGGTAGAAGAGATGATACATTGGTTTGTTTCCAGAACTCTGATAGAAGTGGCCTTGAGTATCTTTACTGAAGATAAACTCCTGCTTAGGGAACTTTCTGCCAACTCATGTTTCTGTCTTTATGCCCCCCTGCCTGCTGCTCCAGGTTTGTACCAAATCTGGTTGGACTGAAATAACAGGCCAAAGAATTGGTTTTGCATATGTTTTGAATTTACTGATCTAATAAATTCCCATTTCAGATAATAACAGCTAACAGTTATTGAGTACTGGCCATAAAACTTACCAGCCCCGTGCTAACTTCTTAACACACCCTCTCACATCTAATCCTATATCAGTTTTGTGAGGTGGAAATTGTCCTCATCATCATACAGGTGAGAAAACTGGCTCAGAGAGGTAAAGCAATTGGTGTAAGTCTGAACTGTCAGTGACAAGGGTGAGCAAGGGGGTTGAACTCTAAATCTTGGTTTACTTGACAGAGACCAGGTGTCACTGTACACTATTTTGATCACCTGCTCTGACCCCAGGTAGTTGTGGCAAGAGGCTTACTTTGGGGGCCAGCAATGAAATCAGGATATATGGGCACCAGGAAGGTACCCTCTATTGGTAAAGTCACCACCTGCAGGAGTGTTTCTTCAGAGATGGAGGAGAGTCCCCCTGTTAGTATATTTTGGGGTTCTCCACTTTACCAGCACCGCCCAGGCCAAAGAGTGCACTAAGTTATTTCAGATTCCCAAAATGAATCATCACTCTTCAGCATAGGCATAATTGGCCAACTTCCCTAAATTTAAGTTGACTTTCTATCAGAGTTCACATTTCCACCAACTTTTCATTAAATTAATTATTCAAAACAATTCAGAGTTAGCGTTCTCACAGCAACTGTAACTCTGCCATGACTATATTAAGGCGTAAATTGAACAGCATGTTTTGCAATAAAGTTAATTTTATATTCACCAGAGAACTGAGTTATAGTTGCTGTGGGAACCATCATTTCGAATCTCTTGACTTTGGTGCATTTAAATTCTCAACCACAGCCTTGCACGCCATAGCATATTCTACGTGGATGCTTAATTTGCTTCACATCATGGCCTGGCTACCCGAACTTGGAAGTCCTGTCAGACTCTAGCATATCAGCCTTCCTGTGTCCCCAGCCTTCTTACTTCTCCTGGCACCTCTGACACTTTATAGAGAAATAGCCAACAAACCAAAGTGATTCGCCTTTTATATCTTAAAAATGTCTGTTTGGGGGAGGTGACTTTCCTCAGAAGCACAGTCAGTGAGAGGCACCAAGTCTCAGGCAATGTCAACTAAAGCAAGCGATGCCACTGAATTTGTGAGGAGCCAGGATTCTCATCCAAGGGTATTTTTGGATCTGCATTGTATTATTCAGTACACACAGGGTGACCTCTGAAGGCTCTGAGTCCTTGCATGTGCCATTAATCATGCAGGCATGCACGGCCATACATCAGAACTTATTGGAGCTCCGGAAAAAGCTAAACAACATTTCCCAGAGCCACATAAAACCCAAGCATCTCTAAATCAAGACGCATTGCAGGGCCTCTTTAAAAGGTACATTCAGTAGAACTGGAATAGAACTCAGGGTAAATCCTGGCGGCATGGAATTGGTGACATGTGCCAGGGCAAAGACAGAAGCTAGTTTGGGAGGGATAGCAGAGGGAGATGAAACTCTGAGGTGGTTAGAGAAGCGAGCATTCCATCTACAAGGATCATCGATTTTTCAGCTTTATTGGAAAAATCAGTCATGCTTTCTGCCTCCTGGGGATTGCTCTGCTGCAATTTCGGAGTGCGTGTACGTGTGTGCATGTGTGTGCGCGCGCACGCATGTGAAAACTCTGCAGGTTAACAGCTGAGTAGCAGCTCCCATTCACCATTCAATTATCCATTTAGCTAAAATATGACTTAACAGAAACATACTGCTGTTTTACATGTTTAAGATATATTTGAAAGGAGGGATTTTTGTTTCTCTATAAATGAGAGGATTTCGAAGAGGAAGCTCTCTCCTTCCTGAGGGCATATTCATTATGCAAAATTGAAGAATAGCACCTAACAATAGCATAGGCCAGATTGTTGGAATTCTGACTCCTATTCTATATACTTTCAGAAAAACAAAAATCTCCTTATTCCTCATACTGTGCCAAACATAAATGTACCTCCTCATCGAGACTTATCACAAAATTTATATATAAAGACCCCATGACAACCAGTGACTTCCCCCAAAGTCCTTGATCAGCTAAAAACTATGTGAAGAAAAGGCCTAGAACAATACATCTAGATACAGTTTCAGGGAACAGGATAAATTCATGAGTCGGGGTTACATGGGTCACAAGGATGGGAAGGAGTGAATGATAGAAGGTTCTAGATTAATGAACAAGGGAAGGGCTGCTGGGAGATGCCATTTCAGCTAGAGGAAATAAAAGAGGGTGAAGAAGCAAAGGAGAGATTGAAATGTTTTTATTATCTCTGTACAGGCGAAAAGTAACATAAAACAAGATATAATATAGCTAGTATATGAGGTCATTTGATACGCAGTGTTTTTAAGAACAAGTCTTCAAAGGATTTGGAGGAATTTGTTGGTAAGGAAGTCTTGACAGATTAATAAATATAAATAAATGTATATGTTTGTGTATGCACAAAGGTAGATAATGGATGGGTGGATGGATAGATGATGGATAGATGGATAGATAGATCCATAGAACTTTTTAGGTGTGTTTGAGTGCCACAATTGATGGGTCAAGCTGACCTATACTATAGGGATAAACAGAATGCAAAGGGATTAAAAGTCCAGGAGCAATAACCTAAGAGGGCATTTGGGGCTGGCCCAAGGAAGCTCTACTGCCAAGAAGAACTAGATGAAGCTGGCAGACTCAATGCAGCCTCTTGGTCTGAAGTCATTACATCAGGAAGGTCAGAGAGGTCATTTGCTGGAGCTGTTTCATGTTCCATTGTCAGCCCTAAACCTGGAGAGAGAGCCTGGGTGACCCGGCGGTTCTCTGCTCTCCTCCATCCATGCTACCCTTTCCCTCCACTTCTACATGTTGCCTTTAATATGGAAAAGCAACTTGGAGGGAAGGACAGAATCACCACTCAATCCAGCCTCTTCAGCCCTGGTTATTTGCTGATTCCCAAATGAAGTTTGTGCCAACCGGAGTGCTACTTATGGACAATGTATTTTATCCTCTGCTCTCTCTGTCCCACAAGTCTTTCCTTTTGGAGGGATGTGTAGGGAATCCTAAACACATATAGAATTAGCCCTGCCATGTTGAGTCACAGTAGCAGGGCACCTGCATACCCAACTCAAGCCACCGCCATGGCTTATCCACATGACCTCCTCCTGGACATCCCCCCAGATACTGTCTGTTCTCTGTTCTCCCAGCACAAAGGACTGCTTTAGAAATTGAAGTCCAATCAAACCACTCCTCTGTCCCAAATCCCTGAATGGCCCCCTTTCCCCACCCCAGGCAGACCAGCCCTTTCTGTTAACATACTTTTCTGGGCCTGGTTTACAGTTTCACCTCACATGCCTCTTATATTTTAGGGAGACTTCATTAGATAACATGTCACATCCATTATGTGCTGATTTTACTCATGGAACTCTCACAAAAGTACCTCACTTTTCTCATTTCCATTTCAGTCTTTGGAGGACATCTTCCTGGGGTCTTTGGTATACTGACAATACTGATCCTGGTTTCAACTATAGTATACAGTTCCTCCTCATTGCTGAGTGCAAATCAAAGAATTCTCTAAACCACATAGACCCTTCTGCTACCATTTGACGTTATTTTAAACATCAACAATAATAGCTATCAGTTCTGAAACATTTACTATGTGCGTTTACTTACAATGTACACATCTTGCTCCTTACTAGATGCATTTACATGTTTATACATCATGCTAAGCGTGTAATATGTATTTTCTCCTTTAAACCCCAACGGCCCTTTGGAATAGGTACTTTTATTGCCCTGGTTTTACAGACAAAGAAAGTAAGGAATAAAGACTTATAATTTTGGCCCAAGATCATGCAACCAAGGGGTGGAGCCAAGATTTGAACCCAGGATTCAGAGCCTGGATTCAGAGCCCACTGCTTTCACATTCCAAGTTCTGCCCTTTAGCTATTGAGCTGACCTGGTGCTTTGGACTGAGGTGCCATGGACCAGTATGTGTTGGAGGGCCCAACATGTTCAAACAGGTGACTCAGCATAAAAGTCTGTGCCCTCCCCCTTGCCCTTAAAGGCCTTGACCTCCATCCCCACCTTATACCTCTATGATCACCAATGAAAAGAGCCCAGTGCACACTCCCTATCCTCGATGGTGACGAATTATTCCAGGTTACCTGGGACTGAAAAGTTTCCTGGGACTCAGGACTTTCAGTGCAAAACCTAAGACAGTTTTGGGCAAACAAGGATAGTGGTTCACTCTAGCTGAGAGCAGAGGTTACAGAGCCTGTCTGCCTCGTGTCCAATCCTGCCTCCACCACTAACCAACTCTTCAACTTTGGCCAAGTTAGTTAACTTCTCTGTGCCTCTATCTCCTCACCTGAACAATAATAGTACCTACACTGTAAGGTGATTGTGACAAGGAAATGAACTACTAATGCATGAAAGGCATGTAAAAGAGTGCCAGGCACACAGAAATGTCTACATGACATTATCATGTAATTACCATTATCATTGTATTAAAAGCACCTTAAAATCCAGAATTCAAAACCTATAGTCCTGGGGTAGGTTCTTGGCCTAGCTCTTTTAACATCTATTAGCAACAAACATTTAGTGATTTCCTTACATTTCCTAAAGTTGTGCTGCCAACAGCAACAACAACAAAATACACGGCGATTTATCATTGGCCTGATTTTACACTAGTTAAAAGAGAGCCGTCAGCCCTGCAGTAAGTAACAAGTCCGTGCCCACAGGCCTCCTAGATGTTATATGGATTTTTATGACCCTCCTGTGGCTATAAGGATGCTCAGTGGGTGTAGAAATTGGATGGTTAAAAATAACAAATAAGAAATCAAAGTCGCGCTTTGTCCCTATTTCCATACCGGCTAGGTACCACATTCATTATTTGCTGGACAGCTGTGGGAATAAGCAACACAAGGTACAACAACTTGATTATCCTCCAAGAACCAAATTAAACCATTGGACTTTCTTATTATTGTCATCCCTGCCTTTGTGTGACTCTTGTCACCCTCTTAATCTACCGATGCACTCTCATCTACCTCGCTGGGTGCTCTAGTCTGTCTCTTTCAGCCGGGAGGTATCAGCTTCTTCCAAGCTGAAAGGCACGGACCTACTCCAAGCACTCATCGACAGCCGCTGTCATCAGCGTGGCTTTGGAGCCTGTGCTGCAACCAGCTGTTTCTTTTGCTTGGGGGAAGTGCCATCCATCCAGGGGCTTGGGGTACGGACTGCGGGAAGCTCTTACTTTTACCTGGCTGCTGAATCAAGGGCACAGTGAAGCAGCAGAAACACCACACACACAGTTTATTTATGCATTCAGTCAACAAATACCTTTAATGCTAGGCACGGGGGTGGGCACTGGGAAAACAGCCATACGCAACAGAGTCGGAGTCTTTGCCCTCAGGAGACTCAGAGGCTCCCAGGATGATGGGCGTTAAACCGCTGGTTCTCAATCTCAGCCACACACACAGGAATCATTTGGAGGAGCTCAAAAAATAAAAATACTGATGCCTGAGTCTCATCCTCAGAGATTTTGATTTAATTGGGGCGCAGCCTAGCATCAGGATTTCTTAGACTCTAGGCCAGTTCTATTCTAATGTGCAGCCAGGTTGAGACCCACTGCTTGAAACAAAGGATGAATTAGAATGGAGGCAGGGAAGTGCCACAGGAGAAGGAGTGGGTGGTACCATGATATCACTACTGTGTAGCAACCCTAGGTTGGGAGTCAAAAAGCCTTCGAAATAAGTGCTGGCTAATCCCAGTATGAATGGCTTTAGCCAGAATGCAGAGAGTGCTGTGTAGGGACAGGGATCTGTAAAAGTCCACAAGGAGGGATCGAAGCTACATTCTAGAACCTAGCAAGGCAGTGTGGCCAAAGCTCAGCGAGCAGAGCCTGAGTGTCATGAGTTGAGAGGGAGAAATTGACAGGGCCAGATAGTGCAGATAATGCATTCAGGGCCCTTTTAGGGGTTCAAGACTTAATCCTAAAGCAGTGTTTCTCACACAGAGCAGACATCTGAATCCCCCCAGAAGGCCAATTAAAATGCAGATTTCCAGGCCCCACTCAGAAGTTCTGATTCAGTTGGTCTGAGCCCAAGGATGTGCATTTCTAACAAGTTCCCAGGTGACGTTGATGCTGCTGGTCCCAGGACCACGCTTTGAGAAGCACTGTTCCTATCTAAATCAAGGGAGAGACTCACAGGTGGATTTTCAGCAGATTTCAACATGTTACCTGTTGGTGTTTGCCTTAGCACCATGGTGATATTTTCCTAGCACTAATCCACTACATCCTCCTGTGGTAAGTGAAGTGGAATAGAGAAGGGGGGTGTTCCAGAGGAAGAAAGCAGGCTCCCCCAAGGGAAGCACAGGCTTATGTGAGACCCTGGTTCTCCTGAGTGATAATGATTCAGTCCTGAATTCACTAAGTAACTGACATGAGCTTCCCCCTCCCAAGAAGAGCTATTTCCAGTTACTATCACCTAAACTCCGTTTCCTTCCCCCCATGATCTTCTACTATTTGGGGAAAAAAATGCATTAATAAGAATTTAAAGCATCAAAACAGTGAAAAACAAGATGTACCATTTTTTTTTTTAAGTTCACCATTTTCTCCGAGGCCAAGCTAAGCCTACTGCCTTCCTTTTCCTGGGCAGACAGAAACAATGCTGATCAGTGAGAATCCAGGTGCATCCAGGAAACGTGCAGCATAGACAGCCGGATCCAAATTTATATCACCTCATGGAGGCTCTGCTGCTTCTGTTGCTGCTGGGGTGGAGGGGTATGAGTTCTGCTCTATGAGCAAAAGACAAGCAGCGGTCCATGGAAAGGATCACTGGCCTTGCCAGCCATCCCTACCCAGCATCCCCCATAAGCTCTCGGATGCAAACACTCTAAGACATACAGAGGCCGTTGAAACTGAGAAAAACATCCGCCTCCAGATTTTCCATGTCTCCTCTAACAAAGCAGGGGAGGGCCACTCAAACTTCATGGCTGAGTTTCCATGCTAGTTTGTACCTTGAAACATAGTCTCTCCACATCTCCCTCCTCCTCACACAGGTGAGCAAGAGGGACCAGCCCTTCTGTTTTCTGGGGACCAGAATGCTTCTTTGGCAGCCAGCCTTCTAAAATTAGTTGGAGCCTTTCCCCAGAGTGTCTTGAAGCACCAAATTAATTTTCTGAGTGTCTGCCACTGCTGTTTAGTATAAATGGCTACTGAACCTCTGGTGATTCCTGGTCCCCAACACTTCAGTTGTCTTCAATTCTAAAGAGTTCTGGAATGCAATGGAAGACTCTATTCCATATTTCCAGTGTGTACCCGCTTCTCCATTCCAACATTGGATGGCTCTCGCTCAGAAAACAGTGACATTTAAAAGACTTGGGGGGAGAGGGGTTTGCTAATTAAGTTAACATGCAAAAATACAATTCTGCCCAAGAGAAAAAGCCACCATTTATTCTACCTTCAACTCTCCTGCCCCTCAGAATTTCCCTAGCTTCTGTGGGTTTCTCCTCTTGGCATTGCTAGGCTCTTGGTCATAGAGAGAGTAAGGATTTCCTAGGATGTGATACAGTCATACACTGAGGATACTGGAGGGGTTTTTTTAACTTGAAAGAGGATAGGCTTGTGTTTTTCTCAGGATCTGGAGGTGAATCAAAGAAAAATAGCCAGCCCTTAAAACTGCCCCAGGGAAAAGCCTACCACTAATTGTAATGTTGGTGATAGCAACTGTATCAACACAACCTATAAAGAGCTACTACCTACTGAACATTTACAACATGCTAAGTTCTGTGCTAAAATCTTTATCATTTCGTTTAACACCTGTGGCATCTGTATAAACTATCAGCATCTCTGTTAAGTTATTCACTCAACAAATATTTACTGAGTGTCTGTTGTATGATGACTCTTTTTCTAGACACTGAACATATCTCAATGAACAAAGGAGACAAAAATCCCAGACTTCATGCAGACTATATTCTATTGGGAAGGACAATAAATAAGGTTAATTTGTAGGATATTATAGTTTTACAGACATGGGGAATAGGTGAAGCTACCAGCTCGAGGTCCTGCAGACAACACGAGACAAATCTAGGTTTTATTTTTGTTTTTTGTTTTAAGATTTTATTTATTTATTCGTGAGAGACACAGAGAGAGAGAGAGAGGCAGAGACACAGGCAGAGGGAGAAGACACAGGCAGAGGGAGAAGAAGTCCTGACTCAGGACTCCATCCTGGGTCTCCAGGATCAGGCCCTGGGCTGAAGGCGGCGCTAAACCACTAAGCCACCCGGGCTGCCCCAAATCTAGGTTTTAATCCCAGAATTCTCTGACCCTAAGCCAGGCTAAGGTTTTCCCCTTGATTCAGAAGACTTTCCACGAGGGCTTATTCCAGATGCAAGAGCTCTCCTCATGGTCTCATAAGCCAAGCAGGGATGTCTCCCTTCTCCAGCTTTCCTTGTCACCTGTCTGCATTCGCATGCAGCCAGTTTTGTGTTTTCTTTTCTTTTTTTTTAATTAATTTATTTTTATTGGAGTTCAATTTGCCAACATATAGCATAACACCCAGTGCTCATCCCATCAAGTGCCCCCCTTTTCATTTGCATTTCTGTCTCAGTGGAATGCTGTCCTCTTTGCTTTTCCCAAGTGTGCTTGATGTCAAATGCTAAGATCCTACTCCTCCTGTGCACCCCTCATGTACTACATAGCCCTTCCACCCCTCATACACTGTCAGCCACTTATTTCTACCTCTAAATTGCTGCACATGGCAGAATGTTCCTTGATGTTTTTTGAGAAAAGCCTTTTATGGTAATTATAGCTTTCTTCAAGTGCATTTATGCTCCCCTTTTTACTGTGCTTTAGACATTATTTTCCTCATGCCTAATTTTTGTTAAGGCAAAAAGCCTGCCTACCTGGTAACTGTGTCATTGGAGGGCTTGTTGTTGTTGTTGTTGTCATTTGGTCTGGGGCTTTTTTTTTTCTTTACTCCTTGGAATTTTATGTGTAGTAAGTCTTGGAAATGATTGCATTTCCACTCTGCCGAAGATGTTGGAGATTCTGAGTTCAGTCATGATTCACTCATTCATTTCCCTATTTATTGAATATTAGCAATCCAAGAGTAAACAAGATTGATGTGGCACCTGCCCTGACAGATTTATTTCATAACAGGAGTGCACAGGGCAGCTGTTCAGTTGTGCACTGCACAATTCTAGGGGCACCATTCAAATTATAGTTGATTATGTACACATTTATTACAATAATTTTCCAGCAGGTGACAGTAAAAATGTCTTAAAGAGGTGGCTGCTACCTGGACTTAAAAGAAAATTGAAAAAAAAAGTATCAAGGAGATGCTAGATAGTGTGGTAGAGAGGGTAGGCTAGGATAGGGTGGGGTAGGATAGAGTAAGGGTAGGACAGGGTAGAGCAGGATGGGATAGGGTAGGGTAGGGTGAATAGGGCAGGGTAGGGTAAGCTAATATAGGGTAGGGTAAGCTAGGCTAGGGTAGGGTAGGATGGGATAGAATAAAGGCACCATGACAGGTATAGCTAGCCTGGATCTGGGAGCTTTGGAAAGGCTTCCTGGAGATGACTTCTGAGTAGGGATTTGAAGGATAGGTTGAAGTTAAGCAGATGAAGAAGGAGAAAAAGAAAGACTGAACAGCTTTGACCTGGCCAAAGCCTGAAGTGGTTATTGAGATGGGCTGACATGAGAACCAGTTCACATAAGGTCTGTTAGCCAGGTTAAAGACTTCACGTTCTCCTTTGGAATCAATGGAAAGCTGTGGGAGTGTTTTGAGCAGTGTCCTGAAGAGAGAAATAGATGATAATGCAAGACTGGAGGTAGGGAGGCCAGTTAGGAGGCTTTCACAAGCATCTAGAGCAAAGATGAGGAGGCTTGGGCTAATGCAATGCAATTGGGAGTGGGAGCAGAGAGTAGATTCCAGAGATATTTAGGAGGAAGGACAGGTAGGACTTCTTATCATTAAGAGGAAAATCAGGCAAGACTTGGTTGTTACTGGACACGAAACATGAGAGAGGTGGTGGAGGGCAGGAGAGGGTGTTAAAAATGACTCCAAGGTTTTAGTCTTGGGCATTGAGGTACATAAAGGTCCCTTAATCAAGGGATCCGAGTTTGGGGGAGATGGGGTAAAGATATTTTCTTGAGTTTGAGATGCTTGTGAGTGAACAGATGGAGATATTCAGATGCAAGTTGGAGTTCAGGATTAGACTTCAGAGGGCTGGAGACGAAGATTCAGGAGTTATCGGAATATAAGGGTGTATTTGGATTGGGTTTTTTAAATCTCAAATTTCTGCTTCAAGTCTAATTTGTGTCAAGGCAAAAAACCTGCCTACTTGGTAGCTGTGTTGATGGTTTGTTTTTTGGGGTTTTTTAGCGGTTGAAATTCTGTGTGTAGAAGTCCTAGAAACTATACCATTTCCACCCTGCCAAAAGCATTGGAAGTCTGATAGAACCAGCCCAAAATATCACTGATGCCATTGAAAGTTCTCTTTTGATCTTTGAGAAGGAGACCCCTCTATCTTCTTATACCTCTCAGGAGAATTTATAGATAAAGCAGACTGAAATGAACTAGCACAACCTGACTGAACATTCATTCAGGCATCTACAATGTGCCTGACACAAGGCCAGTCTCTGTGACCCAACAGCAAACAAGGAACTCTTAGTTTGGGGTCTAGGGCAAGATTTCTCAATCTTGGCACTATTAACATTTGGGGCTGTATCATTGTTATGGGGACTGTCCCATGCATTGTAAGATATTGAACAGCAACCCTGACCGCTATGCACTGGATGTCAGTAGCATCCTCCCCAATTTGTGATAATCAAAAATGTCTCCAGACCTTGCCCAATGTTACCTTGAGGAATAAAAGGGAAATAACAAGCCTCACTTGAGAATCGTTAGTCTAGGGTCATGGTTGAACCTAAAGTCTTCAGACAGCCAGTTGTCCTGCTGTGCAAAGAACTAAAAGTGTGCCTTATCATAGTCTGTGCCAGTGATCTCAGAGATCAACATTCAAGGAAGTCAGCAGTGCTAGCCTGAAATCCAGAGAACTTCATATAAGAGATCTCTCGAACCCCCAAGGAGGAGCCCATAAACCCAATCCAACTTCAATTATAGGATCTTCTCCAGAGAAAAGTTGCCACCTGACACCTATTTGCCCCCCAGACTAATTACTTCCTGCATTCTGTTTTTCCTTAAGCAGAAGCTGGCCTTGCACTTTACAAACACAGCAAATCACCTCCTCAGAAGGCCACCAGCAGAATGAACTTGTGCCGGGGGTAGTTTGGGGTTGCCTAGCAACACCACGCACCTGCCGAGGCTACTTTCTTCCTCTTCAAGCTAAAAGCAAAGTCCTGTCCATTAATTCCCAGCTATCCTGAAACTTCTCAGAGATTTGCCAGCTTCCCACTGTTCATGTTTTCATCTTCTTCATATGATGTGGAGAAAACCTGCTACTATGGTCTGTTTATCTCACTGCAGTTGGTTGGGGGGAGAAAAAAATCAAAGAGAAAGAGAAGGGGGGGAGAAAAAGCTTCATTTCAATCTAAGAGCACAGATATTTTGAATGCATATCTCTGACTGACAAGCTAGTGTTCTTTGCAAATTTAAATTTTATATAGTAGACGTGGGTTTCCTACACAATGAGGCTTCTGTTGCGACTTTGGGTGTGATTTTAGTCAAACATAAGACCTCAAAGTGGCTAAATAACAAAGCACATATAATAGATGGCATGCTGAGCAAATGTTGCTAAGTTTGTCATTTAGTGTATTCCCTGTGATCCATTCAACCAAAACTCTACTGGTAGAAATTGTAAAGCTGGAGGTGGCTGGAGGTTGGAGACACACTCTTTTCCTTGAGAACCTCTGAAATGTCCCTTGGGCTTTTCCTACTGAGTTTCATTTTGCTCTTGTTGAAATGTTTATGGTATTTCTCTGAAACTGGGGATGACTTCTACTCCCTGAACACTCTCACAGTATGAACAAGGGGGATGTCACTGGTTCTCCAGAGCCATGGGGTCACCTCCTTGGTAAGAAGAGGAATGGAAATGTGAATCTTGGCAACTGGGATCTGTAAGGATAGGTGTGAATACCAGCAAGTCTTTCTTGAGGTGTGCAAACGCTTAGGCTTTGTTTGCATTTTGGATTTAGTGCTGGGCTACACAGCCAAAGAAAACAGGTTCTCTGGTAACAGTCTCCTGCTTTCCCCTCTCAAGACAGCTCCGCTTCTCTACAGAGACTTCCCCACATAGAACTCTTTCGCTTACCCTCTTTTCTCAGGGCCTAACCCTTACCACATTCTGGAAAGGGTGGGAGAGAACAAGCGTTCAAAAGTAAGATACCCTTAAATAAGTACATTTCAACTCACTTTTAAACCCTCCAGACCTTCCTTCCTGGGAGGAGTCCTTTACATTCCAACCACAGCCACATGCACAAATTAGGTTTATTGGCATTTTCATAAGGGGTACTCGAGAGAAGAGAAGAAAGATAGCAGGTGAAGGCCTCTGGAACACTGGAGAGAGAACTAAGGGGAATTGCATGCATGCTTTTGATTCTGAAGATTCAGGCCAGAATGGTTTCAAATCAGGTACCTCCATCATTGCAAATTTCTTCATCCCTCCACCACAACCCAGTCCACCTGCACTTTGTGTGGCTTAAAAAAATATGCAGAAAGAGCAGGAGATAGACATGGTAACAGAGGGGAAGATAGAATTAAAGATAGATATGCAGGGAAATTACTTTCTGAGGACAACTATATTAATGGTCATTTGGGGTCTATTTAAATGAAGTGAGAAGATATACCTAGATTGCACAACTCTAAATTTACTAGAAGTCACTGCATTGTGCACTTGAAACAGGTGAATTTTATGGTATGTAAATTATAGCTCAATAAAGCTGTTAAAGGAAAAATGAAAACATATCCAGAAATTCTTGCCAGCAAGTAGGTTTTGTGAGGGTGGTGACATCCTACCAATTCTGTACAGCTCTCTCCATCTTCTAGAGGATGACAGAGGCTCTGCTGGAGAGACTTTTGCACCCTGCTTTAGTGCCCCCCGCTACCTTTTCTCTTCTTCCCTCCCCCAGGTCACAGGGGCCCCAGCTCAGGCCAGAAAGCTGGTAGCTACAGTTGTTTTAGGTGCTAGAGCAATAGGGAATTAGGCAGGTTGCTGATTTCATACTTATACTCACCCCCCCCCAAAAAAGAGGAAAGAAAGAAAAGGCTACCACAAAATAAGAATTACTCGAACACCACCTCATTCCTCCTACACATACACATTCTTCTTTTTCCTCATTCATGGTACTAAGTACCTGCTTCTTCCGTGGCCATCAGACTTGGCAGTATCTTTAAATCATGCAATAAATAAGTTGAGTGATAAACAACCAACATTTTAAAGTGCCCCTTAAAACTAAATATTGCAAAAATATGAAAATAGCCCAGCAGAACCATCCAGTTCTTAGTCATAAGAAGCTTGTGATAATCACATATAAACATATTCTTAAAATTCTGAAAGACAGAGGGCACTTTGCCTCTGTCCTGGGTTGATAGGGAATATTCTGTCTCCCACAGAAAGGTAGTTCTGAAGAAAAAAAAAGAAAGAAAGAAAGAGAAAAAAACTATTTTTTTTGAGGTAACCTCAATCTTGAGCTACTAGCTGGAAATTACATCCTACCTAAGCTTGTAAACTCAGAGCTGGTTTAGTTTTCTGGAATATTCCCCACTTTGGGAAGGTTGCCTCAGATCCCTTCACACAGGTCAGTGTCATTGGGGATCCCCTGCATCTGGGACCCCACTGTGTCTTGCAACTGCATGCATTGCCTGCTTCCCCGACTCTTTCTAAGGCAGGCACGGGCCTCACTCTGAGGCTGGCCCAGTGGCTGCCCTGCGGCCTTGCTCCCCCTTTGCATGGCTCCCCTGCTGCCCCAGCGCGGCCTCACGCCCCTCCTTCTCATCCTCTCCATTTCTCCAACCAGATGGCTGCCCCGATTTGTGCAACGGCAACGGGAGATGCACACTGGGTCAGAACAGCTGGCAGTGTGTCTGCCAGACCGGCTGGAGAGGGCCCGGATGCAACGTTGCCATGGAAACCTCCTGTGCTGATAACAAGGATAATGAGGGAGGTGAGCAAGCGTCTTCTCATTCCCAGCCCCTCAAGAGCAGAGCATTGTGTATACTTCCAGTCATGAGTCATTTTTCCTGAAAGACCTCCCCTATACTATTGTCAAGTGCTGTTGTAACATTTCTTTTGAAGCAAATGCAGCAGAGAACGGGCCTCGTTGGGCCAGTGGGGGTTCCTGGAGATGAGAGCTGGAGGCACTGGGGTTTGATGCTGGCTTTGGATTCTCAAGTGCACACCACCACAGAGAGGTGGCTGGGCCCTGGCTCTGCCTTTGGGTGCCCCTTCCTGCCTGAGCCTTCGGGGCCGGGAATTACAAACAAATCGATGGCGATGATTACAGTGTGCGTTTCATGCTGCACTCAGCCATCTCAGGCAATCTCCTCATCCCTACAACCCTTTGAGATGTTACTTTTACAAACAAGGAAACGGGCTTAGACCACAGTTTAAGTAACTTTTTTAAGATAAATCGACCACCAATAATAGTAAAATTGAGACCCAAACGCAGAGTCCCAGTTTGAATCGGACTCCAAAGTCCCAGTCCCAGTGGCTGGCAAACTAGATAGCCTGTTGACCACATCCAATCCACAGCCTGGTCTTATATGAGCTAAAAAACGGTTACATTTCTAAAGTTTGCCGGGAGTATCTAAAGAATGGCAGTATTTCAAGACCTGTGAAACTGTGTGGCATTCAAAATTCAGTGTTTACTGACAAAGTTTTATTGGAACATAACGATGCCTATCGGTTTATGTTTCACCCTCAAAGACAGCATTGAGTAGTTGGACAGAGACCACATGGCTGATAAAACCTAAAATATTTACTCTCTGACCCTTTATAGGATATTTGGCAATCCCGGTTCTGAACCTCTGAACTGAATGTTCTGCATTATTCCCTGGTGGACCGCTAAGATTCTGGGACTAAATGGGGTTAAAGTAGCATACGGGCTGTGTGGTTTCCTTAAGAGTATGGAACAGTGCTCCATAAACATTAGTACAGGTGTGTGACCTATTCCCGCCAAAATTACTAACTGGTCAGAATTCCCTTAGAGCAGAAGTTGTTTCAGGGTGTTTCAAGAGGATCCATGCATCCAACTATATGACTTAATAAAAATGTGTCTAGTCCCACTTTGTCAATCCTTGTGCTCTGAGATTATCAGCTCCTGTCCTCAAAGGCCCCAGATGGTCAGTTTAGGTAGTGTCCAGAAAGGGGCGCAATCCATTCAGGGTGATGGATCAAAGTATTAGATATTCTATTTTCATTTTTCCTCATCCTCTAAAAAAACACTTGCAATTTCCATAATCTATTATTGCTGTTATACTTATATATAATATATAAATAAGCGAATGTTCATATAATGATAGTAGTACAACAATCAAAAAAGTTTAAAGACCTGGTGTAATTTACAGAGCTCCCACACATTCATTTAGCTTCCTGAAACAGAGCCAACATAGAAGCCACTTTAATTCATTTTTGAATGAAGTGAGGCATAACTGCATATATCTATACATTTTTTTTTCTGAGAAAGACAGTCAAAATCGCATTACTTCTCCTGATAAGGTTCAGTTTTTGCCTCTGTTCCCTGGCGATTTCACCTAGCAAAGTGGTTGCTTACAGATCAGTTCCTTCCTCTTCCAGAAATGAGCTGCTGTCCTGGTTCCCTCTGCCACTGCAGGCGTCAGCAGCTGAAAGCATAACAAATGGTTGGAATGCTGCATATAGGGGAGGGGAGCTGACTCAGTCTCCTCAATATGCTCTGCACCATCTCCATCCCTCTCTACCAGCCCTATCCCTGATGGCAGCTCTTTTCAGAAGAAAACCAAATTTCTGACATAGTAGAACTAGAGGAGGCATGGTAGGTGCTACTGGTCCTAGCCTGAGGACTGCAGTATAGGTACACACAGTTCAGGGTCCCTCCTGGTGGGCAGAGGCAGAGCAGGGAAGGGAAGGCACAAAAGCAAATGAGGCAGTGATTATGCTAAAGACAATAATGGCCTTGTTATGGGAACTATTAAAGCGAACCTCCCAAGGAAGTAATTAGCCACTAGGAAAAAAAAAGAAAAAAGAAAAAAAGGCTCTGCACAGTGTTTATAAAAAGAAACTCCCAGTTAATTCAGAGTTGCTTATGTCAGGTGAGAGAGGTAGACACGGATTGTCTCTCACCTGGTGTAAGCAATTCACAATTAACTGAGTTCTTTTTTTGGAGGAGATTCCTCAGTGCAGAGTATCCTTTTTATGGTTAATTACTTCCCTAGGAGGTGTGCTAAGCACTTTGCTGTTTATTGATAAATATTAAAGTTGCTCCTCATCAGCTCCAGATCTAATCCGGCAGCACACTAATTATATCACTTTTTTTTTTTTTTTTTTTTTGGGTGGGGGTAAGAGTTCTGCCCCAGGCTCTTTCCTGCTTTGGGAGTTCTCAGGCAGGGCTGTGTGGTTTCTGAACCTGACAGTAGGTCAGAGGAGGCACCCAGGCAGAGCATGAATGTCAGCCCTGGGAGCAGCTGCAATGAACACATTTGTTATGAACCTCATGAATGGAGAAATAATAGAGTGCTCTTCCAAAGTGAGCGGAAGAGGCGCATCATGCTTTCATCTGGGAACGCTCTACGTTTAAAAAAAAAATCTCAGATTAAAGTGATAGATATTTTTTTTATTTTAAACTGAGATAGATATAGATACAAATATAGATAACAGATATTTGAAGCCCTTAACAGCCTTTTCCAACCTTGATTCCTCTGGGAGAGAATTAAGTCCTGGTGCTTTATGGCTACTAATAGTTCAGAAACTTTAGCTTACAGCAAAACCACCTGGAGGGCTTGATTAAACAGAGATTGCTAAACCTTTTCCCCCAGAATTTTAGATTCCAAAGGCGTGGGGTGGGATGCAAGAATTTTAATTTCAAGTAAATTTACAGGTTTGGACATTTTTGCCTCCATGCTGAGGCAGGTTCTCTTTGAGAACCACAGTCCTAAAACATTCATTATATGGAATGAATTCACTTTTCTCCTATGCATCTAGAACAGTGCTAGCTAAGTGCCTTCCTTAAAAGACTTAAAAGACCTGAGAAAATTTTCACTCAAACATTTTCTGTATTCTGCTGTGCCTGTATGAGAAGCCCTGTTGGAAAAGCTGCCTATGACTATCCCCCAAAACAGTTTATACCAGTTCCCTACCTTCTTAATCGCATCCCTTTCAAAGTTTCCCAACACCCCCTAGCCATGTGACCACTAATATCAGGAAGCAATGGCTGATTCTGAAGGGGCAGGTTCTCCCTGCCATTGCTTCTACTAAGCAGTAGAAACAGTTCAGACAGACATGCCAGTAAGCAGACTGTCTTTTTAATAGTGAAAGATCTTCACTTGAACTGCTCACCCCAATTTGAAAAAGAAGAGACTCAAAGAAATATTTTTGCTTACAGAAGACAAATACCAGCTCATTAAAGTCTGAGAATACACACAACATGTGCATCAAGTGACAGGCAGATAATATTTAATTATCACCACCAAGACAGAGGTGTGAGATTTTTAGTTCATCACAGCCAGGGGTAGGAGAAAGGGTGTAGATTTCCTCTAAAAGTGGGAACCTCGAGGTGGGGAAGCGTTGTTAGACTGTCTGGCCTGGAAACACAGGGCTTACTCCTTCCCCACACCCCTTTATCAGCCAGAACTTAGAGTCAGGAGCCCCAGCCCTCTGTCTGTACAAGCCCTGCTCCCAACATTTCAAGCCAGCCTGGGAGTCTGTCTGAAATGCCCATGGAATCCTATCAGATGCCCTCTCCAGTCTGTAGGTGGAGGCCTGGAGTGGAGTAGGGAGGAACCTTTCTAAGCTGAGCTTGTCCACAGACAGTAGCGCATCACATCCTGCCTTACTGTGTTAGCAAGCTATCCGTGTCTCCCTCCGTTACATTGACACAGCGCTCAAAGTCGGATTCTTGTTCCTTCTCATGTCACTTCGCTGGTTGCTCATGTGACACTGTCACATCGTGACAGTTAAGAGCCTGGGCTCGTGAAGCAGTCTTTGTGTCCCACTTCTACAAGTAACTTGACTCCTCAAAGTTTCAGTTTTCTTGTCTGTGAAATAGGCATAATAATGCCAGCTCCATGAGCAGGTGTGAAGTTTCACTGACAAAACATATGCAATATGTTTTACTAGGTGCCTGGTTCGTGGGATGCCCTCACGTGCTGGTTGCTGCCAGTTTTAATGTTATTAGCAATGTTGCTATCATTTCTAGAACAGAGGCTGAGTCCACATAGATGGAGCCCAACCAGTGACTTTCCCATCGTCCATAACCACTGAGGTTCTAACCAGTGCGTATCAAATTTCAGCATTGCATAACCACCCTGGAGAGCTTGTTTAAAATTTAGATTAGATTTCTAGGCCCCTACCTTTGAGATTCTGATTTATCTAGTCAAATATGGGACCTAAGAAACTGCATTTTTATTGAGCACCTCAAAGGATTCTGATACAAGTGGTCTGCAGACCACATTTTGAGGAAAACTTGTTTAAATAATGGTTTCCCACTGAGTAGGCTGACCCAGCTCAATGCCTAGTGCCCACACACCTAGCCCCTACTGCTAAGATTCCCAAAACACAAGGGAGAGAAGTAAAGTGAAGAGAGGGGAATTTTAGGTTAAGAAGAAATAAGTAATTGAAAACGTATGAACACGTTCTCATGTTTAGTTTCTCAGTTAATAATTTGAGTGTGCTTTGAGAAGTGTTCTCCATTCCTGGATGGAGAGGTGACCAATATTCACTTCAAGATTTAAAAAAACCTTTAATTCTATCATCAGGGTGTGCATCCTCCATCCATCCATCCCCTAGCTATTCATTTGTGGTCTAACAAACAAACGCTCATTGAGGGTTTGCTAATGTTGGACTTTGGAAATACTAGGCCAAATATGATAAGTGTCCACAAAGAGCTCATATCCATCTCAAAAGATAAGATGCATAAACACATTATTATAATTATTGCAGCCAGGGTTGACAGGGTGGAAGACCCTCCTTCGGTGGTAACATAGAGAGGCGATGGTCATGGAGTGTGGGTATTGGCCACAGGACAGGAAGCCCATTGCCATGTTGAACCCCATGTCTTCAGTACCATCTCCTGGGAGAGTCCTCAAAGCCACCGATCTGTGTGGTCAGGAACCCCTGATGGGGGCTCTTCCACCCGCCAGCATCTTCTACAGTTCTTTCCCTCCATTAAGACTTCCATACAGTATTTCCCAGCCCACCTCTATCTGCAAAGTTTGGTTCCTTGTTTTGCTCCAAAGGAGGCTGCCTTGGGTTAAGAGATGTGGATGCTGGCCTGAGTTCCAGGCGCTCCAGCCAGGTCTAAATGAGGAGAAATAACACTGGAGTCTGTCCAAAGCACTTGGAACAGATGAAGCCCACCCCTTGCCCATGGCCTCCTCCCCCTTTCCCCATCCCATAACCATCCAAATTGGTTTGACATGATTCAGGGATGCTATTCCGGCATTTATCTCAATTGTTAATTAATAACACCTTGTCTGTGCATTTAGCAGCGCCAAGCTCAGGACTTCAGGGACTCTGGAAGAGTTATAGTTCTCAAGTCCAAATAGTCCCATTTCTTTATCCAATGAGAGATAAAGCTTGGTGAACCCATTGTAAATGCCTTGATTAATGTGTGCAAATCATGTTGATGGATTGGTTGGGTGGGGGACAGCTTAGAAGTACAACATTGCTCTATTAATTGGGTTGGATGAGGATTCCCCTTGCAGTCCAAAGACCTGTGGCAAATGTAGCTGGAGCCATAAACAGAGTCCCCAATTAGCTCCCAGAGAGGAAAGCAATATATCTAATGCTTACAAGGGAAATGTGGCCTTGAGGCCACTGCCAGCTGGCCAGGCACTGGGTCTCTCTTCCTTGGGAGGGAAACAGAACTAACCCCCAACTGAGGACCACATGGCAATGGGGGGGCTGAAATTATTCTGAATCTTCCAGTATAAATAAGATCTTTGACCTCTGGGAACCTATTTGACTAGAGAATCTTCTGTTTAGGAAACTGAGGGTTGGGACACAGTTTTCTAATGAGGTTTTAAAAAGAAAAAAGAAAAAAGGTAGAATCCATTCTTTATCGCATATAAAAACTACAGTCAGTGAGATTTTTGAGAGCTTACATGCACTGAGCCCTGTTCTGAGCTTTGTAGGCATCTGGGTAATGGGATGGGCAACCAACGGGTGGGCATCTCTGCTGCTGCTCCCACACCATGCTTTCTGTTCCTCCACACAGCGGCCTGAGTGATAGTTCTGAATTGTAAATCAGATCATGCCATGCCCTCAAAGGGCTTCTCATGTAGATAAAATCAAAATCAGGGATTCCTGGGTGGCTCAGTGGTAGAGCATCTGCCTTTGGCTTAGGGCGTGATCCTGGGCTACCGGGATCGAGTCCCACATTAGACTCCCTACAGGGAACCTGCTTCTCCCTCTACCTATGCCTCTGCCTCTCTCTCTGTGTCTTTCATGAATACATGAATAAAATCCCTTAAAAGAAAAAGTCAAAATCAAATGTTTCACCTTCACCTGGAGGGACTTCTGTGATGTGCCCTTTCCTCCTCTCTCGCCCATCCCCCACCGCCCTCCACAGCAGCTCTGCTTGCTGTACCCTCTTCTGCCCGCCCCTCATCCTGTCATGCCGAGCTGAGTCGTACGTCAGGGCCTTTGCTGATCCAGGGCCAGAAACCCTCTGACCTGGGCATTTGGCATGACTGGCAGCCATTTTCTGTTCCCAGCTCAAGCGTCACCTCCCCAAAGAGGCCTGTCTTGACCTATCTGTCTCTCCCCCCATCACCCCATGGTATTTCCTTCACAACAAATGTCACACTCCTAAATTATCCCATCTATATCTTCCTAGCATGCTGTCTGTGTCTTCACAGCAGAAACAGAAGTTCTGTGAATCTCTTTATAATTTTCCCATATCATAGATAAGGATACAGAGGGTAGAGAAGGTAATATTCAAAATAGGCTTCCAGCTAACCACTGTGATAGACCACTTTGGTACTTTAAAGGCAGAAGCTCATTTCTTCTCAAATGCTGACTAAATTTGGAGACTGTTTCTGAAGAAGGTTCAAACAAGTACAGAATTGTTGTAAAGAGACCTCAGGAAAAGTCACCTCAAACATAGAACTTGCCCACCGAAGGCCTTCTCACAGTAAATGTATTTGACCATGGAATTTGTTGGAAGGAAAAAAAGGTATTTAAAGTTCATGAGTTTACTTAATATCATACCTTCAGTCTTTTCTAATCAAGTTTTTAGTAGTTTAAATGATTATTAAGTGTCTCTTAAGGGATTATATTTTTCCCTGATTAGATGACAAATCAACTATTCATCATAAAATGGTGATTAAAATGCATAATTTGCAAAAAAATGTTAATAATTTAAATCACTTATTTTAGGGAATTAAAGGATCAAAACACAGATTTAACTGGTGGGCAAAGAGGTAACATTTATATCCTTATGTTGGCTTCACATATTTTTTGCATTGGCCAGAGAAACTGCCTAGATTATAGCAAGCTCCCTCTTGGTTCCTGTGACCAGTATTTGAATAAAGGCTCAAGGGCCCTGGTGCCAGGATTAGTTCTTTTGCACCCCCCAGTCCTCCCCTCAGCCCAGACCAGTTCTCTACCAGGGACAACTTTACTCTCCCAGGGACATTTGGCAACATCATGAGACATTTTATGAAGGAGGGAGGAAGGAAAGAAGCAGGGAAGGAGGAAGAAAGGAGATGCTACTGGCATCTAGTGGGTAAAGGCCCAGGATGCTGCTAAAACTCCCAAATACACAGGATAGCCCCCACAACAAAGAATGATTGGGCTCAAAATATCAATAATGCCAAGGCTGAGAAATCTGGTGCAGGTATTAACATCTCCTAGAGACATATCAGAGGAGTCCAGACAGTTCCAGAACAGGGAGTGTCTTTGACTTGATGTCAGAGGCCTGATGCATGGAGCACTTACTAAGACTTTACCCACATTGCCCAAATAAATCATGACAATAGCCCACAAGAGCCCTAAGAGCCTCTTAACATCCTTTACATAGAGGCAGATACTAAGGGCCAGAGAAGCAGAGTGGCTTACCCAGGCCCCAGAGCTAAAATGTAGCCATGCCAGGACTTAGAACCCAAGTCAAGAGCCTTCCTTGTGCACCCCTCACAGCAGGTGACTATTGTGTCCAGGATCGGAGCAGGGCAATCTGTGAGTGCTTAACACCCTTAACCCCCCAGAAACACAAATTCTGCAACATTCTGAAAAACAGCATTGGCGTTAGCTTTTTTCCCCCCAGTTTTGGATTTGGAATGCATTTTTGCCACAAAGTGCTTATGCACAGGAATGCCAGGATACAAGCAGGGGAAAGTGGAGCAGTTGGACTTTAAATAGCTAGACACTCTCTGCAGCACAGCCAGAGCAGCTGCCCAAGGTCTGTGCTCTTTTCTTTGACTTTCCATCTTCTCAGCCAAGAGCTCTGGGGGATTGGACAGGAGCCAGAGCTATGTGGCCAAATGTGAATCCAAGGAAAACTGCAAGGTGTGCCCCAAAGCTCTGTGTGCAGTGCCTGACTCCCTCCCCCAGCACAATGAAGACCAAACCTTTCCAGGGAGGATTCCCTCATCTTCCTGAGCTCAAGGTGCTTCATCATTGATCTGCCAATCCCGTTTCCCAGAACTCTGCGACCACACACACTGAGGGACACTGCCTCTTTGATTCACAGGGTTTGTGGAGTCTGGGAATGTGAGATGCAGAAAGACTAAAATGTGGAGTCCCCAGCAGGTCTAAAACCCAGAGAGGGGAAATAACTTCTTCGAGGGCAAACAACAGGGTAGGGCGGATCTGGGTCAGAGGCCGAATTTCCTGGCTCTAAAATCTGGTACATTTTCTCTATGGCATGATGCTCCTACAAGGACCCAGTCACCCTCAAGAGAATGTGTGCCTGGTGAAATTGGTCTGAGACCTAGCAACTAGACTAGGATGAGTCCAGGCACCTTTGCACCCAAGAGTGAGCACCTTCTTTAATTGTGACCCCAGGCCAGCCTCCCTCACCTATCTCTAGCCCTGGCCCTGTTCGCACCTCTTGTCACAGATGGTGGTGAGAGCAAACACTACCTCTGCCCCCACCAGTCACATGCGTACACCCAGCCAGGCCACCAGAATGAAGGAGACTCCGATTCTGCAATAGAGAATCCAAGGTCTGCTGAGGGTGTGACACAAATGTGAAATCAGCCGCTACAAAGCTACATACTAAGGGTTCAGGTTAGAATGAGGCCAAGGAGCTTCCAAAACAGGAAAAACTCGAATTTTGAAAGCTACAGAGGACTTAGATCGGGAACGCAGGGAAAGCATTGTGAGCAAAGAGATGGCAAAGGTGCAGAGGATAAGGGACAGCCGTGTGTACTCAGAGACCTCTGGGAAGATTGACAGAGAGTTGAAGGAGGGTGAGGCTGGGGAAGCGGGTCTGGACAGAGAGAGCCAGGCCGCGCCTGCTGCACCAGGCAGAGGGAAGCTTACCCCAAGTATTTGCTTTGCCTTCCTGCATTTAGCATCTTGGTCTCAAAACTGCAACCACACCTCTTCCCTCAGACAGAAGGCTGATATATCTGCTTGGGTTATTCCTAAACACATATGCTTGCAGCAGAGAAGAAAGAGTGGGCTTTCTCTATGTTTCTTCCTCGAATGTGTGCATCCTTTCACTGCAAGGGGAGGAGACAGCCTGGCAGGGTGGTAAAGAGGCTTTGAGGCTAGGAGCTCTGGGTTCACGTCCTGGTTCCACCACTGTTTCAGTGTGTCTGGGAGCCAGCTGATCTATGTCTGTAAGCCTCACTTTTGTCATCTGTAAGGTGGGACTAATGCTAGTTGCCACCTCATAGGATATTGGGAGCTCAGATGAGTTCATACATGGAAAATACTTAGTACAATGGTTCTCTTAGGTCAGCGAGCATCAGAATCACCAGGAAGATGTTAATGCATAGGTCACTGGGCCCAAATCACAAGTTTCTGGTATAGTAGGTCTGGTGCAGGGCCATGCATTTCTAAGGGATATGTGTTTCTAACAAGGACTCAGGTGACACTGACACTTTGGGAATCACTGATATGACACAATAGGTGCAGTTTGGGGGGGGATCCCAAGTGCCGAGAGAGTGATTCCTCCAAGTGTGGCATCCCTGGGCCACCTGAAGGGGAGGACATGCCAAAAACCTTTGCATCCCAAGGCAGGGGCAACTTGGTTGGCATATGAAGCCCAGGTGTGTCACTGTACTCACTGAAACCCCTGCCACAGCGATGTGGCTATGGAGAGGGGCTCAGGGCCCCAATCCCAGGATCTGTTCCCCTCCCCCCTTCCAAGAACACTGGAGTAAAGGACAGATGTGGGACGAGCATCTAGAAGAGAGTACACGGTAGCTGGCCCTGGCTTCTCACCCTTGTGACTTCCTGGGGCTTCTCCCATTCCCCTTCATGCCCGAAGTTGATGCTGTGCCCTTTTCTGCTGGGGCTTGCAGGCTCTTGGGTCAGGCAGATTTTTGTAAGTTCTGACTCCAGCTCTTACTTGTTGTACTTACCTGTGCAAAGCACCTGACCTATCCGAGCCTCTGTTTCCTCAGCTGTAAACTGGGAACAGCAATACCAACCTCGCAGGCCTTTTGTGAGGTTTGACTAGCAAGTTCATAGGAAGTGCCTAAATGCCAATTGATTTAAATGACAGGTCCAATTGTTAGTATCTCCCTGTGTAATGTGACTTCAGAGACTCTAAACATACATACTGTTCCCAATCAAAAGCTCATTATATAGCATATCAAAATCAGAAATCCATCTTTGGGTTCCTGTTCTAGTGTACAATCCCCCTCAATCCCATACCCACTCATGCTGGACTGAGTGTATTTTCCCTCAGATATCACAACCCAGTGATCTGGGTGGCTCACTGACATGTCTAGCCTGCATAGGGTTAAAAAAAAAAGTCTTTGAGTTAGCTGCTGCCATTTAACAATAGAGGATTCCGGGATCCCTGGGTGGCGCAGCGGTTTGGCGCCTGCCTTTGGCCCAGGGCGCGATCCTGGAGACCCGGGATCGAATCCCACGTCGGGCTCCCGGTGCATGGAGCCTGCTTCTCCCTCTGCCTGTGTCTCTGCCTCTCTCTCTCTCTCTCTCTCTGTGCGACTATCATAAATAAATAAATAAATAAATAAATAAATAAATAAATAAATAAAAATTTAAAAAAAAAAAAAAAAAAAACAATAGAGGATTCCATTTAACCAACAAAAAAACTGAAAAGCTAGAGAGTAGTTTGTCCAAAGTCAGCAGTGAAGTGCTGGGATTGGAGCTGGTTCTCCTAATTCTAAAAGTCTTACTTGTTCTCCTCCCAGACCTGTTTTCCTGAAAGTAGTTGTATATCGGGTTTGCCAGAGAGTCCAAAGCTGTTGGGATCTGGGACAGGGAAGGGGAAGGGGAACCCACAGAGAAAGGGGCGCTATAGTCACGGGGGCAAGCTTCTCCTACTCTTACTTCTGCTATGCTTACTCATAAAGCACATGGTTCAGGAATCAGAGCCAGGGAGAAATTTCCAGCCCACGGGGGCCTACCACCCAAAGCACCCTCTGATGTACCGCACTTCCAGCTACCACGTGGTCTGCTGCAGTGGTCATTCCAAATCTCTCACATGACACCTTTGTCTGTGAGTGTTGCTGCACAGATTGCATGTGCACCTTTGTCCCATTCCCCCTCACACCCAAAGTTGGTGCCGTGCATTTTTTCCCCAACCATTAAGACCGTGGTTTCTTAATATCCTTCCATCTCCACCCAATCATGCATCCAATTTCACTGGGCTGGACCACTGGGTCTCTAGCTTCTAGACTATTCTATACAAAACAATCAGAAGAATCCTTTTATTTTTATGTTTATTTTTTTAGCTGGACCCATGACTGGAAAAATAACTGTTTTTTTGGCGTGTGGGCCGATGTCTCATCTCAGAACTTCTGGAATTGCTTCTTGGTGCTGGTGGCCTTGGTGATCTGGAGCATGTTGAAGTGCGCAGTGTTGCTCAAGGGTTAGCACTCACCCAGTGGGACAGTGTCACCAATCTGGACATCCCATAAGCAGATGGATGGGGCACAGACATGTTCTAGTGGCATTTCTTGAATTGGTTATACTTTCAGATGTAGGGGAGGTAGTCTCAGTCGGTGACAGTGGTCTTCTGCATCTTCATCTTGGTCACCACATCAGACAGATCCACCCTCTGATGGATGCATGATCAGTAAAGAGGTATTTCTTGTCCAAATAGTTGCTCTCAGTTGGCTTCCTTGTTTTATAGTATTGTGGTACCTTCTCCTGGCCAGTTTCTCCAAGCCCCTCTTCTTATTTTAAAAGATGACTGACTGCTTTTGGTAGGCATGCTCAATCTGTATGACCATCATCTCCCTGGCTGCCTGAAAAAAGGAGAAGAATCCCTTTAAAAGTCAGATCAAAAAAATAAAAATAAAAATAAATAAAAGTCAGATCATATGATGCCCCTGTGCAAACCTTCCCTGGGCATTACATCTCCCACAGAATGGCATCCAGGTCACAACCACGGCTTCCATTGCTCTGCATTAGTGGGCTCTTCCTTCCACTCAGCACTTACATCTTCCTCTACTCATCTCCATCATCCATCCCAACATTCACCAACTTGTTGTTCCTACTCTCAAGATACTTTCCCACCCTGGGCCTTTGCACCTGCTGTTCCCTCTGCCCAGAATGTTCTTCCTCCAGAGGTTTCCACGACTTGTTTCCTCATCTCATTCAGGTTTCTCCCCAAATGTCACTTCTGGGAAGGCTTCCCTACCCTGCCTCCATCTAAAGCAGCAACCCCCCTCCTCCGTCACTCTCCCAGCCTTTACTCTGCCTTACTTTTCTTTAGAACACTATCACTTCCTCAAAGTCATACATTTCTTTGTTAATTGTCTGTTTCCCCTCTAGAATCTAGATTCCTAACTGCAGGGTCCCTCTCTATCTTGGTCAACTCATTATTCAATGAATTGAATGAATAAAAGTTTTAATGAGAAGTCTCTAGGATAGAAAGCAGTTGTCTTTTACTCAGTACATTATTTTAGTATGAATACATTTTCATTTTAGAATTAAAAAAACATATCCATACAATGACACCCAAATCACTATATACCATTCATACCATTTTATTAATGCAAAGAAAATCTAAGTGTAAGATATATTATTTCTTTCCAATAGGAGGTGAACACATGGTTATACTGCTCTTCATCTCTGTTGTCAACTTGGCTCACCCTGTACATGGACTTCCTTTGGGTTGGTGGCAGTAGGTATGCAGGCTCTATAGTCCTTCTCTGAGACAAGAGGAAAGGCAGGGGCTGCTGAGAATCACATTGAGTGAAGCCGGATCTCTCAAACCATGGCCAGCCTCATAAGGCACAGAGTGGTAAGAGAGATCAGCAAATCTGAGGCTGGGCCAGCTGTGTGCAAATCCCAGCTCTGCCACTCATGAACAGCTGCCCAACCTTGTCAAAGGGCTCTCCATCTGTAAAGCCAGAGTAAACAGATGGTTTTGCACAAGGCTTGTTTAATCCTTCACGAAGTCCCTATTAAACTAGTATTATTATCATTTCCACTTTATTGATGAGAAAACTGAGGCTCAGAGAGGTAAGCTAATTAGCCAAAGGCCACACAGCCAGTATGTTGCAAACCTCCAGATCCTATGATGTTGATTGGTAGTCCAAAACTGGCTCCTAGTCCCTACACCATACAGTGGATGTGAAGATGAAATGAGGCGATCCCTAGGGAGTGCTAAGCATAATACCTGAAACATGGCAAGAGCCACGTTTAGGAATTAGTACTTCTCATTTTCCTAATCCAACCAGAAGCTTGCATGATAGTTGAGTCTGGTCCTTTCTCCCACTTGGCAGCCTGGGGTGCTTCTTTATGCACCAGGAGGACAGGCATCATGCCCTCTGCTAATTCTCTCAGCTCAGGGGCCAGTCCTCCCACCTCCCCCCAGGAGACAAGGTCTCTCCTCAGGTGGAAAGTAACCGTTCTGCTTTGTTGCTTGGAGATGTCGGTGGTGACAGCCCTTTCCTTTCTGAGGGGCCCAGCAGGTCACTGTCTGGCACCCCACCAGTCCGCCACCCCCTGCTGGGCTGGCTTCTGTCTGACCTGTCAGTGGGCTCTCTGAAAGGGAGGTTGATGAGGGGCACAGGAGAGGGGCCAGGAACAGCAGGCAGAGGGTGAGCATTTGGGGACATTGGGGGCTGAGATCAGAGACCTTTGCTCTCTCTTGCCAGTAGTTTTTGTAACAGAACAGCGGGGAGACGGCAGCAGCCAGGAGAGAAATCCCTCAGGTATAAAAAACATGGCCCTAGGCTAACAAGGGTGAGGCTGTGCCAGAGAGGCCTGTCAGGGAATGTCCGAGGTGGGCAAACTCTCATCAAGTGAGATCATTATTCCTGGAGGCTCTGTCCGGGTTGAGGAGAAGCAGCTGAAGAGGGGGGCGGGGGGACAGAAAGAGGTTGAGAGAAAGAACAGCAGCTAGGGAATGGAGATGTTTTCTGAAGCCTCAGCATTTCCTCTCCCATGTCCTACACTATTCACAGGCACCTCTATATAGCCAGGACTACTCACAGCCTCCTGTGAAGAATTGAGGACAGAAGCCAAGTGTAGGTTTTGGAGGTAGACAGCTGAAAGGTGACTCACTCCTCCATCGTTCACTAGCTGTGTGATTGTGAACAAGGCTCTTAACCTCTTTAAGCCTCAGTTTCTTCATCTGCAAAACAGAGATCATAGAAGCTATCTCAAAGTGTTCTTGTGAGTATAGGGGATGATGACTGGATACAAGGACGGGTACAAGGTGCAGGCTGCAAAAACACAGAGGAGCTTCAACGGCTGACTGAGAAACAGCCCTATAGTGGTCCTCCTGTCAGAAGTAGGAGCTGGGGCAGAGGGCTGGCGAAAACACTCTGCATCCCACTTTTTCAAAAACTAAATCTCCCTCCAATGTGTATTTAATTGTTCTTCTTCTGTTTGACATAGTCCTGCCTTAGGTGAAAGAGCTTAGTGCAAGCACTACTGTGTCATGGCAGCGGGCACAGCGGCTCCTGTGTGTTGGCCATTCAGAATGTTCTACTGTAACAGACTTTACAGGGCAGCTTCATATAGGATTTGGCTTCAGGGTACGGTGAACTCAGTCAAAACATAGCCCAACATGTAGAAGCTGTCTGGTCTTAGGCAAGTTATTTCCTCTCTTTCTAAATCTCCAATTCCTCACCTGTAAACAATGGTGCTAATGATCCCTGGAATTCTGGTGGTGATTTAACAAAGGAATGCAGGTAAAGCACTTAGCACAGTGCCTGACATGTAGTAAGTTTTTGGGGTTTTGTTGTTTTTGTTTTGTGTTTTAGTTTTGGTTTTTTTGATAGAGCGAGAGAGCGCAAGCAGAGAGAGTTGCAGAGGGAGAGGGAGAAGCAGGCTCCCTGCTAGGCAGGAAGCCTGGACACATGGGGCTCCATCCCAGGACTCTGGGATAGTGACAAAGGCAGATGCTTAACCGACTGAGCCACCCAGACACCTATAGTAAGCTTTTCATAAATGCCATCCATTTGCTCTGATTAAACATGGTTACCATTAATGCTTCATTATCCTACCAACTCCCGAGATGTGTGACCTGTAACATAGGGTCTCTATGCTGAGATATGCTGGCTTTGGGAGGCCAGGGACAAGGGCTCTGAGCTGATGTGCTGGTAGTGATGATGTGGTTTGTGTTGCATTTAATCACCCCAAAGCATGCGTTTTATGAGAAGGTCAATCAAGCATAGGGCTACCACTTGTGAGTATTAAGTCGATGAAGGTATAGCTGATCCTTCCAAGGACAGAACTCCCAAGCCTAGAGCTCCATTCTCATGAAGTACTTCCCAACCTGTATTGCACTAGACTGTTGTGGAGAGGTGCTCTGGGTCAAAAGGGGTCCTGGTCAGGAAGTGCCGCATGCTCCATTGCAACATTAAAGATTAATAATGCATATTCACACATCAAAGGCCCTGAGAAATCCTATTAAAAAAAAAAACTAGTTTAAGTGTTCAACCAACATCTCTCAAGTTGTTTTTGACCACAGATCCTTCAGTGTCACCTCCACTTCTATGTTTCAGGGAACCCCTATTAACATCCCCCTGGAGACATAGTTCAGGAAAACTCCTTTAGTCTCTCAGAGTGAGATGGACTGCTATGGATATCTGAGGAGCGTTTTCAATAATTCAGAGCAGAGGTCTTTGAGCTTTAGTAGGCAAAAGAATTACCTGGAAATCTTCTTTAAAATACACACTCTTGGGGCACCTGGGTGGCTCAATCAGTTAAGTGTTCCACTCTTAGTTTCTGCTCAGGTCATGATATCAGGGTCCTGCATCCGCGTTGGGCTCCATGCTCAGCAGAGAGCAGGTTTGAGGTTTTTTCTCTCTCCTTCTCCTTGTGCTTATATTCAGGTTCTCTCTCTTTCTCTCTCTCTTTCTCTCTCTCTCTCAAAATAAATAAATATCTTTTTTTTTTAATGCACATTCTCAGTTTCCACACCCAGAAATTCAGTAGGCCTGGGTGACAGCAAGAATAGCATTTTACAATCACTGAGGTGGTTCCAGGGCAGGAGGTCAGGGAGCGCACCTTGACCAACAGAGGTTTAGTGCCTGACTTCTGGCACTACAGTGCTCAGAACAGTGGCAGCATCACCTGGAAACTTGTCAGAAATGCCAAACACAGTAGGACCAGAGAATCTATATTTTAGCAAGGTTCCAGGTGATTCCAGTGATGGTTAGATTTTAGCATTAGTTTTAAAGGTTTTTATTGATGATATTTGTTTTGGGCTTTTTTTTTTTCCATTTGCTTAGTTTTAATAAACTCAAAAAAAAAAAATGGACACACACTGCAAGCTCATTGTCATGGAATTCCTACCAACCCTCTCCCCCGACCCCCATACGTGATGGGTTGACCAGATGCCCCAGTGGCTTCAGGGTGAGTTAGAATCCTGATAAGAAGTGGTCTTACTAGACTGTGTCCCTGTCTTCAGTAACAGTGCCTGGGTTTTCCTAAGCAGCCTTCACTGTCTTTCCCACATCCATCCTGAACAGTAGGAAACCCAGAAAAACAGCTCAGTGGGGCCTCCACTCTGCCCAGTCTCTGGTCAGACATGATTGATCTTCCATTGCTGAGTCATAAGAAAAGCCAAAGGTGTTTGGAGCAAGGATCTCTGGCCTTGGAAATCACTGTCAAAAAAGAGTTGGCACGAAGCGAGAGCAAAGCTTCCAACAGGCCTTCCAGAAGGAGCACAAATACGATTTTACTTCTTGCAATATTTAAGAATGGCAGTTGCTCTGGTTAGGAGGGAGGGGATACCTGCATAACGATGGTCCATCAGGCAGCTAGGGTATTAATGGCAGGTGAAACCTTCCAAATGAGCACCCTGTCAGCCAATCTATTGCTTTAAAAGGTTGGCAATGCGGGAGACCTAACAGAGGCAATGAAGAACTAATCTCATATTGCCAGGTTAAATCAAGTCAGCCTTGCCTGCTCCTTTCACTTTTTAGTTACATCAAGCCAGAATACTTTCAATTATCCCTCCCTTCCAACTTGTCAGCAGACATTGGGTAAAATGCAAATGGAACAAGGCCTTCCCTGGTGGAGAGCAGAAAATATTATGAAGAATAGCCTCCATTGGTTGAGTTCTTGCTGTGTCTTCAGTGCAATACCTTCACCATCTCATTTCATATGCACTGTCCCATAGCATCTTTATGCTCTTTGGTGAAGTAGGTGCTATTAAGTCCATTCTATGGCTGGGAAAACTGAGTCACAGGAGGTCAGTCACTTGCCAAGTATACAAAGCTAATGAATGAGAGAACAGATTTTAGCCATTCTGACTCTAAAGCTTGTATTCTTTTGCTATTTGTCTAACTGGACCAAGAATCCAGTGCTACTCTGGGTAAGTGAATCCTTGAGCTTTGGAGTGCTCCCCTTCTCCTTGAAATTTTCTAAGTGCTCCTCCAGTGTCAGGGACTAGCCAGGGTCAACAATGCTACCTGGCAGGAACACACCAGCCCAGACTAGGACCCGCCTGAGCTCTGGCCCCTATTTCTCCCTTGTAGGACCCTCTACCATCCCTCACCCCATCCCCATGCATGTAAGGTTGACCAGATTTTCAGAGACATTTAGGGACTTGCTTATGTGAGGTATCTTAGGGCCCAGTGCCCGACCTTAATTCCAGTGGACATATTGGCAAGTAAATTGCTCCTGCTGGCTGGAGGAGTATTTTGCAAGATCATGTGAGACCAGCATGAGAATGGTGCTGGTGTCAATTCAGGTAGCTCAGATTGTTCATACAGACAGGGCGTGCCAAAAAAGATATTTGCTAGGGACTCCACACGTTTTAGACATGGTCCTGAAAGAGCTCACCTTAAAATAATTCCCATCACTCAAAGAATCCTAGGGTTGCCATATTTCTCTTTATTCAAGAATCTGTTGATGTGCTTGGCCTTCAGGTGCCCTTGGTCTTTGCCAGCCAGCCTCCACCACTCCTTAATTTCCAACGCAAAGAGCAAACAGCACAGGCTTCTTCCTTCTTGCTCCAGCTTGTTTTCTTCCCCCATTTCTCCACTCTTTATTAATTTTCTACTTCCCCATCATTAACTGATCACAAGAGTGGCCCTAGGGTTTGTGGGGTCTACCACCTGGATTCCCTCTGTTTTACTTGGGGAAATGAGAACTGGGCAAGTGCCTCACTCTGTATGCTAAACAAACTTTTATGATGCCAAGAAAAGAAGTAAAAAGATCCAGAAGCATGTACTATGTTACTAGATGCTCACAGCTGTTCTTATACCTAGAGTGGATTATATTAGCCCTCTCATTGCTCCTGTGAGATAGCATCATCATGCCCACTTTGTAAATAAGGAGGACAGAACACAGAGAGGTTGGTATCTTGCCTAAAGTCCATCTGTTAGCAAGTACATAAATTGCGCAATCTTAAATACATACCTGGAGGTGTGTATAGATAGTTGAATAAGATGAAGATCTAGAACATTCCCAGCACCCAGAAAGTTCCCCTGTATTCTTTCCCAGCCAGTATCTCCCCATTAATGCAACTACAATTTCTAACTGACATAATTTATTAACTTTGCCTGTTCTTGAACGTCCCATAAATGGAACCATGTGTACTCTTCCTAGTTTTAACCATCCTCTTGGCCAGATGAATAGGGAAGGTATATTTGGTGGTTGGTGATGCCTCTCATCAAACCATGATTGGAAAGAATGGAGCTCATTTTTAAAATCTGAGATGCTGACCAGTTCTCAGTCAGGTACTGCTTGCGGACACTAGCAGAGCCATCCATGGCACCTGAAGTGAATTATTGGAGTCGATTTGTGCCACCCTGTCACAAAATGAAACTAAGAAAAGTAAATTTAGATGTTTCTCTGAAGCCTTTAATACCCAAGAAAGCTGGAGAGTTCATGCAGGTTATAAAGGGAATCGCTTGCATACCAAGCTACAGGGAATAAAAGGCACCAAAATTGAACAAAATGCTTCCATCTAGATTCTCCATAAGCTGCTCAGTTTACAAAGATCAAAGAGGACAATAAATGAGATGAATGAAATAAATACCCTCTCATTCCTAGAGACCTCTCTTCCCTGTAAGAGTGATGTGCGGACTCAGCCTTTCCCAAACAGAAAAGGTGTACATGTTCTAGGCAACTCTGTAATATCCAGTATCTGCTGTGGCTCTCTGCAGCCTTTCCATTGACCCATGGCCTCCTCCCCACTGAGCATAGCTTCACTGGTATGTGTTCAGTTAAGGCTTTGAGGTTATATCTTTTGCCTATTTAGGAGCTCCTTTAAAAATCCAGCAGAGTGAACTGACAGGGCTGGAAACAGCTGGCACAAACTTGTAGCCAGCCCAGAAGGCAAGTGCCACTTTGTGCCGATGGTAAACAGCTGAATGGGGGGTTTGAATCTCACAGGTAAATAGTGTGGTCCTCAGTAGCCTGCATTGCAGGGAATGAATTCCCAGGCATCTTGTCTCTCATGCCAATTCCCTTTTAGAAGCTTGTTTCAACCAGCCTGATTCTTTCCCAGCTGTAGATGTAGACAGGCCTACAGAAGTAATTAAATCTCATGACCACCCATACTTCCCCAGTCGATGGGTGTCCACTGCCCTGTCTGTAGACTCCCTTTGGGAAAGGAACGTCTCCTCCTTCTGGTAATGAAGAAGACAGAGGGTAATGATCTCACTGATTGCCTTTTCCTACTTTTTATCCAGAGCCGCTGCTTAGCCACTTGGATAACTTACTTAGCTTCTCTGAGCCTCAGTTTCCAACTCTATAAGGTGGGTGATGGCGTGATAATGGGCATAACACATAGTTAACTGAGTGTTCACTGGCACGGTTCCAAGTGCTATACATGTAATAACTGCTTCAGTCCTCCAAACAGCACTTTCTAATGTCATCGTCATCATCATCTTCATTTTGTACATGAGGAAACTGAGATGCAGAGCAGTTAATTGCCCAGGGTCAGCAGGTGGGTAGCACCTGATCTGAGATTCAAACCCAGACACCCTGATCCAGAGTGTGCAGCTTAACGGTTATGTTCTGCTTTGTGGGGTTGCTGTGAGGATTTAAATCAAGAATATGTATAAATCTTGTTCAACCTATAGCATTTATTATTACTGTCAATTAACTTATCACTATGTGGAAACATTATGTTCTTGTCAAGATTCAACCTACCCATAGCACATACCAGTGAATGACTCAAATAGGGGATTTCGTTGATAATATCCATATCTAGTTCTTATAAACTGAAAAAGTTGAAAACTTTCCAGATTTCCTGGTTATAGTAACACCTATGGTTCATTGAACACATACTATGCCAGACACATCAATTCATTTATTCATCATCACATAACCCTATGATATATGCACTATTATAATTCAGTTTTTAAAAGCAAAGAAACTGAAGTTCAGCAAGGTTGGTTATCTTTCTAAGCTTACACAGCCAGGGACTAGAAGAGATGAGCCTCAAACCCACATCTATCTGATTCCAGAGGCCAGGCTCTTGCCTCTGACACAGTATAGACTTTCTGGCTAAAATTTTATCTTAGGAATTCTAATTCAAAAGATTCAATTTAGGGACGCCTGGGTGGCTCAGCAGTTTAGCGCCTGCCTTTGGCCCAGGTCATGATCCTGGAGTCCCAGGATCGAGTCCCACATCAGGCTCCCTGCATGGAGCCTGCTTCTCCCTCTGCCTATATCTCTGCCTCTCTCTGTGTGTTTCTCATGAAAAAATAAATAAAATCTTAAAAAAAAAAAAAAAGATTCAATTTAGCATCACCCTGATTTCTGCTTCATGTTGCTAGACCTCTTACAGAAGATTCTCTCTGATTTTTTTTATCAAAAGTAATAAAAAGAATGCCTCACATGATTCCCAGAAAGTTTCTCACATCCATATTTCTCTGAAATGGCCATTACAACTAGCATATGACAGATGCATGTGGCATGTAGCCAGAGCTGTGGTTTAGCCTGTGTTCTAACAGAAAGCACCTAGATAATTCTCCATGGTCCCATCTCACTGAGTGAAGTAAATGATGACACGTGAAACACACGCACAACACAGTTGTGGGGCGGGGGCCGGAAGGCCTGGGTCACTTTCCCCAAACGCTGAGTCAGAACCGGGCCCTTTTCAAGGGCTCTGCACACCCCTGTCACCACCCTCACTGGGAGAAAGCCCACCAGACAAACAAGTAGGTGGATAAATAAAGAAAGAAATCGTCCAGTGTCACGGGAGGACTGTGCTGCTCTCGCGCCCCTGTTGAATAGAGACGCCAGCAGCCTCTCAGGTCCTGAACTGGCAATTCAGAACAGTTTGATTGCCTGCTTGATTGTTTGCGAGATAACTGCAAGATTGTCAGTGACAGGGTAATTTACTGAAGATTGCCATGTCAGACTCCATGCGAGGGGCTTGCTGGCATAAAGATGCGGCTCTCATGACTGACAGGCCACTGGGAGATTGGAGTGCCAATTTAAAGTTCACGGTGTCGTCGGTAAGTGTTGAGCAGCAGCAGCCCATAATCACGCAACATGATGAGGTCATTACAGACATAACGTATGCTCACACTTAATAACCGATAGAACCCCAAATGCACCATCTTGGAGCAGGTAAATGTAAATATGTAGGAAGAAATAATTTCTATCCCTTTTCTCCCCTTTTTTTAGCACTTGCCATCTGCTATTGCTGATGTGTTTATAGGACATCTCCTGCCAGACAGGCCCTTAAATAAAAAGCCCTAGAATCGACAAAACAGTGGGAAAAATTTGAGGCCCACACTTTTGAAGAAGTCGCAAGTCCAGAATGAGTGGCAGACTAGCAGGGGTTGGGGGGGGCGGGAGGATGTGTTGAGTGCTTAATAGGAAAACTGTCCTAAGTTACTATTTGAGCCCATTGAGGTTCTCAAGCTGGTTATGTGGAAGGGGTGGTAAATCGGATGGGGGGGTAGGGGATGCTCCCAGCATCCCAGAGGGAAAGGCCACCAGAGACAGATGGAACTTCTAATGAGAAGAGGCCAGCGGCCTTAAGGAAAACTATGGTGCTAATAGCGATGTGTTTCTTCTCACCTGAGGAGTTTCTGCATCTGCTGGATGAAGCACCGCCAACAGATCTCAGTGGGATAATTTTAAATCCAACGCAGGCATTCCACGGTAGATTCCTTCTGTCTGGTGAAGGCAGTCCACAGAAGGTGATGTTAAAGGCGGAATGCTATGCGTGTTTTTTTTCTCCTTTTCTTTTTCTTATTCTGCCAAGGGCCCTGGGATCCACTGTACAATCTGAACATAGATCTGAGACCATGCCCTAGCATTATCCTGCTGCTGAGGTACAATTCTCTGGCCCTGCTTCTTGGGTCTGAAATTTGTGAGCCTCTGGGGAGTACCTGATTCAGTCAGCACGTCAGGCAGAGGTGTTCAGAGCCTTGACTCGGAAAGTCTCTAAATTTAAAGTGTGTGTGGCTGCTCACCCTCCTGTGTCTGTATTTCTAGGAAATTCCGTAAATCTAAATGTGTTACGAGGCACAGTAGCAGCATTTGCCCATGTGGAAAATGAGAGGCTAGTTTTAGTAATTTAAAGCCAAGCAAAACACACAACCTCCTAATTTGTTTGTTTGCTAAAAAGAAAGTAATGCATTAAAATAATTGTACATTAATTGCTAAATTACAGTGGAACTTTGGTGAAATTACATATTTCAATTTCATTAGCAGAACCAAACGAAAAGAGTAATGCCAAAAAATTACATTGTAGTAAATTTAAAGCACGCAGGCAGGCCCCTGATTCAGTGTTCCAGTACAAGTGTTTGTCAAGTCACAGCCCAGGGTTTGAGTACATGTTTCTATGATGTTAATTATGGCCCCAAAGTACCTTGCTATCAAATCTGGGAGGTGTAAGCAAGTTATTCTCCAAGCTTTTCTCTCTACTACTGTGTGTTCAGTCAATTCCCAGCAGAGGGAATAAGGGTTGGCCAACTAATCCATTCTAGTAGGGAATTCCAAGGAGCAAAGACTGGCCGAAATATTCACATGCTCACCCCTAACGCACATGTGAAGAAGGGATAACAGTCATTTATACATTCAACAAACTTTTGTTGAATACCCAGTTCTGTGGTTGGCACTAAGATGTGAGTATAGAAATGAATAAGATACTGTTATTCTCTTCATAGAGCTCACTCTCCAGACAGGAAGGCAAACACACAGAGATAATTAATTCTAGCACAAGGACGTTGGCATTAACAAGGGTTTCTAAAATTTATTGTGCATTAAAATCACCTGAGAAGCATGTGTAACAGGCAGATGCCAGGACCTGCTTCTGGAGGCTCTCCCTTGGGAAGTTCTGGGGTGGACCCTCGATTCTCCCCATGGGATTTTGATGCAGAACCATTCTCTAAGAAACTCTGATTCGGGGATACACAGAGCAGGGATACCCTAACCTAGCAAAAGACATCACCAGGAAGGCTTCCTAGAAGAGGCAGCCATAGCTAGTCTGGGTCTTAGAGGATGAATCAAATCTATTTCCCCCCACTGTACTGTCAGCTCCTTAAGAACAAATACCATCATTCTTCGTTCTTTGTTCCATGTTTCATTTCCAGAATATGGATGGCACTCAAATATTTGTTGAATGTTATATGAATGATAGGAATCAGCCCAGGAAAGGGACGTGGAGAGGCAAGGATCTAGGCAAGTAAATCAGGACGTTGAAAGTGCTACAGGTGTGTGGCAAGGTACCACCAGGAGCAGCTGGGTGAACTGATAGCTTAATTTCTGGGTACTCTAGCCAAAACCATTTCTCCACATTTCCTGGAAAATGTAGATTTCACCCCACCCACTTGTCAAACTGATCAGCAATACCCTCCCTGCCTGAGAGGGAGTGGGGCTGGAACATTTTTCTCCATTAAATCAAGACTTAGGGAATCCCATGCATTTTGATTATTTGTGCACCCATTAGCACAGGCCCCCGAGAACTGGCTATGGATAATTTTTTGTGCTGTGCTGTTCAAAAACAAAAAGGTTGTTTTTGTTTCCAACCACTCAAATAATACTTGCTCACAACAGAAAAAGCAGAAATCCCGGACACCTGGGTGGCTCAGTGGTTGAGCGTCTGCCTTAGGCTCAGGGCATGATTTCAAGGTCCTGGGATCAAGTCCCACATCTGGCTCCCCACGTGAAGCCTGCTTCTCCCTCTGCTTATGTCTCTGCCTCTCTCTCTCTCTCTCTCTCTCTGTCTCTCTGTCTCTCAATAAATAAATAAAAAAATAAATAAATAAATAAATAAATAAATAAATAAAATCTAAAAAAAAAAAAAGAAAGAAAAGAAAAAGTAGAAATCCTAGAAAAGTCTAATAAAGAAAGAGGAGAGACATACACTAATCTACTACCTGGGGATAATCTTTCATCTACATTTTCAATTATTCCCTCTCATTTTATTGTCTATGCATATGTACTGGAATTAAATTAGGCCTGTTGTGTGAGACCTGCCATTTCAAGGCCTTGGAAAGAGCTGACGATATTCCTGACAAAGGAATCTCTCAGCAGCTTTGCGCCATGAAATGCACTGACCCTGGCTTGCCTCTGCCCTTCCAGATGGCCTGGTGGATTGTCTGGACCCTGACTGCTGCCTGCAGTCGGCCTGTCAGAACAGCCTGCTCTGCCGAGGGTCCCGGGACCCCCTGGACATCATTCAGCAGGGCCAGACAGACTCGCCTGCAGTGAAGTCCTTCTACGACCGCATCAAGCTCTTGGCAGGCAAAGACAGCACCCACATCATCCCTGGAGACAACCCCTTCAATAGCAGGTGGGCACCCTTCTGTCCATACAGGCTGCCAGTGTGGCCGGTTTCCTTCCTGGCAGAACAGGAGGGAGTGCTCCTGGTTTTTCTGTGGGCCCAATTGGCCTCGAAACTACGCCATGAGGGCAGCTCCTCTCTCTGGTTCACAGAGGTCCCTTTCCTCTCTGTGGGATTTGGCCACCTTCAACCCAGAATCTGCTGGAGACATCTTTTGATTGTCTGATTCTTAGATCACTTTTATAATCTATTATTTGGTATTATTATTTTATGTCTCTTTATAAAATACCGCCGATAGTGCCTTTTGTCTGATCACTGAAATATTTCATTCAATAGAGTATTTTTGAAAACAGTTATTAACTGTTTTAACATTAATTAGAATTTATTGAGCACCTACGATGAGCCAGAAACTTTATGTAGACCATCTCTAATCCTTACAGCAACGCCATTCATTGGACCTGCTATGGGCCTACTTTGGCCAATATGTCAGGCTGAGGCATTTTACCAAAATGACGGCGTTTCTCTTGAATTTAGATTTGCTCTCAGTTGCTAATTTGAAGCAATTCTGGGGCGGCAAATTCTGGGTTTATTTTATACTCAGCTTGGCCCTTCCCTTCCTCCCAGAATAAATTAGAACTGTACCCGTGGAGAGGAGGGTAGGAGAAGAGTTGGCTTTGAGGCATCCCATCCCCTTCTCCCTTCTAGGCACTGTTTCTGATTCTGGGGGTGAAAGGAAGGATAGAGGGGTGGGAGTTTTCTTATGTCTGCCTGCATATCACAGATCTCTCTCGGTGGGTCTGGGTTCAGATGTCGAGAGTGTCACAGATGTAAGGATGGCAGATGTGGTCTTCCTGGGGATGTGCCTCATCTCTGTGCTCCTTCTTGTGAGGAAATAAGAGCTGCTGGTTGGGTCCTCTGTCATAAAACCTCCAGGAGACTTGACCTTGAGTGGGGTGTCCCTGGCCTCCTCGTCCCTCTAACCATCCTCCTCATGCCATCCTTCTCTTACTTCTCTTTGTCCTCACTTAGTTCTGGGGTGGAGGTGGCGGCCAGAAGCAAGTCAGGAAGCATGCTGCTCATGGAGGCTTCCAGCCAGCAAAGGAAATATAAGACTTCACTTCTTAGAGAGACCCTAGCTTTATAAATGATTCTCTTGATGCCCCCCTACATTAGACTCTGAGGAGGAAACATCATCAGGCCATGACTTAGACACTGCTCCTCTTCCTTGGGAAAGTCTGGTGAAGGTGGGATGGGATGTGGGAGGTAATGGTATAGCTGATTAATTCCACAGCCCCTAGGTGTTCTCTGGAAAGTTGTGCAGCTCCAATTCCTGGCAGCTCTTTGAATATGAAGGCTTTTAACATGGTCACTTCAGGCCACCAGCTTTAGCCTCTCTCCTATTCTCGTTTTACTAAAAATAAAACAGAAAAAAAAATAATCTCGGCCCTCTTCTATTTCAGCCCTGACACCCCCCTAGCCTGTGTCACATTAGGCAAGTAATTCAACCTCAGAAACTTCATTTTCTTGATTGATAAAATTAGAATAATCTTATAGAGTATACTCACACAGCTATATTATTACTTTAATATAAAAATCTTTGATCACAAAAGTATTTGCTTGTCAAATCCTAGTTCTGCAACAGAGATACTATAGGTATGTTTCCCTTTAATTATGAACATTATTCCTGTTGCCAGAGAGTCGTGAATGGCCCTTGCACCAGGCTGGAAGCATTTCAGTATAGCTTGCATGCAATTTTCTCATACTATAAATGCATCTTTCAAAGGGCCTGTGCTCTGTTCAGCTTCCTATTAACATTTCACCTTTTCTACCCCAAATCTAGTAATTTCCTGATATTTTCCTTTTGGTCCCTTTAAATTCAATCTTATCCTCTTCATCAAAGTTACCGCTTCCAGAAGGAACCACGAGCTACAGCCAAGATGCAGGAGAGGAGGCAGGGACTCCAGAATATTGGGTGGACTATACCAGCCCCAGAGATCTGGACAAAAAAAAGCTTTAGAGAAAGCTTCTCTGGAGCTTTGAAAGTTGCAATAGATAGCACCACCTAAGTGAGCCCAGCTCCAGCTTGTTGGCATAGATACATAATTCAGAAATACAAAATGTTACTCCAAGACATAGGTTGAAGTTCACCAAGCATGTGAATTTTAGTGCATTATCCTCTGACAGAAAAATGAAGGGGAAATCTAAGAGTAAAAAAGAAGTTAATTCAAGACTTCTAAGAAGGCATTTCCCCGAGATAATGGCATACAAAAATCACTAAAATGCCTTGACTCCACCACTATAATTTATAGAGCAGATCTCACTATCTAGATAATGTGATAATTGTTACACATCAATAATCATAAATAGAAATGAACTGATAGCATGTCTTAGCTGAGTCTTTTCTGTGAATTGTCTGCCTAGAAACGATATGAAGCCAGCAACAATGAAGAATTAGGAAAATAGACGGTAGGAAGCCTAGGCAACCAGGCCCCTTTTATTCCTGTGATGCTTTGCAAAGTCTTATGCTATAGGAATTATTTAAAAGAAATAACAATTACATAAAAAAGGAGGGGGAAAAAACCCAGTGTGGGACATGCTCCCAATTTTGTTTTCTCATCACAAATGCTTTGTACCTTGTGGTCATCAACACACATCGATTTTAAAATAGTGTCTCAGAAGGCATGAAAGAAATCTTAGTCTGTGCTAAGATAAGGAAATGGAATTGAACAAAAGAATTATTTTCATAATTTAGTTTTCCTCTTTCAAGAGACTCTAGGATTATAGTTGGAACCACCTAAAAATGGAATGCATTTGTTAGGCAGCCAGTAGCAGACAATTAGAGCTGTCAGCGGAAGAGTCTAAACTCTCCCAAGATCATCAAAGGGTTGAAGTTGAACAGTTGGGGGTATTGCTAATAAAAAGAGAGGTGCCCGGAGAAAGCATCTCTCCAGTTTGTAGGTCACCTGAGACGGCAGAAGTATGTGCATTCCAGAGATCGAGCAGACTTGGACAAGATTCTGGCAAAGAACAGGTAGCTTGATTACCTAGTCCAGAAATTGGGAATATGTCCAGGAAGCTGGAAACCTGAGAACCTCTCTGGCTTTGCCAAATACCTAGTGGCTTGAAGGCTAACAATACAGCTGCCGACCTGCCTGGTAGGCTGGGGGCTAAGTGCACAAGTGGAAGTTCTCATTAACCCATTTCTCTGTGAAATCAGAAAATTTAGGGAAGAAGAAGCATATGCCTACTCCCTCTGTGGTTTTTGAGAGGACTGTTGCGGCTTCTCTCTTACTTTGTGAGATTTTGCAGAAGTTGCTCGTCAGACACTGGCATTCTCAAGAAACTTCTAGTTACTGTGATCTGAAGAGAGGAGAGCTCAGGTTGACAGTAGAAATAGGTGGAGTGGGATTCCAACCACCCCCATCCTTGCTCCATCAAGATGGCAGGAATTTGATATAAGAGAAATACAGTTACGTGGAATCCAGAATCTAAGATAGTTCTACCAGAAAAAAATATCTCCAATATTCTCTTTTCTCTTGTCACAGATTGTGAGAAATTTTGCTCTTAGAGGGCAACAAAAAACAATGTATGTATATGTCCCAACCTCATAGAAACAAAACAAAAGCAAAAAAACAAACAAAAACAAAAACAAAAATACTTCTACGTGCTTCCCTCCATTCCCTCTGACATCCCAGCCTGGAGGAGAAGAGTAACATTGCCTTTCTCCAAAGCCAAAAAAGGAAATGAGTAGCCAGATGGGGAAGCTCTCACCCGAGTATAATACTCTCTATGCCAGACTAAGGCACAAGTATGAGTGATGAGGGGCAGCCTGGAGCTCAGGCCAGGCAAAAGCCAAATGATGTCAAGAAATGGAGCAAGGCCAAGGGTAGAGGGAATGTGCACAGGAGACCCCATTGCCCAGCCAAGTGACTGGAGATGCTGCCCATGGATTTCACTCCAACATGTCACCAGTTCTGCTCCTCAAGGAAAGCAAGCATTAAGACCTCCCCATGGGGTGTGATCATGCAAAGCCAGAAATAAATGTCGAAAATCTTCTTACCTTAGTGACCAGAAGAGGATGGGTGGGGACAGTGGCAATATGGAAGGAGAACTTGACACGCCCCCTGGTCTCCTTGTCTTCCTGTCTTTGTCTCAAGACTTGTGTTTCTTTTTCTCTTAGCTTGGTTTCTCTCATTCGAGGCCAAGTAGTAACTACAGATGGGACTCCTCTGGTTGGAGTGAACGTGTCTTTTGTCAAGTACCCAAAATACGGCTACACCATTACCCGCCAAGATGGCACGTAAGTACCGTGGTGAGCTCTACCTACGCAGGACCGAGGGTGCACATAGAGAGACAGATGGGGCTATTGGCCTGGAACCATGTGGCTTCCGCTTGTGGACTGCAGTACCCACCAGGCCAGAGCCCTAGTAAGGATCCCCCAGATATATTTTTTGCTTTATGGCATGGTATCCAAAATGAAAAACAAATAGAAGGGCCAGCCTATCTAGGGCTGCTGACAACCATCATTTTCCTTCTTTCAAAGTCAGGTAAATGCTTTTCTGTGCGTGTGCATGTGTTGGGGTTGGAGCTGGGGGAGGGCAGATTCTAGAAAGAAAAGGCAAAGTGGCTCTTGGAAACTCGCTCCTATTTTAAATCAAAGGCAGTGCAGGGTGACAAGGATCCACATGACATAGTGTCCTGTGGTGAACCCCTTCTGCTTTCATCTGTGGCTTTAGGAGCTGTGTTGTTTTCGTGCCTGTTTTGAGGGGGTGGGATGTAATCAGAGAAGTCTAATTAAATACATTTAGCTGTCACCCTGCTGTGTGAAGGAGGAAACCTTTTCCTATTATCTTCTGATTGGAAACATGCACCCGTGCAGCCCCCACCAAGATGAAAGCTATGTTATTTCCTTAATCCACTGGGCATGGAGTTGAAATTTAAAGAAGAAGAAGAAATCTATGGGATGGTGAAATCACTCACCCACCCTAGGCTAAAAAAACCCACGAACTATTACCTTCTATTCCAAATGAAAATGAAGACAGTGGCTGTAAATCTGATGCAACACTTTTTCTATAAAAAATCATGAATATAGCATGTGGCTAAGAGCTATGAGTCTTGCTTTTCTCTGGTGAAGATATTGGCCTTACTTTCTTACATCCTAAGGTAACCTTGCAGGTAGTTTCAAAATTTACCAGCCCACAATAACCCTATTCTCATATTCCCACCTCTGAAACCCAAAGAAGTCATCTGACGATTTCCACCAAAATCTCAATATTCACCAAGTTTCTGATATCTCACTCGTACATTTCTTTTTAAAACATATTTATTTAATTATTCTAGAGGGAGAGAGAGAGAGAGAGAGTCAGGTGGGGGGAGGGGCACAGGAAGAGGGGAGAAAGAATCCCAAGCAGACTCCCCACTGAGGGTGGAGCCCCGACCCTGAGCCACGATTCTAGATCGTGACCTGAGCCGAAACCAAGAGTCGGATGGTTAACCGACCCCCTCACTCATACATTTCTGCAGCCAAATCTAATTCTTTTAAAGCACTAGGACTATGAATGTGTAGTATGCAGAACTTGTTCATTCCTAGAAGCCAGTATTCTTGCCCTGCAAAGTCCTATGACAACACAGAGGACATTTCTCAGTCCTTGGCCTGTTGCCTGTCCCTACCTTATGCTGCCCCATCCCTCTCAGCTGCTTCCTGACTAATTACGACCCAAACCCACTTCCCATATCATCTATCCAACCTCCAGGATTGATGATTCTTCAGCCTGTTCAGGTTGCAAAGCCCTGGAAGTAACAGGATGTATTTGTGAATGCTCTGAGGAATCAGACAATCTGTTGTATAGTAGTGTGTGCCACAGACATTGATGATTTGGTTCTATCATACCAATTTCACTTCAAGACATTTGACTCTCTTCTGTGTCCTATACAAAACCATTCCCAGCAGTATGCATGCCCAAAAATAAATATACAAACAAGTTAATGTAATAAACTGCTGCACTATTCATGCTCTGCTATTTGCCTTAGTATTCACAGGCTCCTCTCTCTTGCATTTTGTCTGTTAAAAAAACACCAAAAGTAGACAAAAGTAAAAAATACCAAAAGTAAACAAACAAACAAAAACCACCAAAAGTATTTACCCAAATTGGCTGAAACCAGTGGGTCTGTATATTTTCAGAGTTGTTACTCTGATCCAGGAACTCTGTTAATTGCTGGAAATTCTGAAGTGAGCAAGAAAGCATGAAGAATTGAAATCTTGGTAGAGATCCTGGTGGAATAAAACTTAAAATTGGGAGACCTCTCTCCGTTAACTTCCTTTTTTTCTGTTAATTGGGAAAGAACTACCTTTGTTTTAGTTTACTAGTAATAGACCTTTGTCCAGCTCTTGAGGCACAAACAGGAATAAGATTTAAAAGCAATTATCAACAATATCAGAAACAGGGCAACATGGATGAAGAGGTCAAAAGGTGTAAGCTCCCAGTTATAAAATAAATAAATCCTGGAGATGTAATATACAGCATGGGAACTAGAGTAAATAATGCTGCATTGCAGGGCACCTGGGTGGGTCAGCTAGTTAAGTGAGGGCCTTCAGCTCAGATCATGATCCCAGAGTCCTGGGATCGAGTCCCACATTGGGCTCCCTGCTCGGCAAGGAGCCTGCTTCTTCCTCTGCCTGCTGCTCCCCATGCATATGCTCTCTTTCTCTCTCTCTCTCACAAATAATTTTTTAAAAAAACGTATTGCGTATTGAAAGTTGGTAAGAGAATAAATCTTAAAAGTTTTCATCACAAAAAAAAGTGTAACTGTGTAGTGACGTGTTAACTAGACTTTTTTTTTTGTGGCCATGATTTTGTAACATACACAAGAATCACATCATTATGTTGTACTACACCTAAAAGTAATGTTATATGTCAGTGGTATCTCAAAAGTTAAGGCTCTGTGAAGCCAAATATATATACAAATATATGTAACAGTCCAAGCAGATGAGAAGAAAGCTTTAATGAGGCCCGCCGATGACTTAGCGTTGATCATTATAACTCTTTTATTGAACACTTCTGTTAACCTAGCACAACGCTAAGTGCTTTACAGCAGGGGCAGGGGAACATTTTCTGCAAAGGGCCAGATAGTAAATATTTTAGGCTTTGCATGCTATATGGTTTCTGTTACAACTACTCAGCTCTGCCTTTGTAGCACAGAATCAGCTGGAGAGGATAAGTAAACAAACCGCATGGCTTCGATTTACTCCAATAAAACTTTTGTTTGCCAAAACAGGTGGTGGGTTGGATTTAGCTCATGGGCCTAGTTTGCTGACCCCTGCTCTGCTCTCATTACATTTCATTCTCTCAGCTGTACTGTGAAGTTGGTATAATTCTTCCCAATTCACAGATGAAGATATGGGCTCAGAGAGGGGTTAGTAACTTGCCCACAGCCACACAACTAGTAAGTGGTAGAGACTGGGTTCTAACTCAGCCCATCTGCCTCCAAAGCCCACCTTCTCTTGTGCGCTCTGCCCCTCCCTCTGCCGTCAGGTGCAGAGTTCAGAGCCCCTGCCTGTCCAAAGGTAAGTTCATCCCTCTCAGTGAGCCCACTTACCCCTCTCTAGGTTTGACCTGATCGCCAATGGGGGTGCCTCCTTGACCCTGCACTTCGAGCGAGCCCCATTCATGAGCCAGGAGCGCACCGTGTGGCTGCCATGGAATAGCTTTTACGCCATGGACACCCTGGTGATGAAGACCGAGGAGAACTCCATCCCCAGCTGTGACCTCAGTGGCTTTGTCCGACCAGATCCTATCATCATCTCCTCCCCCCTGTCCACCTTCTTCAGTGCTGCCCCAGGGCACAATCCCATCGTGCCTGAGACCCAGGTAGGAATGGCAGGTTCCAGGGTAGGACTCTTCAATACTGCCTTAACCCAAACTGCCTGGCCAACTTCTTCTTGCCGCATCTCACTCCCTGGGTGGGCCAGAAACTAATATTAAGGGGGAGGGACCAGAAGTAGAAACACAATGTCACTGGAGAAAAAAACTGAATCTCTCCTTGACATTCCAGATGTTTTCAGATACTCATTCAAGACTTTGGCAGTCATCAGAGCTTTTAATAAAATAAAAACAATATACATATGTGCAACCCACCTGCAAATTGCTTTTTATTCCTGTTAGTCACAGAGATACATGATAAGAGGCACTTTAATGATCTGCATCAGTGTTAGGACAGAGGGCATATTACATTATTGCCTCCCTGTTGCTTTATACCAATTGTCACTGGAAGTTGCAGGTTCATATAATTACAGCCTCTTGTGGCCTCCTTACATGCAGCTAGCAATAAAGCCTGCTGTTCTTATTTACATCTTTTGCCAACAGTGTGGTTTTTAAAAAGAAACACAACAGTGTCCAGGAATAATTATTAATCCAAAAATCATAACCTCAGCCCCTTCACTCCATGGTGAAGGATAAAGTTTGGTTGTGGGTTTTTTTTTTCTCTCTCTCTCAGTCATAGGAAGTGGTTCTTGCGCCCCACATAAGGCATGATGCTTTGGTGAGAGTGGCAGCAGACAGGCAACCTCAGATTTGCAAGCAACCCACTTGCCCAGAGTTCATTGGATGCAGCATGTCTACCATGTGTTTACTCTCCAGGTTCTTCATGAAGAAATTGAGCTCCCTGGTTCCAACGTGAAGCTTCGCTATCTGAGCTCCAGAACCGCAGGCTATAAGTCTCTGTTGAAGATCACCATGACCCAGTCCACAGTGCCCCTGAACCTTATCAAGGTTCACCTGATGGTAGCTGTAGAGGGACACCTCTTCCAGAAGTCATTCCAGGCCTCTCCCAACCTGGCCTATACCTTCATCTGGGATAAGACAGATGCATATGGCCAGAGGGTATATGGACTCTCTGACGCTGTTGGTATGTTTCGGTTTCAACTCCTTATTGACTCTAGAATTTAGTCATGCATTAATTCGATCATTATTGAGTTCCTACTATGTGTCAAGCACTATCCTTGTAGAGAGAAACGCAGTGGTCAGTAAAGTAGACAAGAGTCCTGTTTCATGGACCTTCTATACTAGTGGGGTGGGGGGGTCCACATAATAAACACAGACTGGACAAGAAAATATCAAGCAGTGATAAGTGCTAATGTGAAAGTAAAAATAAGTGATATTTACTGTGAAGAAAAAGCAACTGTGGGTGGGCATTCAGGGAAGGCTTCTCGGCAGGGGACACTTCAGCTGGGGCGTGAGTGACAAGAAGGAGCCATGTGAAAATCACACTGGCATAAAAAGCAAGAAAAATCAGGTGCGTCTGAAGGACAAAGAAAAGGCCAAGTGTGCTGGAATGTATGGACAAGGAGAACATTTGAGATAGAGGAAAAAGGTGGACAGAGGCTAAATGATGTTCCCAGAGAGCACTTGCAAATGGCACAGGATGCACTGTGAGAATCAGAAAATAGAGCTGGAGGGGATGTGAAAGCCACATGCTGTGCTTCAGGCTGTGCCTTTGAGGGAATCAGAGGCTTGCCCACTGATGAAATACTACCATTAGAGAAGGGTCTGTTGGTTATCAGTCTCTGAAGAATTGTGAGCTGTGGATTAGTATCAACCTACCAAGTATCTTTTCCTACTCATAGAGAGCTGTGTGGGATTAATTAAAATCTAGAATCTTGTATTTTCTTCACCACTAGGTTTGTGATTTCCAAGAACTATAGTAAGTTACGAAAATAAGAAACCAACAAACTTAGAAATTTTCATTGTAATTGGTAGCCAGTGTTTATCAGACTTTCCCTTTGTGCAGGGCACTATGCTAACTCCTTTGTCGTGGGTAACCTCTCAATAACCTTATCAAGGAAACACTCTCATAACCCCCATTGTGTAGATGGGACAGGAGGGAAATGGTAAATAAGTATCTAAATTCACTTACCTAGGAGGTTACACATGCTCAGGATATGGCCCTAGTAGTCTGCTTCATTGGCAAGTGGAGTTATTAACTTAATAAAGATAGTAATAAGTTATTGAAGTAACTAGTGCATTAATATAAAGTAGCTAATCAAATATTATGCTAGACTTACCAATATCAAAACAATATCCAATATCAAAAAGTAGTCGGAAGATTATAATGCATTCCCATGCATCTAGCTTCTGGCAAGTCATGATGATTACTGGTTTTTCCATTCTTTCATCCACCTCCTTACTCTTGATGTTTTTCTGAAGCAAGTCTCAGATATTACATCATTTTATCCATATTATTTATCCATAATATTTCACAATGTATCTCTAAAAAATACTTCAAAAACATGCCAACCATTATCATAATTTTTAAATGATTCATTATTAATATATCTTCAAATAGCCCATTCAACATTTCAATTGTTATGAATATCATAAAATACTAGTGCTTTGTTTGAATCAGAATCCAAATAAGATCCACCTTTTGCAATTTTGACTTCTCATAGTTCTGTAATCTGTTGTTTTCTCTTCCATCTCTAGCCTTTTTTTTTTAATTCTATATTTTATTTTGCACCAATTGCATTGTTTGCTGCATTGTTACAGAATTTCCAATAGTCTGATTGCATCTCTGTGGCTCTTTAACATATTGCGTTGTTCTAGATCTCTTGTAAACTCAGAGTGGAATCTTGAGTCTTTCTAACATTCAAGTTTGATTTTTTAAAAATCTATATCAACTATTTTTTTATTAAGGTGTAATTGATATACATTATATTAGATTCCAATATACAACATAATGATTCTATATTTGTATATATTATCCAAGGATCACAACAAGTCTAGTTGACATCCATTACATACATAGTTACAAAATTTTTTTCTTATGATGAGAACCCTTAAGATCTACTCTTAACAATTTACAAAATCCAATACAGTATCATTAACCATAGTTGCTATGCCATACATTATATCCCCAATACTTGTTTATTTTATAACTGGAAGTTTGTACCTTTACTTCCCTCACCCATTTCTTTCATCTCCCACCCCCTGCCTCTGGCAACAAACCAATCTGTGTCTATATCCATGAATTTTGTCTTATTTTATTTTTTAAAGATTCTACATAGGAGTGAAATCATAGTGTATTTGTCTTTCTCTAACTTATCTACTTAACATAATAATGCCTTCAAGGTCAATCCATGTTATCGCAAATGGCAAAATTTCATATCTTTATGGCTGAATAATATCTCACACACACACATCTTTTTCATCCATTCAGCCGCTAATAGATGCTTAGGTTGTTTCCATATCTTGGCTATTGTAAATAATGCCGCAATGAACATGACGAAATTGCACTTCAATGAACAGAAGTGAAATTGCTGGGTCATATGGTATAGTTCTATTTGTAATATTTTTTTAGGAACCTCCGTACTATGTTCCACAGTGGCTACATCGATTTACATTCTCACCAACAATGCATGAGGGTTCCCTTTACGTCTCTTTCAGTACTTGTAATTTCTTGTGTTTTGATAGTAGCCATTCTAACAGGTGTGAGGTGATATCTCACTGTGATTTTGATTTGCATGTTCCTGACGATTAGTAATGTTGAACATCTTTTCACGAACCTGTTGGCCTTCTGTATGTCTTCGTTGAAAAACTGTCTATTCAGATCCTCTGCCCGTTTTTTAATTGGGCTGTTTGCCTTTTCACTACTGAGTTGTACAAGTTCTTTATATGTTTTAAATATTTACCCCTTATCAAATATGTGATTTGCAACTATTTTTCCCATTCAATAGGTTGCTTTTTCATTTTGTGGATGGCTTCCTTTGTTGCACAGAAGATTTTTAGTTTGATACAGTCCCACTTGTTTATGTTTGCTTTTGTTGCCTGTGCTTTTTGGTGTCAGATCAAAAAGTCATTGGTAAGACTGATGTCAAGGTTGATGTGGCCAAGGTTAACACCTTGATCAGGCCTGATGGAGAGAAGAAAGCATATGTTCGACTGGCTCCTATGATGCTTTGGATGTTGCCAACAAAATTGGGATCATCTAAACTGAATCCAGCTGGCTATAAATCTAAATATAAATTTTTTCACCATAAAAAAAAAGACTGATGTCAAGGGGTTACCAACTATGTTTTCTTCTAGGAGTTTTATGCTTTCAGGTCTTACATTCAAGTCTTTAATCCGTTTTGTGTTAATTTTTGTGTATGCTGCAATATAGTGGTCCAGTTTCATTCTTTTTCATGCAGCCATCCAGTTTCCCTGACACCATTTATTGAGGGGACTGTCTTTTCCCCATCGTATATTCTTGGTTCCTTTGTTATGAATTAATTGACCATATGTATGTGGATTTATTTCTGGGTTATTTTGTTCTACTGATCTATGTGTCTGTTTTTTTGCCCACCCCATACTGTTTTGATTACTATAGTTTTGTAATATAGTTTGAAATTAGGGAGTGTGATGCCTCTAGCTTTGTTCTTTCTCAAAATAGCTTTGGCTACTTGGAGTCTTTTGCAGTTTCATAAACATTTTTAAATTGTTCTATTTTTGTGTTTCTATTCTGTGCCCTTGGAATTTTGTTAGGAATTGCATTGAGCCCATAGATTACTTTGGATAGTGTGGACATTTTAATGATGATAATAACTCTAATCCATGAACACAGAATATCTTTCCATTTATTCATGTCTTCTGTTTCTTCCATCAATGTCTCTTACAGTTTTCAGCATATAGGTATTTCACCTCCTTAGTTAAATTTATTCTTAGATACCTTGTTTTCCAATTTTTCTTTTTAATCAGGACAACTGGTTAGTTGGTACTTTCATCTGCCATCAGAAGCACCTAATGTCATCTTGTTTATCCTTTTGTAATTTCAGTAGCCATTGGTGCTCATTGCCTAGATCCATTAGGTCATTAGGGATTGCAAAGTCACATTTTAATTTTGTCATTGCTTCTCCATTTATTAGCTAGAATACTTTTATATATTTTCTCATTAACTACTTAGTTATTTGAGGTATAGTTCAAATAAGAAAAAAGGGACAAATGCTCAATTATTTCCCTTTATTTACTATTTTCAGTATAATAAATTGGTCCTCTAACATCCTCTAATGGTGGAAAATTAATTTTCTAATACCATTATGAACTCATAGAATAAAATGTACCTAGTATGTTTCAATCCATTGAAGTTATTATCTCTACTAAAGGTCAAATTGTCCCATCTGTGGTCAGTGGAACACTCATCAAGCTGACTCCCATATTCTTTTGACATAACCCTAGTAGATTTTGATTTCTTCCTTGCTATCTCATATGATAAAATGGCCTAGTCTCATCTTATGCATTTATTGCTCCAGCCATTTCTTCAAGGAGCCCTGCCTGATTTCCTTTTAATGAGAAATAATACGTCAAGGCCACAAGCCAGGCACTAACAATTCTCTCTGCTATTAGGTCGGCTATTGTTTCTTGGAATTTTCAGAGGACAAGTTAGGAAATATATGTGGGGTTTTTTTTTTAATAAAAAAATGTATCTTCCATTCATATCAATGCTCCTATATCTCAGGATTTAAAAGAAGCTGTGGAGAATCCCCAAAGGTGACACACGTAGTTAAGAATTTAATGTAGTACGAATACAAATAATAACAGGGCCTCATATTTCTAAAGCAATGCTGCAATTAAAAATGTATGGCATCTTGGCATTTTATCTCATTTATCCTTACCACATCTCCCTGAGAAATGGAGGTTTCACTTGCTCTGTGTTACACACAGGGAAAACAGAGCCATGAGGAAATGCGAGCTGGAGCAGAGTTAGAACTGAAGTCCCTCTTCTCCCACCTCCCTCTCCCATTTGTCCATGTGGCAAATGCAGGATTTTTACAGTCTTTGGATTCTGTTCCCCCACTGAATTGTCACATAATTGGCAGGCTTTGTCCCCATGCCTGCCTCTCCTGGCACTCTCTGGAATCCTGAGTGATCATACAAAGAGCCTTAACTTACACAAGCTGTTGCCTCCACAATCTCCTTATAAATGAGCCACCATGCTTCCATGGGCCTTCTTCCTAGTGAGTGAAAATAAATAACAGAGTATAATAAATGCATGCCATGAACAGCAGGCTGAGAGAAACAGTCTCCTGTCCATCTCTAAAGGAGAGTTGTATTTCATTTTTAAATGATTCTTTTCCTCCTTCCACATCACTAGGGTCATTTTTGAAAGCCAGCTGTTCATTGGAAAAGTCTTTCTATCCCCACAGAGTACTACTGTGTAAAGTTTCAAGGCTGAGTTCAGCTTGAAATCTGAATTTAATATTGTGTGGAATCACAAGGAGAAAAGCAATCAACCCGCCTCCTTGAGTGAGTTTCTGGAAAGGAATCTGTATTACCATGAACATGTGTTTCTCATTCCAGCTGGAAAGCTCAGGAGTAATCAAGGAAACTCTGTTCTTCACTCTGCCCCACCCACTTTTATCTTTCAGTTTCTGTTGGGTTTGAATATGAGACCTGCCCCAGTCTAATCCTATGGGAAAAAAGGACAGCCCTCCTTCAAGGATTCGAGCTGGACCCTTCCAACCTCGGTGGCTGGTCTCTAGACAAACATCACATCCTCAATGTTAAAAGTGGTATGTAGGCACATTTCCTTTCCCAAATACAGCCTGGTCTCTCCTCTAGAACCTTCTCTGCAGTCTTGACATTTAAGTGGTAGCCTCTCTTCTTCCCTCAGCATTTTTCATCAAATGTCCAAAATACTCATAGGTTTTTTTCACCTTCTTTTATTTTTTTAAAAGGTTTTATTTATTTATTAGAGAGTGAGCATGAGCAGGGAGAGGGGCAGGGGAAGAAGCAGACTCCCCACTGAGCAGGAAGCCCAGTGTGAGGCTCAATCCCAGGATCCTGGGATCATGGTCTGAGCCAAAGGCAGATACTTAACTGACTGAGCCACTGAGGCACCTCATTCATTTTTTTTAAAGATGTATTTATTTATTTGAGAGCAAGCAAGCATGCTCAAGCATGGGGAGAGGGAAAGAAAGAATCTTAAGCAGCCTCCAAGCTGAGTGGGGAGCCCAACATGGGGCTCGAGCTCAAAACCCTGAGATCATGACCTGAGCCTAAATGAAGAGTTGGACACATAACTGACTGAGACACCCAGTGCCCCTCCACCTTCTCCTTTCAAATGTCAAAGAATGTTGAGCTGTTTTTTCCAGACTGTCCGCCTTAGTGTACCTCACAATTCTTCTTCAGTTATCCCTACAAATGATATCTTAGCCTTTGGGGTCAGTGCCCCATTACAACTCTCTCAGCCTCCTGAGGTCATAGGGGAATTCCCAAAAGGTCAAAGTTTCCTACTGTTTCTCTTCTCTCTACCACTGCCCCTCACCCTCCATAAGCCCATAGAAGTATCCTCCCCAGAGGGTTGCAGTGACTACCCTCATTTCCTTCCTCCCAGGAATCCTACACAAGGGCACTGGGGAGAACCAGTTCCTGACCCAGCAGCCTGCCATCATCACCAGCATCATGGGCAATGGCCGCCGCAGAAGCATTTCCTGTCCCAGTTGCAATGGCCTTGCAGAAGGCAACAAGCTGCTGGCCCCAGTAGCTCTGGCTGTTGGAATTGATGGGAGCCTCTTCGTTGGAGACTTCAATTACATCCGGCGTATCTTTCCCTCGCGAAATGTGACCAGCATTTTGGAGTTAAGGTAAGTAGCCACACAGCAAACCTTCCTTTGCTCTGTTGCTCCCATTGCTACCAAGCTTCGCTGGGTAAATGATGGATGCATTGAGAGTTCTCGAGAGAACACATATTCCATATAATGGGCTAAGCTTCGAAACCTAGGCCCAGAATCAAATAAAGATTGGGAAAATGCTTTTTGAATCTATAAAAACACCACACACATATTTGATAAAATTGTTAACACCTGACAAAAACAAGGGTGAAATTTTTAAGTCATAGTGCTTGGGGTGGGACCCGAGCAGCTGTGTTTTGTAGAACCTCCACACAAGAATCTGATACATACCAAAGAAGCAAAGAACCACAACTTCAAGCTGTTCTTCTGTTTCAGTGGTTTCAAAAGTGACTCTTCTTAAAAATACAGATACCTAGAGCCCACCTCAGAGGCACTGATTCAGTAAGTCTAGAGAAGAGCCAAGGCATCTTTTCTCTTTGACGAGCTCTGTAGAAGATGGTGATATATGTCAGAGTTTGAGAACCACTAATGTTCATTTACTAATTCAAGTGATTCTATTGAGTGCCTCTATGCACTACTTTTCTATAAATTCTTTGGATCTTTGCCCATTCACTAGGATATGACTTAGAAGTGTTGCATAGGCCTTGCCAGGTAACTTCTGGCCACGGCTGGTAGATGCCTCCTGGTCATTGCTTGCTACTGAATCTGAAGTTCAGATTCCCCTGTTTGGACAAAAGTTCTTATAAACCCTCTTCCCAGGAAAGCTGATTCCAAGCCCTCAAACCTAGATCTGTAAGTGGAGGGAGAAATGAAGTCTATCCCCTATACATAAGGGATAAAATACTTGGTGAATGTATACTGTGTGCCAGGGACTATCTGCTAAGGGAGGAGAGGATGAGAGGGAACAGGCAAAGCCCTAGGTGTTTTTGTGGTCTGACAGGGAACTTCAAATCATGCGGACAAATTAAAATAGTAATAATAATAGCTTTAAGGAAAACATAATGGGGTAAAAATTAGGGACTGTGGTAGATTTTGGGAGGGATAAGGAAGCTACATAAGATAAAGTAGAGAAACATTTCATACTATGACATTTGAGATGCCACTTGAATGATGAGGTCAGCCATGTGAAGATCTGAGGAAAAGTATTTGAGGCAAAGAGAGGTTGTGCAAAAGCCTTTATATCACCAGATAATCTGGTTTATTTAAAGGATAGAAGCCCAATAAGGCTGGAGGAGGGTAGTGAGCTCAGGATAAAGTGTCTCATAGGAGGCCAGGAAAGTCACAAAACTTCAGTGTTTTACTGACCTTGTTACAAAGTGTAAATTATATTCTTGCTACAATGGACAGCTACTAGAGGTTGAAGTAGGAAGTGGAATGCAGTTGACATGATCTAATTTGCCTTTTTAAAAGATTATTTTTGGGGACGCCTGGGTGGTTCAGTGGTTGAGCGTCTGCCTTTGGCTCGGGTCATGATCCCAGGGTCCTGGGACCAAGTCCCACATTACACTTCCTGTAGGGAGCCTGCTTCTCCCTCTGCCTGTGTCTCTGCCTCTCTCTGTGTCTCTCATGAATAAATAAAATCTTTTTTTAAAAAAAAGATTATTTTAGCCATTGTGTTAATGAATGGACTGTAGGGGAACAAAAGTGGAGGCAGAGAAACCCATAGGGAAGCTGTAACAGTTGGCCAGGATTTGGGTGTAGACTAAGGTGGGGAGGAGGAAAGATAAGGAAGTATTCCAACTGGGAGATATTGTCAAAGTAAATGTTACGGGAATTATTGATGGATCAGGTGTAAGAAATGGAGAAAAGAAAAAAAAAAAGGGTGATGACTAGGATTTTTGACCTGAGGAACCGAGTAGGTGGTAGTGCCTTTTGAAGTAGCCTCAGCTACCACACAAAGGACTTAGAGGAAGCCACAGGTTGCATTTGCCTTTTAGTGGCCCCTTCTATGAGAAAGATCAGTGAATGAAGCATCAGCTAGTGCTGCTGAGTATTCCTGGGAGCTGATACTATGCCAAGCACTGGAAGGGATGAGAAGGGTGGAGGGAGAAAACCTCAGCTCCACCCAAAGAAGGTAACAGAATTAGTGATCCAGTGGGCATTTACTGAGCATGATCTGAGTCAAGCATGTGCTGGGCTCTAAGGGTCTAGAAGGGGATGAAACACAGACTCAAAGAGTACCCATGTGAAGGTGACAGATGGGCACTGGGCAAGGAGAGATAATTCAGGCTGAGTGTTCTAGAAGAACCAACAACCACCTAGCATAGAAATAAAGAAGGGGAGGCCATGGGGTAGACTGGGTGCTTATAATAATCAAAAGATGAACAATGAGAGGAGGAAGAGACAAAATACAAAAGGCTAGATAGTTCTCAAGCTGTCAAATTGATAATCAGGCAAACAACATTTTCTAGAGCTCCCCAACTAGATCCTCTTCTCAAGATGTTTATTTCCCTTTTTATCCTAGGAGAGTAGTCTTCTTAGGAATCCTGTGGGCAGTGGAGAGCCATGGAAGGGAGCGGGGAAGGAGGTGAAGGTAGCATTCTGCCTTTCCATAAAAGTTGCATCTCTTTTTTTAAGATTTTATTTATTTATTCATGAGAGAGAGAGAGAGAGAGGCAGGCAGAGACACAGGCAGAGGGAGAAGCAGGCTCTGTGCAGGGAGCCCAATGTGGGACTTGATCCCAGGCCTCCAGGATCACGCCCTGAGCCAAAGTCAGGTCCTCAACCACTGAGCCACTCAAGCGTCCTACATCTTTTTTTTTTTTTTACAAAAAAAAAAGCGGGGGCCATGTCTGGCCCTTACTTCTTTGTCATGGCTCTAGGTGCCCAGAGCCAAATCAGCACTTGCCTGCTATATTCCCAGCTCCAAAAGATTCATGCTACTCCCTCTACTTAAATACTTTATCTGATATGCCTCTTCGTGTCCATCTTTAAAGCTTATTTTGAAGGTCCCCCTCTTCCATGAAGCCTGACCTCCCTAGCAGAAATAATACTCACCTTCCTCTGGATCACTTAAACTCTAGTTTTCTGCCAAAGTTGGCTCTATTTACTGCCTTGTTTTTCAGTTATTTCCATGTTTGAACTTCAGTAGTGCAGACACCTTTGCTATCTTTGCCCCTCAATGCCCAGGGCAGTGCCTGGTCCACACCAGGGGCTTAAGACACATTGCTTGAGTTAAAGGAGACACAGACCAGTCTGCCTTTTGTTGGAATTTCTCCTTTATTCCAGGTGTCTCAAGTCGTAGAGGCCACAACGTTAATGATAGGAGCTAAGGGCCCACATGGAGCAAGCCACACCACACCTACATGGTGACATGAAGGACAGCTGGAGGAAGTATAACTACCAATTTCCTTCAACAGCTGTGTGGCATGGTTTGGTTTGGTTTTTTAAACTTTTTAACCACCCTTGACTCATTCTTGCTTTCATCAGCCAGGTATCCAGAGACGATTAGAAGTTAAGCTTTTACAAGAACACTGGTTTGATTTTTCTTTTCTTCCCACTACATACCTGAAAACAAAGGGCTGTCAATCCCCTCTCTTCAAAACAGTAACCAGCAGAGGGAGGGAGGAGGGGCAAGAGACCTGTTATGTCTTTTCTCCATTGTGAGTTGGCAGCTGAATGATTTCGTTTCAGAAGTCAGTGCCCATCCCGATCTCACTTACCCACCTCAGAGCTGAGCCTCTGAATCACAATTATATATAAATGCTCCCATAGTTCCTTCACTATGTCCTCTCTTCCTCCTTTCTTTGTCGCTCCAAAACATACAAGGGCAGAGTTCTACACACTTGGAAGACTTCCAATGTTAAAAAGAGTCTTCTACTTAGGTAAAATTTGTATGCTTCAGTTCCACCAGCATTCAAGACATTTTCAACACCCACTTCCTCAAAAATCTGATATCCCACCCTTTGCAGCCCATTTCCTTTCTTAAAACTACACCCTCTCCAGGTGATCCTTGGAAAACTCAAGCTTTATAGAGTACATTTGTCAGTCACTAACATCCTAGAATGAATTTCTGTCATAGGAAAATCTTTCCTTCCTCCTCAACTTGAGGACATCTTAGGGATTGGATCCCAATATAAGGCAATAAATTGTAAGGTATGGGATGGTGCCTCTCTGCCTTTTCTTAAATTGGCCTCTTGTGCTAAACATAAGAATCTCACGCTTCCCATAATGTTTGAATTCTAAAAAAAAAATTATTTTTCAAATATAAAATACTACAGACACACACACTAAAACACATCCCCTAGCACTGGGTGTTATGCTATATGTTGGCAAATTGAATTCCAATAAACAACAACAACAACAACACATCCCCTGCTGAGATCCTGATGGTGCTGTTGAAGTAGGGCAACAGCAACATTGCTTCAGGGAAGGTCTTCAGGGAAGAGAATTGTCCAGTCTAGGCGTGTTAGTGCTGGAGAGGAAAGAGCCACAGGAGAGTGGGAGATTAGGAAGGAGGGCAAGGGGAGCAGAAGTTGGAAGAAAGCTTCACCAAAGCTTTGCCTGAGAATGTCCATGAGAACAGATCCTGCTTAATACCAGTAGAGAAGGTGAGGGAGGACTATATGGCTCTAGTTACAGAGAAAATGCTTTCCCTGTGTGGTCAGGGTATAAACACCAAGGTCAAGAGACAAAATGTAACACAGCATCCCTTCCTAGAATAACAATAGCAACAATATCCCCATAAAATTTGGGCACTTCTTGGTACTGTTTTCAGAACTATCTTTTTAAGGTCCAAGTTGGGCCTGAATCTTAAATAATTTCAGAATGAAACTGAATATTATTCAGGATGAGAAAGAAACCAAAACAAATTACAAATTTTGAAAAGCTGACAGCTAGTACAAACATCACAAAATCCAGATAAATTACCTAAATTTTTTTATTCATTAACTACTATTATTACACTTCCATGATACTTGTTTTCCTACACTTTTTGGCTGCATACTCTTCGATCATCTTTTAATACGACAGTGATTTTGTAATGTCATCTATAGAAAGAATAGAGCAATATTCTCTTCCCTCTAGGACAAATGTAGTCAAAATCTGTTTAAGATTATTGATAAATTAGTAAATGTTGTTTCATGTTCACAACTGGATTACTGGTGATGTCGTAAAAATTGTTAGAGTCCTAAAATTTAAGAAAACCTTATCAAGCTTCTTTCATAGTATTTCTGGGTATTTCAGGTTTCCTTGCACAGTGAATAAATAGTCTTTCAATTGATATTCATTAACCAGCTTGTCATTGAAGTCCTGGTAATAGTAAAATATTCTGTGTAAGTCTTTTAGGGCACTAGTGTGTGAGCTTCTATAGAGCAGGTACCTTTGGCATCTTTTGCCCCTTGATGCCTAGGGCAGTGCCTGGTGCACACTGGGGGCTCAAGATACATTGCTCCAGTTAAAGGAGACACAGACCGGTGTCCTGCCTTTTGTTGGAATTTGTCCTTGGTTCCATGTCTCTCAAGTTGTGGAGGCCATAACAGCAACAGAATGAGCTAGAGGCCCACTAAGAGCAAGCCACACCACATCCATTTGGTGACATTGGGCATTACACTTCCAGTAATAATGCTCGGTAAATCCGCACAATGAGGTGGGAGTATACCTAAAAGCCCCTCCTATGCCAGAAGCACTAGCAATACTCTAACTAGACAGTGAAAGGACTCCTCAGCTATATAAGCATGTCCCCCTATGAGTAAACTAAATTTATCCCAACTAACTTCTCTTTTATTAAAACTCAAACGGAAAACCATGACCACTCCAATTCCACCCTACTCTGGAGAGAGCTGGAAAGGAAAGAGGCAGTAGTCTCAACTGATTGCAGCTTTGTGATTCTGAGCAGAACATGAGGGATTGGAACAAGTCCAAGCCATGATCTGCCCAGCACTAAGAGAAGCAGCCTCATTCTTTCCTTTTGTCACTCAAGAACCGATTTTCCCAGTCCTTACTCTCTCCGGGGCTGCCTACTAAGAATCAGCACTATGGAGAGGAGTATGTCATGTCTATATTTACTTGCTCCATTCACAACAAAGTGAGGAAGACAAATACACGTGCATAAATCACAAGACAGCCTGATGAGGGTTCTGCATGATAAACCGAGCATGCTTAGAGAGGCCCTGAAGGCCCCACAGAGGAATCATTGAACCTTCACAGTGTACAAAGCTGAGCCATCTCGATTCTTGAATCCAAAACATTACTTTGCCTTCAAAGGCTGCGCCTAAAGGATTTGCATTATTGAGCCATAGACAAAACCTAGCCCTGTCCTTTGTAAGTAACGCACCAGTGCTAATCTACATAGACTGACTCAATGCCGTTGTTTTGGGTTGTTGGCTGCTAAGCACCCACCCTGCCAATGGTCCTGGACTGGAGTAGCAGTGACCTCAGCCTTTCTCCACAGCTCATATCCATATGATCATTTGGACTGTGCCCTCTGTGACTTGGTCCCCTACTCCTGCCCTTCTTCTTTCCCCAGCATAGATATTATATTAATCAACTTAAAGCAGATGTTCTTAGGAAAGAAGTAGGTCAGGTCTGCAGACCCAAATCCCATCCAGTCTTTTCACAAAATCTTGACTAAAAAACTGGAATTGATATTGCAATAATTAAGAGCCAAATATGACTACCACTGGTGGCAGATAACATTTCACTTTCATTAAGCAATATAAAATAGACGCGAGAATTCCCGGCTGCCACCCTGACACACCAGGCTTTGCAGAATGAATCTTAAATTGCACCATGTCAGTCAGAGCTCAGGAGTTATCAGCATCATTTAATTAACTTTTTTTTTTTTAACGAAAACTAACACGTTGGAATAAAATATAAAAATGTAATCCCTGTGCAAACCCACTACTAATCATGGCCCCTGGCAGAGGCCTGGGCTGCACCTAAGCGGGAATCGTGGCATTGAGCCCTCTATGTCCCTTCCCTGAAGCTTCCTCCCTCAGCCAAAAGGGAAAGACGGGTTAGGAACTCCTTCCACTATGGCCTAGAAGCCTCAGGAATGAGAAGCAGTCCTCTTTATTGAGGCCTTAGACTCTGTTCTCTTTGCCCTAATGTTATTAACTTCTTAGCCACTTTCCTGTTGAAATTGACATGATATATTTTTGTTCCAAAAAAAAAAAAAAAAACCAGCAAAACTTTTACCAGTTTTCAAAAAAATGAATGGTAACTGAAATCTTTGGCTCCAATTATGAGAGAATATTAATACCCATGAATTTCATGTATGGGTGTTATCTGTAAGAAAGAATGCATACTTGGGGTCCCACATATGCAAAATGAGATAGGGAGACAGAAGGTGTCATAGGGCAGGGATAGGAAATGGTTGAGACTCTCAGGGTTCAACAGAATGTTTGCCAAACTGCAGATGGATTTGGGAAAAGGCTTTCTCGGGTGGTATTGACTCTACCCTGTAATGCACCAAAGGCAAATAGATGACACAGGTGGCACCAGGTTCCCTCCCACACCCAAGACAGACATTACAAATGAGTCACAGCACTCTTTACTGCTGATCTTATATTGGGCTTCAGAATCCCTCTCCTGCCCTCCTAGCAGCCATTACTAGTCAATAGGTATTGGTACTCAGGAGGTAACCTCTTTGCCATCCTTTCATTAGCCAGAAGACCTGTTTCACCTGTTGCCACCTGTGTGATGTGACAGTCACAAAGCTGGTCAGAGAATTCAAGCATTCTTGTCTAGATTTTTCAGTGGCCTGGAGGAGTCCAAAATCAGAGGTACTTCCCAAGTAGTTGAGCCAGGAGCTGTCAGCTAGAAGGGGAAAAAAAAGACTGCCTTTTTGGGCCCTTTTATACAAGAAATGAAAATGTTGTGTTTGCTTTATCATCAATTCTTCAGCTAACTGTTTGTTCTTTTTCCTTCTGTTTTCTTTCTATAAAGAAATAAAGAGTTTAAACATAGGTAAGACAAAAAACTCTTTCCCGTATAATTTGATATGGTTCGTTTGCTTCCTTGTGTTTGCTTTTTGTTTTGTGCTCCTTGTGTAATGTTGTGTATTTTTATGTACCAAATATAGTAACTTTTTTATGTGCTAATTGTGTGTTGTGGATATGATAAGCTTTAGCAATTATGAAATGCAGTCAAAAAGCAACCAAATAAGCTGACAGTAATTAGAATTTCCGGGAGATGCAAGTGCAAGATAATGAACCCTCAGCGAACTTTTATCCCGACTGCTCAGTACGGTCCATAATTGGGCTAAACAGTTGAGGCAAACTTCTGGCTTTTGTAAATGCTGGACTGGGTTCACAAAAGCTTTAATGAACTGGAAACGGGTCAAAAACTCATTTTCAACTCATTAATATTTTTTCCCCTGGATATATGGTCATTTAAGAAAAAAAACAAGTTAATTGCCAATCTGCTGGTCAGAACAAATCCAACAGTCAGATGCATTGGGAATTTTCATGGAGTTAAATCACTTTTAAGTAGTATGAAGGATATAAACCAAGTACTTTTTGTCTAAATAACCTTTGTCATTCAACTGCTCCAGGTTATCATTTAAAACCATATTGGTATAATTCACATATATAGTGTAGAACAGGCATGCATAGTTACGCATAGGGCTCTGGGGAGCTTCCCATTACAAAGTTAGGAAAAACTCCAGGTTGCCCGAGGTTGCACTAAAATGGAAGAAAAGTGACCCTTTTATTTGGAAGAAGAGAGAAAAAGAAAACATATTTTAATATTCCAGGGAATGCTTCTTCTTACTTCTTGAAATGAAACATGAAAGGGGCTTCTTCCTGATGTTATGTGAGAATTAGACATAGAGTAGAGACAAGTTGTACAAGATCATCAAAGTCAGTAGAAAAGCTATGCATATGAGCTCTTGGCCTCTTTCACCAGTACTCCCAAACTAGCTGCTTATAGACTGAGTCAAATAAAAAAAGGTAACAATGCCCTGGAAGGACACCCCCCCCATTCAAACTCACATACCCCATTTGACCTTCACCAGAGCCACATATGTGGAAGCATGGCTGTCCATCTACCTGAGAGTCTTCAAGAATCTTGGTGGGAATAAATATGACACCATGGGGGAAGAATAAGACCCCAGCAAGAACTGACCCCACATACCCTCAAAAGTCTGCTCTTCTACCAGAATTTTTGAAAAGCCTCTCTGAATCGGGTTCCCTAGAAAGTCCAGAATTAATTATCTTGCTCATAGATAGGCACAGATGTGCAGTGCCCTGATCCTTCTGTTGATCACGCCAGCTACTATTCATTCAGTAACAAAGTACAGCATCTAATTAAAAAATGGCATGAAGTTTTCCCTTTCTGCCCTAATTTGTTTTGCATATGTGGATATTCTCTAAAGACTTAATAGCCAAAAAAAAAAAAAAGAAGAAGAAGAAGAAGAAGAAGGAAGGAAGGAAGGAAGGAAGGAAGGAAGGAAAGAAAGAAAAAGAACCTTGGTAGCCTACTCTTTTAAACTAGTTATCTAGGCTGGAATTTTAGAAAGACCTTGACTTCTAGTTCAATTATGTGTCTTAATAGCAACCTGAGGAGAAAGTGGAATTAAAGATGGTCTCGATTCACAAATTGTTCCTAAAATAGCTTCCTAGTTCTTTTCTTCCTTAAATCAGGGAAGAACCCAAATGGGGGTGTTTTAATTAGTAATTTAGCAGTTAATGTCTACAGGACAAATGCATCCAACACTATTGTCACCCTCACTTTTCCTTCACCTCTCCCATCCCTTTTCCTCCCGTAATTCCAAACTACAATGGAAAAATAACTGAAAAACAAGAGGCCTGTGCTCATTTTTGGCATGTGGCATCAAAACCTTATCTACCACACTAGGGCAGAGAGGCATTCAGTAGAGGTATCCTAGAGGCAGTGATTGTAACAACCAGTATAGGAATAGCATAAGCACCTATTCTGGTCTCAACCTCCAACAAGTAACAGACACTGCAAAGGGAAGAAACTGTAGGCTTTGAGCCAAAAGGGCATGAGCAATTATCTGATTTCTTCATTATCCAAATAAGCAATCTATGACCCAGAATGGCCAAAAGACTTAGCTCAGGTCACCAGCTGGGTCAGCCAGTGTTGAGTTTAGAGTTTCCCATGTCTTAGTCCTGTCCTAATCAGCAACATATAAGGCAGCTAGATGCACGGCAGAGAAAGAGGTCCAGGTCTCTGAGGCTTAGTGCCTTTCAATTACATTTCTCTCATACTAGGGTATTTCTCTCCTAGTGTGGCTTAGGGCCCTGGCAAATCTTGGTCCACATCTGTGACCTCACTATTACTCAAAATATGAAAACTGTATCTCCTCCCTCAGTAATCCAGATTCTGGGTGTGATACCAGCTAGACATCAAATTTACCCTCCCCCCTCCTCCAAAAGCCAACTTTATTCATATCCACACTGAGAAATAGTGGAAAAGATGTGAGGCTGAGGATTGGTGGTCTCTCAGGGAGCCCCCCAGTCTTAATGATCTAATAGTACCCTGGAGGCATTGAGGAAGCATGAACTAAAAAGAAAACCTTGTCTCATGGAAGTGTTCCTCAATCCCACTTGAGAAACATATCAAACCCATAGGGGGAAATAAAGATTGATACACACAAACACAAACACCAAAGCAGGACCAGAGTGGGACCTTTTGTACCAGCTAAATGAAGCAGTGGTGTTTTAGTACGATTGAAATGATAAACTCTCTGCATAGCTTGAGAAGCTTAGGTCCAATTAAAAGTCACTAGCTAAGAGCCATGATATGTTGGAACACTCAGCTGTTATGTTAGATTCTTTCCAGTTCAATAAAGTGGAAAGACACTAGAAATGGTTAGAGTCTTGCAGGATTTTTGTCACCTCTTTGATCAAGTAGACCAGCTGCATAGCCCCCTTCTCATTTCTCTTTGTGCTTCTTCTAAAGCAACAACCCAGCACACAAGTACTATTTGGCAGTAGACCCCGTGTCCGGCTCTCTCTATGTGTCTGACACCAACAGTCGGCGAATCTACCGAGTCAAGTCTTTGAGCGGTGCTAAGGACCTGGCTGGGAATTCAGAAGTGGTGGCAGGGACTGGAGAGCAATGTTTGCCCTTTGATGAAGCCCGCTGTGGAGATGGAGGGAAGGCTGTGGATGCCACCCTGATGAGCCCTCGAGGTAAAGGCTACAAAGGAAGAAAGCCCCCTCCCCCAGAAGAAGCTTGCCACAAGCTTGGCTTTCTTCTTAACTGGAAGTGAACTAAGCCCAGGCAGTCCCAAATACAGCTTTCCCTACAATGGTTTAACTCTGATAGGTTTCTTTGGTGTGTGGGTGTTTAAAAAAAAAAAAAATGTGTTTATCCAAGGTAAACTTCATCACCCACATAGACAACAAATGGAAAATGGGGTGGGTTGCTCCTGGAGATTTCTGACTGTTGCCAGTCATAGTCAGAGGGAAACATTAGCTCCATGAGCCAGAGTGCCAACTGTGTGGGCTGGAGACAGAACAGAGCCCAGTGGGAGCCTCCAACCACTCTCAGATGTTCATGTTAGACAATAGTGTGTATAGTCTTAAGCACAATCCCTGACATTTTCTGAGTGCCCAATAAATGATAACAGTTAAGAATGGGTATAATTTCCAAGGACCTGGGATTGGGGGGAGGGGAAGTGTTCTCAGAACCAATGGATCTCTGTTTGAAAAGGACCAAGGATACGTAGGGTTAAAGACCGATTGGTCCTTTGATGGCCCAATTCTTATTAGTATTTTTAGCTACCACTGAAGGATCTGACAGTATGAATTAAGAATGAGGAGCCTTGGGCTTGGGCACGAGGGTGAACGGGCCAACGAAATAGAAGCCACTGCATACATCTTACCAGGAGAGTGCTAGCACAGGTGTTCCCCCAGGGCATACCGAGTGGAGTCAAGGCTTAATTGGGAATGTTTCCTGGAGGATATATTTTGAATTGGGAGTCTATGACTACAAGAATCACTGTTTCTCCACCTCATTGTTGTAATTAGTTGTGAAGGGTATTCAAGTAATTTACTACCAATAATTTTTCAAGCAATGAACTTGGGAAATAACTTCTTTTCTGAAGAGAGCAGATGCCAAGTTATTTCCCCAGTCATTCATTTGCAGCCTTGGTTCATTTGCAGCCCAAAGTTCATTCTTCAATTGGGTGGTAATACAGCCAGCACCCCAGGAATTATGCAGGTCTCAGCACAGTACTCATGAGAAAGGGTGTTACCTTTAAAGGTTGAGAGCCACTGCTCTAAGACTACTAATCCATCCAGTGAGGTCCCTGGTCCAAGAAGATCAAGAAAGATAATGTCCAATAGGGCATCCCCACCTACACCGTCCTACAAGCCCTATTCCTTGCCAAGAGACATACTGCCACTGTTTATCTTAATCAGGTATTGCAGTAGACAAGAATGGGCTCATGTACTTTGTCGATGCCACCATGATCCGGAAGGTCGACCAGAATGGAATCATCTCTACCTTGCTGGGCTCCAATGACCTCACTGCTGTCCGGCCACTGAGCTGTGACTCCAGCATGGATGTAGCCCAGGTGGGACTTTCTTATTTCTCATCACTATGCCACCTCTGGTTCTTGGCCTGAAGTCTCACCTGCAAGCCTGTTTGGGTTGAAAGTGAAGTGGGAGGAAGAGATATAGATATGGATTACAGGTTTGTTTGAAGAAGGCTTGAGATGAAGTAGACAGCAAGATGGAATGAGAAATGTCAGATAGGAATGAGAGAGAGTGCAAGAGAAAAAGGAGAGCTGTGGAGGGGGAAGGAGGGAGTTCTGCTCAGAAAGTGGAGCTGGTAACACACTCCAGCCGTGGCAGATTACAGGGTAGGAGTTACTGTGTAATTACCTCTCTTACCCATCATTATTGCAGGTTTGAGAATGAACTATACTGTGTTATATGTCAATCAGAGCTTCCCTGTTAATCTGAAATGATTGCATCCTCACTATATAAACCTTTACTTTGTGCAGTAGTAAACTAAAGCAGAGCCATCTACAATATTCCTTCAAGTGATATTCCTTTAGTATGGGCTCCTTTGGGGGCAGAAAATAGAGGCTCACTCAAATGTATAGCAGGAGAAACTGGATGTTATATGTTTGCCCTTCCTATAAGGGCCTGTTCCACGTTCAGTCTACCTCATTAATTTCATCTCAGATTCCACAGCAAACTGACAACTTGCCACTGAGATTGTTGCTTCAGTTTTGCGGAGAAGGTCCAGTTCATCAAGCAAATGCTCAACTCGTAGTTCAGTAGCCGACCTGTGCATTGGTGGCCCTTGGGTCAGGGCCACCTTCCAAACAGCATGGCTCCTTCTGTGCATTAGATAAAAAGTGCTGCCTCTAAATGAACATAGCCTCTTTAGTGAGCAGAGGATGGGATGGATTAGATTAGCCCCTTGTGCAGTGAATTACCTATACAACTGTACATGATGACTCTGACCTTGTTCCAATCATCTGGGGCTGAGAAAAGCATCATGGGTAGAGCTGGTGACCTACTGTAGCCACAGCAAATGATATAACAGATGCTTGCTACATGGCCTCTTCTTCATTGTGTACACTCGACATGGGCAGTAGGCAAGTGGTTTGATAATGGGCACTTCTCATACAGTGTGGGTAAAAAGTCTTTTTTCCCCAGCTGCGTAAGACCGATATACATGCCCTCCAGTTAAATGTTGGGCATATTAGAGGCTGCTCTTTAATTTGATGCCATGTCATCCACAGGTTCGCCTGGAGTGGCCAACAGACCTTGCCGTCAACCCCATGGACAACTCCCTGTATGTTCTTGAGAACAACGTCATCCTTCGAATCACTGAGAATCACCAAGTCAGCATCATCGCGGGACGCCCCATGCACTGCCAGGTTCCTGGAATTGACTACTCACTCAGCAAACTAGCCATTCACTCTGCTCTGGAGTCAGCCAGTGCCATTGCCATTTCTCACACTGGAGTCCTCTATATCACCGAGACGGATGAGAAGAAGATTAACCGTCTACGCCAGGTAACAACCAATGGGGAGATCTGCCTTTTAGCTGGGGCTGCCTCAGACTGTGACTGCAAAAACGATGTCAACTGCAACTGCTACTCAGGAGATGACGCCTATGCAACTGATGCCATCTTGAATTCCCCATCATCCTTAGCTGTAGCTCCAGATGGAACCATCTACATCGCAGACCTGGGAAATATTCGGATCAGGGCGGTCAGCAAAAACAAGCCTGTTCTTAATGCTTTCAACCAGTATGAGGCTGCATCCCCTGGAGAACAGGAGTTGTATGTTTTCAATGCCGATGGCATCCACCAGTACACTGTGAGCCTGGTGACAGGGGAGTACTTGTACAATTTCACTTATAGTGCCGATAATGATGTCACTGAATTGATTGACAATAATGGGAATTCCCTGAAGATCCGTCGGGACAGTAGTGGCATGCCCCGCCACCTGCTCATGCCTGACAACCAGATCATCACCCTCACAGTGGGCACCAACGGAGGTCTCAAAGTCGTATCCACACAGAACCTGGAGCTTGGTCTCATGACCTATGATGGGAACACTGGCCTTCTAGCTACCAAGAGTGATGAAACAGGATGGACAACCTTCTATGAGTAAGTACATTTGTAAAGTATTTCTCAACATCACCCTACCCTAGCTGGCAGCAGGATTGGCTGTCCACATAGCTTTTGGAATTATTTAGTCACATTGTCTTCCTGACTTAAAAGTCAACTTGTAGCCTCAGGATATTCATGTCCCCTCTCTCCCTGACTCCTGAGTGATTTGCACTATTGGGTCTCTGATATTGAACATCCTCCTTACAGGGGCTGGTGATTCCTTTTGCCTGCTTGCCCTTCCAGTTTCAGGATATTGGACATGCACGGCACCTGGGAGAGCAAGTGCTCATTAACTTTGCTGATTATTCATGTTTGCCATGGGTGCGGAAATTAGAATCTAAAAGGCAAGATCCTGGTGGGACTCCTGTAATTTGCCAGTAGGTCCAGCAACACACTTGATTGCACAGACAGGTAGATAAACTCTGAATTTCCTTCTTAGCAGAAGCAGATCAATAGAGATAAAGTGCTAGGTATATTAAAAGATGTGAGAGCTGGCCATATTTCCCCTAACAATTATCTCATACTTAATAGTCCTGCTGTTTGTTTTGCCAAAAAGCTGTTTTCTATCATTCCTGCAGGCAGCACTTGGTCACACTGCCTGTCACTGCTGCCAGTATTAACCAGTGGGATGCTGGTTGGGGAAAATTGCTAAGGGTGATTCCTTCAGTCACCGCTGAGACTGTGATGGAATTTGCAAGTATCTGACCCTCCTTGATGGTGAAGGATCCGATTAAGCTTGCGTTTGGAGTCCTTGCTTGCTTTCTGTCTAGGTGCTGCTGCTGGCTGAGAACTTAGTAAGGTGGGGAGGCGTTGTTGCAGAGGGAATGGGGGATGAGAGAGAGAACAGAAGACCCATTGTTGATAACTCCTAAATCCAGGAATGTTCACTTCCAGTTGGTAGGCAAATGGGTTTGGGAGAATGAAAAGGAAGCTGTTGCCACCTGCTGGAAATTTCCTGTATTGCAGAATTGCTTTCCCTTGCTCTCTTTTTTCTTTGGGCAAAGCTGTCTTTCTCAGATTTCTGAAGCATCCTAGCATCCTTCAGGGCACTGGGACTTGATCACACTTTACCAGTCAGTGACTCTGTCCCTGAAGGCACCGTCTGAGTGCCATCTTTAGCTCTCACACCAACTTAGGTTAAAACTATACTATAACCCAAATACCTCCTAGATTATCACATTTCCCGCTAGCAGTTCCACGTAAAGATCCAAGTGTATTTCAGGGATAATTTGTTGGCTGACATGATTGAGGACAAAACAGTGTCACTCTCAGGAGGCCAGTCTGAATTAGGCCTGACTTCTTAGAGACCATAATAAAGAAGCTCGGGCTTAGGTGCATCTTGACAGGCTAGCTCTAACTGGGGGAGTATTTTCCAGGAGTTCCTAGTTTAATTTAAAAAAAAAAATACACACACACACATATATATATATATGCAGAATGCTTTTTTTAAAAAGTTCATGAGTTTCATGTAAACCGCTTGATTTTTTTTCTCTCTTGTAGAGCTGCTTTTTTTGATAATGTAGATAAATCCAATTATCACAAATTCTCAATTATAGGAGTTCAAATGCATTAGGTTTTCTTGTTCCTCCTAAAAAGAGGGCTGATTCCTTTTGTTTTGTAGTAGTTTTACACATGGTCAGCTGGGAAAGAGCAGCCTGTCTCCATCCCTGAAAGGCACAGGACTGTACTTAAAATTACAACCACTCCTACATACACACACACACACACACACACACTCTCTCTCTCCCTCCTTTATTTTAATCCTTACCACTTGTTACCATCTGACATACTCTGTATTTTAAATCATGGTTTATTTTTGCCCTGTCCATCATGTACACATCATGGAGGCAGGGATTTTCATCCATAGTCATGTCCCCAGTGCTTTGAACAATGCCTGGCTTATAGTAGGCACTCAGTAAATACTTGCTGAATAAAATGAATCAAAAGCACCCTTTACCCCACATGGGCCAAGGCTGTAGTGGTTCTATTGAGTGGCCTTGAGATCCCATTATTGGAACTCAGAGCTCCTTCCAACTATGTGTAGACTTACTTGCAAAGAAATCTGATTCTGAAGATACTCCACAGGCAAGTAAGCACAGCTGTAGAAAACTTACTGTTCTTTGGAAGTTAAAGAGAAAATGTTTTTCTTCCTGTAGATCCTGAGATCTTGGCCTCAACCCCAATCCTCTGTTCCCCAAAAAGTAGACTCTCCAGTTTCTATTACTGTTCTCATGAAGAAGCACAGCAACCTACACCATCGTACATGTCCAGGTGCACTGGAATTAAAGCTTTGCCTGGATCCCAGATCATGGAACTCCTCATATAGTCTCTGCTTGGCTGCATGAGTTGAGGATATAGTCTGGTACCTAATAGTCCATTAGGCACCACATACACAAACACTTAGAAGTCTTTTATTTTCTAACTTGTTTTTATTGAGGTAAAACTGACATACTCAAGCATATAATGTAATGATTTGATATTTGCATATGTTGTGAAATGATCACCACTATAAGTCTAGTCTACATCCATCATATACAGTTACCAAAAATGTTCTCCTTGTGATGAGAACTTTTAGGATGTATTCTCTTAAAAACTTTCAAATATGCAATACAGTATTATTACCTATCACCATACTGTACATTATATCCCCACAATTTATTTATACATGGAAATTTGTGCCTTTTGACCCCCTTCACCCATTTTACTTATCTCCCATTTCAGGTAACCACCAAGATGTCCTCTGTGTCTATGAACTCAGGGTTTTGTTTGCTTTAAAGATTCCACATATAGGGACTCCTGGGTGGCTCAGCGGTTGAGCGTGATCCCGGTCTGGGGATCGAGTCCACATGGGGCTCCCTCTGGGGAGCCTGCTTCTCCTTCTGTCTATGTCTCTGCTTCTCTCTCTGTCTCTCAGGAGTAAATAAATAAAAATCTTAAAAAAAAGAAAAGATTCCACATATAAGATCATGTGTGGTATTTGTTTCTAACTTATCTCACTTAACATAATGCCCTCGAGTTCCATCCATGTTGTCACAAATTGCAAGATTTCATTTTATGGCCGAGTGGAATTGCTAAGTCATATGGTAGTTTTATTTTCAATTTTTTGAGGAACCTCCTACTGTGTCCCATAATGGCTGCTCTAATTTACATTCCTACCAACAGTGCACAAAGGTTTCCTTTTCTCTACATCTTTGCCAACACTTATTTCTTATCTTGATAACAGACATTCTGATAAGTGTGAGGTAATGCCTCATTATGGTTTTGATTTGCATTTCCCATTGATTGGTGGTGTTGAGCACCTTTTTATATATATGTTGGCCCTTTGTGTGTCTTCTTTATTCAGACTCTGTATATTCTTTAATCCAGTTCACCTTTTTTGCTATTGAATTGAATGAGTTCTTTTTATTTTTTTATATTAACCCTTTATCAGATATATGATTTGCACAAATTTTCTCCCATTCAGTAGGCTGCCTTTGCATTTTGTTGATGGTTTCCTTTACTGTGCAGAAGCTTTTTAGTTTGATGCAGTCCCACTTGTTTATTTTTGCCTTTATTGCCAAATCAAAAATTGACAAGACTGTCAAGAAGATTACCACCTAGGTTTTCTTCTAGTTTTATAGTTTCAGGTCAAGTTAATTTTTGTGTATTGTGTAAATAATGGTCCGGTTTCAGGATTCTGCACATGGCTGTCCAGTTTTCCCAACACCATTTATTGAAGAGACTGTTCTTTCTCTGTTGTATATTCTTGCCTCTGTGGTAAATTAAGTGATCATATACGTATGGGTTATATCTGGGTTCTCAGTTCTGCTCTGTTGATCTGTATGTCTGTTTTTATGTCCATCCGATACTGTTTTGGTTACTATAGCTTTGTAATATATTTTGAAATCAGGGAACATGATGCCTTCAGCTCTACACATCTTTCTCAATATTGTTTTGGCCATGAGGCATCTTCCCTGATTCCATACAAATTTTAGGACTGTTTGTCCTATTTCTGTGAATAATGCCATTGGGATTTTGTTAGGAATTACATTGAATTGTATCGACATTGTAATTTCTCCAGTCCATGAACATCTTTCATCAATGTCTTGTAGCTTTTTGTGTAAGAAGTCTTTTACCTTCTTGGCTAAAATTTTTACTAGGCTTTTTTTATTTTTATTTTTTTGATGCAATCATAAATGGGATTGTCTTTCAGCTAGTTTGTTACTAGCATATAGAAACACAACAGATTTTTATAAATTGATTTTTGTATCCTGCAACTTTACTGAATTTATTGGTTCTAACAGTTTTTAGGTTAAGTCTTTAGTTTTCTATATGTAATATATCATCTGCAAATAATGACAGTTTTAATTTTGATTTGGATGCATTTCTTTTGCTTCCTTAATTGTTCTGAAAGCTTTCAAGTTTGATGTTAGCTGTGGAACGTTCATATATGGCCTTTTTATGTTGAAGTACATTGCCTCTTTACCCACTTTATCATTAACAGATGTTGAAATTTGTCAGATCCTTTTCCTGCATCTGTTGAACCATCCTTGCATCCATGGAATAAATCCCATTTTAAATATACTGTTGAATATGATTTTCTACATTTAATTTAAATATGAATATGATTTGAGTATTTTTGCATTTACATTCATCAGAGATATTGGTCTATAATTTTCTTTTTGTGTGGTGTCCTTGTCTTGTTTTGGTAGCAGATTAATGCTGGCCTCATAAAATGGGTTTGGAATAGTTCCCCTCCTCTTCTATTTATTGGAAGAGTTTGAGAAGGATTGCTATTAATAAGTCTTTGAATGTTTGGTAGCATTCACCAGTGAAGCCATCTGGCCCTATAGTTTTGTTTGTTGGAATGCTTTTGATTACTGATTGAAACTCCTTAGTAGTAATCTCTTATGATCCTTTGTATTTCTGTGGTATCAGTAGTAACATCTCTTCTTTCATTTCTGATTTTATTTGCATCCTGTCATCTTTTCTTCTTGGTGAATCTAGCTAAGGGTTGTCAATTTTATCTCTTAAAAAACCAACTCTTAGTCTCATTGATCTTTTGTCTTTTTACTCTCTAATTCATTTAAATACCTTTTGTTTCTAGTCATAAAACACAAAAGTAAGGCATATTGGTTAGAAATAATTCCTAAAATATGGGAACACACAAAACACATTGTGTGACCCATTGTGTGATTTGACAAAACACATGCAGAAAAACTATCCTTAATGTTGAGATATCTATATTTTGAGAAAATTAATTCTACATAGACTCATTTTTCACCCCTGTATACTATCAGGGGAATATATTTTTCTGCTCCACTCTTTCTATTCAATAATATATACATGTTTTCATTCCAATAGATAGAAATCACTGTCCTCAACTTTGATGGCTTTAGAGGTTTTTACTTCATGGATAAATCCTTATTTAACAAATCTTTGATGAGTAATCATTTAGGTTATTCTAATTTGTCACTATTAGTAACTAACATCTTTGTTTACCTAAGAGGCAGTTTCCTTAATGGATAAGACGACAAAAGGGAGTCCCTTTGACCTGGAGGGCCTGACTCCCATCTGTGTTTACCTGGAAAATTCTGGTGGTATAACCCACCTATTGCCTAGAGCCCTGGGCAAATGATTTGGCTAGAGCCAAAAGCTGGGCTCCCTGTTCAGAGTCCTCCCCCTTCCCACCACCTTTGACCAACTGATCATGCAACTTAATGTGGTTCTGCTCTCAGCCTTCAAACATCCCCAGAAGCAAAATTTCTTACCATGTTTTCTCCAATCACTTACCATGTCTGCATTCCTTTATTCTAAAACCATTTATCAAGCACCATCTATATTTGCTTTTGTAGTCCTAAGAAACAAAGTCAAATAAGCCACAATGGCTCTGTTCACTAGCTGTCCCACACCCACATGCTGTACAAGCTTCAATTTCTATCATTCAGAACCCACCAACTTTGTCTTTATCCCCAGTCCAGGGGGAGTCACATGTAGAGCTCAAGCAAACTACTTTCTTTGCTTCACCTTCCTCCCCTTTCTAGTAACATCTCATCTGGGAAAGCTCAAAGGCTTCTACATCCAGACCTTAAAGGGCCTAAGCTTTCTACTCAAAATGGATCTTCCAGAGTGGGAAAATGTTCTACCGAGTGGAACAGCAAGACTTTTTGCTAAAGGAAGTGGAAAAAATAACTGCACAGTTATTTTAAGAAGAGGATAAAGATGATTTACATGAAGGAGAAGGGCCCAATATCAGGCAACTTTCTAGGATCAGAACTTGATCACCGGTATACCTAAACTTCAGTGCTCAAGTCAAGTCATTGGGAAAATGGTCTAAGGTGGCTGCCTGGGGAGCTGTGGTTTAGGGCTATAAACCCAGAGAAAGAGGTATAGGCAGCCAAACCTACTATGCTTGAGCCAAGGCATGGAGGTGGCGCTTGGCCCAGGGTGACTGTCCAGAGGACTATGAGTATAGAAGAGCAAGGACATAGATGGTCTCCAATGCCAGGTCTTGCTAATGGTACCATGGAGCCTCAGTGTGATATACTACCCAGCCACTCCACCTTCCAGTCTCTCTGGCCCTTGTGTAGTTCTAGGTGGTGGGAAAGGCTTCAGCTCTAATAAGTGTGCTCCTAAACCAGTGTGTCTGTCCTCCAGCTATGACCATGAGGGCCGCCTGACCAATGTGACACGCCCCACGGGGGTGGTGACCAGTCTGCACCGGGAAATGGAGAAGTCTATCACCATTGACATTGAGAATTCCAACCGTGATGACGACGTCACTGTCATTACCAATCTGTCTTCAGTAGAGGCCTCCTACACAGTGGTACAAGGTGAGCTCCCTTCCCACTAAACTCACCCACAGACCCCAAGTAAGACTCGGAAGACTTTCAGAGACTAGAGACGCCCATTAGCTTGCTATTTGAGTCGAGTGTCCACAGCAAACAAATTCTACAAGAGGTCAGTCTTGTAGAAAATGGCTTAATCAGATTCAGGAGAATGTCATCTATACTAAACGAAATGTCTAGAGATTTGGGGATGTCTATATATTTATCTGAAAATGTCAGTTGTCAGCCCCACTTGCTCTTACCTCTCCATCTTTAGCACTCCCCACTAACCCAATACACACAGTTACCTTCTCAAAGGTTATTTATCCCCTTGGGTTCACCTCTGCCTTTTTTGGTGCCATTCTGATCCTTCTTCCAAGTACTTGTTTGTTGAGTTGATTGTCCTGGAATCAGAGCCCTTTAGCAATCTCTTGCCAAGACTGGGATCTCAGAGGTTTCTGACCACCCCATAGTTACTAGTACTGTTTGACATGACACACAGTCCAGGACAAGCACAGGAGCTGGCAAGAAAGGGAATTGCGCAGATTAATTTTTCTTTTAATTAAGATATAATGTCAGTGGGCTAGCCCGTTGTCAGAGGATAAAAGTGTCCTCTCAGTAGATAAATGGTGACATTTCTGGACTATTATCCCACGACAGAGCCTGTTTCAATGACTCTATTTCTGCTCTGCCAAATGATTAATGATGTAGATTCTGTCTTTCTGCATGATGGCTGCAGTTGCAGGAGTGACAGATACACATTTGCTCAGTATCCCAAAAGCCAGCGTCTCAGAAGCCAGCCCAGCTGGACTCCTTTGCCCAAATAATCAGGAAGCAATATATCTATAAAAGGAGTTTCGGATTCACATTTCCTTCCTGGAACTTTTCGATAAGGAAAAAGGTCAGAAGTCTGATTGACTAGTGTAGATTCCCTTTGGGAAGATAAATGCATGTTATCAGCACCCACTAGCTCAGTCTACCTTATGCTGTTTGAATCTCTTCAGAGTTTTCTTGAGTAGAGGTGGCATCATAGTGGAGTCAGCAGCAGAAGCATGAGGGGCAGGAAGGTTGCTTTTTCTCTTGATCTGATTTGTAGCTAGCCCATCAACTTCAGGTGAGATGGCAGTAGGCAAAAGGAAAAAAAAAATTAGTCTTTCTTTTCCCATTTAAGCTAAAATATATATATGTTAAAAATTAGAGATTTGATTGACACAAATTGTGTAGGCAATAGACATCTTTAAAGGTACTATTAATAGTCTTCAGTGAGTAAAAGAAAAATATCACAGCATAATTATTTCTGGAGTGCCACATATTAATAATGTTTTTCTTTCCACGGATCAGTAGCATCTCTGCTACTCACCTTAACATTGTATGTGTGCTAATTGAAGGCAGCCTTACACTGACAGCTGCAAAGTACCATGGAAACCTATAAAAATAGGGGTTCTGTTCTCTTATGACTAATAGAGTGGATAATTTCTTTCCCTACCCCCACCCCCACTTACATTTCTCCAGATCAAGTGCGGAACAGCTACCAGCTCTGTAATAATGGTACCCTGCGGGTGATGTATGCCAATGGGATGGGTGTCAGCTTCCACAGCGAGCCCCACGTCCTAGCAGGCACCATCACCCCCACGATTGGGCGCTGCAACATCTCCCTGCCCATGGAAAACGGCCTAAACTCCATTGAGTGGCGCCTAAGAAAGGAACAGATTAAAGGCAAAGTCACCATCTTTGGCAGGAAGCTCCGGGTAAGTGGTTCCACCCAATCTATCACCTCAAAGTGGTAGGGGATACACCCTTTCCTCAAGAGTTGAGGAAATTGCCCAGGCCCCAAGCCTCCATTACTCCTTTCTTCCCTGGAAAAGATGAGTCTTTCCCTCAGAAGATAGAATCCATATCCCTCTGGGGGGGGGGGGGGGGAAGGAAGATAAAAAAATGGAAATTTACCTTACACCCTAGCGAGGGACAGCTTCAGTCTTCTTATCACACTTGCCATCTTCTCCCTCAGCTTTCACTCTTTGACCAATTTGGCAAACAACTTAGTGCCTGGTGCCTACTGTGTACTGAGTAATTTGATGAATACTGGAAAAACAAAAATCTTTAAAATCTTATAATGTACTCTTTACACTCAATGAGTTAACAGTCCAGTAGAATATATAGATGCAGAATAATTCAATGGGTTAAGTGAGAGGAGCATCCAGGACCTGATAGAATCACAGAGGAGATATCAGCCAGCCTAAAGCAATAAGGGAAGGCTTCCCAAGAGAAAATCACAAGCAACCCACTGTAGAAAGTTTTAACCAACCATAGCTTCCCCAGACTAGGCAGCTTACCAACAAATTACATCTTTTAAAAACTAACACACAAAACTCATTGAGGACTTTCATGATGCAAGCACCGTTAAATGCTTTACTTATTTTCAACAGCCCCATGGGGGTACTTACCTCTGTTTTTCAGATGAGGAAACACAGGTTCTGGGAAGCTACATAACCTGTGCAAAGGCACCCTGGCTAGAAAATGGCATAGCCAGGACTTGGTCCCAGTTCCATCTTTGTGTCTGGCTCACTTGCCAATATCCTTAACCACCAAGCCCACAGCTACCAGATTAAATTCTCAGTCATCCAGATAATCTGATTCCTGCCGTAGTCACTTATCTGGCATGAGGAGGGACTGATTCTTAATATCATGCTAACCCCTTTCCCCATGGCATGAAATAATTCTAGGGATCCCAGTCCTCATTAAATTCGGCACGTATTTACTGAACGCCTACTACAAGCTAGGCACTGGGGATCTACATGGCACACCAAGCAAAATCCTTACCCTCTTGCAGTTACAGTCAGGGAGTGGGGGTGGTAAATGGGGGAGATAGGGACAGGAGGGGCAGATAGTCAGTATACTAATAAATAAAGTAACTGCAGATTAAGATAAGCACTGGGAAGAGAATAAACAATGGAGCACAGCCGAGTTCAACTACTACTTTGGAATCACAACGCTTGAGTAGTAACTTTGGCCTCTTACTGCATTGAAATCTACCCAGGGGACACTACCTCTTGGCAGGGCCAGACCACTCCATATTAAGGTTCTGCTTTTGTCTAGTTGGAGCTTCATTCCTCACATTAGGTTATCAGCAGTCTCCCATGTTTTTCTTCCTGTGCTGGTATCTGCAAAGTTGCAAACGGCAGTATCTTCCTAAAGACAAAAATGAAATGAGATTAGTAGCTAAATCCTTAATGACTGGATTTCAGGGCTGTATAATTGATTTTTGATATGCTGCACTGTAGAAGTTGATTATAAGTAGTAATCGTGCCTTTTCTCTGATAAATCAGTTATGCATTTTGACTAAGTTTTCAAAATAAAGATAAATGTGGCCCTAAAATAAAATGGTTATAATCCCAACTCTGAATATTAAAAATCTTAATAATGATACTTGTGGTAATTAGCAGAAGTTAGGCACGCAAGTCTTATAACTGAATTTCTGCCAGGGTTAGATTTGCTGGCATCATGTTTATGCAAATCAAAACACAGCTTTATCTATCAACACCTCAACATTTAATTGTCTGGTGTTAGTTCCTGTAACAATAATCACATATCCATTTAGCTCTCTTAAATGAAAATCACTATGAGATTATAACAGGTTGAGTGGACTGAAAATGTAATTTGAAAATGAGGGAGAAAGCCTGGAATTTATTTGCATCTCATTTATTTTAATTCAATTCATAAATTGTTTAGTGAATGAAATAAAAGCAACTCTTGGAAATTGCAGGGGAGCAATTGAAAGAAGGTATAAAAGAAAGATGGAGCATGATGTGGATTAAGAGAACCAGGGAGTGTCCTTTTAGTCAGGCTCTTCGCGAGCCTAGGGCAGGGAAGTTTGCAGTTTCAAATCAAAGGTACCTTGGCCCACACAAGGCAAGCAGGCTCTTCTCTCCTTACCTCCAGTCCTAACGTTCTTTTCACTCTATCTTGAATTCCATTGTCAAATGGGGCCCTGAAATTTTTCATTCATTCGTTCAGAAGATTACTAGAATGGAGTCTTAGCAGAATGCTGCATTTTACAACTATAATCATTTTCCTGTGTATAACTAACTCATTTCTTTTTAATTTTCTCTTTAAGTCTCTTCTGTTTTGGGCTGCAAATTAAAGCAATATTATAATTAAAAAAAAAAAAAACATGTTTGCTAAGTGCTGACTATATGCCAAGCGCCATGGAGTAGACTAGAGAAAGAAAACTAAATCCTTGCCAGCAAGAAGTTTGCATTCCAGTGGAGAAGACAATGTGAATAGTGTGGTATAAGCTGTAATACAAGCAATGTCACAAGGAAAGCAATAGCTCGTTGCATCAGAAAAGGATGGACTGAGGCCAGATAACAAATAGGACCTCCAATCTCAGGAGCCAACCACATCACGGTCCCAATAATGAAAGGAAGCTTGTCCTAGGGGTGACTCACTGAACTTGCTGTCTTGTGATCCCACCACAGGAGGCAAGTGACCTTTAACGTTGCTCTGGAAGGACAAGGGGCTGAATGAGCAGAGCTCATTTCACCCACCCCAGTGAGAACACTTCAACTGAACTGCAAGAAAGCCTAGGAAGTGTTGTCTTTCTTGAATGGCTAAGGGAGAAAAAAAAATGAAAGAGTTGGTGAACACATAGCAAGGTCTCTGCCATCTCTATCAGGATGAGCTTCACAGAAGAATTGGAATCAGTTCTGAAGAGCAGTAGGAATTAGCCCAGCAAAGATATGGGGAAGGGGTGACCAGACCAAAAGTGCTGCCTGTGAAAGAGAGGTCAAAAAAGGGGAAGAGCATTTCAAGAAACCTTAACTCAGTTTGGCCAGAGGGAAGGGGAAAGTGTTACACTGTGGTACAAAGAATACATTGGCCAGAGGCAGCACATGGAACGGAATATTTTGCTAGGCTGACATTTATCCAGAGGACTGTGGGGAACTCTTCCAGGGTTTAATTAGCAGAGTGATGTGTTGGGATGTGTCGTCTTAGAAGACCTCTCAAGCTTTCTCAGGTGTGGAGGAAGATAGATTAGAAGGGGACAAGATAGGAAGAGAGGGACAGCATAGAAGCAACTGCAGTAATCCAAACAAATAACTAAATCACTAAAAGTAAAGAAAGAAAAGAGGGGGAGACATTTAGTACACATAATTAACAGGATTTGACAAGTAGCAGAGTTGCTGTATCATGCTCGCTTTCAAGGCTTCCTCTCGATAACCATATGGATTGGGAAACTGAGTGGCTATCTAGAATTTGTGAACTGGCATGCCAGGCTCTGTGAAGGAGAGAGGCTGGGGACTGAACCCCAAGACAGAGATGTGACATTCTGGTAGCCCCAGCCCTGCCTCTTGGAATGGGGAAGAAACTGTTGCTCCTTCGTTAAAAGTAGGGAATTTGTAGAGAATCTATGGTGCAGTAACGGAGGGTATCAAGCACTGAAGCAAACAGATCTACCTTTCTCAGGGACTGTCCAGCTCCTAGGAGTCTGGCTAAAGGAGTGATGTGAGGACCCTAGGCTCTGAGCTTCCCTAGAATTCAGAGGAAACCAAAAATCGCAATGAAGCTACCATGATAGACCAGTGCCCAGTGAAATTCTAAGCCACCTAAGTAGCTCTTTTTTTCAGCAACCCAGTCAGGGTCATCTCTTGGGTGAGGAAAGTGTCAGTGACATTTCCATATAGGTTGGTGAAATGTAAGATGGTGAATGGGTAGACCATCAAAGAACCATATCCTTCCACCAAAAGCTTTATGATGCTTCAGCAAAACTTAGAGTATTAGTCCCTTCTTCTTTGCCCAAACTCAATGTGAGAATAATTTTCATTTTGTCTCCCAAGAACATCTCAAGGAATCTCATTTGAAAGAGTCTTTTCCACTCCACTCCTTTCTCTGTTCTCTCGGGCCTTTCAAAAACACACGGAACAGTTGCAACAGGGCATCTGTAAGCTCCATAAGCACAGGAACCACCTCACCACTATGTCCCTGGTGACAAGTGCCATGTGGTAAGCACTCAGACAACAAGTGAGGAAGGAAGAAGTGATGACCATGCCTCCTGAGGGCTCCTTCTTAGAAGGTGCATATGTGTGAATTCTGCTCCCCCAACTCACCCAAAGCAGGAATGAGTTCACAAGCACATTTCCCCTATATCTGTCAGGAATCTTTCTATTGCAAAAGATAGGAAGCCCACTCAAACTAGAGTAATAAAAAAGGGCATTCATTGTCTTGCCTAATGGACCCCCACAAGCCCAAATGATGTCATCAGGCTGGCATCTCCCTCTCTTTTTCTGTCTTTCTCATGGTCCCCTTCCATCCCCCAGCATTATTTCTCTTGGCAGTTGGCCTCATTTTCTTCCACAGTAGACCAGTGACCTCTTCACACTGGGGAGTCAGAGTTGGCCAAAGGTGACTTCAGGCTGACATCAGCTTAGCTTAGTGAACATAGAGGAAAGGATCTCCCACAGCATTTATACTTAAAAACAAAATCACCTCAGGTGACTGACCTAGCACAGATCTATGATCAGCCAGTATTAGGTCACATGTGGACACATGTACCTTGTGTACATGATCACCTAAACGTGGGAAGCCATACAGAAAGAGGATGCTACACCCAAAGAAGGAAGGAATAGGTTAAATCACAAACATGCACACACACACACACACCCCAGATATATTCCACATTCTCCATCCCTCCAGAGACTGATCATAAGGCAAACTCCTGGCCTTGAGGATCTGTTTATGTATCATCCTCCCTCACTTTCACCTTCCACCTTCCCCACCAGCAAGTCTTCTTTCTAGATTTTTTTGGGAGAGCAGAAACCAGCCCCTTCTACTGAGATTTAAAACTACTGCTCCTTCCTGAAATGGATTCAGTGCATGATTGTCTCTGAACAGGAAGCATACAACCACCCTCCAGGATATTTCCTCTTGATTATGATTTACACAGAGATTGCAGAAGCAAGAAACAACTACATGTGTAGGCAGCAGAACAAAAGAAAAACCACTTCCAAGATATCTTCCATCATGATATTGGCATTAGTATCCTTCCCCAGAAGAGGTAGGAGTTAGTAATTTTGTTGAGGTTTCTATAGGATTAATATGACATTGCAATTACACACTGCTTTGTGTTAGTTTTACCTTTGTGGCAAATGACATTGACACAGGAGTGAGGTGGGAGGCAGCTGTACATGCAAACACACACGTGTGAACTCAGTTCTGCATGAGGCCCACTCAAGTAGCTCTGCTAATATTCACAGTTACCATGAAAGTGTGAATTTTACCAGCCCCTTCCTGCCAGTGTTTTCACTCTGCACCAATATTTTATGTTTCAAACATCTATGCGTCGGCACTGTATGACTCACTCAGTGTATACTGGTGAACAAAACAGACAAGACTCAGTGTTATATTATGAGCAGTGCTTGTGCAGACAGGACTTGTAATAAATTTAATATCAGCTTAAATAATATATCATTAGAAGGGCAAGCCTCTGCAAACGCATTAAGCAATGTGTTCCCCAAGCAAGTATTACTTTTGGCTGACTTGCTATTTTGGAAGGTATGGTGGAAAAGTGGAAAGACCCTGTGCCATAGCAAAGAGAAACAGATAATAATCAAATAAATGGACATATAATATAAAGAAATTGTGATGGGAGCCATGAAGAAAAATACAGGGTGCAGATAAAAGGGAATATCTGATTTAGGTTAGGCCACTCTAAGAAAATAGACATTTGAGTTGAGAACTGAAGAGTAGGAATTTTCCAGACATGTGATGGGACGCAAGCCTCCTATGCTAGTGTATCAGCATGTGCAAATGCCCTGAAGCAGAAGAGACCGTTGCTTATATCCTAAGCAGGAGAGCTAGTGTGGCTGGAGCAAACTAACTGGGGGCAGGGTCAAGGAGAAAGGCCCTTAGTGACCCTGGGAAGGATCTTAGAAATATGCAAGTCCTCCCCAGATGGACACATTGGCGAATGCAAAGGAGCATTCATCTGCAGACTATCTACCTTCCTTCTCAGAGGCTGAAGATGTGCAACATACTTGGATTCTGGAAAGTTCAGGTTGAGAGGTGACTAGTACAAGCCTGTTCAGGTCATCCAGGCTGAGCCTACATACCAGATGCCTCTCTTGTCTGCCATATCTGTACCAACAGACCACCCACCTCTATTAGAATATTCCCACAGCATCTGAAATGAAGTTGTCTGCCTGAGCAGGGCCTTTGCTTACTACTCAAGCTTTCACTTGCTGACCTCCTCATCTGGAATATTCTCCCCAACTCTTCTCACCCTCACTTGTAAAGTCTTAGTCATCTTTGAAGCTCCCACTGAGATAGCACTTCCTCTAGGAAACAGTCCTTGTGAGCCTAGTCCTAAGTGTCCTTCCTCCTTCCCGTAGTTTCTTCCCTGTGTTTACTCTCATTATAGCTCTAATGTTTTCACTGTTGGCTCATGTGTCTTTACCCTCCTCTGTAACTTCCATAAGAGCAAGGACCATAAATGTCTTGCTCTTTTCTTAAAAAAAAGATTTTATTTATTCATGAGAGACAGAGAGAGAGAGAGAGAGAGACATAGGCAGAGGAAGAATCAGGCTCCCTGCAGGAACCCTGATGCAGGACTCGATCCTGGGACCCTGGGATCATGCCCTGAGCCAAAGGCACTCAACCACTGAACTACCTTGCTCTGTCCTAAGTGCTGATCACAGTAGCAAGCATATAGTAAGTGCTCAGTAAATATTTAGTGAATGAATGAATGGGATTTTAGGTTGATGTCATGAAAATCCACTCTTTCCAACCTCTATTAATTCCAGGTTTGGGGAGCCTCCCAGAATGACTCTAAATGCTCTTTAGAATGAAGTCCATTATTTGGAGATCACAGATGTCCCAGTTATATTCTCTCTTCCCAGTTTTCCATATTAGAACATTAGATCATCAGAATTGCCATGGTTCTTATAGTGGGTATGATTCAACCCCCTTATTCACTAATATTTGCTGAGTACCAAGCACTTTCAAAAATAATATGGACACTAAGAAAAATACAGTCCCCACCTATCAGAAGCTCACAGGCCATTATAGATAAGGAAACTGAGGTATTAAAGGTAAAAGACTGCTTTGCAGTGACTGACAAAGCTAATCAGTGTCAAAACTGCAACTCAAATTCAGATCTTTCCACCTTTCTATTTCACCATCATCCAAAACAGCAAGTCATCCAAAAAATAATGTTTGCTTAGGGAATACATTATTTAATGTGTTTGCAGAAGCTTACCCTTCTAATTATGCATTATTTAAGCTAATATTAAATTTATAGCAAGTTGTTTTGTCTGCACAAGCACTGATCCCAATGTAGCATTGAGTCTTGTTGTATGGCAACTGGAGAGAGCTGCTTTATAAATCCCAGAGGACTGACCCAGGAAGGAAATGAAGATGTCATCTAGCCCTGGCTTTCCCTCTGGGTAGGTGAATACCTAAACTCTCTAAGGCAGGAATTCAGTTTTTCAATATCTCCAGCCATGGAAAATCTCATGCCCTCCCTCCTTCACCTTTTTGGGGTTTCCCACACTCCAAACATGACAGGCAAAATATTCCTCAGTAAGCTTCACTGAAGCCTCTCCTGCTGTGCTCCAATGCCTTTTCCTGGAGGGGATCCAGCCCGGTGTTAATTTCCTCCTTCATGTTTCTCAAATCACCAGCTCCCGTCATTGCCCCTCGAGCTAAGTTAGAGTCACTGGTTATGGGCCCAGCAGGGCCGTTTTGACGACAGCGTTTCCTTTTCTCAGGGTTTTTTACGAGCTTCCTTGTGACAGGCCTGTGCTTGGTGAGATCAAAACATTCTGGGGGGAGATTCCATAGGGGAAACTACTTCCCAAAGTCTGCCCTCTGCAAAAATAAAAACCATGCTAAATAGCTGAGTTTTATTAACTGGGGAAGCCAGGCTGAGGAAAATGCCCGATAATTAAAAATAATGGCTTCCTTACAAACACAAAATTGTATTAATTTAAAAATTGGTTTCTCTATCACTGAATACCTACCAAGCTGGCTGGGAAGGGAATTGTGCTGATCCTGGCAGTGAAAATAATTCAAAATAACTTTTATGTTCTCCAGGAAGCCTCAAGGTTAATTTAAATATTGTTAGATGGGTAATTTAATTCAGAATAAGAGAACAGTGTGGCTAAATTAAAGCTCCTGCACACTCTAAACTGGGGGCAGATGCCCAGGAAGGACTGAGCATGCCTGTCCAACCCCCGCAACATCCCACAACCCACAGATGAGGTACCTCCTCTTCACAAATCGCACCCTTATAATTAAAGATACTTGATTAGATCACACAACAGGCCTGAACTTCTTGGCTTAGCTCCCAGTAAATTTATCATATTTAATTATTAGAAGGATTGGGCATTTTAATAGAAATTATACATTTCAAAAGTTAACGCAGAGTGACAGGACCAAGATGGCAATATAAATTGTCCCTGACTTTGCTCCCCCCTCATAAGAATAACAACTGTTGGTAGACAAGACACCACTGAGACAATTCTAGAACATGGGAGTGAGGCTAAAGTTTTCCCCTGAACCACAGAGACCAAGACAGATTGGATTAGAAGGCTAAGAGGAACAGCTACACACTGACCACATTGTCCTTCCCCCAGGTCAGTGTCACAGCGTGCAAAGAGCTCTTCTGTGGGCCTTCAGGTCCTCTGGAGGGAAAGAGAGCCCAGAAGGGACATCCAGCCCCACTATACAACACACACACACACACACACACACACACACACACACAGTATTCTGGGTTACTTTGTGAAATCCCCTACTCATGTCTTGCCCAACGGTGACTACAGGAGAATCCACATGGCTTGGCCCCTAGGAAACTGATTACAATAGAGAAGAAAGGAGAAGCTTGCAACAGCCAGCACATGGATCTTGGCAGACCAAGTTCCTACCCACAGAGCCCAAATAGTACTCCCAATCAGCACCTCATTTGCAGAGCCAAGCTATTGCTGCAGTCTGACTATGGAATTCAGCAGGGTGCAAATTTGCCTGATTCAGGTCCTTAAATGAGGAGTCTCACTGGCCCTGGAGCCCCTGCCCATGCACTACTGAGTATGGCTCCCAGCCCAATTTGACTGGAAGGACTGGTGAAAACTCCTAAAAGCTGAGTAGCCCAGTAGTGACAAGTTGAGAGGAAGGCAGACAGAGCCGATCACCCCCAGAACAAAGCCAGTACCAGACAGGAAGAGTTCCCCCGCCTATGCCCACAAAGAAGTTAGTTTACAACTCCACTCTGTTTAGGATAACCCCTGGCTACTCCCAACCAGAAAGCCCATTCAGAAAATTTTGAAGGTTCTTAGAGTGGGCCCTCCCACTGTACCAGGCAAAGAAGCTGAATCAAAGCCACACCCACTACTGAGGGTAACTTTCCCCCTGACTGGCCAGAAGGGCTGGTGGAATGCCTGGAGGTTACTTACCTCAGCAAGCTCAAGCCAAAATGCAGGCACACAAACTGATAGGCTACAGAGCAAAGCCAGTGACTCTATTCAGCCAGGGAACTTGGAGGAAGAGTTGGCTTGAATCAAGACCACAAAGAGCCTTGCAAGGTTTGGAATTAGTCCTGCTGCACCTAGACAAGGAAACTAATTCATAGCTCTGATTATTGCTGAATACAGCCTTCAGCCTGCTCTACCATGGAACCTAACCAGAGCACACAGAAAGCTGCATAGCCCTTCTTACAATGGCACTTGAAAAGAAAGCACAGCTATCTTTCCCCAACTGAAGAACAAAAAGAGTACCCTCAATCAAGACAGGGAATTTAGTGCAAATTCTTCCCTGATTTGAGTCTCCAAACAACAAGCTTTGAAGGATTTAGCTCCCATCCTGTTGTCCTTCCAGGGCAGAGAAGTTAACTCATAGCCTATATAACTATATTCTGACTGAATATAGTACCCAGTCCCAGCAGTCTAGTAAGTCTGACCAAAGAACTGAGGAACCATGGTGCCCATCCTACAGCCTCAACTGGACAAAGAACCAAGACAATAGTCCATACCAACTATTGTCAGCCAGCAGCACACTTCCTCACCCCCTCACCCTGACCTCAAAGTTCAGGCAGTTGCCTTGCCCAGAAATTAACCCTGAAGCAAGACATTCCTGCCCAAGGACATTACCAGCAGGCACATCCAGAAACCCAAACTGGGCTGACTAATGAAGAATGGCCTCTACCAAAGCAAATCTTTAAAATCTTGAGGAGGAGACTACATACTCAAATGTGCAGATACAAATGTAAGGAATTGAGGATCACAATAAATCAAGTAAATGACACCACCAAAGGAAACTAATGAAGTTCGTATAACTGACCTTAAAGAAATGGATATTTATTAACTGTCAAAGAATTAAGAATAGTCCTCTTGAAGTTTAGAGAACTATAAGAACACTTAGACAAGACAACTGAACAAAATTAGGAAAATGATGAATGAACAAAATGAGTTCAATGAGTTCAACAAAGAAATAGAAACCAAAGGGGGGGTAAAAACTAGACCTGAAAAATACAATGACTGAAGAATGCAGTAGAGTGCTTCAAAAGTAGACTTGAGGGGTTAGCCCCGGTGGCGCAGCGGTTTAGCGCCGCCTGCAGCCCAGGGCGTGATCCTGGAGACCCGGGATCAAGTCCCACGTCGGGCTCCCTATATGGTGCTTGCTTCTCCTTCTGCCTGATTCTCTGCGCTTCTCTCTCTTTCTCTCTGTGTCTTTATGAATAAATTAAAAAAAAAAAAAAAAGTAGACTTGAGAGCAGCCTGGGTGGCTCAGCAGTTTAGTGCCACCTTCAGCCCAGGGCGTGATCCTGGAGACTTGGGATCGAGTCCCACATCGCGCTCCCCCTGATTCTCCCTCTGCCTGTGCCTCTGCCTCTCTCTCTTTCTCTGTGTGTGTGTGTGTGTGTGTGTGTGTGTGTCTGTCATGAATAAATAAATAAAATCTTAAAAAAAAAAAAGTAGACTTGATCATGCAGAAGGATCAATAACCTGGAAGATAGGACATTTGAAATTGCCCAGTAAAAAAGAAAAAAGAATGGTAGTAAAAAGAAAAAAGAATGAAAAGGAGTGGTGAAAGCCTACAGAATTTATGGGACATATTCATAAGAAACAATACTTGCATTAGGGGAATTCCAGGAGGAGAAGACAAAGAGATTTATAGTTAAAGCAACTATAAATCGGCTGAAAATTTCTCAAACCTGGAGAGAGAAATAGACATCCATGGGGCCCAAAGGCTCCCAAATACTTGAACATAAATAGGCCAACACCAAGACACATTATAATTATATTGTCAAAAGTCAAAGACATGGAGGTGCCTAGCTGGCTCAGTCAGCAAAGCATGCAACTCTTGATCTTGGGGTCATGAGTTCAAGACCATGTTGGGTATAAAGATTACTTTAAAAAAAAATCAAAGACAAAGAATTTTGAGAGCAGAAAGAAAAAAGAAGTTCTGCTCAAGGTAATATAGACTTTCCTGAACAAACAAAACCTGAGGAAGGCACTATACCTGCCTTCCAATAAATGCTAAAGGAAGTTCTTTAAATAGAAATAAAAGGATCCTAACTCATATAAAAAAAAATTTAAAAAGATGGCCACCTGGCTGGCTCAGTGGGGTGGGTCAAGCATGTGACTCTTAATCTTGGAGTTGTAGGTTCAAGCCCCATGTTATGTGTAGAAATTACTTAAAAACAAAATTTAAAAAAATAAGAAATTATAAAACTCCTTTTAATGGTAAATATGCAGTCATTGTTAGATTCTATAATATGTTAATGGTGGTGTGGAATTCACTGGTGAATTCTACCAAATATTCAAAGAATTAATACCAATCCTTCTAAGACTCTTCCAAAAATGGAAAAGGAACAAACTCTTCCAAACTCCTTTTATGAGGCCAGCATTACCCTGATACCAAGATTAGATAAGGACACTACAAGAAAAGAAAACAACAGGCAATATCCCTGATGACCATAAGTGTAAAAATTATCCACAAAATATTAGCAAACCAAATTCAACAATACATTAAAGGGTTATACACCATAAGTAAGTGGGGGTTTTTATCCAGAGATACAAATATATTTCAATATCTTAAAATCAGTCATCGTGACATATTATATTAACAAAATTAGGAGATCCCTGGGTGGCTCAGCAGTTTAGCGCTTGCCTTTGGCCCAGGGCGTGATCCTGGAGTCCTGGTATTGAGTCCCACATCAGGCTTCCTGCATGGGGCCTCCTTTTCCCTCTGCGTGTGTCTCTGCTTGCCTCTCACTCTCTCTCTCGCTCTCTCTCTCTCGCTCTCTCATGAATAAATAAAATCTTTTAAAAAATTAAAGATAAAAATCATATGATTATCTCAATAGATGCAGAAAAGCACTGACAAAATTATACACTTATGATAAAAACTCTCAGCCAAGCAGGTAAATAGGGAATATTGTTCAACACAATAAAGGCCATTTATGAAAAGCCCACAGTTAACCCCAAACTCAATGGTGAAAGCTGAAAGCTTTTCCTCCAAGATCAGGAAAAAGAGAAAGATGCCCATTCTCACTTCTCTTAATCACCATAGTACTGGAAACCCTAGCCAAAGCAATTAGGCAAGAAAAAGAAATAAAATGCATCTGAATTGAAAAGGAAGAAGTAAAACTGCTGCTATCTGAAAATGACATATTATGTATAGAAAACCGAAAAGACTCCATCAAAAAACTGTTAGAATAAACAAATTCAGAAATGTTACAGAATGCAAAAAATCAATACACAAAAATCTGTTGTAGTTAAGGAACTATCAGAAAGAAATTAAAACTAAAATCTCATTTATAATTACATCAAAAAGAATGAAATCATTAGGAATAACTTTAATGAAGGAGCTGAAAGACCCATACACTGATGCAGCACACTGTGGGATCCCCCAGCTCTGCCAACTCCCACTGCCATTCTACTAGGGCAATTCCAGAGCCAAGCACCCTGAGACACCCTCCCTCCCCCAGCCCATGCCTGCTTCAGCTCAGTTTTCCTGGCAGGATAGCCCCAACCCAAAGCACCCCAAGACCCCCTGATCTGTACCCTCTCCAGCTCCAGCAATCCTGCCAGGAACACACAGTTTACACAGGGGATGTTTCTACATAAGGCCACTCTTTCAAGATTAGGACAGATGGCAGTTCCACCTAATTCATAATAAACACACAAACTCAAAATGGGGAGACAGAGGACTATGTTTTAAACAAAAGAACAAGATAAAATCTCAGAGGGGAAAGAAACTAATGAAATAGAAATAAGTAATTTACTTGAGGAAGGGTTCAAAGTAATGGTCATAAAGATGCTCACTAAATTCAGGGGAAAAAATTAAGGAATACAGCGAGAATTTCAACAAGGAGTTAGAAAATATAAGGAAGTAACAAACTAACAACTGTAACAAACAGTCACAGAGCTGGAGAATGCAATAACTGAATTGAAAATTACACTAGAGGGTATCAGCAGCAGACTAAATAATATAGAACAAATCAGCAAATGAAAGACAAACAGAAAAGTAAAGAAAATAATTTTTTTAAATGAGAATAGTTTAAAGGACCTCTAAGACAACATCAAACATACTGATATTTACATAGGGGTTCAAGAAGGAAAAAGGAGAAAGGGGCAGAATATGTATCTGAAGAAATAATTGGTGAAAACTTCTCTAACCTGGGAGAAAAAAAAAACAGACATTCAGCCCCAAGAAGACTATAAAGTCCCAAACAAGATGAACCCAAAAAGATCCACACCAAGAGACATATTATAATTAAAATGGCAAAAGTTAAAGAGAAAATCTTAAAGGCAGCCACAGAAAAATTTGTTAGAAGAAACTTTGCAGGCCAGAACAAAGTGGTAGGATATTGTTAAAGTGCTAAAAGGGGGGAAACTTGCAAGCAAGAATACTCTACCTGGCAAGATTATCACTCAGAACTAAGGGAGATATAAAGTGTTTCCAGCAAAACAAAAGTTTACAAAGTTAATCACCACCAAACCAGCCTTATAAGAAATGTTAAAAGGTCTTCTTTAAGCCAAAAGGAAAAGACCATAACTAGAAATAAGAAAAAATATGAAAGAAAAATATCTCACTAGTAAAGGCAATAAATCAGCTACTTAAAAAGTGTAAAGGTTAAAATACAAAAGTATTATTTTCAACTATAAGTAGTTAAGTGATGCACAAAATTAAAATATGTAAAATAAGACATCAAAATATAAAATTGGGAGAGGGCATAAAAATGTGCTTTTAAAATGTGTTCAGACTTACACAACTATCAACTAGTAATATACACATATGTGTAAATATGCTATATTTATGAACCTCATGGTACCACAAACCAAAAACCTACAATACATAGACAAAAAAAAAAAAAATAAGGAGAAATGATCCCAAATATAACACTAAAGAAAAACCATCAAACCACAAGAGCAAGAGTAGAACTACAAAAACAATAATTAACAAAATGGTAATAAGTAAATACTTATTGATACTTATTTTAAATGCAAATGGACTAAATGCTCCAATTAAAATATACAGGATGGCTGAAGAATTAAAAAAAAAAAAAAGACCCATCTACATGCTGCCTACAAGAGACTAACCTAAGACCAAAAGACAAATACAGACTGAAAGTGAAGGGCTGGAAAAAGATATTCCTGGTAGATGGGGAATAAAAGAAAACCGTTATAGCAATACTCTTATCAGACAAAATAGACTTTAAAACAAATACCATAACAAAAGACAAAAAAAAAGGCATGATGTAATGATACAGGAGACAATACAGGAAAAGATATAACATTCATAAAAATATACACAGCCAAAATATGAGCACCTAAATATATGAAGCAAATATTGATAGACATAAAGGAGAAATTGGCAGTAATACAGTAATAGTAGGGAATTTTAATACCCCACTTACATCAATGGATAGATTATCCAGACATATTAATAAAGAAACATTGGTCTTAAATGACACATTAGACCAGATGGACTTAATAGATATATTTAGAACATTTTATCCAAAAAAATACAGAATACACATTCCTTTTTAAGTGAACATGGAATATTCTCCAATATAGATCACATATTGGGCCACAAAACAAGTCTCAATATATTCAAGAAGACTGAAATCATATCAAGCATATTTTCCTACCGCAATGGTATGAAGCTAGAAATCATTTACAAGAAGAAAACTGGGGGGAAAATACAAATACATGGAGACTGAACAACATGTTACTACACAACCAGTGGGTCACAGAAAAAGGAAATTAAAAATATCTTGAAGCAAATAAAAATGGAAACACAATTTCTCAAAATTCATGAGACAGCAAAGGAGTCCTAAGAAAGAAGTTCATAGCAATACAGGCCTACCTTAAGAAACAAGAAAAATTCCAAATAAATAATCTAGTTTTATATCTAAAAGAACCAGAAGGGAAAAAAAAGAAACCCAAAGGTAATAGAAGGAAGAAAATAATAAAGATCAGAGCAGATAGATATAGAAACTTTAAAAAATAACAAACTATTGGGGTGGCTCATTCAGCTAAGAATCTGCCTTTGGCTCAGGTCATGATCCCAGGGTCCTGGGATCAAGTCCCACATTGGGCTCCCTACTCCTCAGACAGCCTGCTTCTCCCTCTCCCTCTGCCTGCCACTCCTACTACTTGTGCTCTCCCTCTCTCTCTGTTAAATAAATAAGTAAAATCTTAAAAAGAAAAAAGAAAATAACAAAATATCAATGAAACAGATGTTTCTTTGAAAATATAAATAAGGGATCCCTGGGTGGCGCAGCGGTTTGGCGCCTGCCTTTGGCCCGGGACGCGATCCTGGAGACCGGGGATCGAATCCCACATCGGGCTCCCGGTGCATGGAGCCTGCTTCTTCCTCTGCCTGTGTCTCTGCCTCTCTCTCTCTCTGTGACTATCATAAATAAATAAAAATACATCTTTAAAAAAATATATATATATATATAAAATCAATAAACCTTTAGCCAGCCTTATTCAGAAAAAAAAAAGAGAGCCCAAATAAAAAAGGAAACGAAACAGAAGTTACAACTGACACAACAGAAATGCAAAGAATAAGAGATTACTATTAACAATTATACACTAATAAACCTGGAAGAAATGGATAAATTCCTAGAAATACATCTCCTTCCAAGACTGAACCATGAATAGAAAATCTGAATAGCCAGATTACAAGTAATGAATCCATAATTTAAAAGAAAATATAAACAAAAGCCCAGGACCAGACCATTTTAAAGGCGAATTAACCAAACATTTATTTTTTTTAAAGATTTTATTTATTTATTCATGAGAGACACAGAGAGAGAGAGAGGCAGAGACACAGGCAGAGGAAGAAGCAGGCTCCATGCAGGGAGCCCAATGTGGGACTCGATCCCAGGACTCGAGGATCATGCCTTGGGCCAAAGGCAGGGGCTAGACCACTGAGCCACCCAGGATCCCCAAATTAACCAAACATTTAAAGAAGAATTAGTACCTACCCTTCTAAAACTATTCAAAAAATTGAAGAGGAAGGAGTTCTTCCAAACTCAATTTATAAGGCTAACAATTACCTTGATCCCAAAACCAGACAGACACCTCAAAAAAAAAAAAAAAACCCAGCCAGTACCTCTGATTAGCATAGATGTAAAACATCTCAGCAAACTATTACCAAACTAAATTCAACAATATATTAAAAGGATCATAGACCACAATCAGGTGGAATTTATTCCAGGGATGCAAGGATGGTTAAAAATATGCAAATCAAACAATGCGATGCACCACATTAGCAACATGAAGAATAAAAATGATCATCTGAATAAATTCAGAAAAAACATTTGAACAAAATTCAGCATCAATTTATGACAGAAACTCTCAACAAAATAGGTATAGAAGAAATGTAATTCCATATAATAAAAGTCATCTATGACAAACCCACAGATAACATCACACTTAGGGGTGAAAAGCCACTTTTCTTCCAAGATGAGGAAAAAGACAAGGATGCCAACTTTTGCCACTTTTATCCAAAATAGCATTGGAAATCTTAGCCAGAGCTTTAGACAAGAGAAAGAAGGGAAATCCAACTTGGAAAGGAAGAGGTAAAACAGTCACTATTTGCCGATGTCATGATACTATACAAAAAAAAAATTCTAAAAACTCCACCAAAAAACTAATAAAATAAATGAATTCAATAAAAAGTCACAGGAGACATAATTAACATACAAAAATCAGTTGCATTTCTATGCATTAATAACAAGGTATCTGAGAGAAATTAAGAAAATAATTCCTTATAATTTCATCAAAAAGAATAAAATATCTAGGAATAAATTTAACCATGGAAGTGAAAGACCTATACTCTAAAAACTGTAAAACACTGATCAAAGAAATTGCAGATGACCCAAATAAATGTGAAGATATATCATGTTCATGGATTGGAAGAACTAATGTTACAATGTTCATAATACCTAACAAAATCCACAGATTCAATGAAATTATTGTCAAAATACCAATAACATTTTTCACAGAAATAGAACGATCCTAAAATTAGTATGAAACCACAAGACCCCAAATAGCCAAAGCAACCTTAAGGAAGAAGAACAATACTGGAGGTATCACACTCCCTGATTTCAAGATACAGTACAAACCTATAGTGATCAAGATAGTACAGTATTAACACAAAAATACATAGATCAATGGAACAGGATAAAATGCTCAGGAATAAACCCATATTTGTATAGTCCACTAATCTATGAATTACGAGGCAAGAATATACAATGAGGAAAAGACAGTATCTTCAATAAATGGTGTTGGGAAAACTGGACAGCTATATACAAAATAAGGAAACTAGATTCTTTCTTATGCCATACTCAAAATGAATTGACCTACAGGTGAGACCTGCAACTATAAAACTCCTAAAAGAAAATGTAGACAGTAATTTCTTGGACAACAGCCTTAGCAACATATATATATGCATATGTCTCCTTAGGCAAGGCACACAAAAGCAAAATTAAACTATTGGGACCACACCAAAATAAAATCTTTTGCATAGCAAAGGAAACCATCAATAAAACAAAAAGACAACATACAGAATAGAAGATATTTGCTAATGATATGTCCAATAAGGATATATCCAAAAAACATAAATAACTTACACAATTCAACTCCAAAATAATAATAATCCAATTTAAAAATGGGAAGAGGACTTAGACATTTTTCCAAAGAAGACATATGACATATGACAACAGACACATGAAAAAGATGCTCAATATTACTAATAATCAGATAAATGCAAATCAAAACCACAATAAGATATCATCAGTCAGATTAACTAGTATCAAAAGATAAGAAATGGCAAGTGTTGGCAAGGATGTGGAGAAAAGGGAATTCTTATGCACTGTTGGTAGAAATGAAAATTGGTCCAACCACTGTGGAAAACAGTATGGTGGTTCCTTAAACTTTTTTAAATAAAAATACCATATAACCCAGTAATTCCACTACTGGATATTTAGCCAAAGGAAACAGAAACATTAATTCAAAAAGATACATATGCCCCTATATTTATTACAGGATTATTTACAATAGCCAAGATATGGAAGTAACCTAAGTGTCTGTCAATAGATGAATGAATAAAGATGATGTGACTGAACCATAAAAAAAAGAATGAGATCTTCCCATTTGCAACATTGATGGATCTAGAGGGCATTATGCTAAAGGAAATAAGCCAGAAAGAGAAAGACAAATAACATATGAATTCACTTATATGTGGAATCTAAAAAAAAATAAAAAATAAAAATAAAAAAACAATCAGAAACAGATTCATAAATATAGAACAAACTGATGGTTCCCAGAGGGGAGGGGGTTAGGGTAAAACAGGTGAAGGGGATTTTTTTTATTGGAGTTCGGTTTGCCAACATACAGTATAACACCCAGTGCTCATCCCATCAAGTGCTCCCGTCAGTGCCCATCATCCAGTCACCCCATCCCCCGCCCCTTCCACTACCCTTTGTTCGTTTCCCAGAGTTAGGAGTCTCTCATGTTTTGTCATCCTCTCTGATTTTTCCCACTCACTTTCTCTCCTTTCCCCTATAATCCCTTTCACAATTTCTTATATTCCCCGTATGAATGAAACATATAATGTTTGTCCTTCTCTGACTGACTTATTTCACTCAGCATAATACCCTCTGGTTCCATCCACGTTGAAGCAAATGGTGGGTATTCCTCATTATTAATGGCTGAGTAATATTCCATTGTATATATAGACCACATCTTCTTTATCCATTCATGCTTTGATGGACACCAAGGCTCCTTCCACAGTTTGGCTATTGTGGACATTGTTGCTATAAACATTGGGGTGCAGGTGTCTCGGTCTTTCACTGCATCTATACCTTTGGGGTAAAACTCCAGTAGTGCAATAACTGGGTCATAGGGTAGCTCTATTTCTAACTCTTTGAGGACAGGTGAAGGAGATTAAGAAGTACAAACTTCCAGTTATAAAATAAAACATGAAGATGAAAAGTATAGCATATGGAATAAAGTCAATGATATTATAATAATAACATTTTATGGTGACAGATGGTGACTACATTTATCATGGTAAGCATTGAGTAATGTTTAAAATTGTTGAACCTAAACTAATTTTATATGTCAACTATATTTCAAAAATAAAATTAAAAATAAATAAAAGGAAATGAAGTGAAAGAGAAATGACGGAAGTTTGTAGCAACATAAAAGTGCCATAATATTAAAAGCATCCTGGAAAGGACAGCTACCTTGGAGACTCCCCTGGACTTAGCCTGAATAGGAAATAAACTTCAGTCATTTTAAGAAAAAAACAAAATACGAAGGAAAAAAATTTAACCAAGGAAGTGAAAAACCTATACTCTGAAAACTATAAAATTGATGAAAAAACTCAAAATGACACAAATAAATCAAAAGATATTTTGTGCTCATGGACTGGAAAAATTAAGATTGTTAAGTGTGTCCATACTACCCAATGAAATCTACAGATTCAACACCCTCCCACACTACCAATGACATTTTTCACAGAACTAGGGTAAAGAATCCTAAAATCTGTATGGAACCACGAAGACCCTTAAAAAAAAATCTGGAGGACGAATAAAGCTGGATGAATCACATTCCTTAATTTAAAGATATACTACAAGACTCAGGTAATCAAAACAGTATGGTACTTGCACAAAAGCAAACACATAGATCAATAGAATAGAATAGAATGCTTAGAGAAAAACCCACACATATATGGTCATTTAATCTACGACAAAGGAGGCAAGAATATAAATGTGGGAAAGACTGTTCAATAAATGGTGCTGGGGAAACTGGATAGCTACATGCAAAAGAATGAAACTAGATCTTATGTCATATATATTTTTAAAAAGTTCCAAATGGATTAAAGATTCAAAGTGAATGAAGACCTAAAATCCTGAAACTCCTCAAAGAAAACAAAGGCAATAATCTCTTGGACATCAGCCTTAACAACATATTCATGCATATGCCTCCTCAGACAGGGGAAACAAAAGCAAAAATAAACTATTGGGACTACACCAAAATAAAAATCTTTTTTTAAGATGCTATTTTTTTAAATAATCTCTACACCCAATGTGGGGCTTGAACCCACAATCCCAAGATTGAGAGTCACATGCTCTACCAACTGAGCCAGCCAGGTGCCCCCAAAATAAAAACCTTTTGCACAGCAAAGGAAAGGCAACAAAATGAAAAGGCAACCTACTGAATGGGAGAACATACTTGCAAATCATACATCTGATAGAGGATTAATATCCAAAAGTATATAAAGAGTTTACACAACTTAATATCAAAAAGCAAATGACCTGATTTAAAAATAGGCAGAGGACTCGAATAGATATTTTCCCAAAAAAGATATAAAGATGGCCAAGGAGCCTTGAAAAGATGCTTAACATCACTAATCATCAGGAAAATGCAATTAGATATCAGCTCATAGCTGTCAGATTACCTGTTATCAAGAAGACAAAAATAACAAGTATTGGGTAGGATGGCAATTGCACTTCTGGTTATTTAGCTGAAAAAAACAAAAACACTAACTTGAAAAGAGATATGTTCCCCCATGTTTATTGCAACACTCTTTACAATAGCCAACATATGGAAACAACCGAATTGTCCATTGATGGATGAATAGGTAAGGAAAACGTGGTGTTTATACACAATGCAACATTATTTGGTAATAAAGAATGAAATATTGTTGTTTGCAACCACATGGATAGACCTCAAGAGCATTATACTAGGTGAAATAAGTCAGAGAAATACAAATGCTCTCTCTTATATGTGGAATCTAGAAAAAAAGCTCATATTACAGAGAATGTATTAGTACTGCCAGAGGCAAGTGATAGGGGGTAGGAGAAGTGGGTTAAAAGAAAAAAAAATTGTTTTAAAGTTTAAAAAGAAGAAAGACTCCCCACCCCCCAAATATGCAATCTAATTCTATACCTTAAGAACTAGAAAAAGGACATCCTGAACCCAAAGTTACTAGAAGGAAGGAAATGAAAAGCAGAAATAGAGAATGAGCAAACAATAAAAAAGATTAACCAAACTAAAAATAGGTCCTTTGAAATGATATTTAAAAATGACAAACCTTTACTACATCAACCAAGGAAAATAGAGGACCCAAATCAACAAAACTATAAATGAAAAAGGAGACATTATAACTGATACCACAGGACTCCGGTGGGGGCAGGGGGAGCAATGAGGGGGCTGAGATGGTGGTAGCCGTTATGTGAAGATGGACTTTCCCAGAGGAAATGACAATGAGCGGACAATCCCCTTCCTGCCAGGGGCCAAGACATTCCATACACCGAGCTTGGGAGATGAGGAATTTGAAATCCCACCTATCTCCTTGGATTCTGACCCCTCACTGGTGTCTCGGATGTGGTTGGCCACTTTGGTGACCTAGAAGACCCCTCCTCCTCTCAGGATGGCAGCTTTTCAGCCCAGTATGGGATCCAGACATTGGACATGCCTGTGGGCATGACCCATGGCTTACTGGAGCAGGGCGGGGGGGGGGGGCTCCTGAGTGGGGGCTTGACCATGGACTTGGACCATTCTGTGGGAACTCAGTATAGTGCCAACCCACCTGTTACAATTGATGTACCAATGATAGACATGACATCTGGCTTGATGGAGCATAGCCGGTTGACCACCGCTGATCAGTCAGAACTGAGTTCTCAACTTGGTTTGAGCTTAGGGGGTGGCACCATCCTGCTACCTGCCCAGTTACCTGAGGATCGTCTTTTAACCACCCCTTCACCTACTAGTTCGCTTCATGAGGATGGTATTGAGGATTTCCGGAAGCAAGTTCCCAGCCAGAAGGCCATTGTGGTGGAAGCAGAAAAAAAGCATAAGGCCCCAAAGAAGAAAAAAAAGAAAGATCCTAATGAACCTCAGAAGCCAGTTTTGGCATATGCTTTATTCTTTCGTGATACACAGGCTGCCCTCAAGGGACAGAATCCCAATGCCACTTTTGGGAAGGTTTCAAAAATTGTGGCCTCCATGTGGGATAGTCTTGGAGAAGAGCAAAAACAGGTGTGTAAGAGGAAAACTGAAGCTGCCAAGAAAGAATATCTGGAGGCTCTGGCTGCATATAAAGACAATCAAGAGTGTCAGGCCACTGTGGAAACAGTAGAATTGGATCCAGTGTCACCATGACAGACGCCTCTCCACCTCCTCTGTTGACCCAGCATCTCCAGCACCAGCCACAACAGAGACCCCTGCCCTGTTCCCTTCCATTGTCGTTAACTCCACTCTTTCCTCCTATGTGGCAAACCAGGCATCTTCTGGGGCTGGAGGTCAGCCCAATATCACCAAGTTGATTACTACCAAACAGATGTTACCCTTTTCTATTACTATGTCTCAAGGAGGAATGGTTACCATTATCCCAGCCACAGTGGTGACCTCCCAGGGAATCCAAACCAGTACAGCCACTATCCAGCCCAGTCAACAAGCCCAAATTGTCACTTGCTCAGTGTTGCAGGCGGCGGCAGCAGCCGCTGCTTCTATGCAACTGCCTCCACCTCGACTACAATCCCCTCCACTGCAACAGATGCCTCAGCCCTGCACTCAGCAGCATGTGACCATTCTGCAGCAGCCTCCCCCACTTCAGGCCATGCAACAGCCTCCACCCTAGAAAGTTCGAATCAATTTACAGCAACAGCCACCTCCTCTGCAGATCAAGATTGTACCTCCACCCACTCTCAAAATGCAGACAACCTTAGTCCCACCAACTGTGGAAAGTAGTCCTGAGTAGCCTGTGAACAACATCCCTGAGGCCTATACAGTAGAGGAAACCTCTCCTGAGATGATCTGTGAGATGATCACAGATGTAGTTCCTGAGGTTGAATCTCCTTCTCAAATGGATGTTGAATTGGTGAGTGGGTCTCCTGTGACATTCTCACCCCAGCCTCGATGTGTGAGGTCCAGCTGTGAGAACCCTTCCATTTTAAGTAAGGACTGGGACAATGAGTACTGCAGCAATGAATGTGTGGTGAAGCACTGCAGGGATGTCTTCTTGGCCTGGGTGGCTTCTAGAAATTCAAACACAGTGGTGTTTGTAGAGTAGTCCTTCCTGTTCTCCAAGCCAGTGAAGACTTATCTGCTGGGAATATGTCTAAGAGCCTCTTTTTAAAACTCGAGCTGAGCTTCTGGTAGTGCCTGATCTCAACCCATGATGGTCTTCGTGCTTCTCCCTTTTCTGTCTCTTCAGCAGAGGCCATAGTGTGGAGCAAGTCCGTGGAGTTTGCTGTAACCTGGAACTGCTTTTTACTTTCAAGTACAAGCAGAGATATCCATGATCATAGCAGAGGAAAGGTGAAGGGAATATGGACAAGCAGAACATAGGGGCGATACTGGTGGGGGGCTGTCTGAGGAAATTCGATATAATTGTCATAGGACATGCCTAAACAATGATTAAAATGATGGGAGAATACTCAGCTTTGAGCCTAGGATAAAACACTGTGCATCCATTTTAAAGGGGATAAAAGGTTGCATTAAATGTTACCCCTTAAACAGGAATGATTGCTATCACACCTATACATTGCTTTGAGAACTAAAGTTTTCAACAGAGTAGGCACACTGGGCTATAGGGAAAATACCATTACCTAGGAGTTTATTTATTTCTCCTTACAAATAATGTTATTTCTGTAGTCCATGACCATCCTTTTTGCAGTTATCCCATTTTATGAGTGTAAAGAGAAGTCTATATCCTTAATATAAGAGGTTTTACCAAAGTCTGAAATAATAAATAATAATAATAATAACTGATACCACAGAAATACAAAGCCTCATTAAGAGGCTACTATGAATAACTATATGCTAATAAACTGCACAACCTAGAGAAATGGATAAACTCTTAAATGGATAAAAGATTGAATCAGTAATCAAAAATCTCCCAAAGAAGAAAAGACCAGACCCAAAGGTTTTACTGGTGAATTTTACAAAACTTTAAAAAAAGAATTAACACCAATCCTTTGGGAACTCTTCCAAAAAGTCAAAAAGGAGGGAACACTCTCAAACTCATTTTAGGAGGCCAGCATTAACCTAAATAAACCAGATACCAAAATCAGAAGAAGAAAAAAAAAAACACTACCAGAAAAGGAAACTGCAGACCAATATCCCTAATGAATATAGATACAAAAATTATCAATGAAATACTAATAAGTTGAATTCAGCAGCAAGCACATTAAAAGGATCATTCACCAGGATCAAGTGGGATGTATTTTAGGGATCCAGAAATAGCTTGACATACACAAATAAGCAATGTAATATATCACAATAACAGAATTTTTAAAATCATATGATCATCTCAATAGATGCAGAAAAACATTTGACAAAAGTCAATATCCATTTGTTATTTTAAAAAAAACTCAAGAAGGAATGTATCCCAACATAGTAAAAGCCACTTATGACAAGCCCGCAGCTAACATCATACAAAGATACTCACTCTTACTATTCCTAATTTACATGGTACTAGAAGTCCTAGCCACAGCAATTATGCAAGAAAAATAAATAAAAGGCATCAAACTTAGGAACAAGTAAAATGGTCTCTATTTGCAGATGACATGATTTTATAGAGAGAAAATCATCAAGACTCCTTCAAAAAATAAAACTGAAATGAGATCTAATCAATTAATTCAGCAAAGTTGCAAGATGCAAAATTAACATAAAGCATCTGTAGCATTTCAATACACTTAAAATGAATTATCTTAAAATTAAGAAAATGATATCATTTACAATAGCAACAGCAACAATAAAATATTTAGGAATTGATTTTAACTCAGGAAGTAAAAGATTTCTCCTCTGAAAACCGTTAAGACCTTGATGAAAGAAATCAAAGAAGACACAAATAGAATGGTATCTTGTGTTCATGGATTGGAAGAATTAATATTATTAAAATGTCAATACTACCAGGGCACCTGGATGGCCCAGTGGTTGAGCATCTGCCTTTGGCTTAGGTCATGATTATGGGATCCCAGGATCAAGTCCTGCCTCAGGCTCCCCGTTAGGAGCCTACTTCTTCTCCCTCTGCCCATGTCTCTGCATCTCTCTCTGTGTCTCTCATGAATATATAAATAGTCTTTTTATAAAAAATGCCAATACTACCAAAAGCTGTGAGGTTTAGGTATTTTTTCTAAGATTTTATTTATGGGCAGCCTGGGTGGCTCAGCGGTTTAGCACCGCCTTCAGCTCCAGGCATGAACCTGGAGTCCCAGGATCGAGTCCCGCATCAGGCTCCCTGCGTGGTACCTGCTTCTCCCTCTGCCTGTGTCTCTGCCTCTCTCTCTGTGTGTGTCTCTCATGAGTAAATAAATAAAATCTTAAAAAATGTATATTTTATTTATTTATTCATGACAGAGAGAGAGAGAGAGAGAGGCAGAGACAGAGGCAGAGGGAGAGAAGCAGCCTCCATGCAGGAAGCCTGATGCAGGACTTGAGCCCGGGTCTCCAGGATCACACCCCAGGCCGAAGGTGGCGCCAAACCGCTGGGCCATTGGGGCTGCCCTCCAAAATAAATTTTTTTAAAAAAATTCATTGTGGTGCCTGGGTGGCTCAGTTGGTTAAGCAGCTGCCGTCAGCTCAGCATGATGCGAGGTCCTAGGATCCAACCCCACATTGGGCTCCATGCTCAGTGGGGAGCCTACTTCTCCCTCTGCCCCTCTCCACACATGTTCTCCCTTGCTCGCTTACTCTCAAATAAATAAACAAAAACCTATAAAAAAAATCTCCTACAACTCAATAGCAAAATTAAAATAATACAATTTGAAAATAGTCAAAGGGGTCACCTGGCCAGCTCAGTCAATTTAGCATGTGACTCTTATCTCAGAGTCATGAGTTTGAGCCTCACATGGGCATAGAGATTACTTGAATGAATATATACATACATAAATGCATACATACATAATAAAATGGGTAAAGTAACTGAACAGACATTTTTACATGAAAAGATTCTCAACATCACTAACTGTGAGAGTAATGCAAATCAAAACCACAGTAACACCTCACATTTGTTAGGATGTCCATCAAACAGATAAAGATTAAATGCTGGCAAGGATGTAAAGAAAAGGGAACTCTTGTGCACTATTGGTAGGACTGTAAATTGGTGCAGGCACTATGGAAAACAACGTGGAGGATCCTCAAAATTTTAAAAATAAGTAATATAGGGCAACCCCAGGAGCGCAATGGTTTAGGGCCGCCTGCAGTCCAGGGTGTGATCCTGGAGACCCGGGATCGAGTCCCACGTTGGGCTCCCTGCGTGGTGCCTGCTTCTCCCTCTGCCTGTGTCTCTGCCTCTCTCTCCCTCTCTCTCTGAGTCTCAAATAAAATCTTTAAAAAATAAAACCTTTTAAAAAATAAAATAAGCAATATATAATCCAGCAATTCTACCTCTGAGAGTATATCCAAAAGAAATAAAAACAGTATGTCAAAGATCTATCTGTATTCCCATGTCCATTCCAGCATTATTCATAATAGCCAAGATATGGAAATAGCCTGTGTGTTCATCAACAGATGAAGGGATGAAAATTTGTTTACACATTTACAATGGAACGTTATTCAGCCATAAAAAATGAGAAAAATCTTGCCATTTGCAATGACATGGATGACTCCTGATGATATTATGCTAAGTTAAATAAGAAAAAGACAAATACTGTATGATTTCATTTATGTGTGAAATCTTTAAAAATAAATAAAAATGAAGACTCACAGAAAAAGAGATCAGATTTGTGGTTACCAGAGGTGGAGGGTAGGTGAAGAAGAATTGGAGGAAGGTGGTCAAAAGGTACAGATTCCCAGTAATAAGCTAAATAAGTACTAAGGATATAATTCACACATGGTGACTATAGATAACACTGCTGTGTGATATTTAGAGAAGCTGTTGAGAGTAAAATCCTAAGAATTCTCATCACAAAGTGAAAATCTTAACAAAAGAAAAAAAAACGTTATATGAGATTACCAATTTTTTTTAATTTAAACATTTTTTTAAATTTATTCATGAGAGAGGCAGAGGCAGAGACATAGGCAGAGGTAAAAATAGGCTCCCTGAGGGAACCCGATATGGGACTCAATCCCAGGACTTTGGGATCACAACCTGAGCTGAAGGCAGATGCTCAACCACTGAGCCACCCAGGTGCCCATGAGATGACAGATATTAACTAAACTTATTAGGGAAATCATTTCATTGTACCCACAGCCTATTATGCTATATAATTTAAATGTATACAGTGATGTATATTAACTACATCTCAAAAAATGTAGGAGGAGGAAGTTAATTTTTTTTTAAGATCTTATTTATTTATTCATGAGAGACACACAGAAAGGCAGAGACATAGGCAGCGGGAGAAGTAGGCTCCCTGCAGAGAGCCTGATGTGGGACTTGATCCTGGGGATTCCAGGATCACACCCTGAGCCAAAGACGCTCACCTGCAGAGCCACCCAGGTGTCCCAGGAGGAAGTCATTTTGAACCAATACTGTAACAAAATCCCATTCCCAAGGATGTGGTAAATTGGGAAATTAAAATCCCACCTTAAATTATCAATGTCTAACGGTGAACACTTATTACTTCTTTATGGTTGGTGCACCCAGGCTAGGGGAGGGCCTTGTCAGCTCTAAGTAGTAGCAATAAACCCAAATGTTGGCAGCCAGAGGTTAGGGACCCCTCTTCTGGTTTTGCCCACTATTCAGTTCCTTCTGCCATCTTAGCAGCCTCACATACTAATATTAATTGTTATAACAATAGTCATGCTTATATATATGATTTACATGTTCTTTCCCATGGTTACATGTTACAGTATATATTCATATATACATATATATGCAGATAGATATGCAGATAGATATGATTATATCTATGGTTACCATAGATTATATCATGGTTATATATATAGTTTGCCTGTTAGCCTCACTCAGGTAACTGAAGATAGGGATTTATATCACTCCAAGTATATTTTAACCATGAATACACACCAGAATCACCCAGCCCCTATTCTCTAGAGGGCTGATTCAGCAGCTGTATAGTCACCCCAGCAGCAGTGCTTTGAGAGAGCATCCCAAGTGGTTTAGAATTGCACGTCTGATGGAAAGCAGCTGGTCAGAGAGGTGGTACAGCCTAAGGATGAAGACACAGAGTTCTAGATTGAGATCCTGGCTCTACCGCTTACTATTTGTATAAGCTTGAACAAGGCACTTAAACCTATCTGTACCTTGTGTGTAAAGGGGAGATAATAGCGCTTGCCTGAGAGTGTTGTGAGGATTAAATAAAACAGGTAGCTCTGAGAACACACCAAGCCCATCATAAATTCTCAGGACACATTGCTTTGTTGGTTTTGTTCATCCCTGCATTCCAGAACAGGCACCAAGCCTGAGACTAGCAGAGTTTAATGTTCAATAAATAATAATGCACAGGAAGCTGTATGATATTAACAAAGAGAAGCAAAAAGAGGAATTAGTAAGGAAAGGGAAAGAGGATAGAAGGATGACCAAGGAGACGGGAAATACATAGGCATGGTAAGAAGTCACCAGCAGTTGGTTCAGGAAACCCTGAAAATCCATCCTCATTGTTGGCACATTATTCATTCTGCCTAATAAAATGTTGGCAAGGTCTTGAACTGAAATTTTCAACTCACAGGATTAAAAATCTTGATGGCCTTCTGCACTTGTCCCAAATGAAGCAACCCAACGTGGCCAAACTTCTGTTTCCAGAGGAAGTGATCATTCTGACTCCACCTTGTAGTTTGCTTTGGATATGATGACTCTAATTTGGGGTCAGGATCCTAATAATTCTGACAGCATTAACTTTTGGACCTGTTTTTTAAAAATTCTACCACTCCCTCCACCTTTGCTTTCTTGTCTGTTTTTCCCCATGGCTGCATGTTTGGTTATATGAATATTCCACTTGAAGTTGGGTGCCCTGTAATCCTAAGAACTCACCTCCTTTATTCCTATCTCCATGCTTTAACACATTTTCTTTCTGAAATATTTTATCTCAAGTGTTTTATCCTTTTCTTTCTGAGATGACTCTATGGAAACAGCAATAGTTTGAAGAATCAAGTAGTCCTGGTTCAGATAAAGCCTCCACCACTTGTCTAGATTTTTGACCCCCTGTGAGCTCAACTGCCCATACATAAAATAATTTCTACCTGTGTCTATGATAATTAAACTGGGATAAGGTATGCAAAGTACCTAGCACAGTTCCTGTCAAAGCATGAGGGGCTTATATCATTTTAGATTAGTTTCAATTGCTAATAACAGAGATTAGAAACAAAAATAGTTTAAATAAGATATGGCCTTATTATCTGTTATTACCTAAAAGGAGTCTAGAGGCTCCATTAATGGCTGGTCTGGATGACCATTGAAGATACCTAATCAACAGAGATCTAGACTTTCTCTGTATGCGCCATCATCCTTGAGGCTCCCATCCTCAAAGTCACCCCATATTTATAATGTGAATGCTAGAGTTCTAAGAATCATAGACATCTTCCACCCAGGGAAAGGGAGGAAAGTGGGAAGAACAAATGGGTACCTATTTCTTAGTGGAGTCAGCTTCCTTTAAGGTTCCCAGGAGACCCCACTGACCACTACCACTTACATCACATTCGCCACCCCTATCTCCAAAGAAAGCTGTGAAATGTAGTTCTTTAGCTGGGTAACAGTGCTGCTCCCTAGAATACAGATGTCTGTAGTATTAGAATTATTCCTTTTCTCCCCATCAAGCTACAATATGGAGCCCCCAGAGCTGTGGCAATGCTTTACAGTTTCTTCATCATTTGACAAGTCAGGGCACTCTGTATATATACAGAAATACAGGAATCAGTAAAACTGATTAAATGTTTAAGTGTTAACTGGTTCAAGTGTGAAGACCTAAGTTCCAGACCAACCCTACTGCTTCATTGTTATGTGACCTTGAGCAAGTATGTAACCTCTCTACTTCAGGTTCAGTTTTCTTATTTGTCAAGTGGTCCTTGTGAGCACCAACTCAGACGGGAGATGCAAATTGCCTAACACAATGCCTATGTATACTAACCCCAACATGTTTAAAGTTATTACCACCACCACCAACATCACCATCATCACTGTTATTGTTAGGTGCTATTGAATTATTAGGTAAGGTTAAGGAGGTACCAGATATCTCTCCACTTCTCTTCCTTCTGCCTGTTTACATCTTCCCTCGACTTCAGTGGTCACCCCAGGGATGTCTGGATTTGCAGTCAATTATGTTGAAAGAGCCTTGGCTCAGTCAGCCTCATTTTATTCACTTCCAGCCATCCACTCAGGACTAGCTGAATCTCAAGAGTCCCTCTCCTCTGCCCCCTAACCAGAGTCTAGTCACCCAGCTCTGCCTTCTGGGACAGGCTCTCTCCTCTGATCAGATCAACTTCTAAATAAATATTAAATTATGTCTAGATGTGTTCCATTATTCCTTTCAAATCTAAGTAAATCAGTTCCTTTGTTGGAATTCTCCAGCCCTCTTGAGGTCTCCCCACTGATGTCTTGCATCCTTGACAGTGGCAAGAGATTTTTCTCTAGATAGACGTACAAGGTTCACATAGCAACAAGCTTTCCTATTCCCAGATCTTTGCAAAATACTGATTTCTAAGATATACTCCCCCACCCTCCTAGATACCTTTACTTGAGGTTTCAGAAGAAATCTTCACACCTACTCTTAAGATCTTTAGCTACTTAGCTGATGATGTGCCAAAAAAGGATTGGAAGTGTGCAAATATACAAATCTTATCTTGTCCTTCACAGTGGCCAAGCAGAGCAGTCAGAACCCCAGTGTCCAGGGCTATTGTGTGTGGCTAATTGATACAATGCACAATTTTCACCATTCACACTTTCTACAACAGGATGACACTCCTTATAATTGTGCAGTGCCTGGCCTACATAACTGGTCACAGCAGCCATGCCCAGCTTAGTCATCTCTGACCATAAGCCTCATTTCTGTGTCCTAGTGCACCCTACAAATATTACCATTTTCTTTATGTACCGTGATGTAAAGGAGTTTAGAAAATACTGCTCTAAATAACTTCAAGGTTAGTTCTTCCTCCAGTGCACACTTGCTTCCTGGCCATGTCAGCCATATCCTCCATAGAAGCTAACATGCCCAGGTGATGTCTCTCAAATAAAGCCCACTGTGTTTTCCTAGGTCCATGGAAGAAATCTCTTGTCCATTGATTATGACCGGAATATTCGAACAGAAAAGATCTATGATGATCACCGGAAGTTCACCCTGAGGATCATTTATGACCAGGTGGGCCGCCCATTCCTCTGGCTCCCCAGCAGTGGGCTGGCAGCAGTCAACGTCTCATACTTCTTCAATGGTCGCTTGGCTGGCCTTCAGCGTGGGGCTATGAGTGAAAGGACAGACATCGACAAGCAAGGCCGAATTGTGTCCCGCATGTTTGCTGATGGGAAAGTGTGGAGCTACTCCTACCTTGACAAGGTAGGTGAATATGCTGCCCCCACTCAGCTGGGACTTTCCCTTATTCACACTGCTCTTTTTAAGATGACCTGATATACTTTACCATAAGACATTTAAAATCTTTGACTCTCTGAGTTCTCTCCTCATGCTCCCATCCTCGCTGGGAGGGAGGAATATCTGAAAGAAAATGTTATTTAAATAACATGCTCAGGGATCCCTGGGTGGCACAGCGGTTTAGCGCCTGCCTTTGACCCAGGGCGCGATCCTGGAGACCCGGGATCGAATCCCACGTCGGGCTCCCGGTGCATGGAGCCTGTTTCTTCCTCTGCCTCTCTCTCTCTCTCTCTCTCTCTCTCTCTCTCTCTCTCTGTGACTATCATAAATAAATAAAAATTAAATAACATGCTCATCACTATTACCATTAAAAGGAGGGGAAAGTTCTAGACACTTGGTAATGGCAAAAAGAATGGATTGTCTGATTTTATTCCAAAAGAAAAAAGAAAAAGTGCTGTTGAAATGGACAAAATCATCCCACTGGCATCACAGCTAATCATTATTTATGAATTGGAAATGCAGTGATTCATTTCTGCCTTGCCTGAAATTAAGTCATTTGGGTAGGGAATTTTGCCTAAAACTCAAGCACATGGAGAAACATCCTCCTATTTGGCCTATTGGCTGAAACAGCCAATGAATTCTCTCTACATAATTCCCTGTGTCTCAAAGTGGCATATTCAGGTCTCCATACCAGAAAGGGTCAGGTTGGAGCAACAGTAAAAAGAGGTCCCTTCAGGGCACAAGTCAAGACTTTTGAAGGCTGTCCTGGTCATCTAAGTCATTAAACAGGGGCTTGCTCAGCTTGAGCCTCTCACCTGTACTCACCTCGGCACAGGTTCCATTTCTATTTCTTCCTTTCTTGCCTCGCCATTACAGCAGTCACTTGCAGACAGGGCTGTGACCTCCTTCATAAGAGTGGGGCTCAGTCCCTATGGTCATCCCTGAATCCCTTTCTCATTATGCCATAAAATACTAGAATAGGTGACCAGGGGAGGCAAGAATCTCCCAATTGCCTCAAGTTTGAGGCCATTTTTATCCCCCCAAAATCAATGATTCTTGGTTACTTATCCTTTTCAGTACTTTCTAAATGAAAGATATACATTCTCTTCAGATGTAATCAGGAGTGGCCAAAATATAGTAAGAGTGCCCCTGCTGGGCCAGTGGCTGTCATTTCTAAGCAATCTTAGGATTTCTTGTTAGCGAGCCCTAGAGGCAAACTCAATTTCTCTCACCTCAGTCCCTCGAGCCCTCTCTACTCAAAGTATGATTCAGGCAACATCAGGATCACCTAGAAGCTTGTTACAAAAGCAGATTCTCAGGCCACCTACTCCACCCCTGCCTTCCTCCTCCCTCCACCAAACTACTAAATCAAAATCTGCCTTTTGGCAAGATTCCTGGATAATTCACATGCACAATAAAGTTGGGGAAGCATTAGTCCAGGTAGCCACCATGATTCATCAGAGTTAGCATCCCCAGTAAAGTCAATCTACCATAATCTCTGGTATAAACTTCCCCATCCTTCATGGCTTTTGAATTGCCATTTTGGGAAATGGAATAGATTCTGTCCATTTGAGGGTTTGGTGTTAAGGAGCCAACTCATGTGTTCCTTCCCCCTTTCCTTCCTCCAGTCTATGGTCCTCCTGCTTCAGAGTCAGCGTCAGTATATATTTGAGTATGACTCCTCCGACCGTCTCCACGCTGTCACCATGCCCAGTGTCGCCCGGCACAGCATGTCCACCCATACTTCCATTGGCTACATCCGCAACATTTATAATCCCCCTGAAAGCAACGCTTCAGTCATTTTTGACTACAGTGATGATGGCCGCATCCTCAAGACATCCTTTTTGGGCACGGGGCGCCAGGTATTCTACAAGTATGGGAAACTCTCCAAGTTATCAGAGATTGTCTATGACAGTACTGCTGTCACTTTCGGATATGATGAGACCACCGGTGTTTTAAAAATGGTCAGTCTCCAAAGTGGGGGTTTCTCCTGCACAATCAGGTACCGGAAGATTGGCCCACTTGTGGACAAGCAGATCTACAGGTTCTCTGAGGAAGGCATGGTCAATGCCAGGTTTGACTATACCTATCACGACAACAGCTTCCGGATTGCAAGCATCAAGCCCGTGATAAGTGAGACTCCCCTTCCTGTTGACCTCTACCGTTATGATGAGATTTCTGGCAAGGTGGAGCATTTTGGCAAGTTTGGAGTCATCTATTATGATATCAACCAGATCATCACCACTGCTGTAATGACCCTCAGCAAACACTTTGACACCCATGGACGGATCAAGGAAGTCCAGTATGAGATGTTTCGGTCCCTCATGTACTGGATGACAGTGCAATATGACAGTATGGGAAGGGTGATTAAGAGGGAGCTAAAACTAGGGCCCTATGCTAACACCACGAAGTACACCTATGACTATGATGGGGATGGGCAGCTCCAGAGTGTGGCTGTCAATGACCGCCCAACCTGGCGCTACAGCTATGATCTCAATGGGAACCTCCACTTGCTAAACCCGGGAAATAGCGTGCGCCTTATGCCCTTGCGCTACGATCTCCGGGATCGGATAACCAGACTGGGTGATGTGCAGTACAAAATTGATGATGATGGCTATCTGTGCCAGCGAGGGGCTGACATCTTTGAGTATAACTCCAAGGGCCTCCTAACAAGAGCCTACAACAAGGCCAGTGGGTGGAGCGTCCAGTACCGATATGATGGTGTGGGGCGGCGGGCTTCCTACAAGACCAACCTGGGCCACCACCTGCAGTATTTCTACTCTGACCTCCACAACCCGACCCGCATCACTCATGTATATAATCATTCCAACTCAGAGATAACCTCACTCTACTATGACCTCCAAGGTCACCTCTTTGCCATGGAGAGCAGCAGTGGGGAGGAGTACTATGTTGCCTCAGATAACACTGGCACTCCTCTGGCTGTGTTCAGTATCAATGGTCTTATGATCAAACAACTGCAGTATACAGCCTATGGGGAGATTTATTATGACTCTAACCCTGACTTCCAGATGGTCATTGGCTTCCATGGGGGACTCTATGATCCTCTGACCAAGCTGGTCCACTTCACTCAGCGTGATTATGATGTACTGGCAGGACGATGGACCTCTCCAGACTATACCATGTGGAAAAACGTGGGCAAGGAGCCAGCCCCCTTTAACCTATATATGTTCAAAAGCAACAATCCTCTCAGCAATGAGCTGGATTTGAAGAACTATGTGACAGGTGAGGACTCTACCATCTCAGTTGGGCAGTGGCTCCCTGCGGGGTGGTTGTCTCAGTAGACTGTAAGGGAACTTCAAAAGAAGGTCTTATTACTTCTGATGATAATCCTGGAGAGACCTATAAACACTGATCTGTACAGTATCTAGAACAGTCAAGGGACAGCAGGATAGAGCAGCCTTCAGATCTGTTTGAAGATGTCCTGACCATTTTCAAGTCCATTTAGTTGAAAAAACATTTATAAGAGCACTTCCTACCCCAAGAAAGCAGCCTTATGAAGGGGGAAATAATGGGACTCTAGTGTCAGAAATACCTCGTTCAGATTCTCTCTCTTCTACTTATAAGCCAAAGGACTTTGGGCTACATTTCTAATCTGTCTGAGTTGTAGTTTTCTTCTCTGTGAAAAGGTACTAATAAAACCATCCCACAGAGTGATTATGAGAAGTGAATGAATTTAGGCAGGTAAAGCTTAGTGCCCAGCATTTAGATAGTGATGCTCACAAAAGAGTATTTGCTATTTCTATTACCATTATCATTACAAATGAGGCATTGAGTTAGCATAGGTATGAGACAATTAAGACCCAGTTCCTGACCTCACAAGCAGACTGGCAAGATACAAACATGGTCAATGATAACGCAAAGCAGAATCAGGTCTGTGCTACCATATAGGTGTTTGTTCAGTTATTTATTCAATAAGCATTGATAGAGTGGCATTATGCTAGATTCTGGGAATACAATGATGAACAAGACAAACACCCTTCTCTCAAAGGGGGGATGTATATGTGTTAATGTGTGTAGATAACTTCAAATTTGAAAATTGTGACATAGTACAGAAGGGCTCCATGTCAAACTGGGTCTGAAGGTTGAAGGGGATCCTGGTTCGCAGAAATGAGCTCAAGGCTAAAGAAATACTATAAACAAAAGTTAAAAGGACATAGGAAGCTTGGAGAAGGATATGGATTGAGGGGCCAAAGGAGGGCAAATAACCTACTGACTCATAATAAGTGAGAAAATGGTAAAATAAGCGTCCCTATCTCTTATCTCATTCAGATATCTCCAACCATCTATCCATTCATTCAACAAATCTTTTCATAATATCTAACATATACTAACATTCATCTGCTCACCCACATATCTCTACTCATCTATCCATCCATTAACCATTCAACAAATCTTTTCATAATATATGACATATACTAAGTATTAGAGATGCAGTGGACAGCTAGATAAAATCCTTATCCTCAGGTAAATAAGGAAATCAGGAAGGATGAATGGATTGATCGATTGATCCAAAGAGATCAACTTTCAGAGTCATCCTACCTGTCCATGCATTATAGAGGAACAAGAGTAGGGACCCCCACTCCAAGGCCCCCCAAGTTCCAGGAAACTCACAGTTCTTGACCAGGAGCCAAGAAAACATCAAACCCAAAGGGTCCCTACCCTCAGGTGACTAGGAGTCACTCGTCCATCCTCAAGAAAGGAAATAGCAGCTAGCTGAGCACACAGCTGCCCTTAAGGTCCCATGCTGCAGGACGACCATAAAGATCAACTTGTGGCCATGCTGTATCTCATTGTCACATTACAGAGCCTTTGAAGTTGAACCCAGCATCCCCTACAGCCAAAGAAGCTGGTACCTTTTGAGCCCAGGAGCTATGGCCAAGCTAGTTCTGTCCTATTATCCCCACCACACCTCATCGAGAGGCCCTGCCATATACTCTGCCATGGTCTCTCTTCCCCATGGCTTAGCCTGTTATACCTCAGTTACTGTACTTTCAAATTAAAGGACCTCTCAGGAAAACATCTGTACATACATAACTTCAGATAACAATAAGTGCTATGAAGATAAAACAGGATAAGGGGTTAGAGAATAATGGGTAGGATCTTCTATATCTAGGGTGCTCACAGGACTTTCTGAGGAGGTAGCATTTGAGTAGAGAGCTTTATGAAGTGAGGAAGGGTGTTCTTGACATAGGAGACAGTGTGAATGGGAAGGCAGACCATGCCTATCTGAGCCTTAGGAGAATTCCCTCACCCTCCAGAATGTGCTTCCCAAAATGTGGCTTGGCATTGGATAACTTAGGGATGAGTCTGCCAGAGTGAAACAAAAAGAGAACCCTCAGAGGGGACTGAATGGACATTAGAGTTGCCAAGGTCCAAACAAAATCACTCACAGAGCACTAACTCACTGGCCCTCCTCAACTACTTCCCTGATTCTCCTGAAAAGGAAAAAAAAAAATTATCAGAATTTTCTGAACAGCAATATGACTTTCCTCATTCCAGTGCCTCACAGAGACTCAATACATGGGAATCAAACCAAGTGGAACTAAGTCCAACAAAATTGAATCCAGAAACCATTCGAAAGAGTCAAAAATAAAAGGTAGTGTTAGAGAAGCACATGCATAGAGCTGATGTGAGCAGTCAAAGCCGGGAAAAGCAGGGCCCAGGCAGAGCAGAGAGTCAGACCAGGCACAAGCCCACACCTGCTGCCCGTGCAAGATGAGCTGCCCCCTGGAGAGTGGATCCCAGCAGAGAAACACCAAATCATTCTCTGCTGTTTGAATGTTGGCTAATCTGTAAACCCCGTCTAAATTAGTCTTAATTTGCCACTTAGGAGACGAGCAAAGTGGTTGAACTTGCTGCTCACAATTTAAGCAGAAGAAGTAATTAAGATGTAGTCAGGAGGAACGCAGAGAACAGAACCTTCTCTCTGGTGCACAAAAAAAATCATTGATGTTTTGGAAACAGAGCTATCTGAATGCAACAGGCAGCTGCTGAGGCTGGAGGAGGTTCTACTTCCTCCTGAGAATGCAAACACAAAGGAGAACAGCATAGAGTACCCATGAGTTCAAAGGCACCTGGGCTGGAGCAGAGGTGTAGCCACCAGGAGGGGATGAAGGAGGGCCAGAAGTGGTTCTTTTCCCACTCACAGACTCCAAAGCAGCACCCTAACAGGTATTTTTTTAAGGTAATATACTGACAATTAATACATCTGTGATAACCAGATATTAGAGGAAAGGATGTAAAAAACAGTCTGGGAGGAAGACTCCCTTCCCGACAACCTGCAAGGCCTCAGTCTTTTCCAGTTCTGACATCACAGGAAACTCCTCAGTCCCAGACAAATGGGGAGCCATTGTGCCCAGCCCCAAGCACGGCCTGTAATTCAGACCTGTTCTTTCCGATGTTAGAATCTGAGTACATCTCAAGACCCCGATGTTGGCCTTGCTCATCACTCACTGTGTCACTTGGATAAGATCTTAAACTTTCTGAAGTGTCATTTCTTCATCAGCAAAATGGTGGTCATCATAGTGCTCACCCTATGGGGCTGCTAAAAGTAAATGAGGCCTGCCGTGTAAGGTGCCTAGCACAGTGCTAAAGCTAAAGAAAAAAAAAAATAGTAGCGACCCGTTAGTTTGAAGCAGCCATGGACTTGGACATGGGGGAGTTCATAGATGAAGAGTGCAGATACCACCTCTTGTATAATTTTCTGAGGAATGTAGGGAGGGGTCTCCAGATCCACTCTGAAACAGATTCAAATTCTGGCCTGAATGGCACTGCTTGGCAAACCTCACACCCCAGACAAATATAAGTTAAACAAACATCCTAGATGTCACTCACAAGGGCTTATATTTTCTCCCTACCCCTTCTCTCTGGCGAGTCTTTGGGCTTACAAACCCCAGGCACATGTGAGCATGGTGGGATTTTATGAAGTAGAATTTCCCTAAGCGAGGAGGATGGCACAACCTCCCTCTCACATTACCCTCTTCTCAGATCTACACTTAACACCTAAGATGCTGTTCTGACAGCGTTTTTGGAGAGAGAGAATATGCTCAGCGGCCATAACATCATCACATGCCCTAAAGAACATAAGAGGCAGACAGAAATGAGCCATTAGGAGGGGCCACCTCATCAGCTCCTGCCCCAAAGGCTCCCTCTCTACAGACTGTGTAGGGTGCCTGTCACCAGAAACATTAATTACTTCAAAAAGGAAGAAGGCTATTTGTGTGGTGCCAGAGGTGTCTTCTGCAGAATGGAGGAGATGAGAACTTGAATAAACATTTCAGAATAGGTTTAGACTCAGAAACTAAGCCATGTTAAAAGCTTTAAGGAAAAGAAAGTAGATGACATGCGCTCTCAGCCTTCATGGGATCGGCCATTAAAATTCTGGTCTCAGAGGCAGAGGCTTCTCAACATCACTTCTTTGAGTACTAGGGAGGGGTCCCTGCAGCGAAAAGATCAAGATGTGGAGAGTCTTGGTGGGCAAGACCACTCTTGCCTCTCTTTGAATTCCCCACATATCCTACATGTTCCTGATGAAAGATGGGATGATTTTATATGGTATACAGATGAGGTATTAAATAACATGGAAACACAGATGGGGAAAATTCATCTCTTTAGGGCTCTTTTTATTCTTTCAATTCAGTTGAGGAGAACGTCTCCACCTGATGCTGGTATGTACTTCACACCTCATTAACACTTTTAACAAAGAGAGTAGGTCTGAGACGCCCTCAGTAGCAGGTAACAAAAATCATGCTCTAATTTATTTGCATTGCATTGTTTTGTTTTATTTTTAGTTATTTTCTGTTTGCATCAAGTAAGTCTGCCTTCCCATTTGTGATAGACATAAAGCTTCTTTTTTTTTTTAAGTGGACTTAGGTGAAACAGGCAAATTTATTTTTTAAATCAGTAAGTCAATACTACTACAGGTGATATCTGGATATGGCAAAACAATTGTGACCGTGAATACCCAAAGTTGGAAAATCCATCCTCCACAGCATCCAGCACCTACCTTGCACAGAATAGGTGCTCTGTAAATATATGATCATTGCTGATTATAACCAGGCTTCCCTCTGCTTGATGCAGAACCTACTTTTTAAGGCAATTGTAAATCTCTATTCTTAAGACTCTTACATAGTAACTACACATCTTAGTGATAGCCCAAGTTATTGAAGGAACCAGTCAGCCTGTGCCCAAGGATGATGGATGGACTGTAGATCCCAGATTCCCTCTAATCAGAAGGTTCTTTTATGCTGATATATTTAGTAGCAAAGTCAACATTAAATTCCTCACAGCAGTCCCAGGGCAGGAGGTAGTTATACCTTACTTAACGTCTTCAGAAGTATGCTCCCAGGCACCATTAGCTCCTCTGTCACTGCTTAAACTACTGAGGGTAGCTTTTGCCACATACATTCAGTATTCTTTCATTCATTCATTCCATGGATACTTATCAAACACCAATTATGTGCCAGGCATTTATAGGACCTAGGAGGACATTAGTGGATAAAACAAAAATTTTAAGTCCCTGCACTAGTAGAACTCACAATCTCAGTAAGGGAGACAGAGAGTAAACAATAAATATGCAAATGATACAGCATATTAGAATATGATTACTTTGGGGGCAGGGGGTGAAAGATGAACAGAGTAAGGGGACTCGGAATTGTTGGAAGTGGAGAACGAGGGAAGGGAAGGTTTAAAAGGGTTTTAAATGTGGTGATCGGGTTTGCCTTATTCAAGAGGCAACATCTGAACAAGACTTGAAAGAGGAGTGGATCCCCGGATGGCTCAGCAGTTTAGTACCTGCCTTCAGCCCAGGGTGTGCTCCTAGGGACCCGGATCTGGGGCTCCCTCCATGGAACCTGCTTCTCCCTCTGCCTAGGTCTCTGCTCTCTCTCTCGCTCTCTCTCTCTCATGAATAAATAAATAAAATTTAAAATAAAACTTAAAAGAGGCGAAGTGGGGGGACACCTGAGTGGCTCAGTGGTTGAACGTCTGCCTTCGGCTCAGGGCGTGACCCCAGGTCTGGGGATCGATTTCCATATCAGGCTCCCTGCATGGAGCCTGCCTCTCTCTCTCTAATGAATAAATAAATAAATCTTAAAAAAAAAAAAAAAAAAAGAGAAGGGCACCTGGCTGGCTCAGTTGGTTAAACATCTGCCTTTGACTCAGGTCATGATCTCAGGGTCCTGAGATCAAGTCCTACATTTGGCTCCCTGCTCAGTGGGGATTCTGCTTCTCCCTTTGCCTCTGTCTCTGCACCCCCCCCCCCACTTCTCTCTTGTGCTCTGTCTCTCAAATAAATAAATAAAATCTTTAAAAAAAAAAAACAAAAAAGACTTGAAGGAGGTGAGAGAGCCAAAAAATACTTTTAGAGAACACTCTGGGAAGAGGAGCTTGTCAGTGTAAAGGCCCCCAAGATGAGTGTATGCCTGGCATGTTCAAGAAATAGCATCAAGGCTGGAGCTGTGTGAGCAAGGGAGAGAGCAAGAGAACAGGAGGTCAGACAGATAATGGATGAGGTCCTTAGAGACCAGTGGGAAGACTTTGGCCTCTTCATTGAGAAAAATGAAAAAAAAAAAAAAGAGAGAGAGAGAGAGAGAAATGAGGGTTCCCTGGGTGTTTTGAGCAAGGGAATGGCATGGTCTGCTCCAGGTTTAAGGGCTCATTCTGGCTACGATGCTGATAAATTATGTGGGACAGAAAGGTGGAAGCAGCGAGGCCAGTTAGAAGTTCAGGTGAGGGATAATGAGCCAGAGTTGATGTTTTGAAGTGATAGCAAGTGGACACAGATTCTGGATCTATTTTAAAAGTAAAAACAAAGGATTTAACCATACAACCCAGCAAATTTCACACCTAGGTATGTATATAAGCAAGAGAACTGAAAACAGGTACAGGTTTTCAAACAAAAATCTGTACAGAGATATTCATAGCAACATTATTCATAATAGTAAAAAATAAAAACAACCCAGATACCCATTAACTGATGAACAGATAAACAAAGTGTGTTATATCCAAACAATGGAATATTATTTGTCCATAAAAAGAAATGAACTCTATTGATAATGTGGTACAACATGGATGAACCTTGAATACATTATGCTAAGTGAAGGAAACCGGGCACAAAAGGCCACATATTGTATGATTGCATTTATAAGAAACGTCCAGAATAAGCAAATCCATAGAGATAGAAAGCAGTTTGGTGGTTAGCAGGGACTGAGGAGAAAAGAGAATGCAAAATGACTGCTTAGGGCATGAAGAAAATGTTCTGGAATTAAATAGTAATGATGGTTGTACAACATGGTGAATGTACTAGAAGCCACTGAATTATGCACTTAAAAATGGGTAAAATTGTCAATTTTGTTATCTCAATTTAAAAAAGCAAAGGATTCATCAATGGATTTAGATATGAAGAGTAAAGAAAAGAAAGGGGTCAGGGATGGTGGCTAAGAGGATGGAATGGCCATTATCTGGGATGGAAAAGTATGTGGATGGGACAGGTTTGGGGAAGAAGATCAGGAGTCCAGTTTTGGACAAAAATCTGAAATGTAATTACATATAGTAGTTTGGAGCTCAAAGAGATGTCAGGATGTAGATATAAATTTTAGAATCAGCATCAATATATTGATGGTAATTAGAGCCCTAAGGATGGATAAGATCACCATGTCTGTAAGAGTAGATAGAGTGGAGAAGTTTGTAGACTTAAGTGTAGGGTATTCCAACACTAAAGAGATCAGGAGGCAAATACGGAAGAACCAAAAAGGAACAAGGAGTAGCTACCAAAGTAGGAGAAGGACAAATGAATGTGTTGTCCAGAGAGTCAAGAAAAAAAGAAAGGTAGGAGCATTCAACTTTTCAAGTACTTATAAATAAGATAAGGACCCAGATTAATATCAGACTTAGCAACATGGAGGTAATTTTGTGACCTTGATAAGAGTTGCTTCAGTGGATAGTTAGGGACAAAGCCTGATTCAAAGGAGAATGGGAAATAAGGAGTCCAGAGAAATCTTTTGATCCTGAGAAGTTTTTGTCAAGGAAGGTGGGAGAAATGGTTGGTAGCAAATGGGAAAAGGGATAAAAAAGGATTTCTTGTAAGGTGGACATTTGGTAGCATGTCTGCATGCTGACAGGTTTGATCCAATAGAAGAGGAGTAATTTGATACCATGAGAGGGAGAGAGAGTGTGTCACTGGAGTGATGTCCTTGGGTGGACAAAATAAAAGATGCTACCTACTGCATACATAGAGGGTTGACTTTAGCAGTTAATCTAGAGTAACAAGAAGAAGGTGGGGAATATGGTTACAGATGCTGGAAGGCCGGTTAAGGTGATGAGAGTTTAGAGGAATTCCCCTCTGGCTGCGTTGGGTTTTTTCAGAATAGGAAACAAGGTCAGCTGTTCTAATGAGAAGGGAAAACAGATGTTGAGGGTTTTAGGAAAGATAAGATGTAACATCACCCAGAAGATTAGAAGAATCTCTGATGGAGGAGGGGAACATTGTCAGGCATCAGGAAGGCACAACTGGGGTTCAGGAATTTAAAGTGACACCAGTCAGTGAAGTTCTGTTTATTTCTCTAGTCACTTTCTGCTGCACGGGTACAAATAAAGAATAGGGCAAACAACATGGATTAACCAAAATTGTGATTTCACCAAGCAAGTGTGATAAAGTGAGAAAGGGACAGAGTGAGAATATCTATGAGGAATGATTCTAATGATTGGCCATGGACATGTGCTAGGTAGGAAAAGAGACCAAGATGTTGAGGAATAGGGACAAGAAGCTAAGGATAGCATGAAGATCCTAGGGAGGAGGGGAGAGGACGAAGAAGCATGTGTGTCAGATCATAAAAAGGAGTAAATTAGAAAGAGTCCAGGTGGTGGTCAGAGGATGATGTGCATGAAATTGAGATAGTGGGGAATCAGAATTATTGGTGATTACAGGGTCCAGAGGATGGGGGGAGGGAATGGTCATCAAAGGAATGAAGATACCAGTGCTTATAAAACGGAATCACTAAGAATGAATTTAGGAACAGAAGTGGCAAGAAGGCCAGTGAAGCAGAAAAGCACCATGAAATGCAGGTGAGTGATTAGCCTGGGGTCAGTAATGACTGCAACAAGGAGCACTTGTATCTCCAGGCCCACCGATGGTAGAAGTGGGAAGCTGCAGGGCATGATGTTGCAGTGCCCCTTATAAACAGAGATAAGGAGCCTAAGAAGGGGACTCCTTCTAGACCCCAGATCAATGGCATGGGTGAGGCTGTGAGTGCTGCAAGGGATGGATGTCCAGGGCTCGCTACCAATCACTGTGGAAGAAGGCATCCTAGGGACTGCAGTCTTACTCTGAAAGCCTGAATCATTCAATGGACCCATGGGGCAAGAGGCATAAATCCCAAAGCAAGGGACTCAGCCATGACCCTGGCAGGGGAAGGGAAGTCTTACTCTGAGAGCGTGAGAGCTCTCTCCTGGCCTCTTTTTGAAGAGTAGGCATCTGAGAAAAGGGTCTCAGGAGCCAGAAGACTTTGTGCATTCCACATGCTTTTGGAACCCCCGTTCCATAATGAGCCAGCCTCAGTGCAGCCCCCAACACGTGCCAATGTCCACACACAGTGTTAATAATCATCACTTATGGGTAGCCCGGGTGGCTCAGGGGTTTAGTGCTACCTTCAGCCCAGGGTGTGATCCTGGAGACCCAGGATCGAGTCCCATGTCAGGCTCCCTGCATGGAGCCTGCTTCTCCCTCTGCCTGTGTCTGTGTGTCTCTCATGAATAAATGAATAAAATCTTAAAAAAAAATAATCATCATCACTTATCCATTTAGTTGATCATTGTACCCCCAGCTTCCAAACACACCGACTGGCCTATAACAGATACTCCCTAAAATACTTTAAATGAAGGAGTTCATATTTACTGAGCAATATATGTGCCAGGCACTGTCACAAGCCCTTTATGTGGATTTCTCCCTCTGCTTTCCCAAGAACCCAGAAACATGGGTACAGTTATCATCCCAATTCATATCTGAGAACACAAAGCTTAGAGAGCCTCAGGAACTTTACCCAAGGTCACATGGTAAGGGGATTCTAAACTAAATCTTACCCCAGGACTGGCCCTCAATTGGGGATTATCAGGTGATCAAGGTTGGAAGGACATCCTTCCCAGAACTGATGTAAAGCAGCTCTGGGTCTGGACCAGGAGACTTTCACAAGCTTTTGCCTCCCTCCCCTGCTGGACTCCACACCCAACCCAACCACCCTTTTTGTTTTGTTCTCTCTCCAAGATCCTCAACTGCTTTCCATCCATCATGATTCAGAAATCTTTATTTTTGTTTCCACCATAGATGTGAAAAGCTGGCTTGTGATGTTTGGATTTCAGCTTAGCAACATAATTCCTGGCTTCCCAAGAGCCAAAATGTATTTCGTGCCTCCTCCCTATGAATTGTCAGAGAGTCAAGCCAGTGAGAATGGACAGGTAAGCAGAGGTTCCTGCCAAGAATCTGAATGATTGTCCTCATTCCCTTTTGCAAACAGAACCGCATGGGAGCCAAGGGCATGTCAGTAGAGGAGGCAAACATCAGAGCTGGGTATAAAAAGGTGCATGAAACATTGTGACTTCCCACGAAAGTGAATGTCAGTGCTGTCACCTGTCTGGCATAGCACATTTTTCTTCCCAACCTCAATTATTACCTTAATTGTGGTATCATTATCTGCTTGGTATATACCCTTGAGTCACTCCTTGATTAACAACAGCACAGAGAAATCTAGCAGCAACCTACCATCTGCACTGCCTATAAGATCATAACCCTTTTGGCTTTTATGGGACATAATATAACTGTGGTTTGCAGTTTCTATCCCATTAAAGAACATTTTTATGCCTGACATAAAACCTCAGCATTTTATGGCCCAAATGTATACAGATTAAGTTTTCAGAACGTAATTTGTGCTTGGGTCTTTCAGCGATGACCAAAAGATGGTCAGTTTCCATCTGGGTGCTCCTGAAACCTCTGGCACTGTCAGACAGGAGGGGTGGGCATCAGTGTTCAGATAACCCCTGTTATAGGACAGTGCCCAGCAACATAAAAGTCTGAAAGGTCTCATCTGCTCTGAATAATCATCCACACTGTGTAACTAAAGAGAGACAAGGAGGAGCCGGTGGGTAATTGAGAACAACCTTCTCTCAGTTCTGCCCTGTGGGGACCACTCAGTGGATGAATAGCCATCATTTCTCTCATTTATCTAAGTGCCGTTACCTCCCAAACACAGCCTCTTCCATTATCCCAGTCTGTCCCCCAACCACCAATTGAGATGAGTTGTAATTTGTGAGTAGAGAGCTCAAGGCCAAGGAGACAATGGTGATTTCGTCCCTCTGCAGAACCAGGGCTAGGATCCAAAGCAAATGACTCAGAGCCCAAGGATATTCCCTCTGGCCCACAAAGCCAGAACCCTAGTCTGGTGCTTCGCCAACATTAATATGCACACAAACCACCTAGGGTATGTCTTGCTAAGATGCAGCTTCTGACTCAGTGGGTCTGTGAGATTCTGCTTTTCTAACAAGGCAGGTCCCGGCGATTCCTCTGCTGCTAGTCATGCTTTGAGTAGCAAGGTCTTAACCCAAGGAAGTTAATGAATACCCTGGGCATTGGCCTCGAAGAAAATCTAGGTCACAGCAGCAGGGTTCATAGCTTCTCAAACGTACACCCTGCCCTTTGGGTCAGGATATTCCTCGGTCTGAAGTGTGCAAGGCAGCTGTCAAACCATCCGAGAGCAGAGTGACTCTCTCTTCTCCAATAATGGAGAAACATGGTAAGTGGGTAGGCCTGGGTACAGATGTCAACAAGGTGGCGGACCTCTGCACTGTCCTTTTAGTCAGGGTCACAGTTACAAGGCGGACAGGCCACACCATCAGAGCACTGGGAACCAGCCAGCCTGTGCTAGTTTCAAAAGGTAGGGCTATGTTAGCTCATATCATTACAGATATAAGACTAGTTCTTGCCGAGAGTCCAAGCATTTCCCTGACTCTTTTTTAATGAGCTGCTCGGCCCATGCAAAGAGCTGTCCGGACCATCATCTCAGCCTTCTGTGTTTTCTTCTGCCCACAGCTCATTACAGGTGTCCAGCAGACAACAGAGAGGCATAATCAGGCCTTCATGGCTCTGGAAGGGCAGGTCATCTCTAAAAAGCTCCATGCCAACATCCGAGAGAAAGCAGGTCACTGGTTTGCCACCACCACACCCATCATCGGCAAAGGCATCATGTTTGCCATCAAAGAAGGACAAGTGACCACCGGTGTGTCCAGCATCGCCAGCGAGGACAGCCGCAAAGTGGCTTCCGTGCTGAACAACGCCTACTACCTGGACAAGATGCACTATAGCATCGAGGGCAAGGACACCCACTACTTTGTGAAGATCGGCTCGGCCGACAGCGACCTGGTCACGCTGGGCACCACGATCGGCCGCAAGGTGCTGGAGAGCGGGGTGAATGTAACCGTGTCGCAGCCCACGCTGCTGGTCAACGGCAGGACTCGAAGGTTCACCAACATTGAATTCCAATACTCCACACTGCTGCTCAGCATCCGCTATGGCCTCACCCCCGATACCCTGGACGAAGAGAAGGCCCGCGTCCTGGACCAGGCGAGACAGAGGGCCCTGGGCACCGCCTGGGCCAAGGAGCAGCAGAAAGCCAGGGACGGGAGAGAGGGGAGCCGCCTGTGGACCGAGGGTGAGAAGCAGCAGCTCCTGAGCACGGGACGTGTGCAAGGTTATGAGGGATATTACGTGCTTCCTGTAGAGCAATACCCAGAGCTTGCAGACAGTAGCAGCAACATCCAGTTTTTAAGACAGAATGAGATGGGAAAGAGGTAACAAAATAATCTGCTGCCATTCCTTGTCTGGATGGCTCAGCGGGAGTAACTGTTATCTCCTCTCCTAAGGAGATGAAGACCTACCAGGGGCACTAGGCCAGGCTGCTTTAGGATATCAAGTGGCAAGAAAGCTCACATTTTTTGAGTTCAAATGCTACTGTCCAAGCAAGAAGTCCCACATCCTGAAGTAGACTAAAGCCTGGCTGAAAATTCTGAGGAAAACAAAACAAACGAATGAATGAACACACACAACATGTTCCAAGTTCCCCTAAAATATGACCCACTTGTTCTGGGTCTACACAGGAAAAAAAAAAAAAGACACAAGATGTCTAAAAGGAGCAAAAGAACAGAAAAACAAAACAAAAACACAAAAAAACCAGAAAGCAAACCATATATACCGACCGAAAAACAAAGCCGTGAAGACGAGAAGGCCTCATATCCTATTACCTCACTCATCCACACGTGAGCGACGCAGAGACATCCGCCAGGGCCGGCGTCACAGACCAGCTGAGGAAACCGAATCAGACTGCTTGTTGGACAAATACTACAGACGTTTTCGTTTAAACAAATACAGGTGCATTTAAAACACGACTTTGGGGGTGATTTGTGTGTAGCGACTGGGGAGGGGGGGGATAAAAGTGAAAGAGTGAGCACTGGAAATACTTTTTAAAGAAAAAAAAAAGAAAAACACACAAAAAAAAGGAAATTAATATCAAAAATCAAAGCGAAATAATACCGTTCAGCACTTAAACTCTCAGGTCCCAACTTAGTCCGGCCTGAGCTAATTTATTTGAGCGCAGAGTGTAAAATTTAATTCAAAATGGTGGCTATAATCACTACAGATAAATTTCATACTCTTTTGTCTTTGAAGATTCCATTGTGGACAGTAATACGCAGTTACAGGGTGTAGTCTGTTTAGATTCCGTAGTTCGTGGGTATCAGTTGCAGTAGAGGTGTGGCATTGTGACACTCTTTTGCTAACGGGCACCACTTCAGATCACCCTGTACATACATAAGCCTCAAGGCACAATCACTGTTTCAGATTTAAAATTATTAGTGTGTTTGTTTGGTCCAGAAACTGAGACAATCACATGACAGTCACCACGAGGAGAGAAAATAAAAAAATTCAAAAAAAAAAAAAAAAAAAACCCACAAAAACAAAAAAAATAAAGAAAAACAAAAAAAAAAAGTCTAATAAGAACTTTGGTACAGGAACTTTTTTGTAATATACATGTATGAATTGTTCATCGAGTTTTTATATTAATTTTAATTTGCTGCTAAGCAAAGACTAGGGACAGGCAAAGATAATTTATGGCAAAGTGTTTAAATTGTTTATACATAAATAAAGTCTCTAAAACTCCTGTGGACACTGGTCTTCTGTGGAAATGCTTTGAGATGAGGACAAGGGAGAGGCTGCCCGAGGAAAGGGGAGCCTGCTGAGAAGCATAGGCTGAGCTGGTTTCGAACTTTGGGAGGAGCTGTTGTTAGGGGCTCCCCAGACTGCTCTAAACAACAGAGTGATCTCTGCCTACGCCTGCCGCCCCCTCTCTGCCTGGAACCGGGGTGAAGAAAAAGTCTGAATGTGGGGGGGGGGGGGGGACAGTGAGGACCCTCACACCTAGCCCTGCATGGAGCGGTCCCTCCAGCCTTCGGGACAATCAGGCTTCCCCTGATGCTGAGTTCTGCTTCTGGAAAGTGCTGGCCGGAAGTGAGGGCAAACACTCTTGCCTCACTGGGAGTTGTGCCTGTATCTGTATCTATAGTTTCTTCCAGATTAAGTGACCCCCAAACTTGCACACTTGGGGCAACCCAAATAAGGAGAGCGCTTATGATATGGACGAATTTTTTTTCCACCAAACCCACAGAGTAATATTATCATCAATAGTTAGTATTTATTGATACTTGCTAATGCCAACAACAGTGGTAAGTGCTCTGCATACAACACATTCATTTCATCCCCATCTTTCATTCATTCAGCAGCATTACACCGAGGGCTTGTCATGCACCGGGTCCTGTGCTAAGTTCTGGGGATAAAGGAGGTAGGTAGACAAAAACGTGGGTCCTCACCTCTCAAAACTTGGGTCAGGAATGTAGACAAATAATCATCAAATCATTCCACTAACTAGTGAAAATGGCAGGGGTGTTAAGCACCAAGAGGATGTATAAAGCAATGAAAAAAAATAATTTTAAAAAACTGAAAAAAAAAATTTAAAATTTTTTTTTTAAGTAAAGACGTTTAAAGCCATGGAAGCTCATAACTGGAGAGGTGACCTAGACTGAGAATGCACAAAAGTGGCTAGGGTCTGAAGGCAAGCATTAGCCAGGTGAAGAGCAAGGAACGTACTCCAGAACCCGGGCGCCGGTCTATACAAAGGGACGCTGCTGAGCCAGGCTGAAACACAGAAGAGGTTGGCAGGAATCAGAAGATGCACAGGCTGGGAGTGGCGGCGGGGAGGAGGGGGTCTCTTTTTTTTTTTTTTTAATTAAAAACAAGAGGGAGTCTGTTTTAATTTCATAAGGAAATGCTCCGCATACAGTGTGGAAAACAGGCAGGGGAATCAGACGTTGTCACCTGAGTGAGATAACAGAGAAGGCTGGTGGCCACTGGCCTAAGAGGGAAGCGTTTTGGACTACAGCAGGAAGTGGAAATGAATCAAGTGGCTAGACTGCAAGAATGAACTCCTAGTAGCATTCACTTTGCAGGTGAGGAAACTGAGGCTGGTACCCTCAGCTGAGTAAGTGGTGGAATCAGATTCCAGTCCAGCTGTGACTGATTTCAGAAGCTCCCCAGGAGGTCTAGTTAGCATACCACAGAGACCCCCTCAGTGCTCTGAGGCACTGCTGCCAGGCCAGGGGCCATGTCCCCAGGTGGAAGGATGGGGAGAGAGAGGCCAGGCTAGCCTGCTTTACAGCAGGTGTCAGGTCTCATGGGCCCAGTTAGCATCAGCAGCAGAGCAAGCTATGATCTAGTAAAGCAAACAGGAGAACAAAAAGGTGTCCAACAACTTCCCTCTCAGAAGCACATAAGAACACTTTTGCCCAGTGCAGTGAGTTTGGGCCATTTCCCTTCAGGAGGGAGACAGGGGACAGCTCCTCCTGTGTGCTTTAACCCAGCTGCCAGCTGCCTTGTCTAATCCGATTGGTGTCAGGACCACTTGGATATGTACTCACAGAAGAGAATCCAGCTGGTCATGGGGCAGCCTGAATCCTGGTTCAGTGGGAGCTATGGAGGGGTTAACCACTATGTTCCGTCTCCCCGGGGTAGAAGCAGCCAGTGGGACCAACCACAACAGAATCAATCCCAGGCAAGAAGCAAGGAGCTCGCTCAACCCAGAACTCCTCTGTCCCAACTAGACTCTTAGGTGGCAGACACACAGTGTGGCACACAGGAAATCACAGGTCACCGGAAATTCACTAGAACCTGAAACTCCTTTTGCATGCCAACCATCTTTGAATTATTCATGAGTTTCCTACTATACCTAGCCCAGTCCAACCCCTCACAATACACACGCATGAACCCACAAACTGGGAGAGGGAGAGAGCCTTGGGTAAAAATCCTCTCCTGCCTTTCCTCAGGCTAGTCCTAAAATGACAGGATGGAATGCTTGACCTCTCCCAGAGTATGTGCACCTTGATACAGAATTCTGGAAAGGCAGCGCAGGGGATACATTTGGGCACTCTGAAGTCAGCCTGCATGGAAACAAATTTTACCTGGACCACTGACTGAACATGAGAGCTGGAGATGGTTACCTCTATTAATTAGGGTACATAGCAATAGGTGCTGTAAGAGATAAATCCAACATAAGTTAACATGGAAAAGTTGAATTCCACTGTAGGTCAGGGATGGGAATGGCTCTGCTCCGTGCCGGTCATTCAGGGTCCCAGCCTCCTTTCATCTTGTGGCTCAGTCTCCTACGTCCTCAGAATTGAGGACATCCCCTCCACTGAGCTGGTTGAAGAAGAAAGATCCAAGGCCACATGTGTAACTTTTATTTTTAATGAACCACACCTGACAATGAGGCCTAGCTTCCTCCAACCCCCAGCCATTCTCTTATATCCGTGGACCCACGTACTGCAAGAGACTAGAGAATGTCATTTATGACCTTTAGAAGAAAAAGAGACTGGGTGCTGGTGAGCCCAAGCAGTCTCTGGCATGTAACTCAATGTCTAAAAGCCTCTCTTTCCTCACCTGTACACGAGGATGGGTAAACACAAGGCTGCAAACCTGCTATGATGATTAAGTGGAATATTGCATGTTTCATGACCTATGGTAAGTTCTCAGGAAATGTTAGTTTTTATTATTTTTACATCTTTGCTCCAAGCACAGCTTTTCTAAGCATGGAAATGGAGGAATCAGCCCATTGTCATATGGGAGAAATTTTTATGTAGGATTTGGGAGGATGGAGGAGGCCCTTCCCTCAAATCCCACACGGTGTGGCCGTCTCCCTTCTCCCCAACCTAGGGAACATGACTAGGTACTTCCAGTGTGAGACTCTGGTTCACAGTCTCAAGGGCTCTTCAAGAAGGTTGACATTTGGAAGGTTGGAGGTCTCAGCAACATGAAGACTGGCCCTCCACATTTAATCACCAAGCAGAGTTTTGTTCCTGGCACTGTCAGAAGCTGGGCACACAAAGCTAAGTACATCATGGTCCAAGATCTCACCGTCTAAGGTGTGAGGAGAAACAAGCCCATCAATGGGACACGAGGGCACATAGAAGTGATGCACAAAAATGTGAAGCCCAGAGAGGGCTGCAAGTTCTCTACAGGAGCATTTGAGCTGAGTCTTCCCAGGTAAGAGAATGCTAGTCAGAAAAGCTGGAAGAGGGCACTCTGGACGGAGAATGGGTGCTACAGATGGGAGGGAGAAAAGATACGCAAGTCCACTGGGGAGAAGTTCAGAAAGGCTGGAGCAATGGTTACAAGCGAGCCCCCTGGCTACGTATTAGAATCACTTGAGGGACTTTCTCAATACACCCACAACCTCCAGGTCCCGGGCCAACTAAACCAGAACCCCAGGGGCAGGGTTCCAGGCACGGATAGGTGCCAAAGCTCCCCAGGTGATTCGAACGTGCAGCCGGGACTGAGAAGCACCAGGTCAGAGCCTAACAGGAGGTGTGTGGACTGGGATGAGGCATGTCAGAGAGAATGAGGCGGGAATGAAAATCAGACCTGGAAGTTGGACATTCTCCTGGGGGGCATGGAGCGGGCCTAGGGGAGGTCCTCCAGGACTGGGAAATACTTGATTAGCAAAGTGGGCAGAGAAGAGGGGCCAACAGAGCAGATCCTGGGAGACAGCAACAGTTGTACTGTTGGAATGTACCAGGCCAGATGAGGGCCATCAGGGGTGAGGGGTGAGGACAGAGGGAGAGCTCCCCAGAACACCATTACAGAAATGAGGAGGAGGTGCAGAACTCCCTCAGAGGTGCGGACATGTCCATACAAGGTTGACCACCAGGGGCGGGATCCAGGGGAAGCCTGGAGACCCAGGCCGCTCTGCAGGGAATGCATCAGATACACCCACATCCCGGCTCCCCACCTCACCCTGATGAAAGGACACAACACCTGGGGGGTGGGGGAGTCTAGCCGAGGCTCACCTCCAGAAATCCTCTGAGGGGCCCAAGGTGGGACTTCCCAGGATAGTTCTGGTCCACCACGCCCCCACCCCAAGTCCCCCCTTCCTTCCTGAGGCAGCTGGGCAGCCTGACCTCTGAGGCCCGGAGCTGGTACTCTCGCTGTGCCTCAGCCCTCCAGAAGCAAGGCTGTGCCAGCTGGGGGCTCTTCCCCCACTGACTTCACCTTTTTCCCCAAAGCTTCACCCTCCCCAGAGAGCACTTCGTCCTGGTTAAGTGCTGGGCTTGCCATTTGGCCACTAGATGGCGGCCTTTCCTGTAAAAATCTTCCGAGAGCTTCGCCTGGCTGCTCCAGGCTGTTTTACATGCAAAAGGCACTTGGCAGCGCCCAGCACTTCCCAAGCGCATATTGAATGGTAAGCAGTTACTATTCAAGGAAAGCAGCGCAACATTTTTGAATTACGGTCTTCAGAGTCAAAAACAAAAAACAAACTAGTCTTTAAGTCCCACTGCTGTCCTTTCTAGCTAAGCAGGGTCTCTTAACTTCTGAAGACACAGTTTCCGCCCCCTGTAAAATGGGTGTAATACCATCTCGCAGGATTGCTGTAATGAACGCCCAATCCAGTGCCTGGCCTATGGGAATGGCTATTGACTGATCACCAATAACTATTATCCTTAGCCTATGAGGACTGCGGGTGGGATCCCTGCCCTAAGACTAGCTGCACACATATCCCAGTCCTGAGCCTGAGCTGAGAAGGAGTCAAGCTTCCATTGCCCGCCCCCCTCCACCCTCCTACCACATAAGCTACATAAAGTAAAAGGGCCTTGCTCTGCAAGCAGGCCAAGGGTGGGAAGCCTGTGGGACAACTTTCCCAGTGGCCATCCTGCCAGAGATGAACTAGGAATGCCAGTTATGAGGGTAATGGGGGTAGGAGGTGACCACTTAGCATCTAAACCAGCTCCACAGCCCTCACCAGGGCTCCAGGGTCCCCAGGCCTGGGGAGAACACAACAGAATCTCCCCTTGCCTGCCCCCACCCGTCTTTAGTGTTCCATGGGGTAGCCACTTGCACGAAACATTCACCTTCATTCTCTCTCCTTCCCCCTGCTTCTCTATATCCTTTCAATAGCTCCCCACCCTGGTCTCCTTCTCCCTCTGAACCAATTCCAGTGGCAGTAAAAGCAATCTCCTTGCACTTACACATTCATAAACGCTTTTGCCCAAATTGATTGATTTGAACTTTACCACCACCTGAGAGATGCTGAGGAACTTGGAGAGTTGAGGTAACCAGAGGTTACACAACAAAACAGGCGCCTCCCAGGTGGCTGGAAGTCCTCCTGTTTCTAGTCTACCACCATATCCAGTCCCAGGCCACTCCCCCCATGGTCTCTGAACTTAGTATTATCTCAGCCAAATACATGCAGATTTTATTCTAAGACAGGGCCCCTGACCAGAAGCAATCTGCTCAGTCCCTGTAAATCAACTTTAGGAGCTAGAGGAGATGGAAACCATGAAAGGAGCCTGGCTCTGGCCCCAGGTGGCATCACTGGATTAATTAGGAGCTAAGTGATGGAACCCCAACGCAAAGCAAAAACTGGGAAGTTCAGAAACAGGATGGCTTCAGACATGGTTAGGTCCAGGGACTCAAAAGATGTCTTTGCTCCACCTCCAGTTCTCTTTCCTTGGGATTTGTCTCTATTCCCAGGTGTGCTTCCCTTGTATGTGGTAAAGATGATTGCTGGCAGCCCCTCACTCACATCCCTCTGGCACTCATGGAAATGGCAGAGAGACTCTCTCAGAGAACTTGAATGGGCTCCGATCCCAGCAGAGCCATAAAGAGAGGGAATGCATGGTTCCCTCAAGGAAGATAACAGCCTAGACAAAAACATGGGAGCTGCTAATACCATATCTACTGAAATCACCCATCTGCCCATTCTATCAACAAATAGGGCCTGCCACATCTTGGGTGTTCAGATGACAAAGCCAGGTGCCAGGGAGACAGGGTTGAATAAAACACAGCCATCCGGGAACTAGTAAGGAACACAAGCAAACAAACAGCAATACAACATGGAAATGCTGGCAAAATAACTGCATGGTGCATGATGGGGATTTGGAAGGAAGGACATGGACATGTGCATAAGTAGCACACTGGGAAGATAGAGATTGTATCTTAGTAGTCAAAGAGGCATCTAATCCTTCCCGCCAAGATTCTTGCCCACCTACCATGGCCCTTTCCCTTCCACTGGGAAGACAGGAAACCTCTTTCCAATACCAGCCTGGAGAACCTCTCCCAAGGCTGAGTTGTGTCTAGGGGGCTGGATGTCTCCCACTTCTTCACTCTGAACCCTTTCTCCCTCCTTCAACACACGGGGAGCAAGACTTCCCCTAGGTGTCAACCACGTTCTGTAAGGAGAAGTTGCTCTGCCCATCAGACCAGCCTCTGCTCTAGTGCAGGTTTCCCCAATCTAGCATCAATAGCATTGGGAGCCAGGTGGCTCTAAAATGGGGGCTGGTTTATGACTTGTGCAGTGTGGAATGTTTAGCAGCACCCCTGGCTTCTAGCTGTGACAACCCAAAATGTCTCCAGACATTGCCAAATGGCTTATGGAGGGGGAAAGTCATGCTCAGTTGAGAACCACTGCTCTAGCTCATTCTCCCTCCACCCTCATTTCTCCCTAACCCCAGAACTTTGGAAAGGAGAAGCCTCTGCTCTCTGGTTAGTCAGGCTAATTCTCCCTGAGGAGACATTTACCCATACTTGCCTAGGTTCATCCAAGGAACACTCCCTCCAAACCAAAGGTTCTGGAACTACATTAAAGTTCTGCCCTAATTATCCTTTTCTTCTGGGCTCACCACCCAGGAGCTACTCAGTAGCTGAATTTACAAGCTGAGTGTGGAGGAGAGAATTGATTGCTCTGCTCCACAACCCCCTCATCCCTGCACCAGACTTCCCTGAGGAGATGCCCCCACTCAGAAGGCAGAGACACTGGCATTCCTGAGACAGACCAGCTGCATCTGTCTGCAGCAAGGAGCAGCCACTTGAGTGTTACAGTGAGGAGTCTCAGGGCAATGCAAATGAGAGCACCTCCCCCCTGCAGATGCTAGAACCTGAGATGACAGAGTCATGTTTTATTTCCTCCTTCCCATCCTGCCCCTACGGTGGCAGTCACACAGCTCCTGAAACGGAGCGTGGATGACATCCTAAGAACAGAGAGAAAGCAGGCAAGCCCTTCCCTACCAAGGACAGGCAGGCCTCACCCCACTGCTTCTCCCTGAGGCTCCACACAACCTGAACTTGGGATGTGTAGGAACTGCTCACAAGACTCTCTGCATTCAGTGACATCACCCTGGTGGCTTGTGAGGTGAGGGTATCTACATCATGGAAACGGGGTGGGATCACTGTGGTAGGATACTGAAGAGAATAAAAATGTCAAAGACACATTGGGAGATGAGGAGCAAGAGATCCATGGGTTAAAAGCTTTCCCAATTGTGCACCTGAAACTAGCATTGTGTCAACTACAATTAAAACAAAACAAAAAAACTTTCTTGGTTGACTTCAAGGATGTGGACAATTTGAAACTCAAGGGTCAGGAACTCAGGTCTGGCACCATTATAAAATAACTGTGGTAAAAGCAGCAAGAGAACATTTTCTACATTCTTCCAAATTTTAAGGGTGGTTTTAACCAGCTCACAATGACATTGTTTGGGCTACAGTGGGGACCACCCCCTGCAGTGGGCACAGACCCCTCTGTTGGAGACCCAGGCATTCATTCCTCCCTCCCAACCTCTTCACACTCCCCAGCCCCAGGAATGCTGCCTGCGGACACTTCAAACCTCCTCTCTCTGAAAGGAGCTGTCTGCTAAAAGGTTACATGCCCTGGGGGTGTCATTCAGTGACCTGTCGACCTGACCTGACCCATCGACTGGTCAGGTGGAGACAGGGGTACAAAGGCTGGCTGCATGCCATAGTAAAGAGTTATCTCAGCTCCAGAGCTGGAAAGCGGATTGGCTGAGGCCATCCATGCTGGGCCATCACAGCTGGACTTCTGCCTCTGCCCAATCCTGGGCCCCCCAGGTGTTCCTGCTGTACTCTCTAAGAAAGAGCCTGCCTACAAATTTCCAGCCCAGAGTCTTTCCCAGGGGAACTCAACCAAAGACACTTCCTACCTGCTCTCCTCTCAGGAGAGGTGCAACCAGGGTGTTTTGCAGGGGCTAGTTTAAAGCGCTATATGATGAGGGTGGGGGGAAGTAGAGGGAGAAGCGCGATGAAGCGTGTGCACACGCGTTACTGTTTGTTTTTCCAAGCCAGCATCTCTGTTGAAAGGCACAGCAAGAGGACAAAAGAATGTCACCTGCTTGTTAGATTCAGCAACACAGTGGACGTCTGCAGCCATAGCCACCTGCTCTGTTGGCCACACAGAGATCTGAGTGTGCAGATAATCACCCGCTCCCTATCCCCAGGCACAAAACACACGCTGTCCCAAACACACAGCCTGCATTCCAGACCCTGGTTCTTGAGTGGAGATGGGAAGAAGTCAGTCCAGGTCACCTTTAGTGTAAGAGGTGAAGCTAAAGAATGAGGCTTGGGATCAGCTCCTGGTCACGGCCAAATCCTCGCCTCTAGCACATGTCACTCACTTGTGCATGACCCTTCAAAGTTCACAAAACACATGTATTCATTCATTCCTTCAAGGCTCCCTGGACTGTTTGCCAGCTTTCTGGCTCAGAGGCTCCATTTGTGATGCGAGCCCCAGCTCGTTCTTCCTCAAAAGATGCACAGATGGAGAGTTCCCCCACCACCTGGGAAAAGGGAGTTCCTGGCCTCCCTGCTGACAGGAGGGCTCTGCTGAGCACACTCCAGGCCGTGGGCCCCGTCAATGCCGGTGGTTCCAAGTGGAGACAGAATCGGTCTCCCACTTCCCTCAGTAATCCCCCTGCCCAAGCTAGGCACTTGCTGATAGCACACTGGTGACCCCTGGCCCTCTCGGGGGCAACCATGTTACTTATTAACTTGCTGATGGGAAATAGGTTTCTCTTCTGAGGTGTTGGAGCTAAGCATGAGAACCTGCGCAAGGGACAGGTTCTTACCTACTCCTTGCGCCCTCATAGTGTACCAGTTATACCATTCACCATTTAGATTCATCTAGAACTTTACTAAGATCCCATGTGCCACTGAACTGTTCTCCACTCCTGAGGTGGGCGTTGCTTCCGTTATACCATCTATGCTACAGCCTGCATTTTCATGTCAGGCAGGCTTTGGTCTGAATCCTGGCTTAAATTTTGAGGCTAGAATGAGTACTGGATATGGGAAGTGCCAACTCAGTGCCTGGAACAGGGTAAGTGCTCAGTCAGCAGCCACAATCATCATTATTCCTCCCTCACTGTTGTTGGCCAGAGAAGCCCCTGTTACAGAGATGAGCCACCTGACAGGCTAAGCATCATCCGCCTGTTCTCATCCCATCCTCTGGCCCATGGCCATGTCAGAGGGCAAGCCAATCTCTGAAGGCCTGTCCCATTGCCTCAAGGGCTGCCAAACATATGGGTTTCCTTTTCTGGGTTGGACCTTATGTTTGATCACCATGAAATGGAACACTAGACTCCAAGAGACTGAGGCCAGAGAAGATGTTCCACTTGCCCACCGAGCCCTGCTAATTCCACGCAGGTGCAAGTCTTCAACTTTCCAGGCAATTTCAGTCCCTGAGCTGGATCATGGGGTAGAAATCAGAGAGGCTGCATACCACCTGCAGCTGAGCTCCTAAAGGGACCTCCAAGGAGTTGGCTGAGAAGATGAGCCAGAGACTGTCTCCATCCTCATCTGGATCAGAAATCATGACTCATGGTCATATCCAAACCCAAATTTCTTTTCCCTAATTTGGAATACAATGGGCAAGTTGCTTCCCTGTCTTTGTTTTTTTTGTTGTCCTTTATAAAGACTTACTATAAAAATGTTAAGTTAAAAAAAAGTTAAGTTCTATGAAAAACATTTGGAGTTCAGACCCATTGGCTCACCAAGAGAGAGATGACTGTCGGCTGGCTTTTGGTTACAAAGCTGCTCAAAGTCCAATATCAGAAGTTCATAGGTAGGAAGAAAATAGATCATCTTAAGCAACTCAGGGCACACTTTTAGGTAACCTAGTAGTAGTTGTTGCAGTTCAGCCAACATTTAGTGAGGTGTATTCCATGCCAGATACTACGCTGAGAGGAGAGTTGAAGAAAATATAAAATTCAGTACCTTCGATATTATTATTTACTGATTAACATTTTTTGCCATATTTGTGTTCTTTCTCCTTCCCTTTCTCCCTTTCATCTGATATGCTCAAATGGTTGCCAGATCATTTGAAAGTAAGTTTTAGACATGACACTTCACTCTAAATACTCCCATATCTGCCTCCTGAGAACAAGGGTTATCCTCCTACATAACTACAGTACCATAACCACTCATGAGATCCTTAACCCTGACATAATATTGTCTAAAATACAGTCCGTATTCACATTTACCCAGTTGTCCCAAGGATGTCCTTTGTAGCTTTTTTTTTTTAAGTACTCCAAGATACATTCGTGCATCATTGCATTTGGCTTCTTCCTCATGTTTTGATAGAAAATTCTGTAAAGAAAGTTAGAGAGCTCTCAAATAAAGACTTTTGAGAAAGAATCTTCAGACTCAAACTAAAAAGAAAAATCCTTCCATAAGGACCCTTGGATGCTGCATTCTCATTCCTCACCACAGATGGGCAAATTACTTCTTAGAGGGGCATATGGGCTCCTAATTTTTCCAACAGATTAATGCCATCTGCTCCCTACAAGGAGGAAAAATGGTTAAAAGGTGGTGGCAGAAGTATTATGTCCTGATCAGGTATGTCCTCTAGCACATGCCCATGTCAATCTGTGCCAGACCTGTTTTAGGCACTGGCAATGTGGAGAAAAATAAGAAAAGCCCTGTCCTCACGGTGTTTATGGTCCAACTGGGAGAAGGGGGAGGGGTAAATCACTAAAGAATAAAGTAAATGGAGGGACACACAACCCCGTGTTGGGCAGTGAGAAGAGAAGGCACATCTAAGCTGCCAGTTCAAGGTGAATTTGCCAGCTAAAGACAAAGGAATAGTATTCTGAACAAGAGAAATAGCCTGGAGAGCAAGTGTGTGCAAGCCACATACACAAGCTCAGTTAGAGTGTGAGAACAGGAGGCATGGAATCAGGATTTGGAAGAGTGCACCAGGGCCAGGCCAGATTGGACCTTACAACATGTGCTAAGTTGCTGGGACTTTATCTTAAGGCCGGTGAAGGGCATTGAGGTGTTAACATAAGGTGTCCTGGCACACTCTAGAATGATCAGATAAGTGGGCAGAGGAAGGCCAGTTGGGAGGCTGTATAAGGGGCTGGCAACGGCAGCCTGAATCTAAAGTAGCACAAGTGGAGGGGCACCTGGATGGCTCAGGTGATTAAGCATCCAACTCTTGATCTCAGCTCAGGTCTTGATCACAGTTCAGGTCTTCATCTCAGCGTCCTGAGTTTGACCCCCACATTAGGCTCCATGCCCAGTGTAGAGCCTACTTAAAAAAAAAAAAGTACAAGTGCAGATGGAAGGACAGCAACAGATACATACTTCAGAGATAGGATCTTATTTTTTTTATAAGACATTATTATTTTCTCCTGATTTTTTAAAAAGATTTTATTTATTTTTTTATTCATAAGAGACACACAGAGAGAGAGACTGACACACGGCAGAGGGAGAAGCAGGCTCCCCCATGGGGAGATTGATGCAGGACTCAATCCCAGGGCCCCGGGATCATGACCTGAGCAGAAGGCAGATGCTCAACCACTGAGCCACCCAGGCATCCCTAATCCAAGGCTCTTAAAGATAGAATGTACATAGGGAGTAAAGAAAACGGAGAAGTCTAGGATGACACCCAGGTCTTTGTAATTAAAATAATGTTTCAGTACAGGGGGTAAACTAAAGCCTGTGGGCCAGAGGTCTGTTTTGTAAATAAAGTTTTATTGGCACACAGCCACTTATTTACATATTATCTATGGCTACTTTCTGCTACAACAGAAGAGGTGAGTAGTTTCAACAGAGACCATATGGCTCGCAAAGCCAAAAATATTTATTATCTGGTTCTTTATATAAAACATTTGCAAACCTCTGTTTTAAATCACTGTATTCCAGAGATGCCTCAGGAAGAAAAAAGGATGTTTTAGTCAAATAAGGTTGGGCAACTCTGTATTTTATACTGTTTTCTTGGCTACTCACTCTGAATCTAGGTATAGTGAAAGCTGAGAAGTCCTACAGTAAAGAAATCTCTTTATTAAAGCCAACATTTTCCAAATGTATTTGCCTATATTTCAGTTTAACTCTGAAGAATGCACCTGTAGACATTAACTTTGGAAAGATTAAGAGGTATTCTGGAGGGGCAAAGATTGGTGAGAATCCAAGTAAGGAGATCAGTTAAGACACCATTCAAATAACAAGAATCAGACAAAAGGGCCCGAGCTAGGGCTTAGGTCAAAAAGAAGGAAGAGAGGGACACCTGGATGGCTCAGTGGTTGAGCGTCTGCCTTAGGCTCAGGGCATGATCCTCTAGTTCCACATCAGGCTCCCTGCATGGAGCCTGCTTCTATCTCTGCCTGTGTCTCTGCCTCTGTGTGTGTGTCTCTCATGAATAAATATATAAAGATCTTTAAAAGAAGGAGGAGAAGAAGAAGAAGAAGAAGAAGAGGAGGAGGAGGAGGAGGAGGAGGAGGAGGAGGAGGAGGAAGGAAGAGAGTATGGGAGCCCATAAGCATGAAATCCTCAGTTTTCTACTTACATGACTGTTGGGAACATGATTGGAAATAGAGATGTAGAAGAGGGAGAAGAGGGAGAGGGAGGAAGGGAGGGGGAGGAGAAGGGGAGAAGGAGGGGGAAGGAGAAACTAATTTGAGAAAAACAGGTGAATTCAGCTTAGACACAGAGTTTTCTTGGCTCAGAGTAAGTAATGAACTTCTGGTTCCAGAAAGATGGAATAGCCATACTTTTCCCTATTCCTTCCGCTAAGTAAAACCAAGATCTTTGGACATTATACACAAAACAAATGTAAGAAAACCCAAAGTGCAAAAAAGGAGGCAGATGGTTAAGGACCTCAGGACCTGAGGAATGACATGAGCTCCCTGGATTTTCTATGTGCCTCACATATCCCAGACTGAGTGCTAGAGAAACCAAAAACCCAGAAATGTCAATGGGTCCAGAGAAAAAATGTTCAACAAAAGTCAGCCAGAGGACCAGAAAAGGGGCAGATTAGCACACAGAAATCTTTTAGACAATAGCCATCTCACTCTAAGCTAAATACCACAGAACAAAACTGTGACCCCACTTTCAGTCATACTAGCAAAGGCCAAGTAGGAACCCTAAACTGCTACCTTGAAGAGGCCTTCATGAGGAGCCCTGACACCCTCCTGGGATTGTGTCAGAGAAGGCCAAAGGGTACCCCCCAGGTGGCAACAAGACCAAGTGGGAATTTGGACCAGGCAGGAACAGGGTGCCATATCTTCCACTCCTGTAACCATCCCCCACCCCTGCTGGAACCATATCAGAGAAAGCCAGCTAAAACCAATTTACAGAAGATCCAGGATCTCAGAGCATAATATAAAAATGCCTGGATTTCAAAAAAAAAAAAAAAAAAAGTCATTCATCGGGTTGCCTGACTGGTTCAGTTGATAGAGCATGTACTCTCAAATCTCAGGGTCATGAGTTCAAGCCCCACATTGGGCAGGGAGCCTACTTAAAAATCAACACATAAGTAAATAACTATCACTCATCTTACAAAAAACCAGGGAGATTTCAAGCTGAAGAAAAAAAAAAGACAGTCAATAGATGCCCACACTTAAATGATATATATGTTAGAATTTCTGACAAAAATATTAAAGTAGTCATGATTAAAATGCTTCAATGAATAGTGATAAATACAGCTGACATAAAATGAAAAAAAAAAAAGCCTCAGCAAAGAAATAAAGGACATAAAGGAGAACCAAATGGAAAGGTTTGAACTGAAAAATAGAACAATGAAGATGAAAAGCTCAGAGGCTAGGTTCAAGAGCAGAAGGAAGAATCAGTGATGTGGAAAAGAGAACAAGAGACATGACCTAATCTGAAAAACAGAGAGAAAATAGACTGGGGAGGTGGGAGGAGAGAACAGAGCCCCGGGGACCTGAGGAACTATAATAAAATGTGGGAGTCCCAGAAAGAGAGGAGAAAAGGTGGGACTGTAAAAGGAATCAGAAATAATGGCTGGAAAGTTCCAGACTTTGACAGGAATCATCAAACTGCAAATTCAAGAAGCTTAGTGAACCCCAAATAAGATAAACCCAAAGAAATCCATGCCAAGACACACAATGAAGCTTTGAAAACTAAAGACCGGATAAACAAAGTATCCAACTTTTACTTGGGGAAAAAGGTCTCTGTTCAGCCTGGGTCAGGTGTCGATGGCAATGCAGGAAGCCATGGAGCCAGAGAACCTTGCAGGATTTTAGAATAACCACCTCCTAGTTTGGATTCACCTGTTGGAAACAACCTCCTGTGGTTTCTTTTCTTTCTTTTTTTTTTTTTTTAAGATTTTATTTATTTATTCATGAGAGACACAGAGAGAGAGAGAGGGGCAGAGACACAGGCAGAGGGAGAAGCAGGCTCCATGCAGGGAGCCTGATGTGGGACTCAGTCCCAGGTCTCCAGGATCACACCCTGGGCCAAAGGCAGGCGCTAAACTGCTAAGCCACCTGGGCTGCCCCTCCTGTGGTTTTCAATGGAATAGAAACAGGGCTGTTTTGGTGTGTTGAACATACCAAATCTTCCAGGTCTTTCTCCCTGCGGCTCCCATAGCCTGGAATGCACATTCCTTGCCTCTTTCCATTGACGGCTACCTCAGCCCTCTGTATAAATGTCCCTTCCTCAGAAGGGCTTTCTCCTCTGACCCTGCCTCAAGTAGATTTTCTGCCAATCCCTGCCCTATGAAATTTTATCATCGCACCATTTGTTCTTGTCTTGTTACTGACCACAACATGTAATTATTTCATTTGTGGATTTGTATAGTGTATATCTCCCCTACTAAACTTAAGTTCCATGAGACTGTCCTGAGTGCTTCACCGATTGCCTGGCACACAGAGACCCACCTTTAAAGGAACCCCCGTGTTTCAGGGGCTGAGCCTGCACTTTATCTACAACAACTCATTTAGTTGTCACATGTTGACAGTGAGGTGGGTATAGTTGCTCTCATTTTACCAACAGGAAAACTGCGGCTCAAGAAGGCACAGTCTCATGCTGAAAGTCACATACTGGCCAAGATGCAGAGCCAAGTTTCATGCAAGGTTCCATGCACCACCACCCCACCTATGTATTTTCCACTACTCCACCTAGCCCCCCTGCTGAGGCACCTTTTCTGTGTTTAAGCCCCAACCCTAGACTCTTCTTGCTAGTATTTTACAAAATTCACTCAGACTAAATCTAAAATTCGGAGAATGGGGCATCAAACCGTGAGCAATGGACAGGTAAAGAGCCTTTCATTCCACCCGTCTCTAAGCAGTTGGGCTGGAGTTTAATTTCAGAGCCTGGGTACCATGGCGATGCAAGCTCTATAAATACCCGAGAGAGGCTTCTTTCAGCCAGCCTGCTGGGTACTGCACTCGCACCCCCACCCCTATTTCCCACCAGGGCTCCTCTTCTACTGCTGGGGTGGGGGTAGAGGAAAGCACTGCTCTGCAGGAACTCCCTCCCTCTGCTCACACTTTCTTTCTCCTCTCCACACCCCCACCCTTGAAACTAAGATTTCATCTCCACCTCCTCCTTCAGTGCATAATTCATTTCCTCATCCTAGGGTGAAAGACTCAACAGTTCCCAGCCCCCAGGACCCAGAAGATTCTTAGATGAAAGACTCAACAGTTCCCAGCCCCCAGGACCCAGAAGATTCTTAGATGAGAGCGTCAAAACCTCTCCTGCCAGCCCTGGGGTAGCTTCCTGTCCAGAAAAAAATCCAGTTCAGGGCACCTGGGTGGCTCAGTCCATTAAGCGTCTGCCTTTGGCTCAGGTCATGATCCCAGAGTCCTGGGATAGAGCCTGGTTTAGCAGAGAGCCTGCTTCTTCCTTTCTCCCTGCCCCTCACCCCCCACTGTGCTCACTTTATCTAAAATGAAAGAAAAAAAGAAGAAAGAAAGAAAGAAAGAAAGAAAGAAAGAAAGAAAGAAAGAAAGAAAGAAAGAAAGAAAGAAAGAAAGAAAGAAAGAAAGAAAGAAAAAGAAAGAAAGAAAAAAAGAAAAGAAAGGACCAGTTCAGTTAGTAAATGAACAAACAAGGGAAGGAAAGGGGGAGGCAGGAGGCAAGCATCATAGGGAGAAAAATGTTCCTCCTTCCAGAGAAAACTTAGCCTATTAAACCCCCTGATGCCTAACCCCCAGGTGGATCTCATTGACAGCACCAGCAGAGGTCAAGAATCAGGTTGGTCTCTCTTCTGCTTAGAACTCAGAACTCCCACCTTGACCCTGCCCTCTCATTGTAAACTCAGCTATGACCTCACACGCCCCCTCCCACCTCTAACCACTCCAAGGAGATAAGCAGTCCAAATTGAAAGCAGGAGTTCAAGATAATCTCCTGGATGCTCTTCTGTGTCTTAAAGTTCTTCCCTTATTGACACCCTAGAGCCCATAGAGCTGTGAATTCAGAAGCCAAGACCTACTTACTGGAAGGAGCTGAGTTGGAATCTTGGCTCTGTTGTTTACTATGTCAGTTTAAGAAAATCACTTTGCTTCTTGGAGTCTCAGTTTATACATCTGTAAAATGGGACTAGTAAGAACCAGGACAATGAGTCACTAGTCATAGACACTCCATCTACGTGGAAAGTGAGTAGGCTGTGCTAGACTTATCTCGATTTATTTTCAGGCACTGTATTAAGGACTGAGGACCCAGAAATACATTAAAAGCCATCTCTTCTGCCTTGGCTCTCATAATGCCAGTGTTTCTTCCATCCTAATTTTCTCTGGCTTAGGATATGTTTTCCCATCATTGAAAAGAACAGTCCATGGGCCCAATTATGAATCTCAAATAATTCATAGCTATAGAAAAAGGACATTCTGGGCTCAATCATAGAAATGGAGCTGTATGCCTTCTCTGGAGTGCGTGGGAGGGACTGCATGGAGTAGGGAGGTATGGGCATGGAGTCAGAAGAAAAATCTCAGCAGAGGTCTTCACAGCCTCCATTTTCTTGAAGAATGTAGACGGGAACAAGAAACTACTGCTGACATGTCTGTTTTGTTTTTTTTTTTTAAGCTTAATTTCTCTCCTTACCATCTTCATAAAATGTTACCCTACCACTCTAAAATTCTCTGAAACACATGTGTAGAAACTGGCCTTTCTTCTTTGCTCATGCAGTAGGGGAAAGGACTTAAGTGGGCGTCTTTTTTAAAAACAAGGCAACCTGTCCCAGGCTCAGGTGTCTCCCATGGGCCACCTGGATGTGAAAGGGAATGAAGAAAGGCTTGTCCTGTGGTCACATCTGCTCAGCTCAGCTCCGGTACCGGCCATGCCTTGGAGACAGCTCACGGGCAGCCAGACGCGGCCCCAGGAGGAAGGCCAGGAGACGCTGGGCTGCTTAGGCTCACATTCCTGCAGTTCAGTCACCTGTAGAATAACGTCCAGTTTGCCCTATCACGTGGCTGAGCTGGTTTTACCTTTAATCCCTTTCACGTTTGTCCTCAGCCTCAGAGAATGCCTGGGGATGATTCACCCGCCATCACATGGGGCAGGCAGTCATCTGTTTTATTACCTCACCCGGCTTGCAGCTTCTGGGAGATAACCTAGGATTCTTTTGTTGTTGGGGGGTTGGGGGGGGGCAGCGGTGCGGTGATGGAGGGTAGAAAGGACTGAGAAGCAGACCAAAGCTTTAAGGAGTTGATTCCGGTTCTGGTCTCTCTTTCGTCCTCCCCTGCTCACATCTAAGGGTCCAAAGGAACAAGGCATTCGGAACATGCTACGGCTGGGGTACCTGGGCTGCAGAGCAAGCTGGATTTGGCAGCCTACCACGTGTGTCCCTTCACAAGTGATACCCACCAGTGAGAAGGCTGGGTTGCAAAAGAAGACAAAAAGGAAATCAGCAGTTGGGAAGATTGTCACAAGCGACCATGCACAGTTTTCAGGAAGGGAATGGACACAGGTTTTCTGTTTGAAACAGAAAATACTTCGTTGGTTCCTATTTCATAGGGGCATGCTTGCTGCTCCAAATGTACCACAATGAGGCGCCCGAGATGATGGCTTACCACTGAGTACCGAGCCCTCTACATTTCTTACCTCCTTTAGCCATTAAAACAAGCCCTATGGAAATCTATGTTTTTCAGACCTAAGACTTGAGACTTTGGTCAAGTAAGGTACTCATGGTCACACGGGGAGAAAATAGGGTATGTTTGCCCCCAAACAGACTGATCCAGAGCAGAATACTTAGGAAGCAAGCATCAACAGAGACAGGCCTTCATCGGCATCCATAATATTCCAGGTCCAGACCATGGGTAGGTCCAGGAATGGAAGCATAGTTTAAAAAAAAAAAAAATGTATAGGTTAATGGTTAAGTGCTAGAGTCAAACAGAACTGAGCCCACTTATTAGTTCTATATCCCTGGCCAATAATATAGCATCTTAGAACATCAGTTTTCTCATCAGTAAAATGGGTATAAGTGTGCCGTACTCCGGAGGGTTGCTGTGAGATTATATGAGACCATGTGTGTGAAGCACTCAGCACCATGTTGGCTTTGCTTTTGAGCTATTGCTCTAATAAATAATAGGTTTTTATATTGTGAAAGCTTGGCCAAAGGAGAGGAGGTGAAGAGGACTGCGGGGACCTCGCTTAAAAGGATGGGGAACTCCTACTTTGGGGTGTTACAGGCCAGTCTGAGGCCCGTGATTCTGGATTTCAGCGCATGGCATGTATGGAATGAAGTAGGGGGTAGGAAGGGCCAAACACTGAGCCCTAGGTCTGGCCTCAGGGAAGTAACTGACTTGGCAGACAGCATTTGGGGGTAAGGAACTGCCATGGTGGGTCTTATCTATTAAGGCAAGATGAGACTGCAAACATGGGATTCCTTCCCTTGCTCAGCACACTCTGTCTGGCCCATACAGCACGGGATGCTGGCTCCTCTGGGAGACGGCGGGGGCTCGGACAAGGGGGTACACTGTGCTGGGCTTCATTCCATTCCTCCAAGCCAGCTTCCTGCCACATATCCAGGGCAAAAATGGTTAAACACTAACGTTCAGGAAACAGACGAGCCCGTTGATCCTAAACTCTGGGGTCTCATCTTTTTATACTTAATTACACATCTTTAATTTCTCAAGAAATACTGATTTTAAAATCTCTTCTAATGGTTTTCAAAACGGAATTTTGCTTTGCTTTCTTCTTCCCTCAAATCCATAACGTACCTACTCCAAGTATCCTAGGACGGAAGCACACGCGGAGCTGCTAGCCTCCCGCCCGGGACAGGCTGAGTCCTGCCTTCCGTTCCCAAGACCATCGTTACTGTTACTTTGCAAAAGGCTTCCCCTGGCGCCCCTTGGATGCCGTCCCGGGGGGGGGGATTCATAGCAAATACTCCACATTTTAGGGACCCAGAGGACAGCCAGCTACATTAGCAAATACGAGGGTAGGGGAGACAGTGGAACAACGCGGGGAGAAGAATGGAAGGAGAGGGAGACAGATGGTGCGTGTGTTGGGGGAAGGGATCAGCGATCCAGGAAAACTTATGCTCCCTGAATCGCAAGAATGTTTCCATTTAACCACTTCTTGTCTGGCTGCTGATTCTACATCAAAGCGAGGCGGGGAGTTTCAGGGTTTGGGGCCACCTGTACCAAGAGCCTGGGCGCGAGGTGGAGAGGCGGGAGCTGGGAAGCAGCGGCGAGCGGGTCTCGCTCGGGCCACCCGGGGCCCCCGCGCTGTCCCGGGCCCAGGTAAGGGGCGGTGCCCCCTCCCCGCTGCGGGGCCGCGGGCGGTCCGGACCGTCCCACGAGGGGGCGCGTCTCGGGTCCTAGGATCCGCCCTCGAGCGCCGGGCGCGGGGAGGGGACGCGGGAGCCCAGGCGCCCGGCGCTCCGCCTCCCGTTTCCGGGGCAGCGCGGTTACCTGCGCCGCCCGAGCCGCACCTGGCGGAGGCCGGAGTCGCCGAGCGGGCGGGCGGGCGGGGGGCGCAGAGCGGCGCGGCGGAGAGGGCTCGGGCGCCCGGCCAGGGGGCGGCGGCGGCGGGGAGCGGGCGGCGGGCAGCGGGCGGCGGGCGGCGGCGGGGAGCGGCGGGGAGCGGCGGCGGCGCTCGGCTCGCTCTGCCCCGCCGGCCGGGCGCGTCCCCAGGCCCGCACCGCGCCGCGGCGGGCGCACATGGCAGCGTGAGAGGCCGGCGGCGGGAGCGCGGAGCGGGGAGCGGGGAGCGCGGAGCCGGGAGCCGGGAGCGGGAGCGGGAGCCGGGAGCGGCGGGCCGGAGCCGCAGGGCCGCATGGACCGCGGCGCCCCCCCCGCCGGCCCCCACTAGGCCCCCGGTCCGCGGCGCCAGCCCCCCCCCATCATGGTGCCTCGGCGGCCGCCCGGGCTGGGCACGGCCGGCCGGAGCCGCTGAGCCGGGGCCCCGCGGCGGCCGGGACTGCATGGGGGAGCGCGGGCCGCGCTCGGGAAGATGCCCCGGCCGGAGCTGCCCCTGCCGGAGGGCTGGGAGGAGGCGCGCGACTTCGACGGCAAGGTCTACTACATAGACCACACGAGCCGCACCACCAGCTGGATCGACCCGCGGGACAGGTAGGGCCCGGCAGCCCCCCTCTTGCCCCAGGGGCCACCCGCGGGGACCGGGCCGGGGCCGCCGGGGAACTCTGCGAGCCCCTTGCGCTTTCTTCAGTTGGCCCCCCGGCCCCGCCCCCGCCCCCGCCCCCGCCCGCATCCCCATCCCCATCCCCATCCGCATCCCCATCCCCATCCGCATCCCCAGCCCCAGCCCCAGCCCCAGCCCCAGCCCCAGCGCCCGCCGTCCGGAGCGCTGCTCCCGCCCGGGGGGGCTGCTGGAGGGGGGCGCGGCCAGGGGCCCGGGCGGCCCCCGCCGCCGTCCCCGCCGGAGGACTTAGGCCCCAGCCGGCACCTGCCCAGAGTTTTGACCTTAAGCTCTAGCCCCGCCTCCCCCGCCCCCTTTAGGACGAGGTCGGGCGGGGGCTGGGGCAGCAACCTAGCGGAGCGTTTCTGGGGCTTCCCGGGGAGGCTTTCCCCAGGGTGTGTGTTGGGGGGGGAAGCATCTGGTTTGGAGGGGGTAGTGGGGACCCAGGATTCAGTGGGAGACTGCTGGAGGACACTAGGCGGAGGGGAAGGCAGCCTGGACTGTGGTCTTTGACAGGTGCCTGGGAGGCTCGGAGAAGAGCACGGGAGCAGCCAGGGGGCCTGGAGGCCGGGAGTGGGAAGGAAAGGAAGGGGCGGGGGAGGGCTGATCGGAAGACTGGTTCTCCAGGAATCTTAGAGCAACTTGGAAGCTGTTAGGATGTAGATGGAGGTGAGAGGCCTCCCACAAAGCCCTGCCCATCACCTCGTTCTCCGCCCTTTCTTCCTCTGGGGACCGAGACTCCTCAGCCCTGCACCAGCGCGTCCTGACCTTGGTGGGCACCAAGCGACTGTAGCACGGATTCTATTTTATTTTATTTTTTCTGTGGCAGGTGGAGTCTGAGGTGACTGCTCAGAGCTTCCACACTTTCTCCCGGTTTTGATTGCTTGTCATTTCTTTGCACACACCCTCCCCATGTGGGGGGGGGGGAAGGGGAGGAAGAGGACCACCCTCTGAGATTGCTTTGTTGTCCTTGTTGGCTTGGTCTGTGGTCAGTGTCTTAGGAATGTGGAATTTTCACCTGGTCTGTGCGACCTTGAGTGTCAGGTGCCTGTAACGCAATAGAGGTGAATTTTTTGGATCTTTCGACTTGTAGGGTTGGGATGCAGGTCCCAGAAGTCCAAGATGGGGTGTGTAGCAAGGTATGGGTTTTTAAAAAGGCAGAAAGAAAATTTGAATTGAGATGCCCCGTAATTTCTGTGAGTGCTCTAAGTTCATTCATTTAACATTTCTTGGGTGCTTGCTTTATTCTCAGTACCACGCTAGATGCCTCTTTGATATAATTTAGAAGAGAAATTAAGAAAAAGTTCTCTGTCCATTGTGGGGCTTGAACTCAACCACTCTGAGATCAAGAATCGGGTGTTCCACCAACTGAGTCAGTCTGGTGGCACTGGAAGATAAATTTTTAATGCTAGAGAAAGCATCCCATGAGTAAGCTGCTTTAACCTCTGAGCCTCAGGTTCCCGTTGGTCAGATTAATGGTTTGTTTGGAAGAGAAGTAATCGTAGAACTCTGAAAGTTGGAAGAGACATAGATGATCAGAGACCAGCTCTTATTTTCAAACATAAGAGAAAATTTGAGGTCCAGAGGTGTGACTTACTTGAATATCTCCATCTTTCCACCACTCACCATATGCCAGATTCTTTACCATCTCTGAAGTTCTAACCTCCAGATTTGTCCTGACTCACTTCTCTTCCCTGCCCCACTCAGGGTCATCTGTGCCAGGGACGCTGTTACGTGTTGGAGAACTGGGCAGCCCCTTGTTCTCTTCCAGAAGAGACATAAGTTCAGTCTTCTGTTTCCTGCCTGGTTTTGGTCCTTGCAACTTACTGAGGCCAGTGTGCTGTCAGCAGTTGCGTGTCAGAGGACTAGGACAGCCCCACACCCAGCGTTGCTAACTCACCCTTGGTTGTGAATCTAGGGACTTCTCTGGGGCTCTGAGAGGATAATACAGCTATAGAAAGCTTCTCAAACAACAGGTAATTTTCTACCCCTGGAAAAGGACAAGTGGAAAATTGACTTGGCTAGAGTATTATTTTTCAAATTTTAGTACCATATGAACCACCATCATGATTTTCTGCTATATTGACTTGTACCATTGCTTACTTAATATTTGACTTTATTTATTTTTTTTTAATTTTTTTTTTAATATTTGACTTTAAATCAACTAAACGTGAAAAAATTTTTAAAGATTTTATTTGAGAAAGAGAAAGGGAGAGAAAGAGTGGGGAGAGGGGCAGAGGGAGAGAGAGAAGCAGGCTCCCCTTTGAGCAGGGAGCACACCATGCGGCTCAATCCGTGGACCCTGGGATCATAACCTGAGCCAAAGGCAGATGCTTAACCGACTGAACCACCCAGGTGCCCCTCAGTATGAAAAATTTTTAACCACTTTCACAAATGGGAAACTAGTATTATCTGTTGTCATAAATAGAAAGGATCTTCAAAAAAAAAAAAAAAAACAGTGGAGGGGAAACAAAAAACAACAACCCAGGGCCATTATATTTTATCTCTGTACAGTAGCTTGCCCATACCCAGCAACAGGTATGCCCAGCCTTTGTTTTTTAGGCAGATTGACAAGTATTGGAGAGGAATTAAAAACATAGTGGCATTTAACTGAGCCGCTCACTTTCTTCACCTTGCAAATAATTGGTTTTAATGCATCTTTGTACCTTCTGGTCATCCCTCCCATACTGGGTTGGTGGGGGGCCCCGGAGTTTGGGATGCTGAGGTGTTCCAAGTGCAACCCTGGGGTCACTGTTATGGTAGGCCAACTGAAAATTTGGGGAGAAAGCTAAGCAGAGGGCATCCACCCATGGCTCTCTGGAATTTCTCTCCTGAAAGTTGGAAGGGACATAGATGATCAGAGCCCAGCTCTTATTTTCAAACATAAGAGAAAACTTGAGGTCCAGAGGTGTGACTTACTTGAATATCTTCATGGATATGAAGATGGTCTTGGATAAATTGCTTGACCTCTCTACAAATGAGTTCTCCATTGGTGAGAAGATGTTCGCAGAACCCTGCCAGGTCTCAGATGTGATTTCAGACTCCTTGGCCTTGTCTTACCCCTCCTGACTCCATGGCAGAAGGAGAGAGGGGACTGTAGCAAGGAAGAAGAAAAAAAATTAAAGCGAAAAAGAGCCAGACAACTTTGGGGTGGTGGTGTGGGGGAGATATATTCTGCCAAGGTAGTTACATCTCTGCAACCCATTTCATTAATGCTGTGAAACAAAAGATGACATTTTTTAAAAAAAAGAATTTCTACTCCTTAAGGGTGTGTGTGTGTGCATGTGTGTGTGTGTTTGCATTTGTCTTGGCTTTTTTCTTACCTGAATCAAGGCTATGCCCACCCATTCCCTTGAATTTAAAAGAAGTAAGTCAAACGTCCCTCAGTCAGAAAAGTGATTTCTTAGCCACGAAGAACAAAATAGCGTCTCGGGTTACCAACCCTGAAGAATGTCTTGGCACATTCCTCCCTCTGGGGCTGAGCTGTTTTGTGTGCTGTCCGGCATGGAGGCTGCTGGGGGTAGGGAATCCAGTTTTCCGCTTCCCCTTTCACCAGCGGGTTGGAAGAGCAGCCAGGCAGCCAGCCTTGCCAACTCTCTTCCCTTCTCACCCAGGGCAAGACTGGGAGGCCGAAATTCCTGAGAACGGTTGTCCCAACAACCAGAGAGGGTCCAGTGGGCAGCTTGGGCCCTGCCTACTGGGCCAAAGGCTCCAACAACACCGCAGCCTCCTCCTGAGGCATGGCTGGCCTGGGAAGGGGCCGAGTCTGTGGGGACTCAGGTGCTCTGGCCTCTGCAGCCCCTAGGAGCAGTGTTTCTTTAGCAGAGTAAGTCTGGGTGCTTCTGGGAGCTCCCAGCAAAGGGTCAGCATTCCTTGTGTATTTAACTTAGTGGTATGCAAAAACAAATATGCTGATTGTTCTCCAAGGAAGAATGGATTGTTTAAATTGGCCCTGCCAGAGAAGGTTCCTGAAGCCTAATTCCTGCTCATTCTGTGGTGTATGTTCAGACCTTCTTCCAGGAACCACCTGGGAACTCTGTGGGCACAGTTTCTGGGGGCTCTGTGATAAGTACTGGAGGCCCGGTGGCTAAGAGGCCACTTTGAGAGGACTCAGCGACTTCTCTCATGATTTGAGGAACATTTGCTAAATCTGTTATTTCAGAAATAGTTATAATGTAGGAAGTTGGGTACAGTCAAAGATCTTTTTTTTTTTTTTTTTTTTTTAAAGATTCTACTTATCTATTCATGAGAGACACAGAGAGAGATGCAGAGACACGCAGAGGGAGATGCAGGGAGCCTGATGCAGGACTCGATCCCAGGACCCTGGCTGGGATCATGACCTGAGCCAAAGACAGCCGCTCAACCACTGAGCCACCCAGGTGCCCCCTACAGTCAAAAGATCTTAACCTCCTTTTGGCTACAGATCTTAATGAGAATCTGACAAAGGTTAAAGATGCTTCCTTAAGAAAAGTGCAGATACAGTTTTTGGCACACAATTCCAGGGGGCTGTTGGACCCCACTTCATACTCCTGCCGTAGATTAATTTAGAAACTGCTCATCACTGCCTGTATGCTCTCCTGTTCAGTGAGGTAGGAAATAATGCCCGAGCATTTACTGCATACAGGCGGTCTGCTGAGAGCTTTATGTGGGTGATTCCCCTAATCCCTCCAGTAACCCTGGGAATAGGTACAATTTTCTATAAGGAATCTGAAGCTCAGGGGGACTGCGTTTGGTGAAAGCCAACTTTTGTGGAATCCAGATGTGAATGCTAAGTGCACTGACGCCAGAACCCACACATCTGACCACACTGCCTGGCACTGCTCAACTGCCTGTGCTCCATTGCCTGCCTAAGGAATTTGGCCTTGGGAACTGGAGCAGGGACAGGCATGATTTTATTTACCTGTAACCATCCTGGTGTGGCCAGGCCACAGTTAACCAGAGAGCAAGTGTGGACAATGGAAAGAGGGTGAGCCTTTGAATCCTGGCATCTTGAATCTGCTGCTTGCTTCCTGAGTGACCTTGGCAAGTTGCAAGCCTTGGTTTTTGTCTTTTCTGTAATAGGGAGGTACATAATAGTTCTCAAGGGCAGTTATGGACATTAAATGAGCTAAGTCAGGTAGAGCAGTTAGCACAGAACCTGACATCTAGGAGACACTTGGGAATGCCAGGTCCTTTAGCTTTTACTAGAAAGTGCCTGTGGAACAGTTAAATCAAATGGAGACTGAGTCTCTGTCTGGCTCTGTAGCAGTTCGCAGCTGGGATGGACCCTTCTGGTCATGTAACTGCATCCCTCTCATTTTGCTGATGAAACTAAGGCCCAGAGACCAGTGACCTGCCCAAGGTCATACCTTGAATCTCTAGGAAAGGTTTCTTCTTCCCTCTTTCTCTTATGTAAACTTTTCCCTAAAACTCAGATCCACGTTCTCCTCACCCATTATAATAATTTGGCAACATTTTATGCTTGTGGCTGAGTTATTTTCCATAATCCTGTCTGCCTGTGTAGACCAGCAGGTTTCTTTCTTTCTTTTTTTTTTTAATTTTTTTTTTAAATTTTTATTTATTTATGATAGAGAGAGAGAGAGAGAGAGGCAGAGACACAGGCAGAGGGAGAAGCAGGCTCCATGCACCAGGAGCCAGATGTGGGATTCGATCCCGGGTCTCCAGGATCGCGCCCTGGGCCAAAGGCAGGCGCCAAACCGCTGCGCCACCCAGGGATCCCGTTTCTTTCATACTGTCCCAATGGTTTGTGTGTTGTGTCCTAGGAATATGATGATACTGAATTTACTCTAATGCTATGCGCCAGGCTGAGCCTTTTCTATTACAATCTCATTTCATTCTCTTGCCAACCTTATAAAGTAAGTACTGTTATTATTTTCATTTTCAGATGAGGAAACATACTTAGAAAGGTAAAGTAAGTTGCTCAAGGTCACCAGTAGGTGATGCACGCCAGGTTGGAGCCCAGGTAGTGAGGACCCTTGAGTCCACACTCATATTAGCTGTAGCTGTTCCAGAGTGCCCTGTCAATAAGGTGGACTTGACAGTTGCCATTTATTCTTGAGCTGAAGCAAACGTGCTATGGATTTTAGGGAGATCTGTTGCAGAGGAGGCTTGATCACAGGAGCCTGTGAGATCCCCAGAGTGGATTAGGAGACTGTTGGGCAAAAACCCCACCTTCTAGGAGCAACCAGCTAACCAGAGCTCTGGGAAAGAGAGAACAGAAGCAGAGGCAAAGAAATTCTAAAGGATACAGTGTGTGTCGAGAGCTCAAAGTCGTTTCCAAGTCGCTTGGGTAAATGTTCCCAGTGGCCAGGGAATTAGTAGCCAAGGCAGCTAGCGACTCTTCTGTCATCACCCCTCCAGCTTTTTGCCTAGCCAAATTGACCTGATTCTTCACTCCCTCGGGATCCCAGGTAGCTGTGAAACACTGCTCTTTTGAAGAGAGGAGAATCAGGTTGCCTTAGTTACTGGGAGGGTTGGAACACCAAGCTCAGGTGCACATAAGGAGAGACAAGGCTCAAATAAGTGGGAGCTGGAAGGTGGCCCGCATGTTACCACAGAGCTTCCTGAATAGAAGAAGCCTTGGTCTGGTTTTGGTGGCATTTGTGGGGATTGCCAACCGAGGGACACTTGGCTGTCCACGCTGTCAGGAGCTGTCGCTGGCTATGTCTGCCTCCAGGCAATGAGTATCTGCAGCCCCCAGCTCAGCAAGGGGCCCTGGATAAGAGAAACCCACTTCTCTTGGAGAAATGGCTTGGGTGACATCTCCTAGGACTTCCACTTCGACAGGGCTGATGGCTGGATCTGGGCTAAGTGTGTGTGAGAAATTCACACACCATGCGTCTCCAGCACGGAGAGGGCCAGCCGGCCGCTCACCCTCAGGCAGAACAACGAGAGGCTCTGCTTGCTGCTGACAAGCTTCTCGACTGCCTTGAATCCCTGTTTCAGAGTGAGATAAAAGAAGAGAAAACTCGGAAACTGGATACAGTGGTGTTTTGTTATTCAACCTTCACCAGCAGGCCATTAAGCCTCCAGCTCCTGAGCAGAAAACCTCTTGCCAAAATAATGGGGGGAGATTGAAGCGGAGACAGGCCTTCACTGTTGGTGTGTTGGGAGAACATAGGCCATTCTATAAAGATGCTGGACAAGGAGGGGGGTAGAGCAGAGAGAGTGGGGAGGAGGGGAAATATGGACAAGTGTGGTGGGTTACATCCCCCCACCCCCCTGCAATTGCCTCCTCCTCAGTGCTTCTACCCATGACATCTCACTGTTGGGAAGAAATGGGATCTTTCAGTTTCAAATGTCTGCCAAAGAAAAAGGACCCAGGCTTAAGTTCTCGCTCAATGGTCAGCCAGAAAAGAAAAAAAAATGAAGCTGCATCAAGATTAGGGACACCTTTGTTGCCTTTTTTCTTTCCCTGCTCCATTCATCACTCCCTGGCAGCCAGGACACCAGGCCAACGGCAGCTGCTGACTTTCCCCAGCCGGCTGCCTGCTGTTGCTGGGCCTGGTTCCGTGGCAGCCCAGCTGTCCCCACTCCGGCTTTCTCTCCGCCCAGTGGCGGTTGCTCGTTTGATTGGTCACTGGGGCAGCCCTTAGGATCCCCTGACTGGTACCTGACTTGGAAGGATAAAATATCAAGATACAGGCATCAGGTGGCTGCTAGGATGAGGTGACCTTGGGACAGCCTTCCGATCTCGCATCTGTTGTGGCTTTTCTTAGATAGTTAGGGCTCTATGTGCACTTTACTTTGTAATCCAGGAATTGCCTCCAAATGCACGGCTTGTCTTTGTATTGCTAACGAAGAGAATAATAACTGGTTTTAATGTTGGCGAGAATGAGGATAATCATAGTTATATTTCATCATCTTTATCCAGTATATGTCATGTGCCAAGCGCTGTTGCTCATGGTGGTTTTCTGGCATTTTGCAAATGGGGAAACAGACTAAGCAAGGTCAGACAGGTCAAAAGAGAGTTGGAATCTGAATCAAGGTCCATCTAATTTTTTTTTAAGATTTTATTATTTATTCAAGAGAGACACACAGAGGCAGAGACACAGGCAGAGGGAGAAGCAGGCTCCCTGCGGGGAGCCTGATGCAGCACTTCATCCCAGGACCCCGGGATCATGACCTGAGCCAAAGGCAGACACTCAACCACAGAGCCACCCTGGCGCCCTGAAGTCCATCTAATTTCAAAGCCTTACTGTGTACCACTGCACCGTCAGTAAATTTGGAAGGAGGAGGGGAAGAGAGGGCATCAGAGGGAAAAGGAACTTTTTAACTACAGAGGAATCAGCGGAAACACACCTAGCAGCATATTGTTCACTGTGGAGAAAAATGATTGTGTGCTTCCAGGCAAATATTGGTCCGACAATACCACACTGTTCCCTGCAGTAGATAAGGTCTTCGTAAAGATCTTCACAGGGTGCCAACTTAAGTTCTGGTTCTGTCATTACACGTAGTAAATGACCTTGAATAAATTTCTTCTTCTCAGGGTAGGACCTCTCTACCCGTGAGGATGAAATGACACTGGACACGGCAAGTCTTATTAGCCCAGTGCCTAGTGCACATCACGCTTTCCCCTGGGAGCTGTTCCTAGTTAGGCTCGTTTGCCCTCCTGTGTATTGGTAGAGGAACTGGAAGGCTTGTCCCCTCCTTGCCCACTCAAGTGTCTTCTTCTGGTAAGCCAGGGCTCCTCTGAGCCATGTTGACATCAGAGCTTGCAAACCACCTTGGCATCACTCATTATATAAATAAGTCAATAAATTCTTTTCCCCAGTCTTATCAGAGACAAGCCCTTCTTTGGAATTTCTGGAGTGAAGTGACTCTTGCCAGTGAGCTGGCACCAGGGCTGTGTGTGAAGCAGAGGTAATGAATTGCAGTTGTCATGGCAGAACTAAAAAGGCTGATGGAGGTATCTGGAATTCATTTGTAACCGCTTGATACCATGTCTCCTCACTCCAGAAGTCCCTCCTACCGTTCCACCCCTAGGACCTTTCAAGAGCTGTTTGAGAACCTGCTGATTTTAGCATGGTGGGGGTGGGGGTGGTGGTGCAGAAGGACATTGGTATTTATCACGTCCCACCCAGCCAGGGGTTGGCCATTCATTCAGCAGGTATTTATTGGGTGCCTCCTGGGCCTCGGGCTCCGTTGCCAGTGCTGAGGATCAGAGCAAAGTCCCTGCTGCAGCAGGGTGTACCCTTGGGTGAGGAAGAAGGGCAAACACTTAAACAGATAAGTTGCATTACAGCTGGGGGCTTGGTGTTCTCTGGAATTCTTTTCCCCATCTCAGGAAAATGGAGGGACAGACCCGTCTGCTACACCTGTTGGCAGTTGTGGTGTGAACTTCAGTTTGGAACTGGGAGACATTAGTGCCTTCAGTACAGTGTTGCCAAGAGCCTGTTGTATGATGAGCTGGGCACTGCGCTAAGAGCTGGGCATGCAAGGGTGAGACACCACCGTCAGTCTGCAACTCATAATATTTACTACAAATTAGTGAGAGAGTCATCAAGCTGTGCAAATATAGTTGGAAATGCCAGGCTCTCTGGACCTTGATTTCTTTCCCCTGTTTCATCTGGACTCATTTCATCCTTCAAAAATATTGAGTGCCTGTAAAAGGTTAGGGTGTCAGTAATATGCCAGGCATTACTCCAGCACTGAATACTCAGGACCGATGGGACCAACAAAATCCTGTCCTCATGGAACTTCCATTTTAGAGCAGATGTTGTCGAGCTTGGGGAAGCACTGGAACCACCTGGAGGGCTTGATAAATCTGACTCCCACTCCCCAACTCCCACCTCCACGCCCAGTTTGAGTCAGTTGGCCTGCTTTGGGGCCCAGAAATGTGCACTTCTTACACATCCCCACGTGTTGCTACTGGTCTTTGCCCTGTACTTTGCAAAACCACTGGCAGTCAATTCATCGAATCCTCACAATAAACCTGGGAGAGTACCAGATTATTCCTGTTTTACAAACAGGGAAACCAAAGAAAGCAGGTGAGGTAACGCTAAGAGAGCCGAAGGAAGTGGTTTCAGGAACAAGCACTGTTTACCTATGTGTCTGTGATGGCTATGAGCATACCATTGTTCTAGTTCTTTTGCTAACCTGAAGCCCAGTGGTGGCAAAATCTGGTAGAGTTTTCTCCTCTGTGGTGAAATAAAGCACAGGGAAGCCAGAAGCTTGAGAGGATTCCAGAAGCCAGAGGGACTTCTCTTTACACCAGAGTGTATATAGACTCTATATATCCATACACAGGAGAGGATCAGAGGAAATAGTTGTCTCTGTTTCTCAATGGTGCTGAGCCAGGGCATCCATCCTGAGCTGTTCTGCAGAGTAAGGGTCCCAGGGCTCCTTCATGCCTGGGAACCTTCAGGGCCCCCTTCCCCCAGTCTGACTTGAGCCCTATGGAGTGCAGGGGAGGTGTGTGGAAGAGGCAAGTCCCTCTTTTCACTGAACCCTCACAAACCCTCTAGGGAGCCATTGTCCATTGCTGGTCTTCTTGACCACAATTTGGATTTTACATCCCAACTTGTCACTGGCTAGTTCTGTGACCTTGGTTAAGTTACTTAAACCCTCCTGAGCCTCAATATCTTCACTGGTGAAATAAGTTAGAACATACCTCATAGAGTTGGCCAAAACCAAATTAGAAGTGTCTCATTATATTCATGTTCCACTCTCCGGTAGTTCTCTAAATGCAGCAATTAAGGCCTCCTCAGTACATTTTATAGCTTTATCATTATAGAATTACTGCTCAATTCATATATTTTAAGTACCAGATTTCTTGGACATAAACCACTTTTTTCTTCTCTGGGAAAACTGAGCATACTTAAGAGGTAAACATCTTTCCAGTGAACAATGATTTTTGCTAGACAGGACTACTGAAAGGTATCTAAACAGCTCAAGGAGTTTCAAAACCAGCCTGAGTGTCTTATTTCCATCGCTAATTTAAACATTTATCAGCTGCCAGTGGAGACCCTAGGTATTTCTTCAGGTTTCTTACTGGTCGCCCGGCCTAAGTTCTCAAAATGTGGTCTTAGACTGGCACATTAGCTTCTTCTAGGAACTGGTTAGAAACACAGATTCTCATACCCCACCTATAGAATCTAAAATCTGACTCTGCTGTCCTTTCAAGTCTTGGGACCACTGGCCAAATGCTTGCAGCGAGAATGACTTCAGATATTTTGTTAGTGGTCACAGGCAAAAACTGACCGGATTTGAAGAACCTTCTGAGCACAGGTAGATGTAGCCAGTTGAAGTGGTCTTCATTGGCTTATGACCATCTTAGTATCATCCCAAAACTTGTATCGTCCAAACTGGACCTTCACGCTTCCTTCGCCAGGCCCCACTGTTGCTTGACATCTTCTTTACATCAAAGTTTGGTTCACAGATGAAGCTTAGAAAGGCCTTCTCCATGCACCTTACCTGGGCCCCATGGCACCTTACACTGTGGTTGAACAGCATGACTACCTCCATGTTCTCCATTCTTGGTTATCAGGTTAGCCCAGTGGCCGGCATGCAGTAGGAGTGCACTAAATTGGGAAATGAATGCTCTCCAGCTGGGAATTTTAGATTCTGTTTCCAGCCCTCTTCAGAGCAATAAGTCACTTGCCTTCCCAGAGCTCTAGCATCCATTGCTCTACCATGGAGGAATATTAACGCTTCATCTCCTTTCCACAGCAGAGGATAGGAGGTTGTGTTTGGAGCTGAGGAATGAAAGGATCAGTCAGGGATCCTCAGGTTCAGTTGCACATTGATCTCGCAGGAGGGGAGTGCTAAAAATACCCAGGTCTGGCCCACTCCCAGACATTCTGGTTTAATTGGACCGGGGTATGGCCTGGGCACAGGATTTCCAGGGTAAAGTCAGATCGGAGAACCGCAACTGTAGGTAACCCCTTATAAACACTTGCAGGGTTTCAGTGGGATTATGTGAAAGTACCACCTAGAAGGTTTTCAAACTAAAGATTTATATGGCTGTACATAGAAAAATTGAGATGATTTTGGAAATAGTCGAGGGAGGGGAGAAGTAGATCTTTGGGGGATGTCAGTCACCTTGCCGTACCTGTCTTGTGATTTCTGTCCTGGCGCGTTAAGGATCAGAGAGCCTTAGGCTTATCTTTACTTTAATGTGAAAATCTTTAAATTCCCATTGCAGCAGTAATGCTTTTGAACAAATTGGTCTAAGCTCCTACGGAGAGGCAGGCCTGAGGGTTGGGCCGTTAGCGCCTCTTCTGTCTGACCTCAGCAGAACTCCGTCTGGATTTCATGCACACATCTGTGTCCTTGAGACTCCAAGAGAGTGGGGAGCGTAGACATCGTCACCATATAGATTATAGCCTGTGGGTAAGAACTAATAATAGCTAACATTTATTATGACCGTAGACTGTGCCAAGATCTAGGCTGTGGGCTTTGAATGTATTATCCAATTTAATTCTCAGAGCCCCAATGAGGTAAGAGCGGTACTGTCTCCATCCTGCTGACAGGGAAGGTGATGCTGGGGGAGTTGAAAACTTGCCCATGATTGTAAACTAATAAGTGGCAAAAGTGGGATTCAGTCTGCCCGCTCCCAAAACGCATGTTCTTCATCATCCTGTAGGTCAGGCAAGGCTGGCAGGGAGAGCACCACTGACTTAATCCTGGTAATTCAGACCAGAGCCCCTTTCACTCTGGTGATTCCTGCAGCACCAACTAACTTCAAGTTGCTCGGAGTCTGTTGGGGGAGGCCAGAATTTTGTGTTTGCTCTATTCCTGTTTTAGCAGATATCCCCCTTTAGTAGGCAGGGTGAGCGAGCTGTTTTTCTGATTACAGTAGGTTTTTCAAAAGCCCAGGGATCAATGTCCTTGACCAAATTCCTTGGTCCGTGGTGGTGATCAGTGTCTTTGCTTCACCCTCCCTACTGACTCTGTCCAAGACAGCTTCCGTCTCTTATTACTTTGGCACAGAAGACTTTGCAAGAATCAAGTTCCTGTTGGACTCTTGGTGTCTGCACAGCATATGGGCTTGGTCTGCAGCATTCTTGCTTGCCCAGCAGAACATCCCGAAGAATGTCTGTTTTGGGTTCACTAGAAGACATTTGGGTCATCTCAAGCCCAAAATGGCTCCAGCTGCGCATGAATTACCATCCACTTCTGTTGCACAGTGGAGTGAATTGAAACAAAAGAATGCCATCACCTTTGTGCATTTGGTTCCTGATAGGAGCTGTGCTAGGAAGGGGGTACAGCAGTGAACAAAGGCCGACGTTGTCCCTCATGGAGCTTACAGACAAATACTAAAAACATAAAATAATTACAGATCAGGAAAATGAAGAGAAAATAACAGTCCTTATGAATGACACCAGAGGTCAAGCCATAAATTTGTTATGTTCTATAATTAGAAACACTGAGTTTGCTTTTAACTTTAAATAAGATGCATCTATAATAATGGCCTGTCTCTGTCTTCAGCCAGGTTTTCTTAATTCCAGTCAGTAGATTGTTGCATTCACTGTGGTGGTAACAAACAGGGTTTCTTAACTTTGGCCTAGGAGCCAGGTTTCCCCCAAGTCCGGTATCGTCTCTCGACTGTGTCCGTCTGAACCTCCTAAGGGTGACTAATGCAGATTTCCAGGCCCAGCCCCAGTCAACATAATCAGAACCCATGGAATACATGGAATCCCGACTCCATGTATGTAAAAAGAAACCCCAAGTGATTTTGATGCTGTCTTAAGCTTGAGAACCACTCAACTCAACCAGGACTAGAAATCCCTTCAGCCTTTACCACAACCTGGCCCACTTCTTGGTCCTTGTATCAGAGAAATCTCTTCCTTTTGTCAGGCATCTGTGAGTTTTTCTCCAGTGTGTTCAGGTGTTCCCTCTCCAAGACTAAATGTTCAGGCTGTGTCCTACCCCATACCCCTTGCTCTGAAGAACATGGAGGAGTTCCGTACCCACTGAATCCACAGCCCCCACTCACAATTCAGCACCCCCCATCCTCCTTCTCCCACCTCATCCTCTGATCACAGTTCCAGAAAGGTCACAGGAGCCACCCACTGATGTCTAACTTGACCTCCTTGTAGCATCTAACAGTGTGGCTGACCCTCCTCATCTACTGGTGCCTTTCTTTAATTTTTATTTATTTTGTTGAGATGCATTTGACATACAAATTTAGTTTTAGGTATACAAAATAATGATTCAGTATTTATATATATTGCAAAATGATCATCACAGTAAGTCCGGTGAACATCTGTCAGTTCATAGTTACAGGTTTTTTTTTTCTCGTGATGAGAACTTTTACTATCTGCTCTTAGCAATTTTCAAGTGTGTGGTGCAGTTTTGTTAACTAGGGTCACCATGTTGTATATTCTATCTCCAGGACTTAATTATTTTGTGACTGGAAGTTTGTACCTTTCGAGGTCCTTCAGTCATTTTGCCTACCACACCTCCTGCCTCTGGCGACCACCAGTCTGTTCTCTGTATCTGTGAACTTGTTTTGTTTTATTTTTGGATTCCACGTATGAGATCATGCATTATTTATCATTTTCTGTCTTATTTCATTTAGCCATACTGCCCTCAGGGTCCATCTATGCTAACACAAGATTTCATTCTTCCTTATGGTAGTAGTATTCCATTGTATATATACACCACATTTTCTTTCTCCATTCATTCATCAGGGGCCACTTAGGCTGTCTCCATATCTTGGCAGTTGTAAATGATGCTGTAGTGAGCATGGAGTGCAGATATATTTTTGAATTAGTGGTTTCATTTCCTTCAAATCAGTACCCAGAAGCGGGATTTCTAGGTCATATAGTAGCTCTATTTTGAATTTTTTGAGGATCCCGCATACTGTTTTTCTTTTTCTTTTTTTTAAAGATTTTATTTATTAGAGCATGAGGGTGGGGAGAGGCAGAGGGAGAAGGAGAAGCAGGCTCCCTGCTGAGCAGTGACACCCCCCCTCAACACCTCTGGATCCCAGGACCCTGAAATCATGACCTGAGCTCAAGGCAGACATTTCATCGACTGAGCCCCCACGGGCTCCTATGCTGTTTTGCACCATGCCTGCACCAATGTACATTCCTGCCAAAGTGCACAGGCATCTAGTGGTGGTAGTGACCCTTCTCCTCTATTGACGGTCGCTCTTCTCCAGGAAAGGGAGGGCATCTTGTGGTCTTATCTCCCACTGCTCTTCCTTTGTGGTGTCCTGGGACCCCACGCTTTCTGCTACCTCCTCTACACTGCCCACTTCCAGTTTCCCACTAGACATCATTTTTGGGTCCAGACAAACACTGGACACTACAATACATTTAAGTCTGAATCCAGTCCTGGTCTCAGACAGCTTTGCCTCTTCTGCCATTCCCTGAGAGGAATCCCCCATAATGTCTAAAACACACATGGTTCAAATTCGAAAGGTCCAAAAGGTATGCAGCAGATCATAGGTATTTCTCCCCACTGGCACCCATGTACCCAGTTTCCCCACCACATACTGGCCACCCCTGTTTCCATCCTCTGGATTCCTCCCTACTCCCATCTGGCTCCAGGTTCTGGTGCCAGCCTTTCTTTTATGGACTTTGACACCTCTTCTTTTTTGTTTTTATTCCTACTGAGGCTTAGTTGAAAACAGAGCCCAAACTAGAGGCCTCACCCTTCTAGCCAGCCTGTTGCATGCTTTCAGATGGGTCTTGTCTTACCCAGTGTTGCCCACTCCCCTCCTTACACTCTACAGACATCCCCCCGGTCCCCAAACTTGCTGAGGGACAACCTTCCAAGCTTGGCATCAAAGCTCCTCAAAGCTGAGCCTGCCCCATTTTCTCTGTCTCTCTTGCTTTGCCCCACTTTCCTCATGAATGAGATGGGGGTAATAGCAGTATTGAGTTCATACTATTTTTAAAGATTTTTTTTTAATTTTTTATTTATTTATGATAGGCACACAGTGAGAGAGAGAGAGGCAGAGACACAGGCAGAGGGAGAAGCAGGCTCCATGCACCGGGAGCCCGACGTGGGATTCGATCCCGGGTCTCCAGGATCGCGCCCTGGGCCAAAGGCAGGCGCCAAACCGCTGCGCCACCCAGGGATCCCTATTTTTAAAGATTTTTAAAAAATCTTTCCAGGTGTATCTTGGTATCTTTTAAATTTGATATGATTTTAAACTTACAGGAAAGTTGCAAAAATATAAGAAATTTCCGTAGACCCTTTACCCAAATTGACCAATTTTTACATGTTACCCGTTTACCTTATAGTCTCTCATTTTCCCTATGTGTATGTGAGTTTGTGTATGTGTACTTATATATACAAACATATATGATTAAATATATGAAACCATGATATATATAAACCATTTAAAAGTATGTTATAGGGACGCCTGAGTAGCTCAGTTGGTTAAGTGCCCCACTCTTGATCTCAGCTCAGGTCTTGACCTCAAGGTCAAGAGTTCAAGCCCCATATTGTGCCCCACATTGGGCTTCACGTTGGGCATGGAGCCTACTTAAAAAAATAATAATAATTTGGTTATTACTCTTAAATTGGACATCATGTCTCTTTCCACTAAGTACTTCAGTGTTTAGTATGTTTAGCATATGTGTGTATAAGAAATAAAACATCCTCTTACATAACCACACTTCATACAATTTTAGTAAGTTTAAGTTAAACTTATCTAAAATAAAAAAAAATAAAAAAATAAACTTATCTAAAATACTTTGCAGAATGCCCAACAGCATAGCATGCAGGTGCCAGTCGTTGTTAGCTGTGATTACTGAGCTCTCTTCATTGGTCTTCTGCATATAGTCCACCTATGTTAGTGATAGTACCCAGACATGCCCTACAATTTGCCATTCTCCCATCATGGCCCATTTCCCAGCCCAGCCTGAATCCGTGGAGGCCCCACCTCTTTCACAGCCCAGGTGGGGTGATGATGCCTGCTCCAGGAGGCCTTCCCTTATCCATCACCTCCCTCCCTGCTCCTGCCTGGAAGAGCTCTACTTTAAGTCAAGTCTCTTCTAGTCAAAACCAGAAAAAGCCCATCCCAGATGGCTCTGGAAAAAGACTACTGTGAACTAAGATTTTACAGGAATCTAAGGAAGGGAATAGCAGTCCTCACTGCCGGGCAGGTGGGACTGCAGCTGGTGGCCACAATTTATGATGTCTCCTGAAACCTACAACAACAGATCTAAAATTTGCTCATAAATTCACAACCTTGTTTCCAATCATTTCTGCCTCTAACTTTCTGTGTACACTTGGGCAAGCTACTTAAGCTCTTTGAGCCTCAGTTTCTTGCTTTATACAAATAAGGCTAAAATAATCACGATTTTATTGAGTGCTGAGTCTACACTAAATGCTTTATGTTTATTCAACCAATTGTCTAAGGGAGGTGCTGTAGTTCTCCCTATACACAGAGGAGGAAGTGGAGACATGGGGGGGGGGGGTGCTAAGTAATTTGCTTAAGGTCACACAGCTAGAAATCCCCAAAGCTGGGATTCAGTCTCAGGCTGTCTGGCTTCAGAGCTCCCACTCTTAAATTGCTATCCACTTTGAAGGATGATTGTGAGAATTGCGGCACAGATTCTTCGTGTAAGGCACTTATCGAACAGCAAGGCTCAGGCTAAGTACTCAAAAATGTTAAGTTATGACATTATCACAGCATTAGGTGACCCTGATCCCCTTCATGGCCCCAGCCAGTCTTATAACCCTTCAACCCCACAACCACAGTTAGCTCAGTGTCCAAAAATTCAGTGTGGATTTGGAAAAATTGCAGAGCTGACCTTGAGTTGGACTCACCTGGTATAGGAAACTGTGACAAGGGTCAGGGGTCATGTGGTACCAACCACAGCAGCTGTCTGCTCAGGAGACATTAAAAAAAATAATGTCTTATGGCAGTTGGCCATCCCCCAGTCATTCTTTCTCAGAACTTCTATGTAAATTGTTCTGATTCTGTGGCAATGAGTTTGATTTGGTGGGTACTGTGTGTGAGCACATGCTCGATTCTGACCCCTGCTTCTGGCCTCCCCCCGCCCCCCCCCCCCCATGTGACAGACTCCCACTCATTAGTGTGATTGATCCCTACCCTCTTGCTACTGGAAGTGCGGGTTGTGGACCTGCACATCAGTATTGCCAGGGAGCTTGTTAAATATACAGAATTTCAGACTCCACTCCAGGCCCACGGAATCAGAAACCGTTTTTGCTTTCTTTATTTTTAATATGGAATGCTTCAGAAATTTGTGTGTCATCCTTGCGCAGGGGCCGTGGTAATCTCTATCATTTCAGTTTTAGTATATGTGCTTCTGAAGCAAGCACCAGAAGCTGCATTTTAACAAGATCCCAGTGGTCCTTAAGCATGTTCATTTAATACTCCTTATTGTTTATTGTGTAGCCCTGGGTTTTTTGTTTGTTTTAGTTTTTTATTTTTGTTTTGTGGCTGACTAGCTCTTACCAAGCTATGATGTGGGCACACAATGTAGTCATACTATCAATAAGCAGTGGATTATTATCACCAGTTATAAACGCTGTCAGTGGATGAGTTTCTTAGCCTGTTCTCAGAGCTCCACGTGGAATAAGGGATTGAAGCCAGATGGAGTGTGAAAGTCAGTTCAAAGGGTATCACACCTGCTGAGAAAAGGCAGGTCCTGAGACTGTAACATATTCAGCAGTTGAGGCAGAGCAGATCGGGCTGTGCGGGAAATCCCCAGAGTGGCAAAACATGGCCCTTGGGGACATGGGCAGCTGGAAGGTGGGAACCCTTGGGAGGCTAGTGCCTGTGGCTGTAACACATAGTGAGGAGGTGGCCCAGCAGGCACTTGGCAAAGATCCCAAAGGCAGAGTTCCAACCCTCAGAGAACAGTGGCAAGAGCAAGACAAGGAGGTCTGGGGTTCCCCTGTAAGCTTCCCAGGCAGGGGCTTGAGCCAGTGAAACAAATGGCGGACTCCCTGGAACTAGTTCTGAATAGGCCAAAAATATTGCCATGAGGGTACTAGCAGAAACAATACCTACAGCCAAGGCTTAGGCTGGTTGAGCCAGAGGCCACACATGCAATCCCTGGTTCAAGCCAGAAGGACCCTGAGTAGGGTGGCAGAGACCAGGCTCCTGATGGAGGACCCAGGACAAGAGGGGCAGAAAGCCAGCTGTGGGCTGCAGAGAAAGTCTGTAAGAAGTCCGCAGACTGCCTTGCCTTTCCTGGCATGGAGTTGGCAGGGAGGTGTGGCCAGATTCCAGAAGGCTTTCCCATCACTGCTTGCTGGGCCCTGGTTCACCTGTGGACAGCCTTTTGGCGTTAAGTGTGGACCTTGCCCTGACACATTCCTGAGATAATGCCCATCGTCATCCCATGGAACACAGTGACAGCCATCCACGTGAGTGGGGCTCCTAACACCCTCCCTGGGTTCATTTCCAGTTTGTTTGATGTTGGTATGTCTGTCTGTGTAAAATGACTAAAGAACAAATCATTAGTGAGCTGTCCAAAGTCCCCTTGGGAACATTCCAGAAAAATAAACCAATATTCCATCAAAGCCACAAATGGCTCCACCCCCCCCCACCCCCCCGCCATTCCTTCAAAGCAGAGTTTCTCAGAGTGTGGTCCATAGACCTCCTGCCTTACTCCCCCAAGGAGCCCGTAAAACAGATTCCTGGGCCCCCACCTGAAATATACTGAATCAGAATCTCAGTGGAGCTCCAGGATTCTATATTTTTATTTTATTTTATTTTTTAAATTTTATTTTATTTATTGGAATCTACATTTTAAATATGCTACCCAGACAATTCTAATACACCTTAAACTTGAAGCCCTCTCTTCCCTGCCCCAGGAGATGCTCTCTGTGCTCTGCATGAACCCTGTGTGCGTCCTGCCTGCTGACACTCCCGCTCTGCATTGCTACACCCAGCTTAAAGGCTTCCTCTTACGGGAGCCTGCCTTGTCCCAGCTCGGGTAAAGGCCTCCCCCGCCCCCTGTGCACCATTCTCATATGCATCCACGGTGGAGCTGTGATCCTTTTCATGTCTATGTTCTCCACCCAGTGGGGAAGTGTCCTGCCTGTCTCCCAGGCCCGGCACAACGTCTTGCATGGAATCAGTCCTAGCAAATGCATGGATACCCTTGAAGGCAGCTGAGAGGCAACGGGCAAGTTGCAGAACGAAGGGTGATGAGTAGATGCCTCCTGATGAGAAGCTGCCACCCTCTGACTCCTCCCTTGGTCAGTCTGAAGTCCTGGGTCAGGTTTTCAAGCCAGAGGGTGAGCATTAGACCCAGGGAGAGCCCAGGGCTCTGAGTGGCAGGAGGCAGAGCCCAGCTGCATGGGGGTGAGGCGTCCTGGGTGGAAGCTCAGCTCTGGGTCTGCCGCTCAGGAAGCCTTCCTGATGTAGAAGAAAACACTCAAGGACAGTTTGCCAGCCCTGGCCTGACCCCGCACCCAGGGCCACTGGAATGTGCAAGCCTCCCTCTTGTCAGACAGGAGGCATTAAAGAATAGAGCTATTGGACCGTGGAACTCCCACAGAGCCTTCCCCCAGAGTTTCTCAGCGTTTGCTACCGTGATTCTCTGTGTAAGGCTCTGCACTGCTGTTTGCCAAACCGGTAACTGTTCACCCAACAGAAATCACACAGGCCGTCTTGGTCGTGTTGGTGAAGGGAGAGCTGGCTGTCTCTGTTCTAAAAATGCTGCCCATCACCTCTCTCTGAAACACAGGCCGCAGTTCCTTATCCTTCACTGGAACACCAGGAAGCCTGCTTTATGAGCCCAGGGTCCCTGCTCTGATCTTGCTTATCTGTGTGCCTCTGGTGGGTGGGAGGCCTTTTGGGGGCTGGCAGGGGAGCCACCAGAGGGAACTCTAGGTTAGCCCAGATGGTAGTGACCGCAGGGGACCTCAGTATAGGAGACGAACTGACCTCTTGATGCCTGAGGTCAGGGTAAGGGCAGTCTGCTCTCAATCCAAAGTAGGGTCAGAACCTTCCTTGGCCCTTGGAAGAGAAAAGATTGAATTATAGGGGCAGGGTGGAGTCGCTGAGGGCTCAGTGTGCAGTAGGCCCTCAGCAAAGCTTCTTGAGTTGATGAAAGGGGAGCATCCAGTTCTAGTTAATGTGGGCTATGTCACAGTTCTTCAGACATTTGCTCTAATTCCAGGGGATGGGGGCCAGGTAGTCTAAGATCGTGGGTAATTACTGAGTTTCTTTTGTGCCTTTTTTTCCACAAGCATATTATTTCTGAATCTACTCCCTTTCTTTTCTCATCTCCCCAGGTTATACTTGTTTTGCTTCTAGGAGGAAGACAATGCTGTGCTGTCATTTGGTCAGAATGTTATATTCAGAAATAAAGTTCATAAATCTTGCTAGAAGCTGAGGAAACTTCCTGGAGGTTGTGACCACTGCCACATACTGAGGAAAGTTACATTCATTTACTGTTTCACTTGTCCTCAGTAGCTGCTGAGGCCCAGAGAGATTAGGGAATTTATCAAGATCACACAGCAAGTTGGCACAAGGGGTTGGGTTTCCATCCAGGGCTCAGGGCTTGTCACTGCCGCATTGTCTCCTGGAGGTCATTGGCTCGCGTTGATGTAACATTGCTAACACTCATTGAGTTCTCTACCACTTCTCAGAGGGTTTTGTGTATGTGTCCTGATTTGAGAATTAGTTAAGCTTTCGCACTCTCCTGGGTGCAGCAACTGGAATCCAGGCGCTGGAGGAAGTTCCTGCCTCCTTCCTAGAGTCCACAGGCAGCCAGATCCCACAGGCCCTGCTCTATAAGGTGGTGAGGACAGGAGGTGTTGCCAGCGGGTGGTGGGCAGCATGGCCAGGGGGTGTGGAGGAGGTGGAGTTGTGATGACCCATGGGACGCAGGCTCCCTGTTAGCTCCCAGGCACTGCATCCTGGGCCCTCCCCCTGCCACAACCCCCTCTTCTACTTCCCTCTTTAGCCCCTGCCCTCTTAGGATTTGGAAAAGTGAACACAGAGGCCTTTCCAGAAGAGTCCTGTTCTCCAGTATTCCCAGTATCCTTGCTCACTGGAGGGAGGGAGGGAGGGAGGGAGAGAAACAGAGACAGAGACAGAGAGAGAGGGAGAGGGAGGGAGAGGAACAGGATTGTATGGGAAGGAGAGGCAAATGTATGGGAACAGTTAAGATGCAATTGCTAATGACTCCTGGAATTTGTCTCCTAAATGTCCTCCTTGCACGCAGGGACGCTGCCTGCCTTTGTGAGAAGCCAGGCAACACTGAATGATGTGTTATCAATACAGTACAATAGCCCTCGACGTCATGAAGATCCCGGTGTTAGGAGGACACAGCCATGAGGAGATGGAGGGGCCTTTTTACACAGCATGATCCAGCTTTTATTGTATAACCCCTGGGCCTACTGGCCCTTTGTTCCTGTTCTCTTTGACAAAGGATTTTTTTTTTTTTTAACTTTCTGATTAGAAACCAGTAGTTTAAGCCTGCTAATCACCTCTTTCGGCTTGGCATGCAAACCAGGGAAAGGCCATAGCACTTAATCTGTTTGCAAGGGCTCTCTCAGTTCCAGAAGTTCAGAAACAGTCAGCACCTCCCCACCCCCAACTTCAAAACATCATTCAGGGTAATTCCTACTGCAATTATAATAATAAACATTCTGAGGTGTATTACCTATTAGTTTACTTTTTAAAACATTTATTTTTGATTGGGTAAAACAGACACAAAATTTACCATGTTAACCATAGTAAGCATCCAGTTCATGATATTGAACACATTCACATTGCTGTGCATGGCAACCATCGTTCTTTCTGTTGTATCAGTTTGATTGCTCTGGGTACCTCATATGATGGAGTCACACAGTATTTGGTATTTGTCGTCTTGTGACTGGTTTGTTTCACTTAGTGTCACGCCCTCCAGGTTCATCCATTGCTGTTGCATGCAGCAGAATTTCCTTCCTTTTTTAAGGCCGAATAATATTCCATTGTGTGTACCTGCAATATTTTGTTTATCCACTTATCCAACTCATGGACACAGGGCTTGCTTTCACCTTTGGATTATTATGAATGATGCTGCTCTGACGGGCATATGAATATCTGTTCACGTCTTTGCCTTTAAATCCTTTGGCTGTAACCCCAGAAGTCCAGAAGGGGAACTTCTGGATCATATGGTAATTCTACTTTTAATTTTTGGAGGAGTTGGGATGCCTGGGTGGCTCAGCGGTTGGGCGGCTGCTTTCGGCTGAGGTTGTGATCCCAGGATCTGGGATCGAGTCCCACGTCGGGGTCCCTGCATGGAGCTTGCTTCTCCCTCTGCCTGTGTCTCTGCCTCTCTCTGTGTGTGTCTCTCATGAATAAATAAATCTTTAAAAAACATTTTTTTTTGAGGAGTCATTGCACTTTTCTCCACCGTGGCTGCACCATTTTACATCTACAGCAGCCATGTGCAGGGTGTCCCATTTCCCACAGCCTCACCAACGCACTTGTTATTTTCTGGGTTTTTGTATAGTAGCCATCCAAATGGGTGTGAAATGGTATCTCGTGGTTTGGATTTGCATTTCCCTGCTGATAAGTAAGCAGTGTTGAGCATCTACATGGATACTTTTTAAAAAACTAACTGCATCAGGACACCTGGGTGATTCATTTGGTTATGTTGTCTGCCTTTGGCTCAAGTCATGATCTCGCAATGCTGGATAGAGCCCTGCATTAGGCTCTCTGCTTCTCCCTCTCCTGCCCCTCCCCTCACTCGTGTGCTTGCGCGCGTGCACTCTCTCTCTCTCTCTAATAAATACAATCTTTAAAAAAATTTTGGAAATAAAAAACTAACTCCTCACGTCCTTCCAATTATAGAGAGGCAGTAAAATGTATATTCAAGGAGCTGAATGCTAGAAGCCAAATGCCTGGGTTTAATGGTGGCTTCACTCCCTACTGACTTTGTCACCTGGGTCAGCTGCAAGACCTCTTTGTGCTTCAGTTTCACATCTGTAAAATGGGATAATATGTAAACAGATCTCACAGGGCTCCTAAGAGGACTCGGGGAACTAACACAGCGAAGTCCCATAGATTACCTCATGACTTGCTAGCAGTGGGCTGACTGTGGGGAGCATTACTTTCCCTGAACAGAGTTGAACCTGCTGCCTCCCATCTGCTGGGGAAAGCTTTCTTCTCTGCCTACTGTGTATCAGGTGGGGACATTTGAGGTGAGACGGTAGCTGGAATCTGGAGGGTTTTCATACCCCAAGGGTGGGCATGTCAGGAGGAAGAAGAACCGCGGCAGCCTTTGATAGCCATCCTGAAACTTGGCAGACCCTCGCTTTGAGAGCCAGTGTTTGCAGAGCTCTGGTAACTGGGAGGGAGATGGGGACAAGATCCAGCAATCGAGTGGAAAGGGAGCTGCTGTGGTCCCTCACCCAGTAACTTTTACAGCAAATAACCATCTGGATGAGGAATGGCTCCTGATGCCTTAAGGAAGATGGGTAGCTAAGGGTTTGTGTTGCTGCCCGTGTTACTGTAGGACACTGCATCCTAAGGGTTTGCCTGACTGTCCTCAGGTCCGTGCTCCCTGGGTCCCCTGAGTCTCAGCATTTGGGCCTCCATATAGTGCCCCATCTGTAGAACATTCCACCTAGTCCCAGAGAGATCAGGGTTTGCCTGTTGTTCTGATGTGAATTCCAGGCATGTCAGAAGGACCCTGGGGTGACAGCTTTCCCTTTGCTTCCCAGAGCACATCTCTGACCTGGTCCCCTCAGGGGAAGATGTCATGGGAAATTCCTCCTCATTTCTGATCCTTCCCCAAAGCCTAACCCAATTTTCTCAGCCAGGCAGAGGAGCACATGCACTGAAGGGAGAGCACCCCTCTCCTGCCTTCACCTGGTTAACTGTCTTTTCCAAGCCCATCTTGGAATATCATTTCCTCAAGAAATCATTTCCTGACACCCCAGATGGGGCCAGGTTTGGGGTTTACATTCCCTCACAGAGCAGTATTCTTTTTCTTTAAATCAGTTGTTCAGTGATAATTAGCTAATTAGACCTCATGTCTTTTTCTGTTTAATGTCAGCCTAGGACTTTTCTAGACAGCCATTCTCAAAGTGTGGTTCCTTGGAGGTCCCAGGGATTCTCTTAGGGCATCTGCAAAGTCAAAACTTCATAATACTAAGAAGTTATTTGCCTTTTTTACTTTGGGTCTATCACGAGAGGACGGTGCAGTTTTCCAGAGGCTACATGATATGTGATTTTGCAACAGATTGATGCAAATGCATCTCTTAGGACTCAACTGTCTTCTGTTAAGCTTTACATTAAAGAGTTTTGCAAAAATATAAAGTAATACGACTCTTCTAATTTTTTGGCAGGGACTTAGAAAACATCTAAGTGTAAAAAAGTTTATAAGTGTATAAATTTAAAATGTTTAATTAAAAAAAGGTTAACAAGGGATCCCTGGGTGGCGCAGCGGTTTGGCGCCTGCCTTTGGCCCAGGGCGCGATCCTGGAGACCCGGGATCGAATCCCACATCGGGCTCCCGGTGCATGGAGCCTGCTTCTCCCTCTGCCTGTGTCTCTGCCTCTCTCTCTCTCTCTCTGTGACCATCATAAATAAATAAAAATTTAAAAAAAAAAAAAAAAAAAAAAAAAAAAAAAAAAAGGTTAACATGCAATGCGATTACTATTGTTATTTTCAAAGAAATTAATAAGTATTTTCAAATTTTTTGTTTTGATTTCTAATATGGTAAATATTGATAGACAAACACACATGAACAAAACCTCTTAGAAGTTCTCCAGTTTTAAGATGGTGAAGGGGTCCTAAGACCAGAAAGTTTGAGAACTACTATCGTAGACAAGAGTCTATAACCTCTTTCTATAAAGAACTAGAGAGTAAACATTTCAGGTTTTGTGGACCATACCACCTGTCTTAACTTTATAGCACAAAGGCAGTCAGAGGTAATATATAAAGAAATAGGGATGGCTGTGTGCCACTGAAAACTACTTTATTTGCAAAAACAGGCAATGCATGAGTTTGGCCTGCAGGCAGTAGTTGGCCATCCCCTGCTCTAGACTACAGGCTCTGTTAGGTCAGGAACTGCATCTAACTTGTAAATTACTTTATCCCCAATACCTAGCACTTGCTCTATGTAGTAGATATTCAGTACTTTTAACAGAGTGTTTAAGCTGCTGGCAGCACAAGTCAGAAATAATAGTAGCTTAACTTCAAGAGTTAACTTTACTTCTTTATCATATTTTTTAAAAAATCACAAGACAAGCCAGTCAGGATTGGAGTGGTAGCTCCACATGGTGATCAGGTACCCAGGTTCCTTAAGCCTCTCTGCCCCACCATTCTTAGCACATTGCTTCTATCATTATACTCACCTCACTGCCCAACAAAGTTTAAGAAGCCTCAAGAGAATAAAGCTGGTCTGTCAATGAATTAACTGCCCATCACGACAAAATGTTTTGGGTTGGTTTTTTGTTGTTGTTTTTTTTTTTTGTTTTTTTTAAAAGATTTATTTGAGAGAGAGAGATAGCGAGAGAGCACAAGAGGGGAGGAGAGGGAGAAGCAGGCTCCCCGCTGAGCAGGGAGTCCCATGTGGGGCTCAATCCCAGGACCCTGAGATTACGACCCAAGCTGAAGGTAGATGCTTAACCGACTGGGCCACCCAGGTGCTCCCACAACAAAACATTTTTAAAGAAAGAAAACAAAATCCAGATTCTCAGAAGCTCAGTAGTCACCACATCGAGCATATAATAGAAAAGGTACTTAGACCTAGGAGGAAAGTTGGTAGAGACAGATCCACAGATGGCAGAGATGATGGAATTAGCAGAAAAATGACTGTAAAGTAAGGATTATAGATATGTTTAAGGATTCAAAGGAAAAGAAACTAGTAGAGAAATGGAACCAAATAAAAATTCTAGATGAAAACTATAGTACCTGCAGCGAAAAATCTGCTAGATGGATCTAACATTAGATTGGATGTTGTAGGAAAAGAAGAGGACACTGAACTTAAAGTTGGGGCTATAGAAACTATCCAGACTAGGCACAGAGAGAAGAAAAGCTGGGGAAGAACAAGTCAGAACCTCAGTGATCTGCGGGACATTCCATAGTCTAACAAGTGTATATTTGGATTCTCGAAAGGAGAGAGAGAGAAATTGAGAAAGAAAATATATTTGAAGACATAATGACTGAAAAGTTCCAGAATTGATGGAAAATATCAACCCACAGATCCAAGAAATTCAACAAACCCCACACAGGAGGAGAATCATGTGGACAATCCTACCCAGACACATTCATAATCATGTTGCTGAAAACTGAAGTCAAAGAGAAAAACCTTAAAATCAGGCAATGAATAAATACATATGATGTATGGGAGAACAATGAGCCTTATTACTGTCTTCTCATCAGAAACAGAGCCCCAAAATAATTGCATTATATATTTAAGATGCTAAGCCAGGGGTTTAGGGGACTGTCAGTCTACAATCCTCTATCCAACAACAAAAATCCTTTAATGATGAGGGTAAAAACCAAGATATTTTCAGATAAAAGCTGAGAGAAATTCTTACCAGCAGACTTACACAAAAAGCAATGTCAAAAGAAATTCTTCAGGCTGAAAGAAAATGATATCAGATGGAAACTTGGATCTCCATGAGAGATTAAGAGCCCCCGAAATATAAAAGACTTTAAAATTTTTCTTGATTTCTTTAAAAGATAATTGTTTAAAGCTAACATAATAGTGTATTGTGGATGATTTCTTTAGAGTAGGAAAAAAGAATCAAACAGATGAGACAAATAGAAGACAATTGGCAAGTTCGTAGACTTGAATCCAGCTGTATTAATAATTTATTAAAAGTAAAGGGATTTAGGGACACCTGGGTGGCTCACAGTATTGAGCTGCCTTCGGCTTAGGGCGGGATCCCAGGATCCGGGATCGAGTCCCTCATTGGGCTCCCATTGAGGAGCCTGCTTCTCCCTCTGCCTGTGTCTCTGCCTGTGTGTCTCTCATGAATAAATAAATGAATCTTAAAAAAAAAAAAAAAAGTAAAGGGATTAAACACTCTAGTTAAAAGGTACTGTCAGGTTGAGGGTGGGAGGAACAAGTGTTTAAGCTACCAACAAAAGATTCCCTTTAAATATAAATATACAGTTAGGCAAAAAGTAAAAGGATGAGAAAGGGTGGGGAGATACTAATCAAAAGACAACTGGAATGGCTATAATGACAAAATACAAAGTATTCCAGAAACAGGAGTATACCAGGTACAGAGACAGAGCTTTTGTTATAATGGGTCAGTTCCTCAAAAAGACATAATAATCCTGAACGTGTACACACCTAATAGCTGAGTTCAAAATACATGAGGAAGGGATCCAGGAGAGCCGGTTTTCCAGCTTTTTGCAAGGGGAAGGATTGATGGAGACATTTCCTCATTCTTGGCCTGATCTTCTTTGAGTCAGTGAGGAGGACAGAGGTGGGCAGAAGGAAGCCGAAGTCGGCAGCTTCCTTCTGTGCTCAGCGTTGTGACCACTTGTGTCCCTCCTTCCCTCTCAGAAGGCAGGCTCTGGGGCTCTCTGACAAGAGCCCTTCCATACAGTTCCCACAGGGCACTTCAACTCTTCTGGCCACAGAAGAGGTGAAGCATTTTCTGGCACCTGCCAATCTCACGTGAAGTGCCAGACAGGATTTAGGGTTATGGCTCCTGAGGTTTGGAAAGGGCTGAGGTCTTGGAGTGATGGGTATGGTCAGTGTTGGTCACTGGGAACTCCAGGTGTCCCGGGACACAGAATAAGGTAGTAGTGTCCACCCTAAGGCTGACGCCTGCCATTCAGATACTAAAAGGGGCTGAGTCAGCATCCAGTGGGACAGGAGGAAGGCGTTAGGAGAATTTTTGAGCAATAACAAAAAGTTGCCTGGAAGAGAAGTTGGTTCTCAGATGGGGTGTGCCTGGTTGGCAAAGAACTGCATTGTTTTCATGCTGTCCCATTTTCTGACAATCCAGCAATGATTGCTTGCTTGCTTCCTTCCCAGACTTTTTAAAAAAAAAATTCTGGTAAAATTCACACAACAAAATATACAATCTTAAGCATTTTTAAGTGTCCACTTCATGGTGTTAAGCACATTCACATTGCTGTGCAACCATCACCGCCCTCCATCTCCAGAATTCTTTTCATCTTGCAAAACCAGAACTCTGTCCTCATGCAGTGCTCATCTCTCCCTCAGCCCCTGGCAACTACCATTCTACTCTCTATAAATTTAACTACCTTAGGTATTTTTAAAAAGATTTTATTTATTTATTCATGAGAGACACATAAAGAGAGGTAGAGACATAGGTGGGGGGAGAAGCAGGCTCCCTGTGGGGAGTCCAATGCAGGACTCGATCCCAGGATCCCTGGGATCATGACCTGAGCTGAAGGTAGATGCTCAACCACTGAGCCACCCAGGTTCCCCTACTTTAGGTATTTCATATTAAGTGGAATCATAAAGTTTTTGTCTTTCTGTGACTGGCTTATTTCAGGTAGCATGATGTCCTCTGGGTTCATCCATCTTGTAGCTTGTGTCAGCACGTCCTTTTTAAAGGCAGAATAATATCCTATTGTATGTACACACTACCTGTTGTTTTTCTGTTTATCTATTGATGGACACTGGGGTTACTTCCACCTTTCAGCTATTGTGAATTATGCTGCAGTGAATGTGAGGTTGTAGCAGTGATTCCTTTCTGTTTTGTTTTGTTTAAAGGTTTTGAGGTGAATGTGGGGATAGAAATTAGTGGTTCAGGATGCTGGCATGACAGCCTCATTTCACACTTGAGACCTAGAACAAAAATACACATCTGGGAGAGTTTGTCCTTGTAAGTTTGCATTTTTGAGGGGACAGCTGAGATTATTCTATAGGTGAGGTCTTTTAAAGTCTGCCCCACCCCTCTGCCAATCCTTTGTCCTTTGTGGTCCTCATGGCCACCGTCTGAGTTAAAGTGTCGTTTTTTAGCATTGGCTATTCTAACAGTCCCTGGATAGGAGGGTAGCCAGACTCCAAGAAAATTTTCCAGCAACTCACATTGCAACTCCTCTTGGAATTTTTTTTCTTCCATAGGACTTTCCAGAGTAAATTGCTCTTCTTCTCGGAAGCTTCTCATATTTCTCCAATGCCCATAGAAAACCCCAAAATTTCTGAGCATGATTCAGGGCCCCACTAGCTTTCCTAGGTCCTTCCCCCTCTCCTTCCCTACATTCCTTCATTTAATTGATTGGTTCATTTGTTCACCCTGTGTCCTATATTTTCATGTTTGTTTCTGAAATGAATGTCTAATACTGACTCATTCAATGGTGTGTTAAAGGGCCCCCCAGCACATAGAAAATGCTTAGAATGTTTATGATTAAGAGAGTTTTACCTTCTGGGGTTCCTTAGCTCTCCACTGACAACCTTGGGAGGTAAATCCTTTCATAGGATTGTCCCAATTGACAATTTGGGAAATGGAGCTTTGGAAGTGTGGAGAAATACGTTTGTTATTGGTCCTTGGATCAAATTCAGATTCAGAACCAGGGCATTCCTCTGAGTGAGATCGTGGCTTTCTAAGACCCTCTGAAGCTGGAGGCAGCAAGAATAAATGCTCTCAGGGCCTCTGGATGTGTCTTACTCTCCAAGTAAAGGTGAGGCCTTGCTGGGGCAGACTCTGATTGAAGAACCATGAAAGGCCAGTGCTTGTAGATGTTCACCTAACAAAAACCCAAGTGTAAAATGATGTAGTGTAACATAAAGTTGGCTACTTTCCCAACTCTGGAAGGATATATAATACTACTATAAACTCATGTTGGAAGGAGCATTCTTCTTGATAGGGAACCCAGGAGCAAGGAAAAAGCCTTACAGAAATCTGTCACGTTCATGCTGACAAACTTCTGAACACTTGGCTGGATCATCCAGGAGGTTGAAGCAAGTGGGTGGATGTGGACTCCTTCCTCCAATGTGCAACCCACTGAAAACCTGAGGCTAGGGACAGAACTGGGATCGCAAACACCTGCAGAGGGTGGAAGGCCTTGCTCAGGTCACTCGGCTAAGAAAAGCTGAGCTGGGTCTCCCACAGTTGAGGAGTCCACGTTCATTGCTTCTTCTGACCTATCATGCAGCCAGTTTTTATACACATCTTCCATTTGAAGGCTGCATTGTACAATGGAAAGAGTGTAGGCTTAGGCACCATTTGCAACTGTGGCCAAGTTAGCTCAGCCTCAGCAGTCCCATGCTCATGGTATAGATAAGAACACTTGCTTCCCTGGGCTGCACTGAAGACCAGCGAGCTAACTGGGTAAAGCAGCCAACAGGTGCCTAGGACAAAGTCAGTTATTAACGGTGCTGTTTCCTGGTGAGTCCTTGCTTCATCTACTCTTCCTTCACTTGGCCGTGCACACAACCACTGCCTGGGATTTGCTCCATGTGCTCAGGATTCTTGTTTGATTGCACTGTAGGTGTTATCACTAAAGAAATAGAAAGTTCTAATCGGATGCAAACATCATACAAGTGCAATCATCCTTTCCCTTCTGATTCTAGCATTTCCATTGGCCTCGCCAGCAGTCTTGGGGTAGGGATGTGGAATTGTTTCCTTTCCTTTCCCCCAAAGGTATCTGCATGACCTCAATGTCTGGTGATTCTTTGCTGAGGCATCTGGGACTTACTTGGTCAGCTTAGCCAACATCTACCCTAGGCTGGCTGTGCCCACCTCTCCCCACCTCCAGTAAAACAGACAAGCCTCATTGAGAAAATCAGCTTTGTCTGGAGTGAACAGGTGGGCCTCAGGATCTTTGCCACTTGTGAAGTTGGCCTTGCCCTTTGTCTCCCCCTCTCCAGGGTACCTTTTTCTACCTCCCTGGCAATATCTCAGGAAGAAAGTTCTACCCTAGAGTTTCCAGGAAGCCACTTGATTGCATTATTGACTGATAACCTCATTTACCCTGGAGCAGAGAGACCTGTAGTTTGGAATTATACTTAGGATAACGTATGCTGGCGTCAATGCCCAAGTGAAAAATTGAGAAGGCCTGGTTACTGCCAAGCCCGAGTCAGACATCATTTAGAAGGCTTTGAGGTTTCTTATTTTATAGATTTAAAAAGCGCTCCTTCTTCTTTTGAGACCTAACTTCAAAGAACTCATTCCAGGTCACACTTCCTTTTGGTAAATCTTAACCAGTGTAAATGTTTACTTTTGTGTTGTAAATCCTAGGAGGTAGAGGGAGGAGGAATTTTAGAAGCAGGTGTTCTGCCAGCAAAAGTTAAAACTTAATCTGCTGTTTGGGGTGTTTTGGGGAGAGGGATGGCTGGGGAGGGGAGCATTTATAATCAACGAGCCATGCTAATGAACCTGGAATCAGTAGACTGCCTTTTTGCCACATTGTATGAATTCTTGGACTGTGCTCCTGGCCCACTGGACAGGAGGAGAGCTTAGGAAGACCTGCCTTGCTTCCACCCCTTTGGGTGCAGGGGTGGGTGTCAGTGAATGAGTGGAAGAAACAGGGCAAAACAATAATTAAAAGGATAGAAAGCTAAACAAAGGGGAGAGTAAAATGATATAAAGTGATATTCATCAAAAACCATGGCTTTAGTTCAAAATGTAAGTTCCTCACATGATTACTGAGAGAAGTCTCCACTCCCCTGCCACCACCCCCGCCCCCAGCCTGGGTCTCCTTCACCGCATCCATGGACATAGTTCATTGAACTGGAAGGTCTTTGGGATTGGCCTGGGACCTGCACTCGCCACAAAAAAAAAAAAAAAGAAAAGACTTCTGAGCTTCAGTTTGCTGCCTAAGAAACACCCCTTTGGAAGAAACCCTTGAAAAACTGAGCAATTCTGTGAAAAACTGAGCTACTTAGGTGTTGTGTAATGAGCAAAAGCATTCTTCTCCAAGACTCCGTTTTCCTATCAAGAAAATGGAGCTAACAATAGGTACCTTCAGAATTGTGAGAATGACTTGGGATTGTGTGTGCTCAGCATAGTGTTCAGTAACCATTATTGTTACTCCCACCCTTACAAAGCCCACCATATGTGTATATGAAATGTGCTGGAGGGGGGTGATTTGGTGGAAGGGGATTCTGGGATAATGAAACTAAGACTTCTCTTCACCTCCACAGGCACTCATGCCCCTTTGCCTTGCTCTTTCCTCTCTTTATCTAGAAACAGGTAGGGCTGGCAGGGCAGAAGAAAGGGACATAGAGCATAGGAGCAGCATACATACAGTGAGGGTGTCTCGGAGGCAGTGGTCAGGTTTAGGGGATACAGGGTTCTGCAGAGTAAGAAGAGGAAGATAGAGAAAAAGATGGGCCCTCTTCACCATCCTCACCCCTAAAGCTGCTGAATCTTCTGGTGCATCCGGAATCCTCTACAACCAATCCCTTCCTGCCTCCCCAGAGTCCCAAACTGACCACAAGACAGTCATTTGTGGGTGATTCACACAGCCCTTCCCAAGTTTGGGATCACCAGGCTGCCCCCCTCCCACACTGGGGGTCTTGCTTCAGACTGCAGCTTTGCTACTTCCTCATGGAACCTTGAGTGTGAGAGCAGCAAAACCAGAAAACAGCCTGACTCTCATGCTGGGAGCTGCATAGGTAAGTTAAGGGACATCCATGTAGTAAAGTGCCATGTAGATAATTAACAAGCATGAGATACAGCTACAGGTGCTGATAGGGAAAGAATTCCAAGATGCATGATTAAGCAAATAACAAGATGCAGAATAGTATATTTTATGTTAAAAGAAATGGAATCAGGGACGCCGGGGTGGTTCTGTGGTTGAACGTCTGCCATTGGCTCAGATCATGATCCTGGGGTCCTGGGGTCGAGTCCCCACATCAGGCTCCCCTCGAGGAGCCTGCTTCTCCCTCTGCCTATGTCTCTGCCTCTCTCTCTGTGTCTCTCATGAATAAATAAATAAAACCTTTAAAAAAAGAAATGGGGTTAAAAATACTTATACAACCATAAATATAGTGTTTTAGAGGGGATTGAAGGAATTCTCTATTCCATGGAACATTTGGTCCACGTAGGATTAAAATAGCTGCTGGTCCAGGACCACCCTTGGAGAATCACTACTTTAAAACTACTTTGTGTTAATACTTTGTGTTAATACCTATTCCACTTAACTCAGTTACCTGCCTGGATCATGTTGTGACTTGAGTTTGCAACCCCAAGTCAACTGAGAGTCAGATGAGGGAGATTATGTATGCATTGTAGTAGAATTTATCAGTTTTAAGATTAACTTGTGTTTTTTTGTTTTGTTTTTTTTGTGTTAACATCTTCAAATTGGGGATGCATCTCAGAAATGCTTTTGGCCATGGTCCTTGCCCACACATGCACAAACTCTGGTATTCCTGCTAGTGCAACTGGTGCTGTGGTCCTGCTGAGTTTCAGCTACAAACCACTTAAGAACGACTGTGGACAGACCTTTGTTCTTTTATTAAAAAACCTTTCTTTGGTACCTTCTGGTAGAATCAGGAACATACCAGAATCAGAACTCAAAGTTATTTTCAGTAGCTTGGAAGAAAATCACAGAGACGTTATCAGCGCTAATGCTGTCTCAGCGCCCAGTGGTACAAAGAGTGGCACCGTGAGAGACACACAGGTGTTAATGACTCAGCACTGAGAAAAGGATCCATCTTATCGATAACTAGCTAGTTTATTTTGCTTTTATTTTTCTTTTCATATATGGAAAATAGAGCTGTATAAGAAGTGCATATCTAAATAAGTCCAAATGAGCTTTTTCAATATATATAAAGGAAATATTCTAAGGTAAAGAAAGCACTGGGCCATAGTTTATTGGTAGTGTCAAAGACTGTTGTAATTGAGGCTTGCTTTCTTAGCTCCGTGGAGTAGAGTGTGTATGATCAGCCTACACGTATATATTCACGTGTATGTGCATGCTAGGTACATGCACATTCTGGTAGGTTTATGAAAATATTTTTGGGAACTCCTGGGTGGCTTAGTCAGTTTAGTTCCTTGACTTAGGTCATGATCCCGGGGTCCTGGGATAGGAGCTCCCTGCTCAGTGGGGAGCCTGCTGCTTCTTCCTTTGCCCCTCCCCACCTCATGCTTGCGCACGCTATCGCTCGCTCTCTCGCTCTCTCTCTCTCTCTCTTTCTCTCTTTCTGAGATAAACAAATGTTGTTGTTGTTGTTGTTTTTTAAGGAAAATATTTCTGGAAGGACGCACAGGAAATCTCCACTTTCATGTTCCTTTAGGGGCTTGCATCTCTGGGTGAGGAGGGAAAAGTTTTTGTAGCCTGTGTTTATGGACTTTTGTGGTTTTTTAAATTTTTCATTGTATTTGCTCCAGTTTTTTTCTTTAAAAAAAGAGGAGAAATCTTTAGAGTTTCAACCATATCTTGGGCCTCCTGACTTCCAGATCTTGGAGTGGGGGAACCCAGATGTGGGGTAGCCAGGTCTGGTTATCCTTCTCATCAGGCTGAAAGCCAGCTAGTACTTCCATGTTCACAAGACCAAGAACTCCATGAGGCTCATGAGTGTTCAGAGAAACTACTCACTAGCAAATTAACTATGTTCTTGCCCCCTTCTTTCCCTGTCTCTCTTCTTTCCTCAAATGTTTTTTGAGCATGTCTCCTGTGTATAATGTCAAACATCTATAGACTCCCTTCTAGAAATGGAGGAGGTGCCCATTTTGCAACAGAGGTGCCTGAAAAATGCATGTCATTACATCCTTGATCATCTCTTTTAAGTCTTTTTAAGTCTTAAGCTTTTAAGTCTGATAATGTGGTCTTGGTGATGTGAGCCTCATCATGGGAGGGTGGCTCTCCTTCCTGCAGTGATCTTGATGCAAGACCAGATGTTTTATCAGGTTCCTAATGATGATAGGCAGCACCTCTGTGATCTTTGCAACATGGAGAGACTACTCTGGAGCAACGTCAGTCCAGAAACAGAGCTCGGTTGGCTGGTATGGCTGCCAGGGTTTTCCAGAAGGAGGCAAACATTTGGAAAGAAGACAAATCAAGCTCTACCTGCATCAGCTGTCTGTGTCCCTACCCCACCCCATCAGTCCAAGTTCATCATTTTGGGGACTTGGACATGCTACTAAAATTCTCACTGTGTCCTTTCTTTTTATTTTACCCTCCCTTCCCACTCCATTCTCCAAGACGATTTTATTATAGAGTTCTTTTTTTTTTTAATTTTTACTTATTTATGATAGTCACACAGAGAGAGAGAGAGAGGCAGGCAGAGACACAGGCAGAGGGAGAAGCAGGCTCCATGCACCGGGAGCCCGACGTGGGATTTGATCCCGGGTCTCCGGGATCGCGCCCTGGGCCAAAGGCAGGCGCCAAACCGCTGCGCCACCCAGGGATCCCTATTATAGAGTTCTTGTGCATTCTGATACACGCCATCCCCTTGCACGAAACATTTTGATGCTCTAACATGACCTATAGAGCACTCACCTAAGTTTAACCCTGATTTTGCTTCTCCAACCCTATCCTGTCCCCCACCCTCCATTCCATATTCTGTCAGTAAGTCTGCAGAAGCATTACAGAGCCTTTGCAAATGCTAGTCCCTCCACCTGGAATGTTCTTTCCTTCTCTCTTTACCTATTTACAACTACTCACCCTTCAGTCCTGAGCTCAGTCCTCACTTACTCCAGGAAGCCTCCTCTAACATTGCTGAGTAGGTCAGACCGCCTGTATACAATCTCATGCCACTGTATGCGGCCACTTCATAGCACCACTCACAGTATTTCTGGCTGGCTCCTCACTGCACTGCAAGTTCCCCCGGAGCAGGGACTTGGGCTGTTTTCCTATAAAACCGTACCCCCAGTGCCTGGCTCCAGTAAGCTCTGAACATATATGCTGCACAAATGAATGAACGGATGACCCTCCTGCCAAGGCAGTGATGCTTCTCCCAAGAACCCGTGGCGGGCCCTGCCCCCAGCAGGATGTGGCTGAGGAGGCTGATTGGTGGGATGGAATGCGACAGGTCCCTCTGGTATCCTGGATACCAGAGAGGGTGGGAATGTAAACTGGGCCCAGAGGCTGCATTCTTGAAATTTCACTTCAGCCCAGGAGGAGCCTGCAGGGAAGTGAACCTGACCTTGAAGTTCTTGCCTTTATTTTTTACCCCCTTCTCAAAAAAAGATAAAAAGTGCAGTCATGCAATACATTCTTTCTGAACGAGCTGTGAGGTGGGGGCTTCTAAGTCATGCTACACTCATCACCCAGACCTGCTTCTTGCTGGTGCGAGTGCACCTCCCAAGCGTCCTTGGCATTGCATGCCCTGGAGGAGGGGAGGTCTCTGGTCCATGCACCCTGGGTGTTCACAGGAACATCTCTGCAGCAGTTCCCCAAACAAGGTGCCACAGAAGTTGGAAAGAAGCAGGTGCTTGTGGAGCATCTGTTAGGTCCCATACAACGTGGTAAGCACTTTGCATGCTTCATCTGGTCTGGGCCTCCCAACACACCTGTAAGCAAGGAAGCAAGCCACTTAAGCAGATGAAGAATTAGAGCTCGGGATTGAAATGACCTGCCCACAGTCACGCAGCTGGGTAAGGAAGTGCCAGGATTTGAACATAGATCTGTCTCGTGGCTTCCCAGCCCCTGTTCTGACCACTGTGCCATCTCCAGGTTGCCCTGACAACCAGTACCTGAACACTCAGAGTCTTCCTGCCACTTCATTAGTTCTTTTGTTTACAAAACTTGATAAGGGAGATGTGATGACTCTCATTTCTCAAATTACTAAACTGAGGCTTAGAGAACTTCGTTAAATGCCAGAACCAGGATTCAAACATAGTTTTATCCACCTGCAGAGTCCATGCTTTCCTTTACCCTCAGCAGACAGGGGAGAGTCTGTGTGGCTTAGAGCAAATCACTTTTCTCTCCTCATCGGTAAAGTGAGGACAGTGGACAATATTAGGGGTTTTCAAACTTTTTTTTTTTTTTTTTTTTTTGGAAAGGAGCCATTTCAAGTGAAATCCTACATTGTACCTGGCATGTGAAGCCCTCCCTTTGCTTCCCAGTGTCACCAGCCTGCCTGGATATGGAGGTCTCCTATATCTCATGTATTCTCAGAGCTCAGTTTGAGAACCTCAGCAGTAGATGACTTTCAGAGGCCTTTCCAGTGTGATCTGCCATCTTTGCTTCTGTTGGGATTTAGCAGAAGAGCCAGGGCATATTCTTATTTTTAAAAGCAATACCTTCTGGTTTAAAATCTCCTTGGGACTCCAAGCCAAAGGGATTGAGCCTATATCCCAGAATACCCCTCCTGTATGTTTGGAAACTGGCTTAACTATATAGAGGGTAAAGTTCATTGAATGGTTGGTGTTATGACTTGCTAAGAAATCCATGTAAATTTGTTATTGCAAGGAGTTAAGCTGAGTGGGCTCAGATCCCTGCACCTTCACCTCACAGCTTGTGCCCATGGGCAAGCTACCTAACCTGTCCTAACTAACCCGCTTTAGTGTCTTTGGTGTGTCAAGGAGGTGATGCCCAGGCTCTAGTATTAAACTAGATGGTGTACGTGCTCTACAAATACCAGCCATTGCTAATAATCTTGATTGCAAAGAATGTGTTATTTCTAATTACTAGGACCATATTTAGAAATTGGTACTGAGCTGGGAGATTTTGGGTTATATAAAGATGATGGTGACATTCCAAGGAAAGGGAGCATCACCTTGTACTCCCCTGACCAGCTGCCCAACCATCTATACCAATTGATGGAGCAAAATTATTGGGATCCTGCAGACACAGGGATTGTAGCTGTCCTCTCCCCTTCCACTCTTATTTGTGGTGGTGAACAGCTCTGCTGGTGTTCAGAAGCCCCACTCTCAAACTATATGCGGCACTTATGGATGAATTCTCTTTTCTTTTCTTTTGACTTACTCAATCTTTCAACAGATATATCAGTGGTTTAATTGGGGAAGATTTTGACACCTCCTCCCCCATCCGCCTCCAGCCAAGGGAACATTTGGCAATGTCCGGAGACATTTTTGTTGTCATAACTGGAGGAGGGGGTGCATCTAATGGTTAGAGATGAGAGATGTGACTAAACATCCCACAATGCATAGTACGGTTCCCCTTGCAGCAAAGAATTATCTGGCCCAAAAATGTCAGCAAGGGCTCATGGTGAAGGCCAACATGGAGAAGCCTTGAAAACCATGTTAAACACGCACCATGCAGGCCTGGTGATGAACAAGACAGACATAGTCCCCTGCTTGTGTGGATCTTGTAAACCAGTTTCTGTTGCAGGGGCTATAGGGAACAGAGATGACTAAACAAAGAAATTAACATAAAATTTCCATTTGTCTTAATTTCCAAAATAAAATGGTGCCTTGATGGAGAATAGGCAAGGGGGACCTAATTAAGATGACTCAGTCAGATAAGACCTCTTTGGGAAGGTGACAGTTAAACCAGGATCTGAAAGCCCAGGAGCTAGTCATGCAGAGAGAGGAGGAGAGCATTCCTGACATGGGTCAGAATGTGCTGGGTGGCTGGAGTAGAGTGAGCCTTGGAAAAAATGATCAGAGCTGGAGGAGACTGGAGAGCCAGACTTGAGGGGCCTTTCAGCTTGGGCAAGAGCATGGGCTTTGTTCTAAACACAGTGAGAAGCCACTGGAAAGTCTTTAACAGGGATATGATAGGATCACGTTTATTTTTTAAAAAAGATTTAAAAACTAAATTGGATGGACTCTGTCCTGTGTTAAAAACGTTGAGAGGTACTGAGGAAACCAGCCCCGGCCATCACAAGGACCAAGAGCTCCACAGAGAACACACAGAGTAACGTGAAGGAAGGGGCTCTCAGAGAGGAGGAGCAGAGTCATACCAGCTGGGCTCCTGAAGAACTGAGGAGGGGGGGGGAGAGTGAGGAGGGAGGGGGCTGCCCCTCAGCCAGTTGCCTAGGAGGGGAGAATGCCAGCTGACAGATTGTAGGGCCTGTCGGGGGCACTCTCATTTGATGTGAAGGAGAATGTTGTCTATTTTTGCCAAGTGGTTCCCACTTTAAGTCCAGGGGCCCTGGGTTTGGGGAATATTGTTCTCTCTGAGTGTGATGGTTTGGTGTGTCGGTGTTGCCAGTTCCTGCCACTTACCAGTCATGTCACCGCGGGTTAGTTACTTGTTTTCTGTGTGCCTCAACTTCCTCGTCTGTAAAGTGGGTAAGTACTTACCTCACTGGGCCGTGCAGTTGAAATAAAGTTCTCTTTGTAAAGTGCTTACTAGTGGAGCTCCTAGTGCATAATCAAGGTTTAATGAATATTAATTATTACATAGTGAGTTTAGCTAAACATTTTCACAAGTGATACATGTAAACTTTATAACAATACTATGAAGTAGGAACTATAATTTTTTTTAATTTATTCATAGAGACACACAGAGAGAGAGAGAGGCAGAGACACAGGCAGAGGGAGAAGCAGGCTCCATGCAGGGAGCCTGACGTGGTTCTCGATCCTGGGTCTCCAGAATCAGGCCCGGGCTGAAGGTGGTTCTAAACGGCCGAGCCACCCAGGCTGCCTGGAACTATAATTTTTTTAAAACAATTTGGTTGAGATATAATTCACATGCCATATAAGTAACCCATTTAAAACATATGATTACATGGCTTTTGGTGTATTCAAAGTTTGCAACTATCACCTCAATCACTTGTAGAATATTTTTAGCACTGCAAAAGAAACCCTGTACCCCTTTCCATAACCCCTTCAACTTCTTCCCACTCCTACCCCTAGCCCTAGATAACCACTAATAGACTTTCTGTCTCTATAACATTACTTATTCCGAGCATTTCATATAAATGGAGCCATGAAATATGTGGCTTTTTGTGTCTGACTTCTTTCACTTAACATGTTTTCAAAGTTCATTCATCATGTTGTAGCCTATACTACTACTTCATTCCTTTTTATGGCCAAATAATATTCCATTGTATGAATATACCATGTCTTTTTGGTCCATTCATCAGTTAATGAATATTGGATTATTTCTACTTTGGCTATTATAAATAATACTACCGTGAAAATTTATTTACAAAGCTTTTGTGTGTGTATAAGTTTACATTTTCTTGGTAGGTACTGTTCGGATCCTTATTTTGCAATAAGGAAGGCAAGGCACAGAATATTTATGTTACTTGCCTATGTCACACAGCTAGTGTATGACAGATCCATTATTAGAACTCAGGCAGTCTGGCTCCAGAGTCTTTGCCTGTCTGAAAGTGTTCTAGGCAGCAGCTACTTGCATGGAACCAGAGAGACCCGGAGGGCAAAGCAAGCACATCCCTACCCTTATGAAACTTACTGGGAGACACAGTGCAATAATCAAAGACTCATGACACAGCCAATGTGACAGCTGTCACAGCAGGGAGTAAGAAGAGGTGCTGGCAGATGAGTTGGTGGGTCCCCTGAGACTTGTCCTCATCAGAGGTGCTCAGACTGACTCAGGATGCAGAGACGCTAACCAGAGACGGTGGGAAGGGGAGAACAGCCTTGTTCAGGTGCAAGGCCTCCAGGGTGGGGCCAGTGAAGTATGCATCCTCCAGAGGCCAAGCATTTACTTAGCATTTAGTAGGCACAGAGCTCCGTAGATAATGGGTCCTAGGCACAACGCTGAGGAAAACCTCTCCAGCCCAAGCACCAGACATGAACACGTCTTGCTGTCGGATGATACGGATGTCTCAGCCATGGGGGTTGGGGAGGATGTCTCAGCCATGGGGGGTTGGGGAGGCGGCGTGCAGATTTCAATCCCCACCTCTCATCTTAAACATCAAAAGGCTGGTATGCTTCAGATCTAAACCTGGGATGGCGGTTTTTATCTTCTTCCCTCCAGGTAACAGGCCTTTCAAATGGGAGAGAATATCCATTCCTCTTCAAAAGGGTACAGGTGTCATTTGCTGATGAAAAATGTATTTGAGGAAAAGTAAGATGTCAGTCAGATGCACCTCTGCCGCGTCTTTGGCCAGCCAGGTCATCCCCTGACCCCTTCTTAAGCCATGCAGACGACCTGGTGATTCACTCGTAGTCAGCAGAAGAAAGGCCTTGTCATCTCTTGCTAGCAACATTTGAGCCTGCCACTTCCCCACGTGGGCTGCGAGTGGGTGTTGTTAGCTAATTATGATCATCCCACCCTTTTAGAGCCGGGCTGCTCCCTGCCTGGTGCCAGCAGGCTGCAGCGTCCATAGTGAGGTGTGCAGCCTGTCTCAGACACTATCCTTCCCCTGCAGGCACTGGTTCCATGTGCTTCCTCAGCCACTGGAACTCGCCCTCCACAGGGGGTAGTTTCAGTGGGGATGGTGGGGAGAGATGAGACTCTCAGAGGTATGGAAGGTTAGACACAGCTCAAGTCCAGTGGGCCTGGTTTTATCTGAATTGTGTGGAGCAAAGGAAGGGAGAGGGAAAATGCACACACCAGGGTCCTAGGTTCCAGGGGCCAATGGAGCTGAACCAGGTGGGGAGCCTCAGTGGGTAGAGTCACTGAGCACAATGAGGTCCTCAGCCACTGGGAGGGCATTTGGCAGGTGTTTGGCTGGGTCTAGGTCACAATGTTAGATGCTGTGGGTGAATCGCAGGTATAGGTGGCACAGCCCCCACCTCCCAGAAGCTTACAGTTCAGCTCATGATGACTGCACACAAGTTTTAAGCAGTGAAAATAGATGTGGGCTTGGATTCACGCTGACGGGGTTCAAGCAGAGGGGGATCCCTAGAGATCTTGTGGAGGTCCTAGGTTTTATAGGACTTGGAAGGGCTGAAACTCATGTATTGGGTGGGTGGCACATGCTGAGACATTGAAGTAAGAAGGGACCCAGTGACAAGACCATACTGCATGGAAGAGGGGATTTGTAGAAAGGCAGAGAACTCTCAAAAGGTAGATGAGGAAGAGCCTTGACCCAGCTAAGGAAGCCTATAAGTGACCGGGGAGCCAATAGAGATTCTTGAGCCAAGAATGAGGAGATGAATGCACGTGAAGAGATCACATCGTGTGTGCATTGAGAGCACTGGTGTGGGGCTCCTGAGTATTCCCACCCTGATCCAGTGGGCTCACCCAGTGCCCACTGCCAAGTACCTGTGTCTGGGCACTGTACAGGGAGCAAAGGGCATTTTCAGTTCTAAAGTTAACTCATTTCTGTTTATATCCTCCAAGGAACAACGGGGCTCCACAAGGTTGGAGATCGTGTCTTATAACCCCTGCCCCAGCCCTGAGAGTGCCCCTAGGGCCTCTGCACCCACCTCCCATTGCACACAGGGACTCCCACCCCCAAACCCGCTTGACTTTAGTTCCCTCTCCCATTTGCACAAAGCTATAGTAGTAGTTTTGAAGGTCATGAAGTCCTTTCACCAGGGGACTCAGAAATGCCTTCTTGGGATGGAAAGACCTAACATATATTGAGGGCAATCGTGTGCCATGCACTAGGATTTGTTTCTCATAGCCCGTGTTTTGAGTGTTTACTCTGCAGCTGGCACTGTGCTAACTGTATATCCACATTCTCTCACATACTTTTCGCAACAGGTGAAAGTGATGAATCCCCATGGTATAGATGAGGAAAACCAAGTCTCAAAGAGAGGAAGTAGCTTGCCCATGGTCACAGGGCTCGGGTCAGCCTGCTTCTAGAACATTCCTGCTTCATCATACCATGCTGTCAGCAGCAGCACACAGGGCTGGTTGCAAAGATGTTGCTGACTTATAGTGCATAAGTCAAACTCTTGCTTCCAGGAGTGTTTCTCCCTAGTCCATTGGGGTTCAGACCTCTCAGAGGTTTATCCCAGCACCCCAACTCAGTCTTCCTCTGATGGCATTTCTTTTTTTTTTTTTTTTTATGATAGTCACACAGAGAGAGAGAGAGAGAGAGAGAGAGAGAGAGAGAGAGGCAGAGACACACACAGGCAGAGGGAGAAGCAGGCTCCATGCACCGGGAGCCCGGCGTGGGATTTGATCCCAGGTCTCCAGGATCGCACCCTGGGCCAAAGGCGGGCGCCAAACCGCTGTGCCACCCAGGGATCCAGAAGTTCTTCTCTTTTGAAGGCCTCTTGTCACCTCTTCATCTCAGTGGATCCTCTCGCTTCTTACCTGAGGAACCCTGCCCCACTTTGGGCCTGATTTGAGTAGTTGTTCAGCATTGCTTTCACCCGGCATCACTTAAAATATTAGCTATCTCCCTTTCAGTTGATATGCATTGTATTTGCACTGCTCTGTCAATCGCTGAGACAGCCAACCAGCCCATTGAGGATGTTGACTTGAAATGTTGATGGGCTGGGCTGGACACTTGTCTTAAGAGGAGGATAATATTGGAGTAGTGCTGATTTTTTAAGTGCTTGGTTCATGGGTTAAATTTTCAGATTGTGATGACTCTTGCTTCCCTAAATGATCTTCTAAGTACAGGGATCAACATAATAAATATCCAGTTACTGTGTTTCCCATGACTTAAGAGCGTGGGCTCTGGAGTCAGGACACTTGCGTTTCTATCCCAGGATCTATTTGTACAATTTTTGTGACCCTTGACAAGATAATTAAGTTATCAGAGTCTCAAGTTTTCCCACCCGTATAAAGGAGAAAATGCTAATTGCTCACTCTTTGGGTTTTTGTGAGGATTAAATGAAATAGTTGCGGTGAAGAGCTTACTTTCATTCTGGAATTTACTGTAGCCTCAACAAGTATCAATCATTATTAATACCAAGTATTGTTGTTCATAGTTTTCATCAGAATTTTTTTTACTCATCTGTGGCCCACTTTTCCTGTGGAGCTACAGTTCACAATGGCAACAACACTCTACATCCAAATCCAAGGTCCAAAATAAATGAGGCTGCAGTAGGATGGAACCAGGGTATTGCCAGCATTCAAGGACTTGGTGCAGTGTAGGAGGCTCTACCTCGCACCACCTTGTCAGGGAGAAATGACAGGTGCCGTGTCATAACAGAAGCAGATGGCCAAGGGAAGCAGGCACCTTCAAGAGCCATGGCCTGGGGTGCCATGGCCCTGGCTTTCCAGCTGCCCTGAGCTTGGGGCTCCTGGAAATTAACTAGGTGCCTTGTGTCTGATAGAAGTAGCAAAGAGGAAAAGGATGGGGGGGAGGGCAAGTTCTTACAGACCAATGCCAGCAGATCTGGAGTTAGGCTAGGAATCTGTATTTTGGAGATGCAAAACACCTGAAAGAGATAGCACACATCTTGCACTTAGCAGGCATGCCTGAATGCTTGTCAAGAGAATAAATACATGCAGAATATACTGGAATACCTCCGGTTTGGCTGTAAGCAAAGGAATTCAACTGAGCTGTTGTCGAGAAACCTGTGTGACTAGTTAGAATCAGTTAAAAAGTAAAAGCGGGGGACCTCCCGGGGCCCAGGTTTGGAATGCTCTTTGAGTGAGATTGTTCCCTAAATCGGTAGTGGTTTAGAAATGATTGCCAGACATGCCTTATTTTTTAATGAGACAGTGCATGTTTTGATCCCTGGAAAATTATTTGAGTGGGAGTCTTGTGGTTAAGTCAGGCATTGTGTCTCCCTCAGTCCCTGACATGCTTTCTGTCTGATGTTGGAGCACTGGACACATGTTCTCAGGGCCCATGAAGGGCAGGGGGAGCTGAGCAGGGCCAGAAATAGATGAGCTGCCCCTGTCCTAGGCAGCCATTGTTTCCTTAATCCTAAGAAAATCATTCTGAATCTGTGACACTGGACTTGTTATGAGATTCCTTCTTCCCTTCCTGAAGGGGTCCTCAGAAATCAGCCTCAGGCATTGGCAAGAAACCCTAACCCATTAGACCAGCCTGTGAGTGACAAAGGTCCTCCTCGGAGGCCAAGGCTAGGGTCTCTCCAGGTCAGCTGCAGTGACTTTGGAGCACTGGGGTGAGTGCTGTTTCCTGGGCACTGGGAGGCCAGGAATTCTTGATTTAACTGGTTTGGGCCACCCATGCTCTAAGGGCAGACCCCTGGAGTAAGGCAGTTCCATGGGGACAGCTTACCTGGTCCACCGTGTTGGAGGGGCTCCTTCCCAGATTCCGTGCTCTTCTTCCACAGTGCTCACCCTTGCCTTGCCTGGAGAGGGAGTTTGGAATTCTGGCTGCATATCCCAGTGGCTGCTCCAGGATCTACTTGTACCTTTCACTGAGATACTGGTGTTGAGGAAGAGGTCTTATGAAGATGTTGCTCATTCTTTTGGGACCTGTTTGTGGGTCCCTCACCAAGGTAGAACAAAAACCCTGTTTTTGCCATTCCATCAGTTTACAGCCCAATCTGGACACAGAGTTCATTGTCCCACATATACTCTGAAATCTAGTGTCGGGGGAGGGGGTCTGAACAAGGTGAAGAGGAAGCCACTTGTGGATCTATTTCATAATTTATTAGCCTGGGTGAAACCTGATGGAGACGTTTTTAGAGTCATTGTCATGCAGAGTCAGCCCAGAAAACCCCAAATCCCTAAATATTCATTATCTTCCTAAGCAGTATTCTGTGCACCAGCCACAGGGGAGACTACTGTGACCTAAACAGTGCTGATGCTTGCCCTTGGGCAAGGCCATTGTCCCCAGGGAAAGACTAAGTCATTTCAAGTGAACCTGGGATCTAACCTGGTCTGGAGGGTAAGCAGAGTGTTGTTCATGTGACAGTGATTTCATTATTTGACATACCTACTGTAAGAAGGATTACCGAGTATAGAGTATGGAGCACCTACTCTAAGCACCATGTAAACACCTGGCATGCCTGGGCCCCTTTACCCTGTGAGGTAGGTGTTACCATCAGCCCCCTTTAGCAGGTCAGGGGCGCTGCACGGAGAGATGAAGTGATGTGAGCGGGGCACACAGCTGCCAAGTGCAGAGCTAGCCCTGAACTCCGAGGATGTGACTGCAATGTGTGTGTGTGCGCGCGCGCGCATGTGTGCACATGCATGTACAGTTGCACACACGTGTGTGCCTGTACACAGGTTGAGGTAGGGTGCAGCTCAAGGAGACTCAAGCTGTTACCCTCACCCTCTGTTCTGTTTTACTGCCAAGGAGGGGCACATCCCCAGGATGTTTGCAGGCTTTATTCCGCCTGGGCACTTACCCAGGCTCCTTTAATCCACGGCCGGATGGGAAGAGCTGCTGGCACTGCTGGCAGAGCAAAGGGCTACACATCATTGTCCCTGTCGTGAAACACACCTCTCCACAAGTTCCGGGGTGGGGTGGGAGCTTGGCCGTGAGCACAGGCCTGCCTTTATCCCACCTCGATGTTGGATGGGCCAGCTGGGAGTGATGGCCATCACAAACAAGGGCTTCTCCAAGGAGGAAACAACTAAGGCACCCTCCGGAAAGCTGGGAACATGGGGGATCGAGGAGGAGGCTCGTTAGGGTCCACTTGTGAAGCACAAAGAAAGATAGAAGTTGTCAACTCAGGAAAGAGCCTTAAGAAGGCCTTTCCTGAATGTGGCCTAGCAGGACTTTAGTTAGGGTGGGCTGTGACTGGTCCCCAAACTCTAGTCTGGGTTCCTGGCGACATGGAAGGAAAGGGGGTTTCTTTCCTGGTGGAAGAGTTCCTAAGTAGTCTGGAAATTGCAATAGCTCATGGGCCTCACCTGCTTTTCATATGCCACATATGGTGCCTGGTATCATACGCACATGTTCCGGAAATGCCCCAGTAGCCCTGTGAGCTCGGGGACTACTGTTAGCCCCATTTTACAGAGGAGAAAACTGAAGCACAGTGAGGTTAACAGATATGCCCAAGGTTCCAGAGTGCTCAAATGGAGTTGCAGCCTGGGTTCTCCTTCCAGCTTTGCCACTGAGTGACTATAGCCAAGTGACTTCCCCTCCCTGGGCCTCAGTTTCCCCATCTCTGCAATGAGATGAATGGACGTAATTATTTCAAAGTCCTCAGTACTGAGGCAACATGATTATATCACAGAGACTTGTAGAATCACCCAGCCACAGAGGAGGAGGTCCTCTTGGGCACCTCAGTTGTTAACAACCCTGTCCACTTCTCTCCCCATGCACACATATTTCTGGGCAAGCCTCCTGAAATCTCCTTTCCGATATAGCAATTCCCAGCTTATGACTATAGGGAGGTTTTTGTTTTGTTTTAAATGTCTTCCACATCTAGGCTCAAGAGACCCCTCCTTCTCTTTCCTATAAAAGCTTCCTACCTCTTGTCCCTCTCTGCAAGGCCTAGTCATGGCCAAGCAGCCTTGCCTTCAGTACAGGCCTGTAGGCAAGCATTACCAGCCCTCTGATATTTACTCCACATCCATTGTAGGACTGGCCCAAGATCACACAGTGAATGGCTACTCCAAGCTGGGACTTACATCCTGATCTCCTGTAAGGCACATAGTAGGTCCTCAAAGAATGCTGTTTACCTTCTCTCTCATTAAGCTAGTTCTTCGCTTTGCTTCTGCTGGCAGATAGCAGCATGGGCCTGAGAGTGAGTTTGACCACTTCTAGCCCGTTGGGCCAGGATCCTTCAAACCCTCCTGCTTTGAGAAGAGGTAGTCTGGACCAACAGCTCCACCAGCCCCAGTCTAGTGACCAACAGGCTGCAGAAGGCACAGGTACAGGGTTTCTTAGTGACCTGGATTTCCTCAAAGTAGTACTCAACAGAGCAGAAAGGGTAGTGATCCACATGGACCCTCTAAATGTGAGCTCTCTCCACCTCTGCTGCTTGTAACACCCGCTTCACCTTCTGCCTCCAGGTTATTCTTTCAGGGTCCCATGGGAAACACCTCAGCCACGTTGGACAGTAAATACTAGGGGCCACTTACTGGAAAAGCCAGGAAAAGTTGCTGTTTGCTCAGTGATACTGTCGGGCCATAGCTTCTCTCATCTCCCGACTCCACCTGCTGCTGCTGTGTTCGTTTCCTTCTCAATTTTCACATGATGGGCTTCTAGGATTTAGGCCAAGAAAGAGGTCTTTTGCCTTCATGATTCATGCAGAAGCCCTGGAGCCGACTGTCACTGGCCCATACGGGGGCACATTCTGGCCCCTGACCAGAAGCTGAGTGGGGGTCGGTCAGGCCCATATCAAGTGCCCATCGCCAAGCTGGTGTGAAATTACCTCCCAGTCAAAGCACATGGGCTGAGAATCTTAGAGAGGTGATTGTCCTGGAAAATTGGCAACTTGCTCACCCAGAGAGGTAGAAATGGGTGTTTGGTGTCAAAATCCCAACAGCCATCCTTCATACCTTCCCTGGCTAGTCCCCAGGGCCAGACCAGTAGGCTGCCCACCTGGACCAGGTGGGCACCTGGACAGAAGTTGAGAGCAGCTCTTGTGAACTAACATCCCCACATACCCTGGGCCCTCTACTTTTAATCAGTACTCTCCTTTTCTCCACTCAGAGATTAATGGCATCTGGCAAAGGCAGGGGCTGGAGGAGAGCTGGTCATTATCACGATCATTCATTCATCCGTTCACTCATTCTTCTGCTCACTGGATTACTCAGCTATTAGTTTAACAGATGCTCATTAACACCTAAGACCTTGCAGACAGTGGGTTTAAGGTTTTTCCAGACTTGAGTCACTGGTGCACTGTCTTCCCAATTTCCCTCTCCCCAATTGTTGGCAAAAGTCATGAAGCAAAATGATGTTCTCATTCCCTAGCTGCTAGCTCATGGGGAGGCTGTCAGCCTGGGGCAAATCTTGCTTTGTGCAAAAGGGAGCCTGTCAGATGCTGGAGGTTAAAGACAGTGTCACCAGACTGAGACTATCTTCAATGGAATCTGAAAAGCTGAAGAGGAATTGAAAAGAGTATCCTTTTCTCACCAAGAGACCCAGTGCCTCTTCCTACCTTGTACGTATGCCACATGAAATTGTCCTGTGTGCCTCCGAAAACTGTATACACATAGGATATGTCAAATACTGGTGGCATTCAGAAGTGAATCCAATATACACCTTGCCTGGAAGCAACTTCCATTCTAGCAGGAGAGATATGAGCAGCAGGATACATGTGAGAGTGCTGCTGTCAGGCAGGACGTGAAGGAAGGAGGGTCCAGATGAAGTGCTGGAAGGCCAGAAGAGGGTGCTCCCTGGGCACCTGGTGAAGGGTGCAGGGGCCTTGATGCTCAGGGGGGAGTTTCCCCAGAGAATGGGCTCAGGCATCTCAGGCAGAAGGGGAGCATGAGAAAGGCAGGGAGGCTGGGAGTGTTCAGGGAGCAGCAAGGAGGCCTGCCCATGGCTCTGCTCTTTCTGCCCACTCAGGTGTCCGTTTATACTTGGATCCTACTGGTGCTGATTAGTAGACTGTCTATTCAGAACCAAGACCAGGATGTCTGCCCAGTGACCTCCTGTTCCCTGCATGCTCTTGACCTTGGTTTGCTCGACATTCTCTGCCCAGTCATCCTGGAGTGGCAGCTGGTGTAGTAAAAGAAGCTGATGGGGACACAGACCCCAGAGCCTCTCATTCCCAGCTGTAGGACCCTAGCTGCTAGCTCTCTGGGGAGGCTGTGAGCCTGGGGATGAATTTTCTGCTGGTGAACTGGCAGTAATCTGAGTACCCACCTCAGGGATGGTTGGGAGTGTAAAATGAGACAGGGCACATAGAGTGCTGAGCACACAACCTGGCATGGAATGAGCTCAATAAACATTAACGAATACAATTTAAAAAATATGTTCCATACACGCTTATGGAGTGTAACCAGTAATTGAGACGTTGTTGGCTTCCTATCCTCATTGTCTTCCAATGAACAAGTTAACCTCCCTGGTCCTTAGTTTCATCATCTGAAAAATGGGATGTCTGTGCCAGGTGATCAAATACACTCACAAAGTGAGAACTGCACAGTATGCCCTCCACAGCTATTTCCTTTGCCTGAGTGGCCTCAGCTGTGCTTTGGGTTTGTCTGTTGATTGTTCTGGTATTGTTTATTGAGTTCCAGCTTGGTGCCAGAGCCTTCCACTCTTCTTTTGTTTGACTGTCAAAATAACTTTGCATAGTATTAATATGCATATTTCCCATTTTTGCTAATTGCAGGGTGCATGGTGGTTAAGAGTGCAGAAACTGCTTGCCCAGGCTCGGGTCCCAGCTCTGTAGGGCCTGAGCAACTGGCTTAGCCTCTCCAGGCCTCAGTTTCCATCTAAAATGCAGATGATAATCCTTAATTATACAAAGTAGAATCTTCTCATGGGATTGCTGTGAGGATTACATTGAGTTAGTATGTAGAACTCTTAGGTCAATGCTTGCCAAATAGTAATCATCTGTAAATGAGAACTATCACAGTCATGAATACTAATGAGTTGAAGTTACTCAGCTGGTACGTGACTGAACTCAGGTTTGATCCCAGACCTGTGTGCTCCCAAGCCCACCTGTTCCTTCCACTTCACTAGTAGCTTTCTCTCCCACTTGGAAACCCTTCAGTATATTTTGGGTCCTTCTAGGGGGCTGGGGACAGCCCCTGCCTTGCTACCTCTCATCCTTGGGCCTCCCAGACTTACTGGAGCAGGTTTGCTCATGTCCTTCTCCTGCCTTCCCTCAGAAGAGGAACTGACCTCTCCTCTCCCCATCACCACCTTTCCCGGAGCTACGCCATTACCCGCCTGGCTCTTCCTTCCAGAATTTTTGCCCAGTCCCTTGCTGTTCTCCCAGACCCTGAGGCAGTTCTTGCCCTTCACAAGTAAAGTTCTTAAGTAAAGAGACAAGGTGCTACTGATACACAAACATAGAACAGCCCTGCTTCTGGCATCAGCCAGCTTTGTGCTAGGTCTTCTCATCTCCCACCCCCCAAAGAATCAGGGTTGTTGCCCTTTCCCTCCCTAAACCCACAAGGGAACCGGACCACCTGTGCCTTTGCCCTAGGGTCTGGCTGGCTTTGTGCCATGGAGCCAGTCACAGGCCCTCTCAAGGCTTTGTTTCCTCTCCTGTACAGTGCATGGTTGTGAAGGATGGAGACATATAATGTTATTTATTTGGTTGAACAATCGCTGCCCTTAGGGACCCAGGCTATTTCAGGAGCCTCCTGGAACTGTCCAGTATGCAGGAATCTCTCCTTTTTGTGAACTCTGCGGTACCTTTCATGAAAGTCTCGTTTTGACCAATGTCTTCATTGTCTTCATTCCTCCATATATATTATCATGTGTGAATGAATATGTTTATGTGTTTATTTCCAGTGCTTCTAAGCTCATGTAGTATTTGGTGCTAGGTATATAGCTGTGTAAAAGATATTTGAACATTACCTTAGACTCTCAAAAAATGAATGTTTTTCAGTATTGATGTACTTGAACCTATAGGGGTTCACTTGTTAAGCCCTTTCTCGCTGGTTTGTATGTTCTCTTAGGGAAAAGCAAAATTTCAAGTATTTGGATAAACTTCTGAAATATATTTTAGCTTTTTAAAAAAATATCCTTTCTTTCCTCCATCCTACATTTTTTGGGAACCTGGGGCACTGCCTAGCACTAGCAGTGTCCTTTGTACAAAAATAAGTGTTCCTGAAGTTCACAGGATGTGAACCCAGTTCATCGCTTGGTGTTCATCGTGAACCCAGTTACAAAGTCTAACTTTTGCCAGGCTGCAGAGAGTTTGCTGGATGCCCACGGAGTCAGCTCCATTGGCAAGTTTCTCCTCTGTGGACCAATGTGGTTCTGTCAGTTTAAATTCTTCACAAGGAGGGTTATCAGGGCCTGTTCTGTGGGGAGTTTCCAGTTTGCCTTGGGGTTTATGGAGGGCATTGAGTTCAAGGGTGAGCCTGTAACAGGCCCTTTATGCCTCTGGGATTCTTTCTTTTCATGATGCTGCTACTGGCTTTGTAAATGTTGGGCCCAGTGACTTTACTCGAGAGGGAGGGAAAGGGGGAAGAAAAGACCCGAAGAAAGCCCCCACAAACTGAAAACCTTTTCCCTTAGAAAGGAGGGGACACTCACAAGTTATGTGTTTCGTTCCTTCAGCAGATAGGGACTAACTCTACACTCTGTTGTAGTAAGACAGCGGCAGTGAAGTAGGCAGGTTGGCTCTGTTTACGTGGAAAAGAAGACAGTCAACATGCCCGTAAGCAAATACAGAGATGGGACATATTGGGAAAGTAGAAGGAACACAGGAACTCGACTGTTGAGCCCTGTTCCGCTGGGATGCATGCCACATGGGACGCCCAGAAGGGAAGAGTCTGACACTCTTACATCTGGGAACCCAGCTCTCTGTGGTCCCAAAGGCCTTGCCCTCTCCTCTGACGTAGGTGGGCTCCAGGCTCTTATGTGTCGGTGTCTGTGAAAAAGAAGCAATAGTAGCACATCACTGCCAGGCAAGGGCCCTTCATGTCAGCTGGGCTGGGAGAGGCCCTGGCCCACACCCTGCTCTGGTCGGGGGATTATCTGTGATGATGGAGCAGCTGCTCCCCAATAACTGAAACCCAGACAATCCACAAGGATCCTTCCCACCCTCAAGTGTCAGCTCCTTTACTCAGGACTGCTGAGTAGACTATCCAGGGGTCACAGAAGGCCTGTGCCAGAGAGAGATTCACTTCTGCATACTGATGATTATACTAATGAGAATGAAATGGAAGGAGGAACCGGAGGCCTCTGTTGCTCCCCAGTGAGATATGTACTCCCCAAGGAAGGAGAATTGGCTGTTTTCACACTTCTCCAGTTACCAACTGGGAATGAGGAAGGAGACCTATTGAGAGAGTAGGTGATGGAGGGGAAGAAGCAGTGGGCCAGGGCGCAGGTGGCCTATGTCCAATGCTGGCACAAACCAGGGACCCGGGAGCCCTGTCAGTTTAGGAAAGTCTCAGCATGCCTTGTTTGTTCATCTGTAAAATGGGGGAGCGATGATGAGGGTCAGGATGCTGTTGTCCTAATGGTTATTTGCCAATCAAATAAGGTCAAGCATGCGGAAGTACTTTGAGGACACTGAAGTATTTCTTCATTTGCAAATTTCCCTTTGATAGGACAAGCAAAACTTGGAAGGTAGGAGGCCTAGCTGTGAACGCTGCTGGGAATTCCAATAAAATATTTCCTTCTTCATTTGTTCTTTTGTGAGTTCATGTATTCATTCAGTGAGCCTTCACCTGGTGCTCACTCATGTGAGATGCTGAGGTTACAGTGATTGATAAGACACTGCTCAGGCCCTCGTAAAACTCATAGAAGTGGCAAACACAGAAACAATGGAAGGACATACGTGGTAAGGAAATAACTCTTGAACCCTGCTTTAGATCAACAGGTGCCCAGGAAAAGATGTTCTGGGCGGCAGGAACAGCAAACAGAAAGGCATGGAGGGTGTGAAATAGCATGGACTGTGCATGGAATGGTCTTAAAGCCATGTCCTTGCCAGAAGCAGCAGGAAGCTGCCGTTTTTTCTGAGTGAGAACCTTGTCAAGGCAGAGGGGTTCGGGGGCGTGGGTGAGACTTGTTTTAATAGCTTCGACGGCTGAGTATTCTATAAGTATTCTTACCACAGTTTGTGTTGTACAGGCTGGTCTGATCCCCATTAGCTTTCTGTTTGACATAAAATATCCCAAGCTGCCCCCCCACACACACTTATTACCCTCCACTAGCACTCCTCCTGCGAAACCTAACTGGTTGTAATTTGGGGTGATTAATAATGGTTTGGGATTTTTCTGTGTTTGTCTACCCAGATAGATACCTTTGTGGGGAAGATCTAAATATTAGTCAGGTCCTTTCACATCAGCCCCTAGACAGCCTCCTGGGCTGGTCTCTTTGGGGTCCTCAGGCCCCAGGAGGGCTGAGTGCATTCCTCTCCCGGCAGCGGCCCAGGGCCCTGTGGGATTCTCATTGGCCTCCACTCTGCATCATGGCTCCGCTTTTCAGCAAAGATCGTGTAACTAGTGTTGGTGCTTGTTTTCTTTCAGTGTTTTAATACATTTCTATGCTTTGAATTTTTCCCTAAGAAGAAAATTAGGGTTCATTTTGGAATGACTCTTTTTTCTTTTTTTATGAAGGGGTAGTAAGAGGTTCTATATAGAAGAACTGAAGAACTGAAGTTGTGTAGAAAAATGTACTTGGTATTTTTAGTGGGGGTTTTTTTCCTGTCTTTTTCTGGTTTTAAAAGCAGCGGGGGAGGGTGGGAATCCCTGAATATTACCCCTACCACCAAAAGGCGAACACTGTCAACATTTTGGCATTTTTCCTTGTAGTCACTTTATACCCTGCTTTTCTATTCCTTTTTAAATTCTATAATATAAGCACTCTTTCCTCTATCATCCAAAAGGCTTTGTGAGTATATGCCTCAAACAGTTGCTTCAAATGATTATTACCAAACATTCAGTCGCTGTATAGTTTACCTATTTCTTATTGATTTTGAGGCTGTGTCCTTTTTTTCTTCTTTCATTTATGCTAGGGGATTATCATAGGAGCTACCTACATGGCTTGCTGTGAGAACTTAATGACAGGTCATACATGTAAGGTACCAAGGATGTGCTGGTGTTATTACTCTCTGAGGGTTTTGACATGGGGTCCTTGCAGAGGAGCATGCAAGTCACCCTTTAGATACTCAATTTTCACGTCAAAATGGCACCATGAAATACCAGACCTGGAAGAATTGGTTGAGATGGAGTCCATCCTCCTTGTTTCGTTGATGGGGAAACAGAGGCCCGAGTAAGAGAAGGGACTTGACCAAGGCCATCTGGGTGGGTATAAGACATATAGCAGAGCATCTCCTGCAGTCAGGCAGCGAGGAGATCAGATGACTTCAGAATCCAGATGGAGCCCTTCCACCAAGCCTACTGGATGTATCGTTTGATGTCCAGAGCTCGGGCAGGCTCAGTGTCGGGGTCAGCGGATGTTTCAGATCCCTCCCATTGCCTCTGAAGCCCACAGATTAATCCCAGAGCAGTTAGGATGCTTGTGGAATATTAGAAACACTGCACACAGTCTCTCTTGTACTGTACAGGTGATCTTTTGTTGACACCTCTCTCCCTCTCCTTTCCTCTTCACACAATCCTCTTGGGCCAGTTGGATAGTCATACATTCTCCCCTGGCACTGGAGCTGACGGTGGCTGCCAACCTGTGGGTTTCTTTTCCGTGTGGCTCACCATCTGGAGTGGCCACCTGGCCTCCTCGTGGGGTATGTGTGTGTATGCGTGTGCGCGTGCTCAGGCACCCATGTCCCAGGGCCAGGGTATTGTGTCCCCTCTCTGTGCTTGAATGGCTGCATGAATAAGAGCAAGAGAACAGAGCACAGAAGACAATGCCCAGAAGTCATCCTGGCAGTATGAATGAATAATTCATGTTGTATCTGCTGCTTTCCAGGGCTTCCTGAAATAGCTGTTTTAATTGCTTATTTGTTTCACTGCTGACTTTAATTCAGCTGTCTTCAGCTCAGAACACTTTGGTGTTTAACGTTGACTTGCAGGTAGGGCTTCCCTTCAGGGAACAACACATTTATTTTCTTATTTAAAAAGAAATGACGGGAGGACAATAAACCCTTGAAGAAAGTCATATTTCTCAGAGGTGAAAACCATTTCCTTTTCAGCTCCTATGCAGAGCTCCTTTATAGTCAGTTACTATAGTCCTCTGTGATCTTGGAAAATAAGGAAGTAGCAGTTAGATGGACAGACAAGGTGAGCTTCTGGACTAGATCAGTCTGCTCACTGTGATGCAGTCCATGAACACTTGGGCTTCTGCAGCTTTTCAGACTCTCAGACATAACCAGGCTGGGTTGACTTGTGCTTTCCTAGACCAGCCAGCTCCAATGTCCAGGAAAGATGTCAGGAAGGCCCTATTTGCTTAGTGGGCAACCCAGGAAACCCAGGAAACCACCCTGACCTTGCTGCCCATAGAACAGCGGTGGGGGCAGAGGCACAGTATCATGTCCTCCCAGGGCTTTGGTAGGTCACCTCTAGTGTGAAGTGCATGGCTCAGCTTTAAGAAGGCTTCTTCCAGTGGTCCTAGTGGAAAGGCCTGGAGAAGAGGGGAGGTTGGAAGCCAGGTTTTTGGAGCCCTTGATATCTGCATACAGGGGCAGCAAGAAGTAATGAGATGTAGTTTGGAGGACCTGGGGTGAGACAAGTCGTGTGGGTTACAGCATGAGATAATAGGTGTCAATCTGAAGACACAAAGGACACCCGGAAGACCCTTGATGGCTGGAGAGATAGGGCTAGTGGGCTTTTTTTTTTTTTAATGTTTATTTATTTGAGAGAGAGAGAGAGAACAAGTAGGGGGAGCAGCAGACAGAGAGGGAGAAGCAGGCAACCCGCTGAGCCAGGAGCCTGATGTGGAGCTCAATCCCAGGACCCTGGGATCATTATCTGAGCCGACGGCAGACACCAATTGAGCCACCAAGGCACCCTGGGCTAGTGGACTTTGTGGTCTAGTCCTGCACCTGCAGAACCAAGGTCCTGTAGAGCCAATAGGCCAGGGTATGCCAACTGCCCCTATCCCAGCCCCTAGCTCTGCTTGGCCTTCTGTCTACAAATGGATGCAAAGGGAAGGGGCTGTTTAATGTGAAATAAATCAGAAAGAAAATGATGCTCACTGAGGGCCTTTTACATATAGAGCAGCTAAGTGATTGAGAACCTGAATTCCTGAATCAGATCCAAATGCTGGCTCTGTGCTCACTGGCTGTGGGACCTCAGGCAAGACACTGTTTTGGACAGGAGCTCAGCAAACACTAGCAAAGGGCTGATACAGCCTGCCCACAGGGCTGTGCTCAGGGAAAGACTGAGCTGCCATGACCAGGTCCTGTAGAGTGAGCCGGGGAGGCAGAAAGCTGTGATAGAGGAGAGGCATTTCTTGACCACAGGGTTGGATACCATTTTTTAGAGTCCCTGCAGTTATGAGGTAGAGGATGCTATTGTACACCAGTGGGTCCTAGGTATGGTGCCAGGACCAGTGATATCAGCATCCTCTGGGAGCTTGTTGCAAATGCAAAATCTTAGCCCCACCCAGAATCAGAAACCTATTGAATCAGAAACTATGGAGGGGGGTTGCAGCCATCTGTGAGTTCTCAAGCCCTCCAGAGGATTCTGATACAACTCATGATTGAGAACTTGTATACTGCTGTATACAATAAGGAGATGTCAGGAGGGGTGCTCATAGAATGAGTGAGTATGGACACGGGAAACTTGGAAGGAAGATCCTCTCCTTTGTGGCCATGTGACCTTGGAGAAGACCTTGGACAAGTACTGAACACAGGCTTGGAAACTCAGTACTGCAAAGTTCCTTAGCAACCACTGTGTCCTCTTTCATGGGGGTTGGTGAAATAGGGCCCCAAGATGGGAAAGGCCACCCACAGTCGCTCAGTGGCAGAGCTGGGGATTGAGGCCAGTTGGATTTACCTCTCAATTGGCCAAGTGTTCCTGGGTATGTCAACTCACCTCCTTATGCCTCGGTTTCCACATCTGGAAAATGGAGCTAATAATGGTACTTATAAATTATTTCAAAAAAATTAAGATTCTATTGCATCAGATACAAGGTTTTTCTTTATTTTTTTTCTTGACAACTTTATTGAGAAATTGATTATTGAAACACACTATATTGTATGTATTTACAATCAAGTGCAGTTGGATGAATTTTGACATACATATGTATATCTGTGAACCCATCTTCATAATCAACATAACAATTCCCATCTTTGTACCCCTTTGGAATCCTTCTCTCTCTCCACCAGCATCCCCAGGCAACCATTGATCTGCTTTCTGTCCCTCTAGGTTATTTTGTGTTTTCTAGAATTTTATATAAATGGAATCATCTAGTATGGTCTCTTTTTCCCTGACTTCTGCACAATGTTTCTGAGATTCCTTTATGTTGTTGCATGTGTTAACAGTTTGTTCCTTTTTATTACCAAGTACTATTCCATTATATCACACACTACATGTGTCTATCCATTCAACTGTCTTGTGTTTTTTTGTTTTTTAAGATTTTATTTATTTATTTGAGAGAGAGAACGAGCATATGAGTTGGGCGGGGAGGGGCAGAGAGAGAGGGAGAAGCAGATTCCCCACTGAGCAGGGAGCTGGATGCAGTACTTAATCCTAGGACCTGGGATCATGTTGACCTGAGCCAAAGGCAGAGGCTTAACTGACTGAGCCACCCACGTGCCCCATATCCATTCAACTGTTAATGGACATTTGGGTTATTTCCAGCTTGGGGTTATTACAAATCAACACAACATTTAGTTTTGTAAGAAGCATCATTATTTTATGTGCTACTAAGAAAGGAAAAAAGCTACCAATTAAATTATAACCCAATGTTTTGAAATTAAATAAAATGTTTATCTCATACTTATGGCAATAAATCTTTCAAACTTAGATTTTTTTAAACTCATCTAGTGCTTTTATGCATACAAAGAAAAAAAATCCAACTGGATAAACAAAGTTCCAGTGTTCCTGAAACAACATCTTATTCAGAATCCAATTCTTTTTTCTTTTAATTTATTTTATTTAAATTCCAGTATGGTTAGCATACAGCATTATATTAGTGTCATGAATCCAATTCTTTGGAGTTATTTTTTAACTCAGGATTATTGGTGTCTGTGCTTTGAATAGCATCCTTGTTGCCCTCAAAGTGTTGGTGATACAGCCTTGTTATAAAGACCCACTGAGAAATTCAAAGGTGCTGGGCTCTGAAGCCAGCTTGGCAATCATGTAGAGCTAGCCTACTTTGTACTCCTACTTGGGGAATGTTGCTAAACGGGTCTGTTTACTGCCTCCTTAACCCCTCCCCACCACCATTTGGCTCCTAGGGGTTGAAAGTACTCCACTGTTGTCTCTGGGATTTTATCCAAACCCATGATACCTTTGATGTCTGTACACAGGCAGGGACACCTCCATCACTGACAGTATTGTAAGATGTCAGTAAGCAGTGGCCACACACAGCCCAATTTCAGGGATGTTAAAACGTATTTTTAAATGTGCAGCTTAGAATCATTGAAAGATAGTCTATGTAAGGGAGCCTGAATTGTGCCTGGTACTTTGTACACCCTCAATGAAATTTAGCATTGTTGATTATTATTATTATTTTTACTATTATTATTATCATCATCATCATCATTACTACTACTACTACTACTACTACTACTATTCAGCATTGGTGTCTCTGTTGGTTTAATGAAGGTGGCAAGTACCTGCCTCACAATAAAGTTATGAAGATAAAGGAAATGATTTCTCTTACAGGGAGCATATGGTCCAGCACCTCATTCTTAATTGGCCTTCAGCAAAAAACATTCTCATCATTGTTTCATTGCAGCCTCACAATGCTCTTGACCTTTCGGATAGGCAGCCAAATAGTAGATTAATGAAGGCAAAAACCATAAAGCGGGCCTCAGAGATACCATATTCCAGCTCCCTTGTTTGGGAGATGGGAGGCCCAGAAAGGGTAGGAAACTCAGGGGCATGGCTAATCTGGTAACAGCATTAAGATTCAAACCCAGATCTTGTCACTCCCCTTCCAGTGCTCTAAGCTGTGCTGTCATGGAAGGGGCCCCAAGTCAAGCAGGATCCCAGAGAAGCCTTCATGGCCAATTCCTTCCAGAAAGGACCAGCTCCTCAGGCCTAGGTGGGTGAGGTGAAGATAGAGCTCAAGGAATAGAGGAATGATCAGATTCCAGGGAGGGATGGGCTGTGGCCTCTCTCCTTTGAGCTGGAGGTTCCTGGACAGTCCAGCACCTGGGAAAACTCCTTGGAAACTTAGCCCATCAGACCGGAAGGAGTAAAAAGTGGGGGCTGAGTGCCCTCAAGGTCCTGACTACAGAAAGAACTCTGCATTCCTACCCAGCATTCTATGCCAAGTGCTATGTTGAGTCATTCCCATGTACTAATTCATTTAGTCTCTGTAAGAATCTTGCAAGGCAGATTTTCCTACTTTATACCTTGAGGAAACTGAGGCTCAGAGCTGGGGAAAGAATGGACTAAGATTACACAGCTAAGAAGGATGGAGCTGGCCCTGTCTGTAGGGCACAGAACCACCTTAGCCTAACTCTCAAATCAGGAATGAGGTTGAAGCTGGGGTAGAGCTAGGTGATGGACAGATATGTATACCAGGTGCCCTGTTCTGCTATGGTGCTGGGCTTTCAGGAAATCACCCTCCAATGAGGAAATGGACAAAGGGAAGAGCCCATCTCCCAGCCTTATCTCTCCATGAGTGGGAGCTTCATAGTTATATACAGGTTCTCGCCTCGTGGTCCTTCTTTCAGTATCATAGGGCCTGTTAGCCCAGAAAATACTATCAGTAACTATATCTTGCAGGATATTCAGGTACTCACTGCATTTCATATGGAGCTGAACTCAGCACCAGGTTGGTTTGATCTCTTGGTATCATGAGTGTGATGCAGGCCTGGGGTTGATTCCAGGTTTTAGTCTCAGCCCTGCCACTCGGTTCTTGGGTGGCTCTGAACAACTTTTTTCTCTCTGTGCCTCAGTTTTCTTATCAGTACAACAAGGGGGTTGGTTTGTCAGATTCTAAATGCCCTGTTCAGTTTTATCATTCTTTAGTACTTCTGCAGTGGAGGCCCCATTTGGATAGTAATGAAAATAATAATGAGTTGTTCATGTTTATTTCATGTATTCTAAAGTCTGTTTTATGCATTATCTCATTTAATTCTCAAAGAATGCTGTGAAGTAGGTCTGAAAGGTACCTACCCAAAAGGGTTGTTATAAGGCCCAAGTAAGTTAATGTCCACAAAGTGCTTGGAGAAGTTCTTGGCACTTAGTGAGTATTTAATAAATGTATTACTTTCCCCCTGTTTTTCAAATTTGAAAACTGAGCTACAAGAAAGTTTAAATGCCTTGCCCAAGGTCACACAGCTTGAAAATGGCAGAGCCTGGATTCAAACCCAGAAGTCTAGCTCCAGAACCCTGTGTTCTTAACTACTATTCTAATGCTGCCTTTTGGTAAGATAAAAGTTGGAGTAACATGTTATAGAGCAAAGATACTGTGTGCAATAATAGTGCTATTCCCTCAGGGCGCCTGGGTGACTCAGTTGGTTAAGCACCTGCCTTTGGCTCAAATCATGATCTCAGGGTCCTGGGATCAAATCCCCTGCTCAGAGGGGAGTCTGTTTCTCCCCCTGCCCCTCTCCCCCTCTCTCAATAGATAAAATCGTAAAAAAAAAAAAGTGCTACCCCCAAAAGTCATTCCAATTCCACTTTTAAACAAAGCACTGTAATAGGCAAACAGGCAACTCTAGAATGTAGGCTGAATTTGGCCTTCCAGTAGTCAGTTGGCCATGCCTACTCTAATGCATTACCTGGTTCTCAAAGCCATAATCTTAAATCCCAGCAAGTGGTACACAAAGCGGTAGCAGCACAGATTCACCACTGTGTCTCTGAGCTGGAGGGAATCAGGGAATGGAAAGACATAGAAACCTGGGGATGGAGGCCGAGGAAGGGGCTGGCCCAAGAACTCAGTGAGAGCAGAGCAAAGATGAGATTTAGCAGGGGGAGTGAGCCACCGGTGTGTGTGAGAAGGGGGCAGCCTGGAGAACAGTCTGGAATCTTCCTTCTAGCTTGCTCCCTCCTCTTCTTTTCCCCATAAAAGAATTCCAGGAGTGGGAGTGACCAAGCCAAGAAAGCTTCTGGGTAAACCAGATCAACCAAAGTAGGGAAGCAAAGAGATCTGGGGTAAAAACACCAGAATGTTGAGATAGGTGTTTGAAGAGTGGAAGGAGAGAGGGAAATGTTTAAGAGAATGAGAGTTGAGAAGTTCCTGGTGTAAACACCTCCTCCAGAGAGCAATCATGAGAGCCAAACCCACTCCAGCTGCTGTCTCCTAATTCCTGGTTTAATTTCCAAAAAGGGAAAGCATATATGGTCCCAGCCCCTGGAAGGAAAGGAGTCCATGGAGAAAATCACAGGACGTATTGGCTGTTCACCTGGACAGTTATTTTGCCTCAGTTTCTCCATCATAGAAGTAAGGATAGAAAACTCCAACTCCTGATACCAGCTAATGTTGGTTGAGCCCTGTGTGCTGTGAGCTCAGCACAGCTCATTTTAACTAGGTCATCACTCTGAACATCCCCACTTTTCAGACAAAGAAGCAAACTCAGGCAGGTTAGGGTTCATGCCCAAGGACAAACAGTAAGTAACAGTGCCTGCATGGAGATGCAGGTGGCTGGCTCTGGAGCCTGGGAGTTTTAACCACCATGGGGTATCTCTTGGGGGTGAAGAGTGATACTGATGAGGATCACTACATATCTGACCACCTAAGATGAAAGGGGACATGATTCTCCGGATTCCCAGGATGCGTGGAGCACACAGCCTCTCAACAGATCACGTTAACAGCCCACATCTACTCAGGGCGTATTATGTGCTAGGCCACTTTATATGGGTTATCTCATTTAATTCCCACCACACCCTTATGAGATTGGGACTTCTATATATTTTTTTAATATATTTTGTATTGAAGTTTGATTTACCAACATGTAGTATAACACCTAGTGCTCATTCCGTAAGAGATTGGGACTTCTAAATTTCACAGAGAAGGGCACTCCTCCTAAAGAGATTATGTAACATGCCCATAGTTGTAGAAGAGGTGGACATGGGTTTCAGACCAGCACAGGATCCTGAGCCTTTGTGGGTAGCAGCTAACCTGTCTCCCCAGTACCTATGATATGGACCACTGTCTTCTATCCTTCCTGCCTGACTCCTTCCTCCTCCAGCCTTTCCTGACTGTACCCTGTTGCCTCAGTCTTTCCAGTCTCCCAACCCCTTGGCCTTTCACATCTGAACAGCTGACGTAGCAGCTTATTAACCATCCCTACATCCTCTAGTTTCCTATGTCTGCAGCCCCAGGTAGCATCCCCACCTCATATACAATCACCAAATGCCATGGTGATGGGTCACTGGCTGTTTTAAGGGCAAGCCTTGGCTCCCTGGCCAGACCCACTGCCCTTAAAGGCGGAAATAAGGCTTATTCAAATGTCAGAGCCCTCATGGTGTCTGGCGTGGGACTAGGCGGTTGTGTCCATGCAGTAAATGTTTGTTGCTGGAAATGGGGGAGAGAGAAAGAAAGCAGAGGGTGAGGCAGGGAGTTTCTCTAGGTCTCCTCCTACAGCATAGCATAGGGGTAGCTCTTACAACGGAAGCCCATCCTCTGCGTCCCTGTGCCTCCACTCATCACTTATAACAGAAAGATGTTACATGGCTTTTTCCCCCCTCATCAAACTCACCAAAATCGTCCCGCTGCAACTGGCCCTTCCCATTGCTCCCCACCCCAAAAATCACCTTCTGCAAGAGGCTTCCTCTCACACTCCCTCCCTCCCATGCCCCACCCCCATTGCCCTTGATCCCACCACCATGTTGCATTTTTCTAAAGAGCGTGAATCTCTGACATGACATGACTTCAGTGGCTTGCTTCCTGGTTGGGGCGTGTCTCTCAACTAGAATGTAAGGGCAGGTCCCTGTCTGTCTCGTCCGCTTCTGCAGTTGGCGTTTATGAAGTTTCAGCTGTGTTTTGTGTGCAGTCCTCCTAACGAACTCTCTGATGGTTGTTTTTGTCACCCCCAGATTGTCAGATGTGTAGGTAAAGGTGTTTGAACAGAACTCATTAAAGGAAAGGAGGAGAGCTTCAAATATTGCACTTTCTTCCTGCCCTCCACCCTGGCATTCAAGGTGCAAAAGGTGAAAGGGTGGCTTGGAAATGTGGCCCTTCTCTGCAGCAGCCTGGAGGTGGGGCTGTGAAGTTAGGGGTTGTGCAATCTAAGCAATGGGAACTATGCGTGTGAAACACCCCCGGGCGGAGGAGCCGAGGCCGGCCCCCTGTGCCGGGGTGGGACGAGAGGTTCAGCTGAAAGTTTGGACAGTTCTTGGCTTGGAGTCTGGAGGGCCCTTTAGGAAGCCATCCCGCCCAGCTGGCCTCGGAGAGAGCCCGGTTGGGGGCCAGCATTCTGCTGGATGGCGATAAAGAGGTTACTGTGGGAAGCATTCGGATCGCTAGGGAAGCAACAGGAACATGAAAGATAGGTTACGCGTTCCTCAGCCCCCGGAGAATCACCAGCCAGTGTTAGACTTGGCAGCAGGTCTTGCGTCCCTTCTCTGAGCTGCTGCTTAGAAAGGATGCACCGTCTGAATACCGAGTGCTGGCCGTGGCAGGCCGGGAGCCGCTCTCACAGGCCATAGGAAAGTGACAGGGAGCCGCGAGGGGGCCAAGGGGCCTGTGTTGCCCGACAGGTGCGCCAGTGTGCTCCCCACAGGGTGATCCTGGCAGAACCCACCGGTCTCCAAGGTGACACATCCGGGCCGCATTTCCAGGAGGGCCTGTTGTGAAACATTCAGGAATGTTTGTGTTCCTTCAGAGATTGGTAATTAAGAAGAGGCAGAACTAGTTTTTGCTTGGCCCTCTTCCCTCCCTGCCTCTCGCGCCTCCAGCATTTGGGGCATTTCAATTTCATGATTGGGGTTTTCGTTAGTCCAGGACACAGAGGCTGGAGGCTGCCCTGAAGCTGACATGGGGTGAATCGCTTCATTGGAGAATGGGGGCTGGGAGTTCCAGGCAAGCCCCCAAGTCTGGGCCACATCTGAAAGCGGACATCTCTTCCCAGCCCACATTCTTGGCGCTTGCCCAAGGGGAAACATTGTAGGCCAGAGAAGCACCCACAGTTTCCCAGAGGGGACTGGTTTAAACAGACCGTTCTTCTCTCTGGCAGGAAGAGTGAATGCGTGCACGTGCATATATGCGTGTGTGTGTGTGTATTTAAATCTTTGTGCAGCTAAAAACACTTCTCTTCATCCTGGTTCTCTGAATGACACATTGCGGCACACTGAATAATTCATCTCCCTCTTGGCATTTGTTCCAGAGAGAATCTTGCTGTCCAGATTTCTTGTAAGTTGCATAGTCTTCCAATAGAAGGTTTTCTGTTTCAGCTTTTCTCTTTCCCATGGAAGAGCTCTGGGAGCTAGGCTACCAGCCCTCTGGCTTTTCCCCCAGGATTGCATCAAAGGGGAACCCTGAATATCAAACCAGAGCCTACCTTTATCCTCGTGCCCTCTCCTTCTGACTTTGGGTCCTCTTGACTCACTCTTCTTTATCCTTGATGGGCATAATGTCTGTGTTCCCTATAAGTGGAAGTCAGCATCTCAGTGGCATATTCTCATGGCAGTCACATATCTGAACCTTGTAGCTAACATTTATCACAGTTCTGACTTCCCAGTATCTAAGGCTGGAACACTCAGTGGAGTTCATGGTTTTCTGGAAAAGTGATGCATTTGGGTACTTTCAGACCTGTCCTATCTCCAGTCTCCATCCTCATCAAGAGTTCAGTGAATTACTAATATCGATGACTTGGATTCTTTGAAACACTTGACTATCTTTTCATCAAGAAGCTGTGGATGATCCAAGTGTATTGAACATCTTTGTACCGAGACTCCGATGATCAAAGGTACAAATATACTGAAGCTCCAGTGCCTTTTGCCTACTTCAGACTTGCCTCAGAAGGTCGAGAGGCATTATCTATATCTCTGGCATAGCTTACTCTGTGTTCCAGTTTGTTCTGAGACTCACTTGGTCTTGTTAATTCTTATTAGCAAAGCCTCGGTTTGGAAATCAGGTAGTGTGGCTTTAGGTTATCGCTCTGAGGTTTACTAACTGTGTGATACTGAGCATGTTTTCTCATTTGTAAAATGGATAAGAGTGCCTGTTATCCGGAGAGAGAACATGACACATATAACTTGCTTTCTAAGCCTAGATTTAGCCATTATTAAATATTTTAATTATACTGATATATGAACATTACGAGAAATTAGTAAAGAAAAAAATTACATTAAAATCCCTGGACCGAGATGACATTTTTATGTACATCTTTCCAGTTTCCCTTCTATATGTGCTGCCGAAGTGAGCACCCAGTTTCTCTTCTGTACACACACGTAAGCACACACAGGCACATGCATGTGTGAACACACATTTTTAGACAAAATATACCATAACAGTATCCTGTAGATGTTCTCTTTCAACAGTGTTGTTTTTCTCATGATCTCTTGAGAGCATCCTTCCCTTTTAGCAAAATATAGGACAATACATCATTATTTTTCATTCCTACATATTCATTATTGCAGTCACCCATTCCATAAATATTTATTTGTTTGTGGGGGACACAGGAATCTCTTTTTAGATGCACCATTGATGAAACCATTTAATTGATCCCCAGGGAAGACTTTTGAAAGGCACTGATCCCAGAGGAACTGTCAGGAAGAGACATATCTTCTTGATTTTCTGGGTTGCAAACAGTATATATAATAGGATTCCTGTCTGTGCAGCCAGGCTGGCAGGCAGAGCTTTCAGGGCAGAAGCGGGGAGAGGAATTAACCAGAAAGGAAGGTTTGATTCAAGCATGCCCATTCCCTCACAGATTCTTCTGTCCTCAGTAAGAGAGTGACTCTCTGCAGAGGGGTATGCCTATGTGTGGTTTTTCTTCAGAGGCTCTTTCAGAGATTTGCTGTATCAAATGATGTTGGACGAGACTTGACTCTTTGGTGGTCACTGATCTTCATCCTCTGTAAGAAAGAGAGAACAAACCACTTGGTGAAGTCGGAGGATGAGGAGGCGCTGTGAGACATGGCCTTTTTGTTTCTGAAGCCTGGGTAGGGCATGGGGTGGGCAGGAAGTGTGGGCCGAAAACAGTTTGCAGGAACTTTATCCAGAGTCGCACAATTGTGCCTGAATGAAGAGCTTTCCTTGCCGATGAAAGTCCCTGTCACCTGTGTGTCTTTTCCATTTCTTTCCTCCTCTGACTCTAAGACAGTGGCTTGGCATTTTCCCCAGGGCTCAGGAGGTACACTGAAAACATCAGTCCAAGAGAACCCTTTAGCTCATGACTCTGGAGACACATTTGAGATTCCAGGTTCGTCATTGACTTGGAGAATCGTACTTAGTCTTTTCTAGCCTCAATTTTCCCTTCTAGGGAACAGAGATAACAATAATGTTTTCTGAGCATTCATTCACACCAGGATCTGTGCTAAATGCTCCTAAAATATGACGTTATTTAACCTAGCCAACAGCCTGGACAGTTGTTACTATTATCCCCACTTGTCAGGTAAAAATACTGAGGCTCAGGGGTGCCTGGGTGGCCCAGTCGGTTAAGTGATTTCAGATCAGGTCATGATCTCAGGGTCGTGGGATCAAAACCTTTATGGGTCTCTGCACTCAGCAGAGAGTCTGCTTCTCTCTCTCTCCCTCACTGATCTCTCTCTCTCTCAAATAAATCTTTAAAGAAGAGGAGGGGTGGGCACCTGGATGACTCTGTCGGTTAGGCATCCAGCTCTTGATTTTGGCTCAGGCATCATCATCATCAGGCATCAGGTCATGAGATCGAACCCTGCATCAGCCCTGTGCTCAGCAGGGAGTCTGCTTGAGATTCTCTCTCTCCCTCTGTCCCTCCTCCCCCTCAAATAAATCTTTAAAAAAAAAAAAAAAGAAAGAAAGAAAGAATGATTTAGATGAGGGGCGCCTGGGTGACTAATTTGGTTAGGTGTCTGACTCTTGATTTTGGCTCAGTTCATGATCTCGGGGTCATGAGATCAAGCCCCTGCATCAGGCTCTGCACTGGTCATGGAGCCTGCTTGAGGTTCTCTCCCTCTCCCTCTGCCCTATCCTCCCCACCTCCCTTAAGGAAAGAAAGAAAAAAACTGAGGCTCAAAGAGAACAAGTGGCCAAACCCACATAGCCAATATAAGTGATGATTACTGAATCTTTATTTGACAGAGCAGAGTCTGTTGCATATCCTAGTTACCTCTGGCCTCATCCTCATCGTCTCTCACAATACAGCAGCAAATTGCTAACACAAGCTTTTGGATTCTCCACTTATTCAGCCAGGAGGTGTTTTTCACGACCTACCTGACTTGGATAGATGGTAGCCTATGAATCACCATGTCCTGCCCACCAGGGGCTCTTTCAAGTGTTCCTTTTCCTCCCCATATATTTCGCTTAAGTCTGACTAAGAGTAGGTATAGGAGAGGAGATAGCACAGTATAAGAGAGAGGGCAGTTTCCTGAGGCCTGGAAGGGAAGGTCTTCATTAGGAATCGTAGACCTATTCCAGTCCTCTTTCCTTCTGGCCTGTGGTCATCAGCCTACTGCTTTACCCTGAGAGTGATGAAACAGAGCCTTCTGGACTTCCAGGATTGGGAGGGGTGGGAGCACACAGGAAAGGGAGGACATCTGAATATGTATTTTCAGAAGTGTCAGCCGTGGGAGAGACCAGAGGGGCTTTCTGGATGGGCCACTTGGGCTGACTGGCTGTCTGTCCAGGTGTGACTGGCTGTCTGTCCAGGTGTGACTCCCTGCAGTCTGGCTGAAATGCTTGACCAATGGTTTGCACTGTTTTCCCACCTTGACGGCCTTAGTTCATTTAGTTGGGTGATTACCACCACTGCACACCAAAATGGGGCCTTAGAGAGTAGCTGTTACTAAAAAGATCAGTTTGGCCTGGATTGTCTAGGGAAGGACAGGGGTGGATGTCAGCATTTGGGAACCTAATCAGGAGGTAAATAAATACTTCTTTTGGCCAAATTCATAGGATTGGAACATCTGCTATTCTAGATGCTGCTATAAACCAGCTTTCCAGAGGGCAAGTGGGCTTGACAAATGTGAGCTAGAGCCAGAATGAAGATTGAGGGTGGAGTGGGCAAGTGAGTTGCAGTGAAGAAGCCAGTGAGGGCTGGAGTCCAAGTTCAGAGCAAGGCTTGACCTTCGAACCCTTTTCTGCGAACCTCTCAAAGATGCAGAAACAGAGCCCCCAAGAAGGAAGGTGACTTGCTCAAATCATTCCCAAATGAGTGGCCAAGTGGGGACTGGAATGCAGTTTCCCTGCCTCCCTCCTGGATGATCTAACCTGCTGCTGCAGCCATGCACTCATCTTCCTGGGACGATGGGGGGCTATGGGGACAGCAGGGCTGGGGTCCGTGCGGACTCTGTGGCTCTGTTGGGCCAGCCCAGAGGAGCAGGGAGGCTGAGAGAAGCAGTGAGCTGCAGGGCCTTGGGGACTGTGGGCTGATGGAGTCTGTCTCTCCTCTCTGCCAGGTACACCAAACCGCTCACCTTTGCTGACTGCATTAGTGATGAGTTGCCGCTAGGATGGGAAGAGGCGTATGACCCACAGGTTGGAGATTACTTCATAGACCACAACACCAGTAAGTTCCTGGCCAGCCTCCCTTCCCCATCCTGCACCCCATCCCTCTACCTCCACACCCCTCCCCTCAAGTCTGAAAGAGCTGCCGGCAGAGATTCTTGAAGCCAGATTGTGTTTTGTTTTATATAGAGTTAGACAGAGATGTCAATGTAGATATAGATAGATAATGTATGCTCATACAAAATAACCATTTAGAAGGGTTTTAAATAGAATCTAAAACTCCCCGCTCACAACCCAGCTCCCCAATTTTACAGAAACAGCCACTGCTAATAATTTCTTGTGTATCATTCCAGAAATGTTCCAATTGTATGTTTGTGTATATGCATATATCCTTTTTATGTATATATATCTCAATTTTTGTGCATACGGATTTTTTTCCATGTAAGGCAGATGTGTCATTGCCCCTGGCAGGCCATTTTGGAGCAGCTGGAGCCCCCACATGTCCCTGGCAGTATGCATACATGTGTGTCCATAGTGGATTGGTATGAGTGTACACCTCCAGCCCCTCATACCAGTCAGCCCACCCTCACTTTGTGTCCATGATCCCAGTGTCCTGATCCAGAGTAAATATTCCTAGTGTCTTTGTCTCTGGGACTATGATGGAGGAATAAATTGAGAAAGGGACAAACATATTGTCTGACAGGTGGAGGAACCCAGCTCACAGTCCCCCTGCCAGGGAGAGTTGATATATATTTGGGCTTCATCCTTAGTACACTTCCTGGCCAGGACTATTTCCTGCCCTCTGAAATTTGCTGCCCCATTCATTTATCCAAAGCCTGTCTCACTCTCAACCTTCTGAAGTGTAGGGTTCCCTTTGTTCTTTCAGGCAAGAGGAGAATGGAATGAAATGGGATGTACCTGGCCAAACCTGAGGGCTGAGAATAGAGCACAAAATCCTAAAAGCCCCAGTTCACTGAACATACATTCTGTGCAGTGTGCTCAGGCACCTGATAGTCATCATCTCATTTAATCCTCCCTGCTCCCCCATGGAGTGTTAGGATGATTATCCCCATCATATAAATGGAACTTAGAAGTCTAAACTGACTGCTTAACATTCAGAGCTAGAGCACGGTGGAACTGAGGTTTGAGTTGTGCTTCCCCATTCAGTTCCTCCTTGGGGTTTCACTAGCACCTGGCCATGCTCTTTTGTGCCCCTCATCACTCTGTGGTATAACCATTTGCCTATTGTAAAACAGGACATTATCTAATTCACTGCTCCAGTCCCATACCTGTGCTTGGTAAGGCACATAGTAGGTGCACATTTTTCCTCTGTTAAATAGGAAAGGGCATATGTGCATGAATTCATGACTAAATAAATGAATGAGCAGACTCGGTCGGCACCAAAGTGTAGAAGAGATTCTGAGAGACAGCTAATGGCATTAATTGCATTGTTGGGGGTAGCAGAGGTTTTTATTAGCACTCATGATTGCATGCTGGATAATGAGAAATAAATATGCCTAATTGAGTGTGTACAGGGAATGAGGTTAATGCTTGGAGGGCCGCACGGTATGCTGGGTTAAACACTGATGCACAGGAACCCTAACCAGTCCTCTCCTTGTGTTTAATTGCTGAGTTCATCCCCCTCATTAAAATCTGATGGTGAGAGTGGGATTTTAAGGTGCTTCTGGGAGTTGCTGGAGAAATAGAAGGGAGGAAGGAGCAGCAGGCAGTGGCAGAGTTTGTTCTTGAGAGGATGATGGTAGAAATGGGGTATATGGGCAGGTGAGTAAATGGGGGGCCACCATAGGAAGAATTCTGATAGTTTTACCAGCTATCAGGCTATTGGGTGCCTTTAGCTCTGAAGTTGTTCTCCTTGGATGGAGGGCACCACTTCTGCAGATGGAGCCAGTGATACAGGTGGAGTGAGTGTGACTCTCGAGGCCCAAGCATTCAGAGCTATGGACTCGGACCAGTCCTCCGTGTTTGTGTGGTTCATGGACTGAAATTACCTTCTTCCATTATAGACCCAATAGAAATAGGACAAATTAAATCCACCATCTAGCATCCATTGATTCAGCAAATATTCACTGGCCACCTATCATGTTCCAGGTACTGTTCTCACAACTTGGGATACGTGACAATGCAAAATGGCAAGGTTTCTTCCCCTAATAGAGCTTCCATTTTAGCAGAAAAGCCAAAAAAAAATAAATAACATAAATAAGCTTATTATGTGATGTATTAATTAATTGGAGTATTATGGGAGAAAGAGAAAGAGTGTGAGCTGAGACATGTGGGGGTACATTTGAGGGTAATGGGGAAGGACAGTGGTGATAGTCTTTAGAAAGAAGATCTGGTTTAGAAAATGAGATTTTTAGGAGCTAAGACTTGAGGGAAATAAGGGGTTATTTTAGGTAGAGGAATGGTAGAGCAAGAACTCTGAGGGGTGGTCATGTTCAGCTTGCACAGCAATGGCAAGGAAGCAGGTGTGCACATAGCAGAATGAGTGAGTGAGGAAGCCAGGAGAAGAACATCAGGCCAGAGAGTTGCAGAGCATAGATGGGGTGGTATTTTGCAAGGTGATCTGCCTTATGGGCTCTAGCTTTTGTTCCATGTGAGATGAGAGCCATTGAAGAGTTTTAAGCAGATGAGTGGCATGATCTGCTTTATGTCATAAAAGGGCCACTCTGACTGCTTTACTGAGAATAGACCTTAGTTGGGCAAACACAGAAGCAGAAATCTTGTGAGAGATGATTACAGTAGTTCAAGTGACCCAGACCAAGGCCACAGTGGTGGAAGTGGCAAAAAGTGGCCAGATGTGGATGTATTTTCAAGGTAGAGCCAATAGGATTTCCTGGTAGATTGCATATGGAGCATGAAAGAGGAATGAATGATGCTCATGGAGACTGAGCAACTGGCAGGATGGAGTGTCATCGACTGGATGGAAAAAACTGGAGGATAACTGAGTTTAGAAGGAAAACAAGAGCTTGGGCATGTTGAGTCTTCCATGTCTGTTACACATTTAAGATATCGCTGGCCAATTTGATAAAGGACTCTGGAGTTTGGAAAAGAGATCTGGGCTAAAATAGTTATTTGGGAGTTGTTGGCATATAGGTAGTATTTAAAGACATGAAACCAGCTGAGGTCATCAAAGGAGTAAATCAAAGACAGAGAAGAGGCCTGAGAAGTGAGGCTTGGGGTCCTCATATTGTAAGGGGATGCAGAGAAGGGAAAAACCAGTGGTGACCTTGAGGAGTGACCAGGAAGGAGAGAGGAAAACCATGCTATCTTAGCAGCTATGTGAAGGAAGTACGTCAAAGAGAGGGTCTTGAATCCTGTTGAATACTTCTGATGGATCATGTACCAAGATGACTGAGATAGACCCAACTTGGGAGGGGAGCTTTGGACAAGGACTCAGGGCAAGAGCCTGACTACAGTGAGTCTGAAAGAAGCTGGAGGAATGAGGAGCAGCAAATATAGACACTGCTTTCCAAAATATGACCCATTTTATTAATTTCAGTACTCCCACTATTTACATCCGTCATAATTAGATGGTTTTAATCAGTGACCAAGTTGTGTGTTTTGCCATTTTCTCTTCATGCTTTGAGTATTTGAGAGATACCATGTAGTCTTTATATTTGTCATTTTTAAAAAAGATTTATTTATTTGAGAGAGAGAGTATGCATGGGTGTTTGCACAAGTGGGGGAGGGGCAGAGGGAGAGGGAGAGAGAATCCTCAGGCAGACTCTGTGTTGACCACACAGCCAGAGGCCAGCCTTAATCCCACAACCCTGAGATCATGATCTTAGCCAAAACCAAGAGTTGGATGCTCAACGGACTGCACCATCCAAGTGCCACCATATTTGTCATTTTTAATGTATTGAGTAGATGTGGTGTTACATGTTAACACATAAATATACCATAATTGCCCTCATTGCTGACCTTTTGTGTTATTTCCATTTATTTGTCAGAAATAACACTAGAGGGAGAATCTTTATTCATATTGCTTCTCTCCTTTGTGATAATTTCATTTATATTTCCAAATAGAGGATCACAAACTGAAAGGTTATGAACATTTTTGAGACTTCTGGTCCATAGTCCTAGATTGATAAGTATTTCCAGAAAATTTTAGCAATCTATATTGCTGCAGGCAGCCAGATTACTGTTTTCCTGATACCTTGATCAGTAAGGGGCTATTTTCTTTTCTTTATGTTTTGATAAATCCATCATAGGTTGTAAATTGTTACTTCACTGCTTTTCATTTGCATTCTTTTGCATAGTAACAAGGTTGGGCATTCTCTAGATGTTCAGCTGTTTTTAAGATGATTGTTGTTAAAGCCTTTGTAAAATACAAGTGTTAGCCACATGGATGGGTGTGTGGTGTGTGTAGAAAGTGGGTGTGTGGTGTGTAGAGGTGGTGGTGTGTGGAATGTGTGTGAACTCATGAGTGTGGAGAACGTGTGTGGAATGTGTTTGTAGGTTGATGTTTGGGGCATGAGGGAGAATAGAGAAGGGGTTCTCAATAATAGTTTCACTCAGCTAAATGTTGGCATAGCTGCTTTTTAGGGAGGGGAACATAAGGGGGTAGAAGATAGGGGGTGATGTTTTACATAGCTAAGTTTATAACATGCTGAATGATTAAACTATGTCCATGTATAGCTTTAATAAAAACGAGAAATTAGCCAAGGTGATCCAAAAGATCCAAGTGTGAAGTTATCTGTTTGGGTGTGATGGAATTAAGGAAGGGGAGTACCAGCAGAAGAGGCTGGGTCTGGGAGGACTCCCTCAGAAGTGGTTCAGGACTAACAGCTATTAACACAATTCCATAGAACCCCTGGGAGCTTCTGAAAAGCACAGTGTCCTAAAGGACAGTCTTTTCAACAGTTGCTGGTCCACATGGAAGTATATGTCCACTTCTCTCCTTGCCTCACACCGTACATAAAAGAAACCTCAAAATGACCATAGACCCAAACATAAAAGGGAAAACTAGAAGAGATCTAGAAGAAAACATAGGAGAAAACTCTTCAAGATTTTATGGTAGGAAAAGATTTTTTTTTTTTTACACAACACCCAACAATCACTAACTATAAAAGAAAAAAATTGATAAATGGAGTTTCATCAAATTTAAACCTGTGTTCTTCAAAAGTCACCATTAAGAAACTGAAAAGGCAAGCCACGGATAAGGAAAAAAATATTTATGATTCTTACATCTGACAAAGAATGTAAGAATACCATATCAAGAATGTATAAAGAACTCTTATATCTTACAACTTAATATATATATAAAGAAGCCCAACAACTCAATAAAAATTATAAGCAAGAGATTTAAAAAGACACTTTCACTAAAGATATACAAATGACCAGTTAAAAAATGGCCAATAAACACACAAAAGTACACTTTCATCATCATCATTTCCTTAGGGAAACACAAATTAAAACTACAAGGAAGTACCACTGCAACCCCACTGTAATGACTAAAATGAAAAAGATTAACAATGCCCATAGTTGGCGAGGATGTGGAGGAACCAGAACCCTAATATGTTAGTGGTGAGATGTAAATCAGAGCAACCATTTTGGATGGGTGTGTGGTGTGTGTAGAAAGTGGGTGTATGGTGTTTAGAAGTGGTGGGGTGTGGAATGTGTGTAGAACTCATCAGTTCAAAATGATTGACTTTTTTTTAATAAAATTCAGTATATGCTTATCATGCAACACAGCAGTTCCACTGCTGGATAGTTTTACCTGGGAGAAATGCAAACATGTGCCCATTCAAAGACTTGTACATGCATGTCCATTAAAGCTTTTCATGATAATCCCAAACTAGAGGGGCACCTGGGTGGCTCAGTTGGTTAAGTGTCAGACTCTTGATTTCGGCTCAGGTCATGATCTCAGGGTCCTAGGATCAAGCTCTGCGTTGGGCTCCAATGTCAACAGGGAGTCTGCTCGTGAATTTTCTGTCTCTCCTTTTGCCACCTCCTCCCATTCACAGGCACCCACGCACTCTCTCTCAAACAAATACTTTAAAAAAAAAAATCCCAAACTAGAAACAACCTAAAAGTTCATCAAAAAGTGAATTGTGATAACATTCACATAATAGAATATTATTCAGCAATAACAAGAAACAGGTCACTGATAAAACAACATAAATGAGTCTTAAAAGCCTTATGCTAAGCATGAGAAGCAAGGCCCAGAGAGTACACTCTGTATATGGGCCCATTGATGGGAAGTTCTAAACAGGTAGAAGTGGAGGGAGGAGGTGGACGGCGGTGACTGGGAAAGAGTACAGGGATTGTTAAGGTAAAGGGAATGTTTTATACAGTGATTCAAGCAGTGGTTAATGGTGTACACGTTTGTCAGAACATATTGAACTATACACACTTCAAATGCCTGCACTTCATCGTATTTAAATTATGCCTTAATAAAGTTGATTTAAGCAATATACTGATACCCACTTCATAGTGCAGACCAATTGAATGGGAATCTCGGGGATAATTCTAACATGCGGCCAGGCTGAAACCAGTATTCTGATGTGGGGTTGTGTGTTGTTTGTCCATGTGTGCATTCATCTTTCTGTGTTGGTTTCTACTATAAAAGAGAGCCTGGGGCAGCCCCCGTGGCCCAGCGGTTTAGCGCCGCCTTTGGCCCAGGGTGTGATCCTGGAGACCTGGGATGGAGTCCCACGTCGGGCTCCCTGCATGGAGCCTGCTTCTCCCTCTGCCTGTGTCTCTGCCAAATAAATAAATAAAATCTTAAAAAAAAAAAAAAAGAGAGAAAGCCTGGACCACCAAAAATGGTGGCTGACCAAGCCTTCAATTAAGGCTCTCCCATACATTTATGTTTCAAAGAGTAGGACCTCGGCCACAGGGCGGGCACTACTAAAGGGAGCACTGGAGAGAGGGACGGCTCATCCACGTGTGCCCTAGCTGCTCGTCTAGGGCCCAGTGATTCAGCGAGCCCTCTGGTGGGTGATCCCACCTGGAGTTCAGCATCACACCTGCCAGCCTAGCCTGCCAGCTTCAGTGATCACTCAGCCCATCTGTGTTGTCACCTCTTAGTGGTTTTCACCTTTGGTGACACATTGGAATTATTTGGGGAGCTTTGCAAATCACCTTTGCCTCATTCCCATCCCCAGAGATTCTGATCTAATTGATCCAGGTTGGGACCTGGGCATCAGGAGTGTTAAAATATGCCCAAGTGATTCTAATGTTGCACTTAGGGCTTCTCAGCCCTATCTGCATTTCAGAGTCACCTGGAGAAGCTTATACAACTCACAATGCCTGGGTCCCACTCCTAGAAATTCTGATGTAAGTGTTCTGGGGCAGAGTTCAGGCTTCTTTGTTTTTGTTTTTTGTAGCTCCTCAGCTGATTCTAATACATTGCCAGGACCCAAAATTACTGGATGAAGTACTAACATTTTTTCTAAAGCAGTTTTGCTGAGAATCTGGGGGAAAAGGCACTTTCATAGGCTGTTTGTGAGGATAAAAATTGATATAACCTTTTGGAAGGTAATTTGGTTGTATCTGCAAAAATTAAACAAATATTTCTATATATTTATATATACCCTCCGACCCAGTAGTCCCTCTATTAAGAAATATATTCTGCAGAATTAATCACACAAGTTCATAAAACTGTTTTTAACAATTGTCACTCCAGTATTGATTGTGGTAGCAAAAAAAATGAAAATAATCCAAAAGTTTCCCAATAGTGGTCTGAGAAACCACTAACACTCTACCATAAATAAACCTTAATACCATACCATACAATGATATGCAACCATTTAAATGGTTGAAGTAAATTAAAAAATTTAAAAACAAATAAAAACAGTAAAACCAATAAACAAAAAATTGAGTTGCGTCTGCACTCATGGGAGGATGAGTATGATACATCATTTGCAGATGGAAGCAGATTACAGACTAGTATATATGACATGGGGCTATTTTGCATTAAAAATAAATTAGTGTATATAGATACATATGTATAAACAGATTGACATATAATCAAAGGATAGTATCTTTTAGTATCTGAGACTCCTAGCAGCATTTACTTCTGGGTAGTAGAATTAGAGACATGGAAACTCTCACTTCGTGTTTTATAAATTTGCAGTGGTGGAATTGTGAGATTTTCCTTTTAGGTATTTTTCAGTATCTTTCCCCAAAAATATAAATTTTAAAAAGTTACAAACTTAAGAAAACATCTCCAACCTGGCGCCATGACCAGCTGTTTCTTTTATGTGGTTTCTGTCAGCTGGAGGTCTGAGGCTAGTGCTTGAAGGGCGGTCAAGAGTCCCTGACTCTGAGAATCCACATCTACTGATGGGTTATGGGCCCTAGCCTTCTAAATGCTCCCCTTCTTAATTTTTTCTTGCAAATGTCCCTCCTCCTTTCTTAGTGGAAGAGTTGCAAAGTTTTTCTTATGAGAAGCAATCTTGTGGCTCCTGCCAGCAATCTTAAGTCCTTGTTTTCTTTTCCAGAAAAAGGGAGGAGGAAAAGCTAAAGGAATTGCTATTCATGGACAGTTCAAAAGCTGGTCCCAGAAAAGAGTTTGTGCTTTCCTCTCAACCACCGTTTGTTTACTTTACCTGAGCAGAAGTGCTTTATAGCTTCCTAGGAGGCAGGGCTGATTATCCTCTTTAGTAAATATAGAAATACATTCAGAGAGGTTAAGCAGCCTGCCCATTGTAACACAGCAATTACTGGCAGGGATGAAAATTTGGCCCTGCTGCTTTTTTTTTTTTTTTTTTAAGATTTATTTATTTATTTAGAGAGAAAGCATGTGCACACATGCAAGCAGTGGAGAGGGGCAGAGAGAGTGAATCTCAAGCAAACTCTGCGCTGAGCACAGAACCTGGTGCCGGCCTCGATCTTAGGACCTGAGATCAGACCTCAGCTGAAATCAAGAGTCAATCGCTTAACTGAGTGAGCCACACAGGCATCCCGGCCCTGCTGCTTCTGTGATCATTCTCCCTATCCTTTTTTGCGTTCATTAGAAATGCTCATTTGGGCCTGTGCAGGAGGAATGAGAGCTCTAGGGCCTATATAAAAGGAGGCATGAACTCAGATTCTCCAGGAGTTAGAACCATGACCCAAATGAATGAAGCAGACCAGCAGACTGATGCAGTGCTCGGGTCTGTGGCAGACTGTGGACTCAGTGTGGCCAGATCTTTTGAGAAACCAGATATCAGGATTCTAAGTTTAAATCTCCTATTTTTACATACTAGTAACCAACTCAAAACTAATAAAATACTTTGGGTTAAGCAAAACCTGTCTGCTGGCTGGGTTCACCACATGGCCATGATTGTACAGTTTCTGGTGTGTCAGCACCCCCCACTCTCCAACCTCACCCCCACCTGGGAAGTGGCTGGAGCGTTGGCAGTTGATGGGCATTGATTCTTTGACATTGCTTTGACCTGTTCCATGTCGTTCAGCTGCCTGCTGTCCCTTTTTCTAAATGTCTATCTTTTTGGGTTTTGACTTTTTTTTTTTTTCAAATGATCACTATACATATAGATAATTTTTTTCAAAAAGAATGAAGAAAAAATATCCTACTACTACCAAGGCATATCTAGTGCCGATAATGTGCTAAGTTGTCTCCTAATCATTTTGAGAATGTACGTATAATTTCAATAATCAAAATTATTTATATGGTTTGCCCTCTGTACTTCTACTCGTATATCATAGGCCCCTTTCCATTTCATCCTATTTCTTTAAACACACTATTTTTAGTGGCTGTGGCAGTGTATTATGTAAAACACAGCAGACCTATTTGGCCAGTTATTTTCCATGTGACCTTGAGCAAGTTATTTGATCTGTGTCTAGATTTTCCCTTTTGAGTAGTGGGTGTCAAAATGGAATCTTCCCTTTAGGATTAGTGTAAGGATTGAAGGGGTAAATAGATGTAAAGTAGTTAGATCAATACCTGGCATAGAGTAAACATGAACTAAGTGCTAGTTATTATTTTCATTATTATTATTATCCCAGTTTGGTACAAATGTATGTTTGCCTACATATTTTATTATGTTTAATAATAAATTAGTATGGGGTATTATCGGTCAAAGGTATTCACACTTTAAGGGTCTTTATTTGCATACTCCGTCCTCTTCTAAGTATGCTTTAATTTACATTGCCAGCAGGAAATGAGGTCCTTATTTTTTCATACCATCTAAAATATTATTTAATTTTCTTTACCAAAACAGATGACCTTAAGCATCTATAATGTCCTTGAGCCTCTATCTAGATTAGAACTCAAACCTGGTCCTTCTCCTGGCTGTTCTGAGACAGATTGACTTTGGGTATGGAAATTGATTCTGGTTATTTTCTGTTCGTTTGCTTAATCCGAGTGGAGAGTCACTGTGGTTTAATAGGTTAAGTTTAACCCATCTGCCTTTATCGTGATTTCCTATTTATTCTGCTTTTTGATTTCTGGTAGTAGATTCCACAGGCCACCGGCCCAACAGATTATTTGTGAGGTGCTGACCTAGGGTGTCTGCTGGGGTCTGTTCCAGAAACCACTCAGATCGAGGACCCGCGGGTCCAATGGCGGCGGGAGCAGGAGCACATGCTGAAGGATTACCTGGTGGTGGCCCAGGAGGCGTTGAGCGCGCAGAAGGAGATCTACCAGGTGAAGCGGCAGCGCCTGGAGCTCGCGCAGCAGGAGTATCAGCAGCTGCACGCCGTCTGGGAGCACAAGCTGGGCTCCCAGGTCAGCTGTGAGTACCTCCCACCACCAGCACCCCACCAACACCTCTGCAGGGAGGAGGCAGTGGCTGCACCCAGTCCTGGCTGGCTTGTCTCTCAGCGCTTCTCACATCTGCCTATTTCCTTCCATCTCTGCTTCTCCGATGCCTCTCCTGCCCCTGCTTGTGCCTTGCAGTGATTCATGTGCCATTTTCGTCCCATTCCTTTCATTGTTTGCAGTGCTCTCCGACTGCCAGGTGGGTTACAGATCTCCTCATGTAAAGCCCTTCAAAGGCTACAGGGTGTGGGGAGTAGGCAGTTCTTCCGTAACGGATGGAGTTTCAAGTGGGGAAGATGAAAAAGCTTCTGGAGATAGGTGGTGGTGATGGTTGCACAACAACATAGATGTACTTAATGCCTCTGAACTGGACATTGAAAAATGATCAAAGTGGTGAATTTTATGTTACGTATATTTTACCACAGTTTAAAAAAAAAAAAAAAAAAAAACTTGGCAGCTTCCCGTCATTCCTTCCATGGCTTCTACCGCCATTTGTGATCAGGCCCCCGCTGGCTGTCCCCACCTCGTCTCTTGCGGCCACTCACTGCAGCTCAGGCTCATTCACCAGGCTCCAGAGTCCCCCACTCTACTGCCCTGGCCTGCCCTGCACCTTTCCACCTCGGGGTTCTTGCTCTTGCTGCACCCCTGCGTAGAATGCTCTTCGTGCATCCATTTGCACAGCTGGCTCCCTCTGACCCTTCCAGTCTCATTCTTCCTGTCATCTCTGAGAGGCTCACTCTGACAACTCCATCAACAGACTCCCTTCCCCACTGTTAGCCTCTGTAATGCCTCTCTGTTTATTTTCTTCATAGCGTGTGTCACAAGACATCTGCTTACATGTCTGTCTGCATTACCTCCACTGGCGTATTAACTCTGTAAGGGCAGGGCTCCTGTCTTCCCGGTTCACGCTGGTATCCAGGAGAACAAGCATGCTGGGGCCCTAGTCCCTCATACCCAGGGCAGTGCCAGAACAGTACCTGTTCAGGAGTTCACTCACCTTCTCCTAGGTGTTGGGGATTTTTGTCTTATTTCTAGTAACCAATCCCTCCCAGTGCATATTGAGTGCTTAGTACATGTTGGGCCAAACATGCTATTTTATTGAATCCTCATAATAACCCCTGTGGGCAAGTACAGTTAATGTCCCCTGTCACAGATCAGGAAACAGATTAGAGGGGTCGATGACATGCCCAGGGTCTTAGAGCTAGTGAGAAGCAACAGGAAGTTGTAAACCCATCCCATCTGTCCCACCAGCATTCTCTCTGTGGATCAAGGGGCCAGCATTAGGCTGTGCCATGACTTGGCTGGGTTACCCGACACTTCTCTGGTATGAAGCTCTCACTTTGAGAAGTTTAGTCCGCCAGGGGGACAAAACTTGCCCAATTACTCACTGTCCCAGGCCTACCCTTTTCCTTGGTGACTCAAGCAAACCCCTAGCATCTCAGATTATGGAAAAGAACTTCATTACCTTTTTCTAGGTCAAGTAATGTCCAAGAGACTGCCGTGAGCATTTTAGCATTTAATCTGTTTTAGATAGCTCAGGCTGCCATCACAGAATCTCACAGAGTTCGTGGCTTACACACCAGAAGTGTATTTTCCCATTGTTCTGGAGGCTAGAAGTCCAAAATCAGGATGTCAGCATGGTGTGGTTCTGGTGAGAGCCCTCCTCCTGGCTGCCAGATGGCTGTCTTCTCATTGTGTCATCACATAGCACAGAGACAGCATGCTACCTGGTGTCTCCTCCTATAGGGTCACTAACCCACCATGAAAGCCCCACCCTTGTGACCTCATCTAAACCTAATCACCTCCCAAAGACTATCTTCAAACTCCATCCCCTTGGGGGCTGGAGCTTCATCATATGGATTGGAGAGGGGAAGGTGGGGGATAGAATTCAATTTATAGTGTTATCCTCACCACAGCCCTGGCAGGGAGATATTTTGTCCCTACTGAAACTCAGGTTTGAAAAGGTTGGGTCTTTTTTTTTTCTCTGAAGTCCTGCAGTCTGAAAAGTGACAAGTGTGTATAAAAAGAAAACTTCCTATTTGGGGGGACAGGATGCTTTTACGTGGACCAAAAATATCACCCCACAAATCACTCATTTGAGAGAAGTGTATTTTCACATGGGAGAGAACTATAGCCACCACCTCACACAGGTATAAAATTAGCATCACCATAAGGAGACGAACTGGTATTGCATGCCTTCTGATATGATTCAGTAAGAACAGTATGGAGGGTGCCTGACAAAAATGTTTACCATCAATCAAATCAAGAAACACCCAGACAGATCCATAATGTGGAATATCCTACAGGATAATCAGCCTGGAGTCTTTGGGGGTAAAAACACACTGAAAAACCAGAAAGAGAGGAAACTATTCTAGACTTTAAAAAAAAAAAAAAAAAAACAACTCTGGAAAACTAAATGTCTGTACCCTGATTAGAACTTGGATTAGGGTGGGGGGTAGGAGGCAGCCAAAGAAGACATTCTCAAGCATTTGGAAAATTGTCATAAGTATGATCATCATGTTGTGGCTATGTAGGAGAATGTCCTTGTTCTAAAGACATGCACGTGGCATTGTGTCTGCAGCTTAATTTCCAAAGAGCAGGGGAAAAAAACTATGCCATCACTGTGAGTCCATCAGTTGCTGCCAATGACATGTTGATGGCTTTGAATATAGGATAGGCTTTCATTTTTGGTGACCATTTTCAATAACCGTTTGTTGAGCGATTGCTATGAACCGAATATCCTACTGAGAGAGAGAATTGGAGTGGATGGAAGGATAGATAAAACAAATGTGGCAAAAATGTTAAAAATCGGTGGACATAGGTAAAGGAGGACATATTGATATTATGTTATTCTTTCAAATCCCCTGTACATATAGTTTCCAGAATAAGAGGTCAGGGTGCAGAAAAGAGCCAAATGGGCAAGAATAATGGATTCCCACAGAGAAGCCTGGCAGACATTGGACTTTGACATCAGAGAGCCTGGGTTTGAATCTCCAATCCACTGTTACTGTGTTCTCTTGGGAAACATACTTGGCATCTCTTTACATCTGAGATTCCTTCTGTTTAAGTATGAAATGTTAATAGTACCCTCCTCTATTTGGGGCCAGATAAATCTTTATTGTAGGGGCCATCCTGTATATTGTGGGGTATTTGGCAGCACTTCTGGTCTCTACCCACTAGATGCTAAGTAGTACTCCTCCACCCCAGGTTGTAATAACCAAAAATACCTCCAGACACTGCCAAATGTACTCTAGGGGGTACAGAATTTCCCCAGTCAAAAACCAATGGTATAGGTAAAACAATACCTTTAGAACATGTTAATGGTTCAATTTTCTTCTTGGCAGGAAATACTTTACATAATATTTTGAAAGTGTGGACTTCGGAGCTGGACTGCCTGGGCTTAAATCCAGGATATGCAACTTACTAGCCGTGTAACCTTGCCCCAGTTATGCCACTTCTCTCCGCCTCAAACTCTTCATCTATAAAATTGATATAATAATGTTATCACCTTCACTGAGGTATTATGGGGCTTAAATTCATTAACAGATATAAGTACTTGGAATAGTACTTGTCATATTCTTAAGCTCTCAATAAATAATAACAATGATCTGATATTATTAATTCGTTGGCATTGAAATGACAAAAATGGGATTTTAATAGATCCTATTAGTCTTATTTTAACCAATAAGAATAAATATATGATCAGTGGTAGGAAGTAATGATGTACTCCTATCATGTGCACACTCCCAAGAGCTCCATCAAGTCCAAAGGCACCACTGATTTGAATGTTAAAGAACTTCCATCTGAAGTGACTTGGGTCATCTCAGGTAACTAGATCTGAGATCTAGACCAGCCAGGAATTGAGGTGTCCCCAGCCTAAGCATGCCTGTTAAAGTCTCATGACTTTCTTTTGGGTTTTACAAGCCAAGTCTGTCTTCCAAGTCAAGTTCTGCACATGTTGATGGACCAGTGAGAGCACATGCCTTGCTTCTAACTCAGATGGCCTGCCCAGGCTTGTGAAATTTTTGCCACCTGGCCTTGGCCACAGGTGGGGCCCTGCCCTGGGGATGGAGACTTTGTTGTTATCTCTGGTGTACTCTAGCTCCATGGAGAAGAGAACTAACCTTGAATGTGCACCTGTTATATTCCTGCAGGGCAATATGATAGATGCTCCAGATAGGTTATTTAAAGTAACCTTCCCCCTCTGAACAATCCTACAAGATACTGTTTTTCCCGTTTTACAGATCAGGGAACTGAGGCCCAGAGAAGGGAAGGAGTTTCTCCAAGGTCACACCAGTAAAACGTGGCAGAGCTGGCCTTTCTATCCAGGAATATCAGACCTCAAAAATACTTCTCTTCATATAGATCGGCCAGTCAAATTTTAAGTTTCATGTGTTACATTTGAGTCCTCCTATCCTCTGAAAAATGAGAACTCAGAAGAGCTGGGTTCTTTGGGATCTCATCACATTCCTTCCTCTCTCTATGCCTTGGTCTCCCATGTGAAAAAGAAATCACTGGGAACGTAGCAGTTAAAAATGCCAGTTGAATCACCCACCTGATCTCACTCACATTTAAAACAAAGGAAATATCAAATAAGAGATTGTTGTTAAGGAGTATATGCACAAAGACAGGGAGACGTGGAGGATGTGGAAGCTAGAAAGCAAATGGGCAGGTGACAGCCTATCTGGTAGACCCGAGAAAAGACAATATGGGCCACTCACAAGGAAAACCAGCAAGCACTCAGGTCTACACAGATCACTGGCAAAAGCCATGGGAATTGGAGACTGCAGATGTCTCTTGGAGTGCAAGTAAAGTGACAAAGGCCTCAAATAAAGGAGATTAGATGAAAGCTATTTTACGAGAAGGATCACCAGACCTTCTCCCCCAATTGGTTCAGCCCATCCCCAACCTGGCAAAAGACTGGAGGGTTTGTGGGGTTTTTTGGGTTTTTTCTTTTTTTTTTTTTCAGAGTTGCTGGACTATTGGATAAAAGACAAGTTCAAAGCTGGGGTGAACCACACTGAAAAGACAGAAGTGAACATGGACACATAGGATTTGAGACCCCAGCTCACATGTACCACTTGGCTCCCCAGAATGGTGCCAGGCTTTTACTGCCCAGGCTGGACAGTAGCAGAGTCTGGGAAATCTGACCAGATAAAAGAGATGTGAAGACATTGAAGGTCTCTGGATGAAACAATCCAGCCAAGTCATGTACCACATAACCCAAAGTCAAAAAAGTCTAGTCTGCTTTTGGGGCCCCACTCTTAAATATGAGCAGACAGCTGAGATTCCAGACATCCGAGGAAAGAATTCTCTGGCATGAAAAGTAGAGATGAAAACAATCATGTGGTGGTGTCAGGAGGGCCTTGGAGGGACCCAGGGAGTCTTCACGAAGAAGAAAAACCTCACGAGAAGCTACACACCCATGAAACAAGAACAGGATGCTACATTTTAGAGAAAGGAACACTCAGAGAACACAAAAGAGCCTTTAGAAATTAAAATACAATGTCAGAAATTTAAAATCTGTAGGAAGACTAGAAGGTAAGACTGAAGAAATCTGCTAAAAATCAGAGCAAAAATAGAATGAGATAGAAAATGAGAGAAAGAAAAATAGAGCACCAGGCCAGGAGATCTATCGGAGTGATAAAAGTTCCAGAGAGAGCAGAGGAAACAGAGGAGAAGGAGCATCAGGTAAAATAATTTTGGAAAAATTTCCCAGAACGGATGGAGGAGAGCTTTTAGGTTTAAAGGGCTCAGTGAACACAATGCATGAAAGTCAGCTCACACCAAGACATACCCTTGTGCAACTTCAAACATGGAGAGATTGGAGCTCCTGAAAGCCTTCGAATAAAAAAACCAGGTCACACAAAAATTATCAGGACTCAGAATAGTTCAACAGCAACACTGGAAACCTAGAAGACAATGGAGCTATGCCTTCAAATTTTTAAGGAAAATCACTTCTGACCTAGAATTCTATATCCAGCAAAACTACCTTTAACCAACTGTAGGGTAGAACAAAGATATTTTTAGACATGCACAATTTCAAAAGTTTCCTTCCTTTGTGGTCTCCTTCTCGGGAAGCTGCTAGTGTTCTACTGAAACAGCTGGTAAGAGGGGAAGACGTGATATTTAGGAAAGAGGAGCAAGACAAAGAGGGAATCTCAGGGTGCTGGCAGTGCAGAGAGAGCAACCAGCTCTCGTGCCTGGGCCAGGCATAGCCAAAAAGTGGAAATGGGCAGGAAGCTGACTGGCCTGGACCCGAAGAGGGGAGATTCAGATAACTGGCAGAGCGTGAGGTTGAATCTGTGATAAGTTTGTAGACAGCATAAAAATGACAATTATTAACTCTAGGAAAAACAACCCCCAAAAAAATGTGCTGGAAAGGAAAGTAAGCAAAGTCAGCTGCATGCCTCTGGCCCAAGGAGTGTTTACAAAGTAAAAGTAATGCAAACACTGAAGATGCTTTCACCAAGACTGTGCTTATCTGTGAGGATGGGTAGCTGGGGGCCAGGGGTCAGGGCACATGTGCAGCATAGAGGCCAGAGGAGGGAGGGGAGCTAATTCCTAGCCTCCAGAGAGAGAAGAAAGTAAATAAGCCTAAGACAAAAATACCTTGCTACTTTCTGATAACCAAGAAAATAGCTGAACACGTGGAAATGGCTCCCTTTTGGGGAGTGAGATAGGGGATAGGGACCTATGGAATGTTCTTTTATTGCAAACCTTGTACCGCTTTGAACTGTTAAACTTACGTTTATATATACCTTGAATAAAAGCTTAACAATTAAAAACTATAAAAAGGTGGGCACTTAAAATCAGCCTTTAAGGTTCTGTTCGAATATATGTAATTCCTTTGTTGTAAGCATAGTGAAGGGATAAGGGTGCAAGGGGAGGGAGATAGGTACCTGTTTCTTGATTGCAGTGCTGATTAGTTAAGTGTGCTGCCTTTTTTTTTTTTTTCCTTTTTCCAGTGCAAAAAGATGGTTTTATTAAAGCACAGGGACAGGACCCCTGAGCAGAAAGGGCTCAAGTGTGTTTCTTTTGTGAAAATTCCTCAAGCTGGGATCCCTGGGTGGCGCAGCGGTTTGGCGCCTGCCTTTGGCCCAGGGCGCGATCCTGGAGACCCGGGATCGAATCCCACGTCGGGCTCCCGGTGCATGGAGCCTGCTTCTCCCTCTGCCTGTGTCTCTGCCTCTCTCTCTCTCTCTCTCTCTCTCTCTCTGTGACTATCATAAATAAATAAAAATTAAAAAAAAAGAAAATTCCTCAAGCTGCACACATGATTTGTGCACCTTTCCACTTGCATTTTTAGTTAGATAAAGTGCTTACCAAAAAAATGATAACAGGCCACATCCCATTTCAACAGCTTGGGGTGCAAACACTGCATTTCACAGTGGTGCTCTAGAGCATAAGAATTCAAGCCCCCAGTGGCTCGGTTGGTGGGAGTCTGTTCTTTTTTGTGTTTCCTTCCCTCCAAGATTTTTGAGTATACCCAAGAACCACCTCCCATTCTGTAGATCAGCACTGGTTGGTGTTGCTGGTGCCCACAAAGCACGCTCTCCCTTTTAGGGTCAGGTCTTGCAATTTTTCATGGGTTCTCCAGGCTGCTGTCACACTCACCTTTAAGATCCTAGAAGCGTAGACCCAAGTCCAGTGGCACAACCTGATAGCAGAGTGGCCAGCAGGGTAGGACGCTCACAGAACAGACAACCCCTCCCTTTTGGAGTGTGGCTCCATCTTACTTCCTCACCAGTGACTCTCTTCACCATGTTTTTACAATTGATCAGTGGGTAACAAATATTCACAACCTTAAAGTTTTGTTGAAAAGTGCCTGTCTGGGGAATATTGCTTAAATCGCTGCCTCCAGCTAGGTATCCAGCCAAATCCCACCCTGAAATCCCTAAGTCCAGCAAACACCAGAGGGATTAGAATGCAGGAAATGAAAGCTTCCAATTGTAAACAAAAATCTGTATCTGAAGTCTCTCTGTTCCATGCTCACAAGGAGGACTACAAGGACCTCCCCCTGCCAACCCAGGTATTCCTGCCACCCATCTCTTGTGGTAAAATCCATCCTCCTCCTCCTCCCCCTTGTCATCATTCCTATAAACTGGGCAGAAATGCAACACGCCTTTGGTGCAAAACATCTTTACTGTTACCGTGCAGAACAGTTTTATTTCCTTTCTCCCCAACTTTTCAGCGTTATGTTTCAGCTTCCTTTGTGCATAATCAGAAGGTCCATTTCACTATTTTAACCAAATCCAAAGAGCAACATCCCCTTCACAACAGCCATGTCTGCCTCTGGACACTGAAAATTGCCACCAGTCTCTATCCTCAGAAAACTCTAGGCCCCAGTAGGTGATCTCACTGCACACATAGTGTTCAGGTGACAGCAGGTGGAAAGTGGGGGAATGATGGAATTGCGAGTACGGTGGGATGAAGGCCCTGCAGGAAAAAGGTCTTCTCTGGCCTCCATACCAAGAATGCCTGTCCTTTTCCTGAACAGTGAGGCTGTGTTTACATTAAGGGCACCATGAATATTACATCGGGCCCCTTTCCCTCTTCACATCACCAGTCAGGAAGCTCTGAGCCCTGCTGTGGCACCTGGTAAGGAAGGGGAACCTTCCATGTTTGCATGGGCCCTAACTAATCTCACACCTATGGCTGTGCTTCCTCATTCTTATTTTTCCTTTACTTCATTTTACTGTTAACCTTCATGTTTATAAGCCTTAAGATATCTTTTCAAGACCTAAATACTATTTTTAAATTTTAAAAATGCAGTTAAGATTACAGCTACTTAACAGGACCATGGATAAGCATTGGAGAGTAATTTGTATGAATAGATCATTGTATTGGGGGGATGGCATTATTTATTATTTTCCCTTAAAAATGTACGCTGATATTGTAAAGTACGATAAATATTTTCAACAGTATTTTGATTATTAAAAATATGTTCATCTTAGAAAATGTAGAAAAAATATAAAGATGAAAATATTCATCACTTACATCTCTAGATATCAATGTCATCTTTCTGTATATTTCTTTTTGTGTCTTTTTTAGATGCGTGTGTGTGTGTGTGTGTGTGTGTGTTAACTGTTCACTTTCCAAATTTACGTTACTCTTTTATAGTGTCTGTAGATGATTGTTTTCAGGTAGCAGCACCTTTTGGACATTTTCCCTTGTTGAGAATTCCTCTGAACTACCATTTTATTTTATTTTTTAAGATTTTTAATTATTTAATGGAGGGAGTGGGGAAGGACAGAGGGAGAGACAGACTCCCCTCTGAGCAGCAAGTCTGATACTGAGCTCAATCCCAGGACTTCGAGATCATAACCTGGGCTGAAAGTAGATACTTAATGGACTGAGCTGCCCAGATGCTCCCTGCACCATTATTTTAAATCCCAGTAAGTCGTATCGTCCTCATTTATGTATGCGTCCTATTTATTTAGCACACGCCCCCCCCCCCCCCCATTGGACATTTAGGTGGTTCACTATTAGTCATTCCTTTCTGGGTTTATGTAGATGGCCAAACAAGCCATCTTTATCAAAATGTTTCCTCTACAGAACTGTTTTTTTCTTTCTCGTTGCAGTGGTGTCGGGCTCATCATCCAGCTCTAAGTATGACCCTGAGATCCTGAAAGCTGAAATTGCCACTGCGAAATCCCGGGTAGGGCCTGCCTCTTTGCCTATACTGTGGAAGGGGGTCACTGAGGCAGCCACAGGCCACTCACTCACGCACAAGACCAGAGCAGGTGCTTCCACCAGGCAGTGGCGGCCAGTGCTGACTGCCAGGATCCTGAATAATAGCAGTGGTAGCAGTTGTCAGAGTAATTGTGAAGGTGACAGCAGCTGCCATTTCACTATATCCCTGGCATAGCGCTCAGGGCTCCATGAGGGCTGTCTCGTGTTCTTGCAGCAGACCCAAGAAGCAGCTGTCAGCGTCTGTGCTTTAAAGATGAGCACACGCAAGCTTAGGGAGCTGAGGAACTTGCCCAGGGTCACAAGGCCTCAGGGCTTCCTCCACGGTGCTTAATGTAATGTGCTATCTTCCTGGCTGCAGCTTCTCCTGCGTTGTCTTATTTAACTACTTCATGACTTCTTGGGGATAGCTATGATTCCCATTTCACCGATGTGTAACTAAGACACCACAGTTCAAAAAAAAAAAAGACACCACAGTTCAGTGGTGTTCAACTAAACCAGTATTTTGCTCAACTAAAGCCAGTATTTTGAACACTGGTTCAGTTACACTTCAAGTAAGGTTCTCCAAATTCAGATGCCTGCAAAAAAAACGTCAAAGGGGGATGAGAGCTCTGGGTGAAGCAGTAGGAAGTGGTGGGAAGTGTGTAGCCTAGAGAGGTGGGCCCTGTCTAAAGGGGTAGTTGAATCTAACCCCTCCCCTCTTGTGGCCATGCTGGAATGAGGGCTCAGTGGTTGGTGCATCTTCTAATTTTAGAAAACAACTGTACTTAGGCTTATTATACAAAATCTCTCAGTATTTCATTATTTGCAGTTAACTTTTTTGATTTAATAACTGCAAGCCAAACAAGGCATTCCTGCAGGCCAAATCTGGCTCCTGTGCCTTGTCTTGCCTCTAAAGTTACTACATTGCCTGTCTCCTCCATGCACAGCACTCCCATACCCATCACCTGCTTTAAGTTATGCACAACCCTGCAAATTACCATATTCTCATCTGTCTAAACAGGAAAGGGAGGTTCAGAGAGGCAAGGTGGCTTGCGAGCGGTCACCCAGCGAGGCAGTAGGAAGGCTAAGCTCTGTCTCAGGGCAGCTAGCACCTGTCCACTTCTTGCCTCAAGTGAGGGCTGACCAAGAATGACCTGATCCCAGCCAGGCTGGGATGCTGACTGCAGGAGCAGCTGCAGAGACCAACAACATCAGTGAGGGGAAGGTGTGGGACCACATGGCCCAAGGGATACAACCTGAGTAATTATGCGGGAGCCCTGGGGGGCTCTGGGTGTTAAAGAGAAGGCAGCCTGCAATTCCCTATCAACCTTGGATCTAGCCCTATGTGTCTTCTGCCATCCAGGTCAACAAGCTAAAGAGAGAGATGGTTCACCTCCAGCAGGAGCTGCAGTTCAAAGAGCGTGGCTTTCAGACCCTGAAGAAGTAAGTCCACCCTGTTGTGCAGAGCGTGAGGATGTCCCCTACTCCCCCTCCTGCCCCTCTGTCTCTCCTTTAAGGCCACTCTAACCATTCGATTCCAGTTCTGTTCCACTGGTATTGACTGAAGATATTGTCACTCAAGGTTGCGGTATAGAAAGAGAAAAGGGGAGTCTTTTCTTTTCTTTTTAAGATCTTATTTATTTACTTCATAGAGAGACCACAAGCATGAGCAGAGGGAGGAGCAGAGGGAGAAGCAGACTCCCTTCTGAGCAGGGAATCCGATGCAATGTGGGGCTTGGTCCCAGGACCCTGGGATCATGACCTGAGCCAAAGGCAGATGCTTAACCAACTGAACCCCCCGAGATGCCCCAAAGGGAATCCTTTCAAACCAGAGTTCTCATTGTCCTCTGAATTCCTGAAGCCGATGAAGCCAGTTTTACCAGCCAGTCACAGAAACAAGTTTTGTTGGGCATTTCTGGGCACCTGTCTCATCTCCTCCAGGAGATACAATAGGATCTGGTACACATGCAAATAAAACAAACTCTGCTTTCCCATGGCCCCTAAAGTTGAGCAGCTAGTGTGCCCCACTGAAGGAATGAGGATTTCTTCCACAACACACAGAGCACTGGGAAAAGATGCATCATGTCATGGCCACCGTACTCTATGGGTGACTTACAGAGTTTCCAGGATAACTTTGACCAAATGTAATTTTCACATTTAGAAACTGACTTGCCACCAAGATATAGCTCTGTTGTTTCTTTAGAGCAGGTGCATTGATCCCTATTATCATTATCATACTAGCTAAGATTTATTGAGCAGTTACTCTGCCCAGCAGCACTTTCAGTGTTTCTGCTTGGGTGACCTCATTTGATCCCCATTGCAACTCTATAAGGAATGTTCTTTTGGTTAACTCCCCTTTGTAGGAGAGGAAACTGAGTCACATAGTATGTGCTCAGCAAGCCTCAGCTTATTGTTATGAATAATCACACATGCAGTGAACATTTGTGCGTTGAGTCATGTTCAGTATATTTGATGGACTCAGTGTACAGTCATGACAGAGGTGCCTGGTCGCCCTCTTGGAAGCCCCAGGGAGAACATGCAGTCCATTTCTCTGTTCTAAGGGACATCTCACTTAGATTCCCAACAGACAACTGCTTCTCTAGTCACTTGCCTTTTCTCTGACTCTACCTTTTCTTCATCCTCTGAACCTCAGATCCACCCCACTACTCTGTGGCCACAGCTCCAAGCCTTGAGATGGCTGTCACCAATCTTGATTAATCGAGAGGACTGTGACCACTCTTAGGGGTTGGTTGGTTCTGATTCACATCTTCGCATCTCCAAAGCTACGGGGGAACTACATGAATCCTCCACCACACAAGGTTTCAGAAAGCGTGGCTTTGTGTCATGGATTATGTACAATACTTTTTCGTATTATAAATTATTATAAAATACGGTTTTATATATGTGTGCTTCTATAGGTACATATGTTACTAATAGACGTATATATACATGTGACAGTCGACAGCATGAATATGAGCTTAGAAAACTCCGATCTGTGATCTATAAAGCAAATAACCTCATGAGCCCTCCAGATTCTGAACACATAGTTTAAAGGTTACTCATTCCCACGTCATCTTACCGCAGGGGCCTTCCCCCCCCTCCCCTTCCTGCAATCCTCAGGAGCTTCTGGTTAGAACATTTCCCATTATTCTCTGAGCCACCACAAACCTGTTTTACCACTTTGTCACCCTGTAGAAGCATTGAAAATTCTTGTTCTTTGGTAAGCTGACGCTGAAACCCCAAAGACAAGCCTCCTTTTTTTCCTCCTCCCTCCGCCCAACTGATGTTTGATATCAGGCCTAGATAGGACCCGTGGCAGCTCTGGCCGCCCACGCTCCTTACCGAAGCCAGCTCCATGTTCAGTATGGAGGAAGGCATCTGCTTTAATGCACACCTTGGCAGAGAGGGTTAGGAATGTAGCCTCGAGGGGCAGATGGCCTGGGTTTAAATCCCAGTTCCCAGGAACCTTCCAAAAATGACTTAGCCCCTTTGAGCTTTGGTTTCTTTACCTGAAAAATAAGTTATTGTGGAGATTAAACTGAAGTGTGTGACAGTGCCTAGCAGTGAGCGTAAGGATCGGGTGAGGGATGTGTGTGTGGGGGGCGGGGGGGGGGGTGACCTCTAGCTAGTTGCTGGCTTGGGTTTGGGGAGGAACTCAGATGAACTCGTTTGCCCCAGGCTCAAGGCTGTGCTGGGTAAGCACTATGCATCACTCAACTCATTTCACTGTCTCTATCCCTTTAAGAGAGGTTTTTGTCATGCCCCATTTTACAGATGAGAGCACCAAAGAGGTTGAAAATATACCTACCTACCATACGCTCCCTCACCCAGTAAGCAGCGGGGCTGGGGTCAGAACCCAGGACTGTTGGGTTTTGCCACTCATGTGCTAATACCTTCCTTCCTGGCTTCATCCTTCATAACCCCCTCCTCATCCCCAGAAAACAGGAGGCCTCTTTCCATGTCCCTTGGGATCTTTTGCAGAGGCCAGTGGTGGGAGGTGATCTTATCACTTCTACTGCTCTCAGCCTCTTCCCTTTGCAGAGCATGGGAGAAGGTAAAGCTTGTTCCCTTGTCATGACCATATTTATGGTCAGCAACCCTAGTTTTAAAAAAAAAGGAAAGGTCGATGAGGATTGAAAGATGCATCTTCAGAGACTGAAAAAAAAAATCAAGATGAAAGCTTGGGACTTGGTCTGTCAGCCACTTGGAGCCCTTGTAAATAGGAAAGAGTTGAGACTTGGCACATCATCCCTGTGGGAGAAGGGCCATGCAGCATCTTCCCGCATGTCCCCAAAGCCGCCCTGCCCAGGTGAGAGTTGTCTGGACAAGACCAAGGGGAGTTGGCTGCTGTCAGAACCTTTGCCCTGCTTCTCTGTGGCTGTCCTGTGACTAGCGGGTGTGTGAATCTCTGGACAGCTGCATAATTTAGAAATTCTAAAACACACGCAGCCCACTACACCCTCCTCTCCCCTTCAACCACACAACTTTTCTTTCCCTTAAAAAAAAAAAAAAGATTCATTCACTGAGCACATAATGGTGACCCTTTGTTCCCCTCCCCCTACCCCCCAATCCCAAGAGTGTTCCCTCTTGGAGCTCCTCTCTGGAGCCAAATTCCAGAGCCTGGGTTGCTAAGGCCCCTGAGGGAAATCAGGTAGAGGCTGTCTGAGGAGCCCAGGGCACAGCAGACAAACCGCTTCTGTCTCATCCTGCTGAGGATTCAAAGCCATCCTCACCCTGTTGGCAGAGGACAGCAGGGCACAGCCCCCTCCCTGGAGCCCCCAGCCCTGCTCAAGCAAATGGCATTTCTCCTGCACCCCTCCCCCCCACATCTGGGGCAGGGCCACCTCCGGTCCTGGGGGACCCTCCTCTCCACAGAGCATCTTGGGCAGGGCCCCTGCTACAGAAAGCTCCCTTTAGACTAATTTTTCAAACTAAATCTGAGACCAGTCTTAGCCAACCTGGCAGGCCTGCTCAGGCCCAAGTCCTCGAAAGGAATAGACAGGCTATTTTTAGTGGGGAGACATAAATGGGGCTTTGTTTTCTCTCCACGGAGGCTGAAATAACGGAAGGGCAGGGGGAGGGCCGCGCTGAGACCCGGGTTCTCTCCCTCTCTCCTGCTCAGAGGCAGACAGACAGACGGGGATGAAAACCTGCCCCCCACCCCCTCAGTGATTCCCCACTCAGGTTATTTTTAGCCTAGGACAGTTTGGCCTCAAGCAGGAAACCAGAGAGGAATGCCTTCGAGCAGTTTCTCATCCTGAAATAATGGGTTTCTGGTGTTCCCTCAGACTGTAAGACTTCCTTTTCTCCTTTGGGGACTGAAACGGGAGGCCTAGCCTTTGGGGAAAGTGTGAAGTAGTTGAAGTTTTCTTTCTTTCCTCCGAAGCTTCTCCACACCACGGCCTCCTTCCCCAGAAAGCCTGGACCTCCACCATCTCCGGCTTGGTTGTCCTTCAGAAAGCAACATTGTCCTGTATGTGGGGCCTAGATAAGCTGATTTGGTCCCGTCCTTCCCAGTCCACTGCCTGCCTATCCATCTTTTATCCCATCTGACATTCTTAGCAGCTTCGTGAGCATGGGTGGGGCAGGTGACATTACCCAGGTTTTTTATAGAGGAACAAGCTAAGCCTCCTTGTGTTGAGGGCTGTGCCCAAGGCCAGGCCACTGAGGGGCAGGGCTAGGAGTTTTTCATCATTCACAACTCGCCTTCACTGTGCTTGTTGGCTCAGCAAATCATCCAGCTCCTGTCCCCCAGGGGGCATCGGAGAAAGTATGGAGGTGTTTTTGGTTGTCACAGCTGGGGGTCAGAATGCTACTGGCACTGAGATGGCAGAGACCAGGGATGCTACTAAACAGCCAACAATGCACAGGACAGCCCCCCACCATGAATCATCCTCCCCAAATGTCAAGATGGTGAGGTTGAGAGACCGCAAGTTAAAGGACTGTTCTATACCACGTTCTAAGACTACTGAAACTGGGGCATCTGGGTAGCTCAGTGGTTGAGCATCTGCCTTTGGCTCAGGTTGTGATCCCGGGGCCCTGGGACTGAGGCCCGTATCCGGTTCCCCTCACAGGGAGCCTGCTTCTTCTTCTGCCTATGTCTCTGCTTGTGTGTGTGTGTGTGTGTGTGTGTGTGTGTGTGTGTGTGATGAATAAATAAATAAAATCTTTTTAATAAAATAAAACTACTGAAACTTACTCAGTCCCATCCCTGTCCCAAGCCTGCCAGAGACCAGTCAAGGATACTACCACATATACCACTAACTAGAACACAGTGTAAATGGTTACAGTGTCACAGCTACACACAGTGTTATGGGAACACCTCGCCCAGCCTGGAGGATACAGGGAGGTAATCAGGGAAAGCTTCCTGTAAGAGCTGGTGCTTAGAGGATGCTTGACTTCAAGGGTGGTGTTGCTTCTGCAGCCCCACACTGCAAGACATTTCACAGGCGCCTACTGTGCCTTATCCTAAAGGCAGGACCTTTCGGATAAGGGGAGGGAGGGAGTGTAGGACACAGAGGAGCCTCCTTATGGGACTGAAGCTTTAGGATAAGGGGAGGGAGGGAGTGTAGGACACAGAGGAGCCTCCTTATGGGACTGAAGTTTGTCTTCCATGCTTTTCCCCTGGGGAGACTCCATCCCTCACCCTATCTCTGTCTGACTTTTCCCACTGACTGTTTCCTAGAATCGATAAGAAAATGTCTGATGCTCAGGGCAGCTACAAACTGGATGAAGCTCAGGCTGTCTTGAGAGAAACAAAAGCCATCAAAAAGGCCATCACATGTGGAGAAAAAGAAAAGCAAGATCTCATTAAGGTACGGGAGTTCCTGTGATGTGGTCCTACCTCGATTTTTCCTGAGCACCTTTCTGTGCCGGGACTCATGCTGTTTCTGTGTGCTGCACAGCTCACTGAGTTCTCATCATTGGTCTTCTTGGGTGTTCAGTCTCATCTTGTAGAGCAAGAAAAGGAGGTTCAGAAGCATTAGGTGACTTGCCTAAGGTCACATCACTGGCAGAGTTGTAACAGGAGCCATCTGTTCTAGTCCAAAGGTCATGTCTTTGCCACTGGCTCTAGCTACCTGGCTTGCTTTTCAAAGAACCAAACGGGGATGGTTTTGACATCAGTAGCCCCAACATCAAAATGCAACATCTTCATAAGTATTGTATTGCATGTTCTCCGTCTGTGCTGAGGACCGAACAAATGATATTCCCTGTGATTTAACGTGCCATGCAATTGGGCCAAGCACTTTGCGTGTATCACGCCTCACTTACCTCTTATACCAGCCAGAGGTCATTCCCTTCATACAGATAATGACTGTACAGCTCAGAGTCAGTCATAGAGTCAGGATTCGAACCCGTGAACACCGTCTCAGAAGCCTGTTCTTTTCATCCCTGGACACTCCACCTCTCCCCACAGGAACTACCCTGACCTCTGAGATCCTGTATTTGTTTTTCCCCTTGGCAGATTAAGAGTTGGGCTCAGAGGTGCTATAACTGATTTAGTGAAGGAAGCTTTATGCTCTATGGCAAACAAAATTATTTTGAAACTCCTGTCCAGGACAGCAACCCAGTGAAAACATTCAGGCCCTAGTGCTGTGGGAACCATGTTCCTATTGTGATTGAACCAAATCCTGCTTTGTCATTTGCCAGCCTTTCCATGTAACAACTCTCTTATCAATAAAATGGAGATATTCCTAGGTCATTTTTCACAGGACTGATGTCAGGATTAAGCAAGCTGATGATAAAGCCAACAGGTATTGAGTATTGGCTGTATGAGCACTTTACATTGGTCATCCCATTAAATCAGTATGATAGTCCTATGAGATAGGACCTATGGTTATTCCTCTTTTTTAGGAGGGGAAACTGAGACACAGAGAGCTTAATCAACTACCTCAGGTCACACAGCTAGTAAGTAGCAGGGCAAGGATTCCAAGTCAGGCAGGTGGCTCCAGAGCCAGAGTCCATACCATTCTCTCCCAAGTTAAAGACTGAGCAACTACCCACTTGCTGCTAGCTCTTTATAAGGTAAGTGGAATAACCAGAGTGAGCGTGGATTTTTACTGAATTACGAAAGGTGGAGAGGATAGCACACAGAGGGTGACAGACCAAAGCTCCCTTCTGGGAAGTTGTGTTGCTAACCCTGCCTTCCCCTCCTTAGAGCCTCGCCATGCTGAAGGATGGCTTCCGCACAGACAGAGGGTCCCACTCTGACTTGTGGTCCAGCAGCAGCTCTCTGGAGAGTTCAGGTTACCCACTGCCAAAACAGTACCTGGACGTCAGCTCCCAGACAGACATCTCGGGAAGTGTGAGTAGTCAGTGCGTCCAGGAGGCCGCTGTAGCAGGCAGCCACCTCCTCGTCTCTCACCTGGGGAGTTGACCAGTGTCTCTCTGTTGGCCCGGCTGCTAACTCAGCCTTCTGGAGCTCCATTCTCTTGCAGACATCTCGGCCCCGGGATGACATGGTGTGATGGTATGGAGGAAAAGCCAGCACTGACTCCATGGTCCTGAGTGTGACCTGGCCATGTGCTTGCATCTCTAGATGCTGCACACAGAGCATGTCTGAAGGACCAGCATCTCTCTTGGGTTCCCTTCTTGTGGATTTGTAACACCATCCTGTTTTTCTTTCACTAGCTGTAAAGCAGGTGATATTTTCCTTCTGTTCCTCCCAAAACATTCCACACAGCTTTCAGACAGCAACTCTTCAAAAGCTCAGTCTGGTCACAGTAGTGAACACTGAGACTGCCATCCAGATTGTACTCTGTGAAAGTTTTAGAGCAAGACTGACCCACAGCTGTCTGGCATGTTTGGAGCACTTTTGTTTTCTTAGAGCAGGTAACATTAAGCAGACCTGCCTCCTAGCCTCCGTGGCCCAGTGCTATTCCATTCTGGTTCCAATAGGTGTGTCCCCACTTACAAAGAGAAGCTATATCCATGTCTGCTTGGGTGAGCCTTGTAGCTTCTTGAACATTGTCAAGAGTGCTTGACAAATGGTGTCCTATGGGCTGTTCCCCTTCTTCTCCAAACCACCCATGTTTCCAGCTACAAGCCACCTGTAGGACTCCCTGCCAGTTCTAGGGCCTTCTCCTCAATCATTCCGTGTTTCAGTCCTCCCTGAGTTTTCAGCTGAGCCCCTCTGCAGCTTCCTGACGATGTCTTTCTTGTATATTGGCTGCCCCCCGCCCTGTTTCCTTCTGACCAGCTGTCCTCCATACTTCTGGGGCTTGAATGGGCTCCAAGCCTTTCAGGGCTGCAAGATGATATTCTAGGCTCTCATCTTCTCTTCTAGAAGTGATAGATGTCTGAGTTTGGGGGTCTTCCCACAGCCTGCAGGCAGGAAAGCGTCTTTGCCTGACTAGCTTCCCTGCTATCACACAGCCAAGTCGGTAATTGGGGGCTATTCTTAGCTACTTCCCACGCAAGCTGTCAAGTCTCTCATGAGCTCTTGAAATCCAACTCCGCACCGGCCACAATGGCCCTATAATTCCCGACTTTGTTCTTTCCCCCAGTTTGGCACGAGCAGCAACAATCAGTTGGCAGAGAAGGTCAGATTGCGCCTTCGATATGAAGAGGCTAAGAGAAGGTAATTAGGGGCTGGGGGCGGGATGGCTTCGATGATGATAACTACCATTGCACAGTGTCTGCTCCATGCCTGGCTTTTCACACGCCTCCTTCTCTTTAATCCTCTAAGATTATGAAGATAAGTATTAGGATATTTATATTTTAACCCCCCTCTGAAGCTCAGAAAGGAAATGACTGAGTCAGGGATGCTTCACTAGGTAAAAAGTAGAACTGTGCTTTGAACCCAAATCTGTGAATCCTCGAGCCTAGTTATTTTTCCACTTACTGGACTCAGTTTCTATAATCAGGATTTTTCAGTAGTCCTATAAGTAGCCTGGTTTGAAGAAGCACAACTGAGGTTTTAGTGATAAGCCAAAAAGGAGTTGGATACTAAACACTTCAGTGTCTCCTGCCCAACAAGGAGCAAGCTGTGCTTACAAACTGTGCAGACCCCAGTGACAGTTCTGTTGTTCTGTAGCTTCAGTTGGGTTCTGCCAACTAAACAAATTAAACAATAATCAAAGCTGTTATTTTTAGAGCATCTGTTATGCACCAGGTATTGTATAAAAGCATTTGTATGTGTATCATCTCATTGCATTTTAAAAACAACCTTATAGCGTAGTTTGTATTATCTCCATGTTAGAGAAGAGAAAGGTAAGATCTAAGATGTTTTATGACTTTTCAAGATGATGGAGTCAGATTTTGAACTCTGAACAGTCTGGCTCCAAGTCCATGATCTTCTTGTTCACGAAGCCAGCCTTCCTGGGAAAGAACCCACAGAGTGTGATGGCTAATGAAGCCAGGCATATTGCATCCATTCCTCTTTAGGCCACATGCTGCCTGGCCCACGGACATTCTAAGCCAGGCCATATAAAGGTGTGGCAGTGCCCAGCTCTGCCTCTCTGCCAACTCTGTGTGATTAGCAGAACCTTTGCAGCAGTAACAGAAATCCTACAGGAACTAGGAGAAGTAGAAAAGGAAATCTGTTGGCTTATTGAATTCCAAAGTCTGAGGGTAAAGCAGGTTCAGGCACAGCTGGATCCAGAGATTCAAATCATGTTATATAGACTCAGTTTCTCCCCTTTTCTCTCTACCCTGCTTGCCTTTGTGTTGACAGACTTTCCTACCAAAAACATAAAGGTGACCCCCAGAAATTCTAGAGTTATATACTATCAGGTTAGCCACCCCAGCAGAAGGAGGATCTACCTTTCCCAATAGATTTAACGGGTTTTGAGTTTGATGCTCCCGGGCTTTTCCTGGTGAACCAATCATTGTTGCAGAGTTGGAGGAATTAGAATTCTCTGAAGGTCCAGGCATGGGTCATGTGCCTAACTCTGGGAGGGGGATTGAGATCAGCTTTGTGGGAACCAAGTGACTTAAGTACGGGAGGAGCGATTTCCCAAAGAAAATTTGGAGCATTGTTAACAGAAGGAGAAATTGGATACTGGTCAGATAGAAAAAACACTGTGCATTATATCAGCTCCCCCTAGAGGCCCAGTGAAACAGCAGGACTTCTGCATTTGGACAGCCACTTGTCCCCTCAGAAGGGGACCACTCTGAACCCTGGATCTATTCCAGCCTGCAATAATGCCTATCTTAGAGGATCAGTTCTGGAGAGACTCAAAGATTGAAATCTTCCCTCTGGGGTTGAGCCATTAAACTTCCCATGGCAGGGTCTTGGCTCATCTGCAGTTACCCAGCTTCAGGCCTCCCTTTTCACCCAGAGGTCATTGAAGTGTCAAGGGTAGAGCAGCCTGCTGAGTAGAAAGCAGAGGCTGCACGGCTTGAAGAAACGAGGGCAGGTGGCTGTAGTGAAAAGTCTGCATGCTAAATTTTGTCATGTGTGCATTTCTGCAGAGCCAGTCTAGTGCTTTTCATCAGATTTGCCAAAAGATGGCTGGCCCAAAGGTTAAGGAGCCCTGGGAAGGCGCCTCTAGAAAGTACATCTAAGCATTAAGCATCGATCACCCCTTCAATGTACTGCTTCAAAGTGGAGCCCCTGCCAGACCTATACATATCACTCCATCCTCAATGGTGGAAGCTACAGAGTTGTCCCAGATTACTCTCTTTGTGAATGTGAAATATAAATTAACCAACTCCAAGAATCCCTCTGATGCACCTGGCTGGGAAATGAGCAAACCTAGATGTGTTTGTGTGCATGGAATTTTCAAGATACACTGTGAATATTTTGTCTCCAACAATGTTTTTATAAATAAAGGGTCGGGCCACATGTCTGCAGATAAGATCAAACTGGGAGTCCAGGGGCCTGGGCTCTCAACAAGTATTGGCCATATTTATGAATTGCAGTCTTAGGTGAACCATACCTTCTGCAGACATCTGTCCAGCAGCTTTACCGCCAGATCTTATCCACGCTTTAGGGATCCGGTGGGGCAAGGATATAATAGCTGCAAGTCTTTGGGAAGGCTAAATCCTAAAGGTCCACATCATGATTCCTTTGAGATATTTGTAGCACTCATCTTAGTTATGTTGTGAATCTTACTTTCGTCCAAAGATAATTATACTTAATATCTATGTGGCACTTGACAATGTATAAAGGGCTCTTAATGGTAAGTTTTCGTTTGGTTCTCATAACCCACCTTGCAGATTGCATCATTGACCCAACCTTACAGGAGGGGATACTGTGTCTCAATGAAGTTAAGGGATAGAGCTCCCAACTCCTTCCTTTTAATAATGCCTTCAGTGTACCAGGCACTGTGCTAGAAGCTCATGATACCAAAATGATTTAAAAATGGTGCCTTCTCACCATAAGATGAGCATGGGGTGTTATACTATATGTTGGCAAACTGAATTTAAATTATTAAAAAAAAAAAAAAAAAAAGGAATGGTGCCTCCCGTTGAGAAGGCCAGAGCCAATACTCTCCGGCTCAAGGCCTCTGACTCCATATCCACAGTTGGTGACACAGTGCTGCCACCACTCTCTGGACTGGGAATACACAGTCAGCAATTGCATTATTTGCTGTCATTGTGGTGGGCCTCTGACTGCCACTGGTTGAGCACCTGTTATGTGCCAGCTACTCTGAATACATTCTTACTCATTTTCAGAATAAGACTCAGGGAGTTCACCAAACATTAGGTACCTAGGAAGTGACCAAACCAGGGAATAAAACAATAACAGCAGAAACATTCATTTGAGTGCTTACTGTGTGCCAAATACCATGCTTTGAGAGTTCATGGAATATGTCTAAAGCCTTCCACCACAACCCTATGACAAAGGAACGTTTGTTACTCCCTTCAGGGAGATGAAGGAAGTGACTTGCCCAAGGTCACATAGCTGGCTGTAGAAGGCTCTTGCCTGGTGATGAATCCAGCTCTCTGTTCTATCAGGCTTAGTGTCCCTCAGGGCAAGGACATTGCCCTGTTTATATCTCTTTGCCACCCCTGCAGAGCCTATTCACTGTTGGCACACGATAGGCACCACATGTGTTTGTTAGATAAAAATATGTTCCTTGAGACGACATGCTGGTCCAAAGGAGGACAGTCGCTGCCAGAGATGGCTCAAAGTACGTAACCTTGGAAATACAGCCTGTTACCCTGCTCCCGCAGTGCCACTGGGCACACCCGTCATGCTTGCCTCTCTGCCCACAGGATCGCCAACCTGAAGATCCAGCTGGCCAAGCTGGACAGTGAAGCCTGGCCTGGAGTGCTGGACTCGGAAAGGGACCGGCTGATCCTCATCAATGAGAAGGAAGAGCTGCTGAAAGAGATGCGCTTCATCAGCCCCCGAAAGTGGACCCAGGGGGAGGTGGAGCAGCTGGAGATGGCCCGGAAGCGGTTGGAGAAGGACCTGCAGGCAGCTCGGGACACCCAGAGCAAGGCACTGACGGAGAGGTGGGGCTGGGCTGGAGCCAGGAGGGGGCGTGGGACCCCACCCTCACTGCCAGTCTGTCCTCCAGCCCAGGCAAGGGAAGGGGCACAAGGACTCCCCTCTAAGAACACTCAGTGTAAAGATCTCGCAACTCCCCAGAGTAGCAGATTGGGGGAAATGATTCACCATCCAGAATACCAGTGCCCCGGGAGTTTACACAGGGAATCACAGTACCAAAACGTCTGCTCAGGTGCAGGTTTTCGAAATTATCTTCTGCCTAAGGTAAGCTGCATAACCCTCTGTCATGTAAAGCAGTCATTTGCCAACTTTTTGACAGTGACTCACATGATAGAGAAGTTTCACAAAGCAGTGCATACCCTTTGTACATGTGATAGCCCTCCAATATGCTGTCTCGCATATTGCATTTCTTTTCATGATGGTCATGACCCACTGAACTGATTTCACCTTAGGCCAAGGCGTTGCAAAGTGAGATGCTTATAGGGGCCAAGCAGGTGGCACAAATGCTGGAGGCCCACATGGTGGGAAACTCGGTCAGACTGGTATGCGCCCCCCCCACACCCCCCCACCCCCCCACCCCCCGCTTGTCTGCCTCACATGGTGCCGACTCCCACCTCCAGCAGATGGGAATTCAGGCCTTGGGCTGCCAGGCGTCCTCATATTTCAAGAAAAGAGTTGCTTGTATTTTTAGTTTTTAACCATCGGCAACTAATGCAATAACTTCAAAAAATATCGTGAAGGCTTAATCACCTCCATTCATGTGCGTGGTGTAACCCAAAAGCCATTGGCTTATGTTCTCTAGATAACAGACTATTTCCTTCAGTGTCCCACGAAGCTCCACACCCACCATTGCACAGAGCATAGCCCTGTGTTCAGAGTAGGCCCTGTAATCCTTTGATCTCATTCATTCATTCTATCCATCAGCCCATCATTTATTCATTTGAGAAACATTTTGTTGCACATATTCTCTGTACAAGGCAATTTGGAGGATTCAGAAATTAATAAGTCACAATCCCTGCTCCAGTGCCTCTTAAAATCTATCCTAGTTATTTTCGTTTTTTTTGGCAGCAGACTTTGAGTAAGGTCCCTGCCCTTAAGGAACTTAGAAGTGAAGGTAGTGATTTGTGTGTGTGTGGGGGGGGGGGCTTAGGGCAGGGATGAGCAAGGGAATTCCTCTTTCAGAGGAAATCAGAGGCAGAAGCCCAGTTTATAAAGCAGGTGAACTTGCCTGCACCCCAGTGGAAGTAGGCCAGGCGTCCTCGGTGCCTGGGTGTTTGCTCTCTGTGTCACCTCGTGATGAGTCCTAAGACACCTTCAGGGAACCTTCTGAGCTCTACAGCACTCAACTCGCAATCATGCCCTGGCACCCGAATAAGCCCCACTTGCACATGTTGGGACGTTAGATGGATCAAGCTGAGCAGTGTCTGCCTGGCCTCTTGTAAGCAAGCACATCAGAGACCATTTATCCTTAACCCCCTTCTCAGAATGGCTAAGAGACCTGTTGCTTTCTTCCCTTCCACCATCCCCTGGAGGGGTGGCTGATAGACTGACCCACCACCACACAGGTGGGAGGAGGGGGAGGACAGAGATTCAGTAATTGGTGTCTTGCAGCCTTGGAAGTACCTGCTAGAAATGTTCAGCCCCACCTCTCTATCCAACTCTCCCTGGGGCTAGACACTGTGGGGAGAAGGCCTGTCTATATGCCCTTGCACCTTCAGTGTCAGTTGAAAGAATAAATGGTTAGCTGGCCTAAGCAGACCTTTCACAGACTTCTACATGAGTCTTCTGGCCTCCTTTAACAGTCCCCTGGGTCTTGCACTTGTTCCCAGACCATATAGTAGCCATGAGGAAGCCTTTAGCCGTTCATCATGTTCATAGGCCACAGCTGAAGAGAAGAGACTCGTGGCAGCCTCACTCCTTGTTGGATCAAAAGAGAAACCCTTCCCACTGCTGACCTTGAGCAAGTCATTGACCAATATGGACTTTAGTTGCCTAGTAGGGAAAAAAATAATTACATTGAATACCTATATGGTCTGAAGATAGGCAGTTGCACCAGATTGTGAACTGATGCTCTTCCCTGCTCTAATACTATTGATTTCTTGAAAATAGGATTGGAGGTTCTCTTAAAGACCTGTGTTCTACATGCAAATGCTGCCCCTATGTGCCAGACCCTATAACCTACATTATCTTGTTGAAACCTTCCAGCAACCTGGAGGCCAATCCCTATTTTATAGGTCTGGAAACTGAGGCTCAGCCAATACCACCACATGGTAGAGCTGGGATTAGAATCCAGGTTGCCAGCTCCGGAGCCCATGCTTGCTTCAGGCTGCTGCCCACTCAGAAGGGCTTTTGTTATCACCTTTAATCCTGTATTTCCAAGGTCTGATTGCTGCCCCTCCCCAGAATGGCGAGTTGTCACAACCAGGCGACCCAGAGGTCCCAGAGGTACAGACAGGGGAAGCCAGGGAGCCTGGGGGCAGGAGGAGTAGAGAGTCACAGGACGGGCAGGGACAGTGCTGAGGGCTGCAAGCATCCTGCTGAAGAGAGAGGAGAAAGCCATCCCAGTGATCCTTTTTGCCTTTTTGTCCATGTCTATGGCTGTTTGCTTCTGGTCCTGTGTCTGTGTTCATTCCCCAGACTCTATTGTTCTCTCTCTGGGTCACTTTCTCTCCCTTTATTTCTTCTCTTCCTCTCTCCTGTCTCTCTCTCGGACTGGGAATATGTTCCTCACTCTCACACATCAGCCTCTCCACCCCTGGGGCCCTTGAGAAGGATGGGAATAGACACGTCCAGGAAGGGCACCACAGGCCCACCAGACCTCAATCACAGATCACTCACAGTTGGACATCCTAGCACCCCATGTCTAACCCCCCTTTCCATGGGCCCACCATCAGTACTTTTGAGAGTTGCTGCACAGTCACATGGGGGACTGATTAGAGCATAGACTCCCTGGCCTCTCCCCAGGGACTAGTTCCCCAGGCCTGCAATTCAGCCCAAGCTCTTTCAGTCTGAGCCAACACCCCAGGTACAGCTTGTGGGGATTCCAGCTCCACCTTCCGGATCTTCTCTGTTCTTCCATGCTTGATGTGTTCATGGCTTCCCAGCATGTGCCAGGCATCACACATAAATGCCATATGGCCTGCCGAGCCCAGCACCTCTCTGAGGATGCCTCAGCACCTGTGTATTGCTGCAGGTGGCTACACTCCCACGCTTGGGAAGTTGAAGCCACCCAAATCCCAGTCTCCCTGGCACTGTGGTAGGGCTCCAGGGCTCCAGTGGGACCTGCATTTTCTGTAGATTCCCAGAACACAACTCTGTGACTTTGCTCCCAAAGAGCAGGAAAGTGAAGGTAGAAATGGTGAGCCCCAGCTGCCCTGTGACTCTGCAACCTCACAGCTTTCTAGGGCTTTGCTCTTCTGGGGAGTGAGGAGATTCTACAGTTCCATCCATTCCTTCAAGAATCAAGGATTTTGTGCACTACGTACTCCATCTGCCGGCCTGCTGCCTGCCCCGCCAGCCCCAGGCGAGACTCTGAAAGAACAGTGCCAGGGATTGAACTGGCCAAGAACCACACTGAGTCCTTCACCACCTTGCTCAGTTGTCTAGAGCAAGTTCTGGTCTTCATTGCAGAACCTGTGTTAGAGGTCTGGGTGTGTTACAGGTAGAGGTTTGGCATGGTTATGTTTTTCCATGAGAATGAACTCTTTCTCCCAGGCCCTAGGCTGGATTGCTTATACTCTGGGGACAGGTCAGCTAGTCCCTCTCTAGCAAGATAGCATAAGGGGATATGAGCCCCACAGTAGAACACATCTGTCTGTGGGAGATATAACATCCAGATCTTTCAGCAGAGAAAATGAATTTTGCCTATCTCAACTGGGAAAAAAATCATCCATGCAGCAAATACTGAGCCACAGCCATGTGGTAAACAAGGTGCTAGAAAAGCAGACAATGCAGCGGCTTGGAAACCTTAGTGTGCCTAAAAATCACCTGTGTGCCCGAATAGAGGCGCAGATGCATGGGCCCTGCCCCAGACTCTCTGATTCACTTTATCAAAGATGGACCCAAGAATGAGCATTTAGGAAGTGCTCCTCCCTTTCTGATGTAGGAGGTCTGCAGACCACACACAGAGAACCAAAAATGTAGTGGCTTCCTGAGGGCAACCCACGTCATGAGTTTGTAAGGGCATAGCCTTGCTTGATGGAACCCCTTCCCTGTCAGATCCTGGGACCTTAAGGTGGGCACTCCAGTGGTTAGAGGGAGCCACCCAGGCTGCCCTCCATGTGGGATTTCAGGAGAGGCTGGGGCTAAGGGTTGGGCCTATATCTAGCAGTTTCTTCTAAATATAAGGATTTTGCTTCCAGAGTCATTACTGAAATGGGCTTTAGTATCAGCTATCAGACATGCCTCCATGCAGATCTTTGTGCCCATGTTCCAGAACATTCCACCACACTCGCCTGCTTTCTTCTCTGGTCCCATTCTCTCAGGCTCCTTTGCCTACTATTGCCAGTTTATTCAACCTGGGAGTGCTGTATATACTCAGAGCTTAGTCCTGGGCCTTCCCTTTCCTCCCCTACTATATTTTACCCTAGAGTAGTGCATTCTTATGTTAGGGCTGCCAAGCGAAAATACCACAAAATGGGTGACTTCCATAGCAGAAGTGTATTATCTCACAGTTCTGGAAGCTGATGTCCAAGACCAAGATGTTGGCAGGATTGTTTCTTCGGAATTTTCTCTCCTTAGCTTGAAGATGGCCATCCACACATGAACGTCTGCTATGACTTCACTTGGTCTGCTCTGTGTGCATGTCTGTGTCTTAATCTCTTATAAGAATGTTGGCTTAGAGCTTATCTGCATGACTTCATTTTACCTTGATTCTTTAAAGGCCTTTTCTCCAAATACAGTCACATTTTGAGGCACTGGGTTACCAAAACTTCAGCATATGAATTTTGGGGTAGAGGGACACAGTCTGACTCATAGCATATGGTCCTCTCTTTCATGTGGTGATCTGTGTGATAGGGATCCCCCACCTTTACAACCACCACCTGCTCAACATTTATGCCCACACATCCATAAGAGAACTCTTCTCCTGGGCTGCTCTGCCCCTCACCTTTCCGTCTCTATAGAAGCCATCTCAGATCTGTTTGGTTGCTAGTAGCTGGTACCTCCCAGTCTTTCTCCTAAATCCCTCAGCCTTGACCTTCATCCAGCCTGTGACCTTTCTTGGTCTCCTCCAGATGGTCCACACCATCTCAATAAATATTGTAGCCACCCCAACTCTTGTCCCTGTCTCCTGTCCACAACCTTCTGCCCATTCTCCTAACAGCAGCCATGGTGACCTTAAAGTGAAAGAGGTCCCTGGTGTGATTCCCTGCTTGGAATGTTCTTTCACCTGTACTTTTCCTGGCCAACTCCTATCCATCCTTCATATCAGCTTAAATGTCTCTGCTAGTCAGGGGAGGCCACCTACTGCAAGAAACAACCTCCCAAAGCTCCATGGCTTAACACAGTAGAAGTTTATTTCTTGCCTACATGGTGTGCAGTCAAGTATGCCTGGCTATGTTTGGTCATTTGGGGACCCAGGCTCTTCCCATCTGTGGCACCTCTACTTTTAGAGCCTTCCAGGGAGCAGTGGGGAAGATCCACTTCAGCCTGATGTGCCTTCTTCGCTCACATCCTACTGGCCAGAACCCTGTCCCAGATGCCCAGCTGCAAGGGAAGCTGTGAAGGGGTCCAGCAGTGGACTCAGAGAGCTGAAGAGACAGTAGATCTAGGGGAGCACCAACAGGACCAGCCACAAAGTCACTTGCTCAAGGAGACCCACCTGCCAGTCTAAATTGGGTCATTCCTACATTCTTTCCTACCATTCTCTACTTTTTCCCCATAAACTTTGACACACGCTGTGTTAGATATTAGATATTTGACTACTTTCTTCATATTTGTCCTCTCCCACTCTCCCCAGCAGAATGTAAGCTCTGTAAGAGCAGAAACTAGTTCTGTTTTGTTCACATCTTTATCCCCAGGGGCCAAAAATAGGTTCTGGTATGAGGTAGGCACTCAGCAAATATTGGTGGATGGGTAGCAGCCATGGATGGGAAGGAAGGATGGAGAGGGAGGGATGATTGAGTAGAATTCTAATTCTGACACTAATTCCTTAGCTTTAAGTAAATTATTTAATTCTAAGATCTTCAATTTCCTTGTATATAAAGTGGTAAAACCATTTTTGCTGTGCATGGTTACTGTGCAAATGAATTAAAACAGTGTTATGCGTTTCTTAGCATGGCACCTGATATATAGTAGGTGATGAATACAGCAGTTACTATAGGATCCTATTTGGAGGCCATATCTCCCCAAATATTGCAGTAAAACACTTCTGGAAAATTCCTGCATGTGTGACCGTGGGTGTGTGTGTACTTGTCCACAAGTACCTGCCTACGATTCCCCATTCAAATAGACAGAGGCTGATCTCCTCGGGTTTCCCCATTCATGCTCTTTGTCCCTTCAGGTTAAAGTTAAACAGTAAGAGGAACCAGCTGGTGAGAGAACTGGAGGAAGCCACCCGACAAGTAGCAGCTCTACATTCTCAGCTGAAAAGGTGAGTGGTGGGCCATGAGTGTGTCCTTGGGGATGGCCAAATCCAGTATCCCCAGGTAGCCCAGACTCTGCCCTTCCTTCATCCTCCACAGCTTGAATGTGGACATTTAGAAACCCAGCAGGCAGCTAGGGAGGCTGGTGGCCTTGGACCGGGCCAGGCTTGGCCAGGGGCAGAGTTCTTCACTTCTCTGGACTGTGGCATTCAGTCCTGATAGCCCTGAGGAAAAGGCCCCCATCAGAGGCTGATGTGTCTCACTGAAGTCTCGAATACCTGCCCATCTGCTTTCCTGACACAGAGACAGCAGGCCCCAGCCTGGGCCTTGGTGGGCAGCAGCACAGAACTGGGATTTAATAACATTTTGTTCGGTCAGAGATTTGCAATGTTTGCCTTCTATTTGCAATAAGCAATAGGATATAAAGTCGCACTTAGAATATAAAGTTTCCTTTTAAGATGAATGTATTAGGGGCACATGGGTGGCTCAGTCGGTTAGGCGTCTGCTTTCTGCTCAGATCATGATTCCGGGATCCTGAGACCAACCCTGCCTCAAGCTTCCTGCTCAGAGAGGAACCTGTATCTCTCTCTCTCTCTCTGATGAATGGATAAGATCTCTTAAAAAAAAAAAAGATGAATGTATTGAAGAGTAAAGAATGAGTGTATTTGAAGGAAAATGTCAAGAAATAAGGCTGGATTCACACAGGGAAAAGTAGTGTGAAACTGGACTCGGGCCAGTGGAGGTTTGGCAAACAGAGGAAAAAGTGGAGTTTCAAGGCAGAGGACTTGGGTTTGAATCCCAGCTCTGCCACTCTCTGATTATGTGGCCTTCTCAGGGTATCGTTTTTAGTGAAATGGGGGTGCATGGTCTCCCCTGGAGACTGTCAAGAGGGCCCAACAAAATGAAGTGTTCTAAGTGGCCGTCGTGGAAGGTGGTTCTGGGTGGCCCACTGCGCTCTGAGTGTTCTCACCCAATGTTCTCTCCCTGCCCCCCAGCCTCTCAAGCAGCATGCAGTCTCTGTCCTCAGGCAGCAGCCCTGGGTCCCTTACGTCCAGCCGAGGCTCCCTGGCTGCCTCCAGCCTGGACTCCTCCACCTCAGCCAGCTTCACTGACCTCTACTACGACCCCTTTGAGCAGCTGGACTCGGAACTGCAGAGCAAGGTGGAGTTTCTGCTCTTGGAGGGGGCCACGGGCTTCCGGCCCTCCGGCTGCATCACCACCATCCATGAGGATGAGGTGGCCAAGACCCAGAAGGTGGAGGGGGGCGGCCGCCTACAGGCCCTGCGCTCCCTATCTGGCACCCCGAAGTCCATGACCTCCCTGTCGCCCCGCTCCTCCCTCTCCTCTCCATCCCCACCCTGCTCCCCTCTCATTGCCGACCCCCTCCTGGCTGGAGATGCTTTCCTGAGCCCTCTGGAGTATGAAGACCCGGAGCTGAGTGCCACTCTTTGTGAACTGAGCCTTGGCAGCAGCACCCAAGAAAAATACCAACTGGACGAACCAGGAACAGAAGGCAAACAGTTGGGCCAAGGTAGAGAGCATCACATGGGGAAAGGGGGACCACAAGGATTGAGGAGGGTTAGAGCTGCACTCAGGCCTGAGCACAGACCCCAATGGTGATTATGGTCATCCACTGACTGCTTTCTGTGTGCCTGGCCTCTACGTGTATACCAATTCATTTAGTCATTCAGTAGGCATTTTTAATGTGCCTACTGTGTTCTAGGTCTTGGCCTTAGGTGTTATCTGTGATGGATTCCTTCACTCAACAGATACTAAGTATCTGTTAAAACTAAATGCCAGGTATTGTGCTAATGGATACACATGGATTCCTTCATTTGTTCATTCAACAGATAGACCATGTGCCAGGCACAGGATTAGTCACAAGGATACAGTGTTGAGGACGGGCAAGCTCAGGGTACCTGTTCCCATGAAGCTCACATGCAAATGAAGGCACAGACAGTAACTGTACAGTCAGACCAATAAAAGCCCTAGAAGGAAATTAAGATGGGATATGATCAGGCCATTCAGGTTGGGGTAGCGCTGCCAGTTCAGAGCGAGTTGTGAAAGAAGATGATATTTGAGGTCCTTGAATAGTGAGAAGGAACTAGCCTTAGGAAAAGCAAGAGTGAAATCTGTGAGGCCAGAGTTTAGAGGTCACCACCAAACCAGAGAACCAGGCAGAGTCCAAGTCATTTAAGGCTTAACAGGCCATGGTAAGGAGTTTGGATTTTATCCTAATAGCAGCAGGGACCCATATGGCCATTTGGAGCAAGGGAATGATATGGTCTGGCTCCCATTCTGCATGGGGTCAGAAGGAACATCTTGGTGTGGATTGAGATGCAATTTGAAATCTTCAAAACAGAAGATGCTGATGGTGACAGCTAAGATTTATCAGGAGAGAAATTCTTCATTTTTAGCAGCAACCACGTATTAGATAATAATAGTTAATGTTCATTGGGGTATATTATGTGGTGGGCAGTGTGCTTTATAAAGTGAAGTAGATTACTTCTATAATGCCCATTTCACAGATGAGGAAACAGATTCAGCAAGGTGGTATTGCTAACTCTAGGTCTCCCAGCCAGCAAGTGGGGAAAGAAGGGATTGGAACCTGGGTTTTTCTGACCCAGCACCCAACCTCTTCATTATCATACTCCTCTCAGGACGTGAGGCAGCTCTGTGTGTCTGTTCTGGAGATACTCTGGGGCTCCCAGGCCCAACATGCCTACCTAGTATGAAGGCCGAAATGGAACAGAGTGCCCAGAAAGCTCACCTGGGGCTCCCAGGCTTTCCTGGCTATGATTTATTGAATGTAGGTATACGAGATACAGTTACTGTTATGTATTGACTCATTTAAGCCTCATAACAGCTCTGTGAAATGGGTGCTACTTCTATCCTCATTTACAGACAAAAGAAGTGAGGCCCAGTAGGGTCAGTGTCACAGCTAGGAAGTGGTAGACTCAGGATTGGCACCAGGACCACCTGTCTGAATCCCACACTAAGACATGTGCCAGCTGTGTATGCACAGGGCTCATGCTCCTGGGTCCTCATGAGGCCGGCGGGGGGGGGGGGGGGGGTACTGAACCCATCTCAGCCTTAAGGCTCCAGAAATAGGCAGGAGGGCTGCTGCTATGACCAGAATTATCCATTCGTGTCCAAGGGCCAGTGGGAGCAATGTGGGGGGAAGACGAGATTTCCTGGTTAATTAAAGGCTCTGCTGGGTGAGTGCCAGCCATTTCCTTAGAAGAGGAGCCGAGAGATCCCTGGGGCTCCCTCATCAGGAAGGGAGTCTTGCTGAGTGCTCTCAAACAAAAATAAAAACAGGCTTCATACTATAGCAGGTGGCAAACTTCAGAAAATTGTCCCCTGGAGAGGAGTGGGTGCAGGTGGAACCTCTAACGAAGCTGCAGAAGAGCTCCTGACACTCTGTCAAAGGTGGCAATAAGCCAAATCAGGGACCCAACAAGGTGCTGGGAGCCACCCTCTCCTCCCGAGTACCCTTAGGGCTTATGGGCCAAGGACCGCACATGTCTCAGGATGGCGTTTCCTTCGTGCCATCTCCAAAAGCCATCCCTGCAGTGAACGATGCCAGCCTGAGCGCCGACACTAAGCAGGTTATGCGATTAATGCCGCTGTTCAGTCAGCAGACAAATTAATCTCCTTAAGTGGTTTAGTGGAGGGTGGAGATGCGTGGGTCTGAAGGTGGGAGGTCTCCGCTGGCCACAGCAGGCGTGGGACACAGGCTGGGAAGGCCGCACCCAGATAGCTGCTTGGCTTCTCCCGGCTCGCTGTGTCCCTCCAACACTGGCCTGCCCTCCAGTCTCCTCTCCAGGCTGCCCTGGTGCCTGGCACACAGCAGGCGCTCAGAAGTGCTGGCTGTGAGCTCCAAGAGCCTGAATCTGGTCTTACCCGCTGCACGCAGCTCAGGAACTGTCCTATCCATCTTGATAGCTCTGAGCCTGGCAGTGGGCCTGGCACACCATTGATGCTTGTGACTTAAGGAGGGAAGGAATATGCAGCATGTGCCAAGTGCCTATTTGGAGCCCTGGGTTGGATATTTTGAGGGCCTCCATGAAGGACAGGGTTGCTGAGGAGTTGAGTTAGGAGTGGAATAGAGGGGCGCCTGGGTGGCTCCATCAGTTAGGTGTCTGCCTTCGGCTCAGGTCAGATCCTGGGGTCCTGGGATGGAGCCCCTCATCAAGCTCCCTGCTCGGGGCGGGGGGGCGGGCTGCTTTGCCATTTTCCACTCCTCCACCACTCTTCCTTGCTTGTGCTCTCCTGCTGACCCTTACTCTCTCTCTCAAATAAATTTTAAAAATCTTAACCAAAAAAGAGTGGAATGGAGTAGGCCGAGTGGGAGTGCTAGTAGTGAAATCCTCTCTTCTTCCTCTTGACCCTCCCAAGGGTCCCGGGGCTATTATTTTGCCCCAGATGTGTAGGAATCTGTCTCAAAGGCATCACCACAGTGATGGGAATGACCATTGCAGTAAGGATAGTGGTACTAAATTTCATAGTCTTTTCCTGCATCAGCCTCTGTACTAAGGACTTCCTAGAATGTCTTGTTGGGTCCTCCTGACAGCCCCACAGGGTAGGTGTTACTCTCTCCATCCTCCAGACAAGGAACCCAAGGGCCAGAGAGCTGAAATCCATGTCCCAGTTGTCATGAAGCAGTAAGTCATTGAGCTGAGGTGTGAATCCAGGCACTTTGGCTTCCAAATCTGGGATGTTAAATACAGAATCCTATGTACCCCAAAGCAAGGCAGGACCTTGCTGTCGAATTCAGAGGTGGTATTTGGCAGGACCGCCTAAGGACAAAGGGTGGATCAAAGTATGTGTTGCAAAGACTGTCCTGATTTCTGAACCCTGCCTTGCCATCCCTCCTTTTCCCCCTTCTTCCTCCAGCTATGAATACAGCCCAGGGGTGCAGCCTGAAAGTGGCCTGTGTCTCAGCAGCTGTGTCGGATGAATCGGTGGCTGGGGACAGTGGTGTGTATGAGGCTTCCGTGCAGAGGTGGGTCCATAGGAGTCCTGGCTCTCTCTGGGACGTCTGAGAATGCAGAGCCCTGGGCCCGCTCAGGGGTGTGGGAGGGGTCCATAGGAGGGCATAGCCAGGTGACCCCATCTTCCCCTTGGGAACCCTGTTTGAGGTGTGTTGGAGATGCAGACAGCACTGTTGTTCCCCCTGGGGCTTGAGGCATGGCATGTGTGCAGGGATGCTGGTTCCATGATTGCCACGAAGGACATCTGGCTAGGGGTGCAAGTCCTAAAGAAAGAGCAGCCCCTCTCAGAGAGGAATCCCGAGCAGTTGTGAGAAGGCAGGTGTCTGCCGGGAGTCTGAGCAGACCCAAACCTTCCTCCTTGAGGACCCAGCTGCACCCTGCCAGAGAGAAGCCCGTTTCTGGAAAGTGGCTTTGGCCCTGGGTAACTGCTGGGAAGTCTGACCCTCCTCCCCTTGTTGCCTTCCAGACTGGGTGCTTCCGAAGCCGCTGCTTTTGACAGTGATGAATCAGAAGCAGTGGGTACCACCCGGGTTCAGATTGCCTTGAAGTAAGTAACTGGGAGCACGAGCGCAGAGGGGTGGTCGGCAGCATCTCCCCAGCTTTGACCTTCACGGCTGCCCTGGGACCTGCCAACGGTGTGGGCTCCCAATTAAAGGGGGCCACCCTCTCCCTCCCTTTCAACTCCACATTTTACAAAGAGAAAAATGAGGTCTTAAAGACCTCCTAATTTTCCTGAACTCACTGAGCTGGCCAGTGGCAGAGCCAGAGCGTAAGACTCGCATCTTGATCTGTTTGGCCACTGTAGCTGTGGCTTTTCGTGTTACCATCATCCCACTGTGGTTTCAACCCTCCAGAGGCTACAGCCCAGATTGGCTCTTCTTGTTGCTTTCTCTTGAGGCAGGAGGGCCTCAATACTATTTTCACTGGAAATTAATTGCTGACATTTAAATATCAAGAAATTTCACACGAAATCTTCTGGCTTCTCTTTAAAAATTCAGACTGACAGCTCTGCATCTCCATCCCTGCATGGCAGCAAAGCCCTGGCCCTATGCTCTCAAGCTCACCAGAGTCCCCAGAACAGCCAGCAGCCCCATCTGTGATCATTAAGAAACAGAGAAATGTGTCACTCATAGGTGCTCCATCTGCCCCTTTCCATTTCAGGTATGAGGAGAAGAATAAGCAATTTGCAATATTAATCATCCAGCTCAGTAACCTTTCTGCTCTGTTGCTGCAACAGGACCAGAAAGTGTGAGTACGTTGCTGACAGGGTATAGATTACCCTCTCAGCCTCTGTGGCTGTCCCCGGGAGTACTCTCCTGCTCTGCCCTGCTCCAACAACAGGCCCTGTGTGTCTTTAATATATATGACCGTAATGCAAAGTGTCAATACTGTGAATGCAGATACAGGCATAATGGTAAACTCACTGACTTATAAAGAGAAGCATGTAAACAGCTTCAGCTCCTTCACAAGTATGTCATAAGCACCTGTGCTGTGCCGGCACTAAGAATGGAGTAGTGAGCAAATCCTTGCCCTTGTGAGCTTGAAGCCTCATGAAAAAGAAGGTCACGGCCCCTTTTATCTGCTCTAAGCTCAAGTATGCCACACAGAAAGAGATAGGTCTGCTGTTCTCGAGAGTCATTGCCTGCCACTGTGCTTCTATGGAAGGGTGTGAGGGGTATTAGCTTACAGTGGACGATCCAGCAAACACCTGCACTGTTGGCTTATTGGCTCTTCCCATTGCAGACCGGGTTTATGTTTCATTGCATTTCATCTGCCTACATGCTCCTTCTTTAACTAGACAGCACACTCAGGGCAGCAACAGGAGCTCCTGTTTCTGTGGTCTGTACCCAGCCAGCATCTGGAGCTGCCACATGTTGGAAGGGGAAAGGCAGGAGGAAAGCATGTCAAGCAGAAGGAGGACAAGATTGGACAGTAGAGTTGTCAGCCTTTTGCTTTTACAGTGCCGGAATGAATAAGCTTCTCCATATGTCACTGGTCTTTGTTCAGGGGTACCCGTGGGAGAGTACCTAGAGGGGAGCTGAATGGGTCACAGGGTCAGTGCATCTATAATTTTGTCAGGACTGCCACATTCCCCTCCACCGGAGCTGTAGCATTTTGCCTTCTGACCGGCAGTGGGTAAGGATTCCTGAGTGTTAACAAGCAGACTTGCCGATCCTTCTGTTCATGGAAGTTTGCACATGGTTGGCCTCCGGCTCCACCCACTTTAAGGTTCTAGGGATTGGGGGATTCAGAAGGAAGAGTAATTCGTTATCCTTGGGGCCCTTTCTGCTTCCTTTACAAATACCTGCATAGCCACTGGAGAACGTACAGACTCCCCCCACTGTTGTTTTCTTAGGGATTTGTGGCAACTGCTGAGCCCAGCACATCAGCCCACACTTGGGCTGACCTATTGGCTCTCCTCTGTCACCCTCTAGGAACATTCGTGTAGCTATCCTTCCCTGCTCCGAAAGCACCACCTGCCTGTTTCGGACCCGGCCCCTGGACGCCTCAGACACCCTCGTGTTCAATGAGATGTTCTGGGTGTCCATGTCTTATCCAGCCCTTCACCAGAAGACCTTAAGAGTCGACGTGTGTACCACTGACCGGAGCCATCTGGAGGAGTGCCTGGTGAGGGCCATGCCTGTCTGTCTGTCCATCTGGGCCGCCTTCTGTCCTTCTGGGGATGGGCTCACATTGCAGTGTAGGGAGAAGGCTTGGAGAAAACGCAGGCTGTAATGTAAGTGAAGCTCATCCGGGTTCCAAGCAGGGACTTGTGCAGGTGAACGGCATTCTTGCACTTACTGGGAAGGGGGCAAGGAAGCCAGAAGCTCCTTTCTGAGTTGACCGATTGCCGGGCCACATCCCTTGTGCCTGACACTGCATTGGCTTCGGACTCCATCTCAGTCTCCTTCTCTATAAAATCCAGCTGACACTGGCTACCTCACGGATGGTTCTCTGGGGATTAAGTGAGGATTAAAGCAGTGTTTCTGGAACTGAACATGCACACAGGTTACCCGGGGCTCTGGTTAAAATGCTGATTCTGATTCAGCAAGTTTGGTTGGGGGCGGGGGAGTGGGGAAGACACCAGGGGATCCTGCATTGGGGAAGCTCCTAAGTGCTGCTGATTGCTGCTGGTCCTCATAGCAAGGATGAAAATCGTAATGTGTCTGCACATACCAGATGCTCACTGGCTGTCATTCTCCACCCCCATCCCCCTCAGCTGGGGTACAGAACAACATCATTGCCATTTATGTGGTTGGTATTATTATTGGCCATAATGCGACAGGATCCATAGATTGAATGCACGTTATGTGGTGAGCACTAAGCTAAGCTCTCTCCATGTAGTTTGTCTACCTGCACTATAATCTTATAAAATAGGTACTCTAATGCTAGTGAGGAAACCAAGGCACAGAGAGGTAAAAGAACTTTCTCAGGGTCACACTGTCAGGAAGAGGCAGGAACATTTAGAACCGAGGCAGGTCTACTTGTACAGCCCACCCACATCAGCCCTGTCGTGTTTTCACCAGCATGGTGCTCTCCAGACCCCCAGGTAGGATAGTGGCTGAAGACTGTTGAGCATGAGAGACACTGGATGTTAGAGCAGAAGCTTTTCCAAACCCAGGCTTTTGTGGTGAAGCATTTCCTCAGCTCTGGGAATTCCTCAATGAGAAGAGAATCCTATTTTCTTCTCCTAATTGGATGTCTTTTATTCCTCCTTCCTAATTGAAGTCTGGCCATTGCTGGTTGCCATGGCAGCAGCCAAAGCGCTCATCCCACTGTGGCTTGTCTCTGTCTGTGGCCAATGGGAAATCTACTTTCCCGTATCCTGTGGGGATGTAGAGTATTGGGTTGCCGTGGTTTGGTGGCTAGAGGAGCAGGCAAGGAAGCAGAACATGAGGAGAAAGGCTGTGTGCTCCCATGTGGTCTCCCTACACTGCTGGGTTTGGGGAAATCCCTGGTCTGTTTTGCACTGCTTAATCACCCAGGATGGTCCCCATCCTGACCAGCATCTGGGTCTAGTACCACGCTAGGAACTCTGCATACAGTATCTCACTTAAGCCTCCCTAGTAGCCTGAGGAAGAAGCCTTAGGATTGCTTCCATCTGCAGATAAAGGATCAAGACTCCAGAAGCCTAAGTAACCTGCCCAGGCCATCCATCACGTGGAGAAGCCTGCTTCCTGATCCCAGCTTCCTTCCACGCAGCCATCGTACTGTCCTACCTCTCAGGGGGTTACTGTGTCCCCCTGGCCCCAGACCTGGATTGTGGGCTTGGATGTATATGTGGCCTGCTTTCTCCAATATCTCGGGCAACAGTTCTACCAAATGCTTCAGCATGGCATAATGGGTCACAAGCTTTCCAGCTGGGCCCTGGTTGTCCACTCCCCAGCTGTTAGACTCAGAGCCACTCAGTACAGGTTCTGTAGAGAAAGCCCACTTCCTGGGCCCCCATGGTATCTCATAGGTAACCATTACAACGAAGAGGCTCCCCTGCCCCTTTTCACCTTGCCACCCCCACTTGGGAAAACCCCAGCCCTGTCAAAGTGACCTCTCCATCCATGCACTCGGAGGAAAACACAGCCATGCTATACGGTTTCATTTTAAAATTGTGGCCATAGGGGTGCCTGGGTGGCTCAGTTGGTGAAACATCCTCTTGATTTTGGTTCAGGTCATGGTCTTATGGGTGATGAGATTGAAAGCCCCAGAAGCCCAGTGTCAGACTCTGCACTCAGCATGGAGTCTGTTGGAGATTCTCTCCCTCTGCTCCTCCCCCTACACGCAAGCATGCGTGTGTTCTCTCTCACAAATAAATAAATCTTTTAAAAAATAAAACTGTGGTCATAAACCTCACATGAGCCTTAATGCTACTCAGCCCTGCTACTGCATCTCCCTAGACCCATTTGCCTTCCCCTTGTCCCAGGGGCGAATTCTTGAATTTTTTTTAAGATTTTGCTTATTTATTTGACGAAAGAGCATGCACAAGCAGGGGGAGTGGTAGGGAGAGGGAGAGGGAGAAGCAGGATCCTCCCTGAGCAGGGAGTCTGATGTATGGTTACATCCCCGGACCTGGGATCTTGACAGGAACAGATATCTGATGCTTAACAGACTAAGCCCCCTAGGTGCCCCCCAGGGGCAAATTCTTACCCTCTCCTCTGTCCTCAGACTTCCCCCAAGCTCCTGCCCTACTCCCAAGCTCCCCCTGCTGAGGCCCTTGCTTCAGGCCCTTCTTGCCATTTCTCCTAGCTCTCCTGTTGGCCCCTCCCCGCTCCCACCTCTCAGGGACATTATACCACCAATTGTTGGAGCTCCATCCTCTCTTTAGTCTTCTCCCCTCCCCTGGATCTGGCCTGTCAGTATACCAACATGCTGTGAATCCCCCAATGCTTAGAAACCCAAAAAGCAAAAAAAAAAAAAGTGTTTTACCCATGTCTCCCTCCAGCTACTACCTTGTTTCTTTCCTTTATAGCAAAATGTGAAAAGGGTGTTCGTGTTCTTTCTGTAACCAATTCACACGGGATTTTGTCCTCACCATTCCACTAGAAATGTGCTCAGCGAGGTTGTCAGTGCCACTTCTCCATCATCATCTCCCTTGACTGGGTTAACGGTGTTTGGTTCAGTTCCTCAGCGAGTCTTCCTCGGCATCCTCTGCCCTGACTTGGCTTCCTGGTCACCTTGCTCTCCGTGTCCTTCGCTTGTCACTCACTCTTCTGTCTCCTTCACTGATTCTTCTCTGTTCTGTTGATTGCTATATGTTAGAAGGCCCCAGCGCCTCTCCCTTTTGCATTTGCATCCACTGCCCTGGTGATTGAGACCTTGGTCCTCTGGCTTCAAACACCAGGCCAGATGTATGGCTCCAGCCTGAGCCTCTCCACTCACAGCTGCCTTACACCTCTGCTGTCTGTTCCACATCTTCTCTTGCCTGTCCAAGAAGCCTCTCAGATGAACTTGTTCACAAGCACACTCCTGATATTTCCTCCAGTGTCTCAGCTGACGGCAGCCCTGTCCTTTCACTGCACCAGGCCAAAGATCCCAGGGCCATCTTTGACCTCTCTCTGTCTCTCCACCCAACAGCCAGTCCTTTAGGAACTTCTGGCAGGGATGCGTGGGTAGCTCAGTGGTTGAGCGTCTGCCTTCCACTAAGGTCGTAATCCTGGGGTCCTGGGATCGAGTACTGCATCCGGCTCCCCACAGGGAGCATGCTTCTCCCTCTGCCTGTGTCTCTGCCTTTCTGTGTCTCTTATGACTAAATAAATAAAATATTTAAAAAAAGAAAGGAACTCTTGGCAGCTCCATCTTCAGAAGAGGCCCACACCCCAGCTGGTTACCACCGCACTGGCCCCACTGCCATTTGTCACCTGGATTGTGCAGCAGTCTCTACTGGGTCTCCCTGCACCTGTCCTTGCCTCCATTCATCTCTTCTCAACACAGTAGCCAGAGTGATGCTATTAAATTGCAAATCTGTGCATGTGACCCCTCTACCTAAAACCTTAGAGTAGCTTCTGTCTCCACCTAAAGTTAATTCCTGGGCCCCTTGCCTGCCACCCAAGGCCCTTGGGGATTTGCCCCTTGTCGTCCCAAAATGAAATCTTGGGCGTCCCCATGCCCCTTGGATATGTCAGCATACTACCATACTTCCGGCTGTGCCCTCTGACCGGATTCTGTTCCTCCCATATACTGATGGGCAAGGCTCACCCCCCCGCCTCATCCTGGGCTTGCCCAAATGTCACCTTCTCCGTGCAGTCTTCCTTTTACCCTATTTCAAATCACATCCCGCCCCTCCCCTCTCTCAGTACCCATCATCTCCTCTCCCTGCATTGTTTTTCTCCTGCAGCACGTTCCCCCACCTAGCATTTGTCTATATCACAGATTTTAGGGGATACGTGATTTTCATATTTTATCAAATAACTAAAATCAAGATGCAATTTATAGTAGGTGACAAGTCACATACTATAACTGGTAACTGTTTTTCTTTCTTAGGGTGCATAAAATAGTGAATTGTATAATTGCTGACATCTGCGATTCTGTGAAACACAATATAGCATTTACTTAGTGATTTGTTTATCTGACTCCCTGAGACTGGAACGTAAGCTCACAAGGGCAGACATTTTTATTCTGCTGTATCCCCAGCACCCAAAACGGTGCCTGGTTCATAGAGACTATTTAGCACGTATGTATGTATCAAATAGGTAAATGCATGCCCTCAAAGTGCATCATTTACCAAAGTGGACCATATTCTCACCTATGAGCCAGCCTAAAGTAGACCGTGTATCTTGCTGAAATTAATAATAATCTGGTGGCAGTGTTATACCTCAAAGTGGTCATTATATTCGTTCCCCCTTGCCCCTCACACATGGCCTGGCATGTTCTGAACTGTAATATCTGATGCATTTGTCTGTCTTCCTGAGAAACTCTGAGTCCCTTGAGGGCAGAAGCCTGTCTTACATGTTTCTGTGGCTCCAGAGTCTGCAAAGTGCTCAGGGGATATTTATTAAATGAATAAATGAGTAATATATACATATTTGTATATATTTAAATTTATTACAAGTGCCTAAAATGCACCAGGCATTCAATACCTGAATTAACTGTTGTCCTGCAGGTAGGAATTTGTGTTCTCCACTTACTCACCACTGTTGTAGAAATTAACCTTTAGCCACACAATGGGTTTCACAGTCTGTAGCACACCCTGGTCCATCCTGATAGAAGGAAAAACTGGGGAAAAGGATCCCAGGTGGATTGGAGAGCCCTCTCCTCATCCCCAGTGCCACTCAAGCCACCACTTGACTACTGGCCCACTTCACAAATGGGCCTGGCATTTCTGCTACCCACTGGCACAGCAACTGCTGTGTTTGGGGATGGTGAATCAACTAAACCCCAGACTTGATCAGATCAGGGCTCTTCAAAAGGCAACATGTTGAAACAAAAAACCCTCTGAGGAATGATTAGAATTATTTTATCATCCTTACCACTAAGGATGTATGTCACTGGAAATAAATCCTCTCTCTAGAAGGTTATATTCAGATTGGCTAATTTGATGTAGTAGTTTATTTTCATCTTAAGGCACCCATTTACACAATTCAGAGAAAAACTGTATATAAAGATTAACTGAAGAGAGATCTTACTGTCCCTGCCCTTGCACCCAATACTACCACCTACCCTATATAGCTAACCACTTTGATTAGTATTATCTTTATCTTTCCATTATTTCTCATTGCACATATGTTCATGCGATAATGTTCACTCTCCCTTGCACCTCAAATATGTTGCAAAATATATGTATGTATCTAGAGAGAATATATATATTCTTATCCCTCTTTCCATTTCTTTTTTTTTTTTAAGATTTTTTTATTCATTTGAGAAAGAGAGCAGATCGGGGGGGAGGGTCAGAGGGAGAAGGAGAAGCAGGCTCTCCACCTACCAGGGAACCTGACATGAGGCTCCATCCCAGGACCCTGGGACCACCACAGAAGCCAAAGGCAGACACTTAACTGACTGAGCCACCCAGGTGCCTTTTCCATTTCTTATACAAAATGTAGCGTACTGCATATTCCATTCTGCACTGTTGTGTTTTTTTTTCCCTTAACAAAACAGCCTGAAAATATCTCCACATCAGCATCTAGAGATCTTCCTCATTTTTTGTACATAGCTATATAATATCCCATTGTGTAAAGATATTATAGTTTATTCCTTCAGTCCCCTGTTGCCAGAGCTTTGACCTGTTCACAATCTTCTTCCTTGACACTGGTCTTAGTGATGATTTTTTGGATCTGACTCCAAAAGCACAGGCAACAAGAGCAAAAGTAAGTAAGATTACATCAAACTAAAAAGCTTCTGCACAGCAGTGCAAGTCAACAAATGAAAAGGCATCCTACCAAATAAGAGAAAATATTTGCAAGTCATATATCTGATAAAGGGTTAATATCCAAAATGTAGAAAGAACTCCTATAATTCCATAGTAAAAAAGCAAACAATCCAACTTAAAAATGTGCAGAGGATCTAAATAGTCACTTTTCCTAAGAAGACATACAGAAGGCCAACTGGTACAATAAAATGATGCTCAACATCACTAATCAGGGAAATGCAAATCAAATCTACCTCATACTTCTTAGAATGGCTATTATCAAAGAGATAAGAAATAGCAGATGTTTGCAAGGATATGGAAAAAAGAAAATCCTTGCGCACTGTTGATGGGCTGCTATGGAAAACAATATGCAGATTCCTCAAAAAATTAAAAATGGAATTACGATATGATCTACCAGTCTCACAACTGATCAATATCAAGATCAATATCCAAGATCTTAAAGAGATACTTGTCCACCATGTTCAAAACAGCCTTTTTTCATAATAGTCAAGAGACAAAGGCAACCCAAATGTGTGCCGGTAGATAAATGGATTTAAAAATGCGCTCTCTGATGCACCTGGGTCACTCAGGTAAGTGTCCCATCTCTTGGTTTTGGCTCAGGTCATGATCTCGGAGTTATGAGATCGAGCCCCACGTGTGGAGCCTGGTTAAGATTCTCTCCTTCTGGGATGCCTGGGTGGCTCAAAAGTTGGGTACCTCCCTTCAGCCCAGGGCATGATCCTGGAGTCTTGGGATTAAGTCTCATATCGGGCTTCCTGCATGGAGCCTGCTTCTCCCTCTGCCTGTGTCTCTGCCTCTCTCTCTCTCTGTCTCTCATAAATAAATAAATAAAATCTTTAAAAAAAAAAAAAAAAAAGAAGATTCTCTCCCTCTGCCCTCCGACTCACTTATGCATGCTCTCTCTCTCTAAAAAAAAAAAAAAAAAAAAAAATGATCTCTGTGTATGATGGAATATTATTCAGCCTTAAAAAGGAAAGCAGTCCTGTCACATGTTGTACACAAATGAACCTTAAGAATGTTATGTTAAGTGAAATAAGCCAGTCACAAAAAGACAAATACTGGGTGATTCCACTTATGTGAGTTTTCAGAAGTAGTCAAATTCATAGAAACAAAAAGTAAAGTGGTAACTAAGGACCAGGGAAAAAGAAAAGGGAAGTTGCTCAATGGATATAGAGTTCCAGATTTGCAAGATGAAAAAGTGCTGGAGGTCTGTTTCATAACAATGTAAATAATAACTCTATTGAACTAGATACTTTAAGATGGCAAAGTTCATGTGACAACATGGATGAACCTTGAAAACATTATATTAAGTGAAATAAGCCAGAGAGATAAAAACAATACTGTATGATCTCACTTCCACATGAAATCTAAAAAAACAAATTCATAGAAACAAAAAACAGATTTGTCATTACCTGGGGTGGAGAGAGGTAGGAAAAATGGGTGAAGGGAGTCACAAGGTACAAATTTCCAGTTATAAGGGAAATAAGTTCTAGCCATGTAACATAATACGGGGACCATAGTTAACAACACTGTATAGCATATTTAAAAGTTGTTAGGAGAGTAGATCTTAAAGCTCTCATGGTAAGAAAAAAATTGTAGGGCAGCACAGGTGGCTCAGCAGTTTAGAGCCTGCCTTCAGCCCGGGGCGTGATCCTGGAGACCCTGGATCGAGTCCCACATCAGGCTCCCTGCATGGAGCCTGCTTCTCCCTCTGCCTGTGTCTCTGTCTCTCTCTCTCTCTCTCTGTGTCTCTCATGAATAAATACATAAAATCTTTTTTAAAAAATTGTAACCATAAGATGACGAATGTTAACTAAACTTGCCGTGGTGATCATTTAACAATAAATACTATACCAACTCTTTATTTATTTTTTAAGTAAGCTCTACACCCAACCTGAGGCTTGACCTCATGACTCTCAGATCAAGAGTTGCATGCTCTACTAACTGAGCCAGCCTGGCACCCCGCAAAATCCTTATATCGTACATCTTAAACTAGTACAACGTTACATGTCAGTTATATTTCAGTAAAACTTGGGGACAGGATGGTAAATTTTGTTTTTTAGCATAATAAAAAAATACATGCAATAGGTGTTCAATAAAGATTTGGTGTATGAGTAAACCAATGAATAAGTTAGTGAATGAGTGAGTTATTGGAAATGATTAACAACTAACCCTTTCCTCTTCGCGGAAGCTCCTATACCCTCTGGGGATAGTTTTCCTACTTTTCCCAGGAGCCAAATTCCCCAGAATACCTTGTCAGTCTGGCTTATACTCTTGCCTTTTCCCATCCTCAACAGGGAGGTGCCCAGATAAGCCTGGCTGAGGTCTGTCGGTCTGGGGAGAGGTCGACTCGCTGGTACAACCTCCTAAGCTACAAATACTTGAAGAAACAGAGCAGGGAGACCAAACCAATGGGAGCCAAGGTCCCCACCCCAGGGCCTGAAAGCACGGTGAGCAGGGTCTTGGGTTGGCCCCACCCTTCTATGTCTGCAGCAGCTGGATGGATGGCAGGGAAAGCCTCTCCCAGAATTGGAGAGGGCTGGGCATCAGAGGTGGGGGGGAGCAGCAAAGGGTATTGGAACAGAGAGGGAGAGGAGGGTAGGATAGGAGAGGCCTCTGCGAAGGGGCAGGCTGCCCCCCCATCTGCAACTTTGCCCCTTCCACATCTGTGCTCTCTCCCCTTCTGCACTTTGCTTGACATAATATAACTCACCTGACAGAAACCTTAATTTATGTGTGTTTTTTTTTTTTTAATGAAGTGGAGAAGAAAGGAGGAACCTATGGAAGAAAGAAATGTAACCTTTATTGAGATGCTGCTATTTGCATAGTGGTCAGTAGGAAAGACTTGCTCTAAAAGGCAGCAGAAAGTCACAGGGAGGACAGTCAGAAGACTGGGTATTTGTTGGGTGACGGGTCAGTCATTTCACTTCTGTGAGCCTCTATTTTTTTCATGTCTAATCTGAGTCTCGGGGGGTCATTAGGAAGATTTGAAGGAGAACATGTAAAGAAGAGTCAGTACGTGGTTACTTTGTATAGTCATTGCCCAGAATTTCAATAGAGGGGAGAGGCTTGGTGGTACAGGTGAGGATAAGGGTAAGGATTAAATCTGTTTCCTCCTCCCTACTCCCACCTACTTTTTCATCATCCTCATCATTTTCTGCACTTCCTTTTGTGTCAGGCACTGTCCTGCTTATCATATGCCATTTACCAAGACTCAAAAAGGTTACCTAAGGACATCCAATTAGCAACACACAAAGCTAGGTCTCCCTCACTCCAAAAAGGAGTCAGTGAGCTGGGAAAGGTCTTGAAAACATCCTCTGTTTTCTAGAGCTTGTCCTTGGGTAAGTGATGTGAACCCTAGGCACATTAGTTTCTTTGTTCCCATTTCTCAAGGGAATAAATCATAAGGACTACCTATCAGAATAGTTGTTAAGATAAAATAAGATGCTACACATAAGCTATCTATCAGGGCCTGACGTATTCCAGGCCTTTGATTGGTTTTTGTTCCCTCTTCACCAAAAGATTTCAAGGATTTTCCAGGCTTGGGCCCACAGTACCAGGGTATTTGCAAATTAACCATGTGCTCAGAAAACTACAAGATCAGTTTTTGCTTTACTATTATCTGCCATTTACTGAGTGCTAATTATGTGCTCAGTGTTCTTCTTTATACCTTATATATTCTTATTTAATTTTCATAACAACCCTTTGTAGTAGTTATTAGAAACTACTGTAGAGGAAACTGAGTCTCGGAGAGGTTAATTTCTTCAAGTCACACAGGCTTCCTCACTGTAGACACCATTCGGTATAGATGTTCTTCCTCCAGAAAGTCTTCCCTGAATGCAACCTTCAAGCTGACTTTGCCATTGTTCCTTTATTCCTAAACATCACATTGTTTTGTTATTGACAGTTCATGTGATGGTCTCCCCAACTACACCATAATCTCTTTACAGCCAGAGATCTTATTAATTCTGCCTCACTCAACTACTAAATTTGACTGTCTTCCAAAAGTCTGTCCATGCGTATAGGGGTTATTCTCAGAACTGCCAGTTAGATGAACTAAGTGCTATATTTCCAGTTTATAAGTGACCTGGGGGCAAGAGGCTTACTCACTCTGGTCTTCAGTTTTACTCTCAGTTCATGGGGAGTGTCACACTCTAAGCTCTGATTCTTGCCAGGTAAGGTGGCCCTGGTGGTATGCAGATGAACCCCTGGGCCTTTGTCTCCACAGGATGCTGTATCTGCTCTGTTGGAACAGACAGCAGTGGAGCTGGAGAAGAGGCAGGAGGAAAGAAGCAACTCACAGACGCTGGAGGACAGCTGGTAAGCAAGGGTTCCCTTGGGCCCTCAGGAACTGATCTGGCTTGGACCTGGACACAAGAATGAGGTGCCCAAACTCCAGGGCAACCAAGAGAAGTGTTTCCCGGGGAAAACAGAACCTCTCTCCATATGGGTTCTCTACAGGTGACAAGGCAATACAATTGACCCTTGAACAATGTAGGGACTAGGGGCACCAAGCCACCACACAGAAAACACACATATAACTTTTGACTTACCCAAAACTTAACTACTAAGAGTCTACTGTTGACCAGAAGTCTTAACCAATAACATAAAATCTATTTATACATACTTTTTATATGTTTGATATACTGTATTCTTACAACAAAGTAAGCTAGAAAAAAAAGTTGAGAAAATACATGTACAGCACCGTAGGATATTTATCAAAAAAAAAATCCACATATGAGTGGACCTGTGTGGTTCTAAGATCAACTGTACGTAGCCTGGTATGATGGTTCCCAGAATTTCTTCCCAATTTGTCATTTTGTGATCTATAAATCACTCGTGCTATTTCACATATTAGTGTCTGCATTGACTCACTGGTGTTTACTTTGGTTAAAAAAAAAAGTTTCCTATTACTGTAAGTGGAAAGTAAGTATAATCTGCCATAAATTGAAGATGTTTCAGTAAGGAATTGCATTTGACTACTAGTAACAGAGAGGATAAATAATCAGCTCAAATAAGATAGTTTATTTCTTTGTTACTTAAAAAGAAGAATGGGAAGAAGCAACAAATGTTGCTGGGAACCCAGGCTCCTCCTCTCCTTCCTCTTCGCTCTGCTTACTAGGCGACTGCCATCACGGAGGCAGCTTTATAGCTCAGAATGGCTGCCCAATCACCAGCCATCAGGCAGCCATCAGAAAAGAGTAAAGACAAAAGATATGCCTGTATGCCTTTTAACCAAAAGTCCTACCCAGCAATTTCTGCTTGATTTTCCCTGGCCAGGCTTAGACATTTGATCTTTGATCTATCTAACTGCAAGGAAGGCTGGGAAATGATATCTGTTAAGTTGGGTACAAAAATCAGGGTTCTATTACCAAGGAAGAGAGTGGAGGTGGATACTGGGTGGGCCATGAGCAAGTCTGCCTCAGAAGGCAACTGGAAAATTAATGAAAATACAACAAATATATTAAAACCTACCTAGACCTATTGCTTGCTAAGGCTCTAGGCCTGATGTCTTCTGTCGTTTTATAACAGGAATATTAGTCAGTATTTCAGCAATATTAAAGACATGCCACTGCCAGAGAGACTTCTCCTTGTGTCCAAAGAAGAACTGCAGACAGCTTTCTCTCTGTTTGCTTCAATGCTTCTTAGTCTCTTTTATCCCCCAAAAAAGAGGTCTCATCACCCATTTAGGAAACAGTGGTATAGACCAGAGTTCACACCTTAGCTTCATCATTTTTTGTGTCACCTTTGGCAAAGCATTTTTAACTTTTTCTTGCAGTATGACACACTTAAATAAAATTTGCCCTAAGCACACATCTCAGTGAATTTTCAGAAGCCAAAGTATCCATGTAACCTGCATCCAAATCAAGAAGCAAATCATAAGCAGCTCTCTAGGAGCCCTCTCTGGGCTTCCTCCTGGTCCCTGCCCTCCACCCCAGGGGCAGCTGCTGTCATGCACATCATTCTAACCTGTCTAACCTTATCTGAGCCTCATCTGGAAAAGCAGGATATCACACCGACTTCTTGGACTCATTGCAGAGGGAAAGCCACTGTAATGAAAGTTGAGCAGAAAGCTCATAGTGGACACTCAGTAGACGGTAGAAATTATCATTTGGAAAATGAGAAGGAACCATGCCAACTACCAGCTAGGAAGGCAGAAGGCAAATCCCATCTCAGAAATGACCACAGCCTGTGAATTTGCCATTTGGGAGGAAGTAGGGTCCGGCTTAAGTGCACATGCTCTGAATTCAGACAGCTAGGGATTTGGAGTCTTGCTCAGCCAGCTTCCTGTGGGATCCTAGGTCTGGGTGAGGCCGGAGCATCAGTGAGTTTTAAAAGCTCCCTGGATGATCCTAATGTACAGCTAAGGCTGAAGACCATGTCTCTAAACCTCCATTTCCGCCTCCATGAAACACAGATTTGATGAGTGGCCACAACACTTGGGGTATTTTGTAGACTCGATAGAATTATGCACGATAGCACTTAGCACGGACTGTGTCCCACAAGAAGCACTTAGTAACTCTTCTATATTATTCTATTACAGCCCCCAGTTATACATTTAGTCCCAGAAAGGGTCTTTCCATAATATCTTTTATTCCAGGGGTCAGAAAATGTTTTCTGGAAAGGGCCAAATAGCTCATAAATGTCTGTTTTGTGAGCCATGTGGATTCTGTGCATCTATTCATCTCTACAGTTGTGGTGTGAAAGGAGCCCTCGATGACATATGCACCAACATCATGTCTCTGCCATTGAAACTTCACTAATGGATGCTGAAATTTGAATTTCATTTAATTTGCCCATGTCATGAAATATCATTCTTTTTTTGATATTTTTTTCAGCCATTTAAAAATGAAAAACAAAAAGAAAGAAAGAAAGAAAGAAAGAAAGAAAGAAAGAAAGAAAGAAAGAAAGAAAAGAAAGACCACTCATAGCTTCGGCTGTCCAAAATAGGCAGCAGGCTGGATTTGCCCACAACCTCACCCCTCTTTTACTCTTCTTTTTTACTATTTTATTTCTCCATGTGTTAAAGGGTAGGGCAAGGTTCCTGAATTTTTGTATGTTAATTCGTTTGTTTTAGGGGTCTCTCTCAATTGTGTCATTTTCTCCTTTTCCCTCTTTCTCCCTCCCTGTGTCCCTATCTTTCCTGTCTCTCCTCTTCCTTTCCATCCCTTCCTACTTCGCCTTTCTTTCTCCCTCCCTCTCTCGCCTCTCCCTCTCTCTTCCTCTCTGTGGCACACTGCTGCTGGGCTAGGGTGGGCTATGCAAAGGTCTGATGCCGGAAACAGGCCCAGGACCTGTCGTCCAAAACCCTGGCACAAGATCAGTGGTTTCTGCCAAATTCCAAGCTTGTGGTGAGACTTTTCAAGCCATCCCCTAGCAACTGCCTTCTGTTCTTTCTCCCTTTGTGGCTCCCTCTCTCCCCACCCCTGCCATTCAAACTTCCCTAGACACTGACTTACAAAGAGGACCGGGAATCCTAGAGCTGCTGTACTGGAGTAAATCCATCCGCAGCCCCCCTACCCCCAGACTGGAGGCTTCTTTTGGTGTTGGAATGTTAACTAGCTTTGCTGCGCCTGCTCCCCTCTGGAGTCGTGTGCAGAGGTCCCCCAAAGACTGACCCTCCCTTCTAATTTCCTCTCCGTCTCTCTCAGCACCCAAGAGCCAGCATGCCATAGTCACTCCCTCCTTTTATTTGCTTAGGTTTCTTTAGTGCATATAATCACAAGCCTGGATTATTTTAAGACCCACAAGCGAACCAGAATTCTAAGAGTATTAGAAAATAGACTATAATTGCAGATAATGCTAGGGTGAAAGTCCTGTGTTTGCCTCCTTGGGAACTTGTGTGTGTTTGTCCAGGGCAGAGGTTGAGAAATGGCATTGCTGGGTCCCAGGGCATTTGTGCTTTATATTTTAATAGGCATTGCAGAATAGTTCTCAAATAAGATTGAACTAGTAAATGCACCCCCCCCCCAGCAGTCATTAAGAGTACCCTTAAGCCTACAACCTCTCTGACGCTCAGTATACTCTATCTAGAGTACTTAATCAAGAATACATACATGTTTCATCTTAGCAGATACTGCTAAACTGATTTCAGAGTGTAAATTGGCTGCTCTGATATACACTCCCTGCAGGGAAATGCCTATTTCCCATGCCTTCACCAGCACTTATTTGCCACTCTAATGAGTAAAAAGGTGTTGTCTACTATAATCATTTTCCTCCTGACAATTGAGATTTTTTTTCCTTTCTGGAAATATTTACATCAGACACATGGTCAAAAAGAAAAGACTTCCCTCATGGTTAAGCACCGAGTGGAGTTGGACAGCCTGTATTGGTAACCTGGCTGCACCACTTAGTGGTCTGTGATGCCGGACAAGGCCTATCAACTTTCTGATCCTCAGCTTTCCAATCTATACAATGGAAACAATAATTGCCTTCAGTGTTGTTGTAAGGCCTTAGCATAGCACATGGTGCTTGTTAAGCCTCCAATAAATGCCGATTGATGTGGCATCTGTCAGATTCTCAGGGAGGTGCTTATTGTGTGTTCTCATGTTGAGTGACCCTTTTCTGAGTAGATCAAGAAGCTGTGGGGGCAAAAGAAGAAAGTAAGGAGGGTCCATTAGCACCAGTCCCCATCTAAGAGCAGGGGAGGTTTTAGTCATGGGGCTGGAGCTGGTGATCCAAGGTCTTTCCTCCCCATCAGGAAAAGCCCAAGGGAGGTTTTATGTTTGTCCAGAGTCTCACTGAGCCACCTAAGGGGATGTCAGATTCTTTGGGCTGGAATTCCTTCCGCTCAGTATGGCAACACTGTCTCCTGCTGATCAGATGCCTGGCAGTTCTGTATGTCTTTGAGAAGATGGGACTAAAGATAAATTAGTAATTAACAAATGCAGTCCATTTGTCACAACAACTCCTCCCAACCCTGGAGTCTGAAGGGAAATAATAATTATGAAAAGTGTCACCAAAAATAAACTCTCTTCAACAAACGGTTCCGGAAAACCATTGGATATCCATATAGGAAAAAATAATCTCTGAGCACCATGTACAAAAAGTAATCTTAAATGGATCATACAGTGAAACATAAGTGGTAAAACTATAAACCTACTAAAAGAAAACATAGGAGAAATTCTTTGCAGCTTTGGGGTAGGCAGAGATTTCTTAGGTAAGACAAAACAGCACAAACCATAAAAGAAAAAAAATGATAGATTGGACTTTATCACAATCAAAAGCTTCTGTTCTTTGGAAGACACTATTTAGAAAATGAAAAGACAAGCCACAGACTTGGAGCAAATATGTGCAAAGGATTCATATCCAGAAGATGTGATGAAATCTGACATCTCAATAATAAAATGACAACCCAGTTTTTAAACAGGCTAAATATTCTAACAGACACTTTGCAAAAGAAAATATATCAATGGTCAGTAAATGCAGGAAAGTGCAAATTAAAACCACAATGAGATACAAATATGCCCCCAGCAGGATGACCAAATTTGAAAGTCTGATAGTACCAAGTATAGATGAGGAACTGGAATTCACATATTACTGGTGGAAATGTCAAATGGCAAGACCACCTTGAAAAACGTTTGTCAGTTGTTTTTTTTTTTTTTTTAAGATTTTATTTAGTTATTTGGGAGAGAGCAAGCTAGAGAGAGAACATGAACCAGGGAGTAGAGGGAAAAGAGACACAGGAAGAGGGAGTAGCAGGTTCTCCACTGAGTGAAGAGCAGGTGCTTAACCAGTTGAGCCCCCTAGGTGCCCCAGTTTGTCAGTTTCTTAAAAGGATGAAACCATACTTACCATAGGACCCTGCTTTGCTCCTAGGTGTATATCTGTTATGGTCTGAATTGTACTCCCCCACTCACCCAAATTTATATACTGAAGCTGTGACCCTCATAAACAGAATGTGACTGTAGAGATAGGCCCTTTAAAGAGATGAGTAAGTTAACATGAGGCCATAAAAATTTGGGTGAGTCCTAATCTGATATGACTGGTATCTCTGTAAAAGGAAGGATGTGCACACAGAGGGAAGACCTTTTGAGGGCACAGCAAAAAGGTGGGCACATGCAAGCCACAGAAAGGCCTCAGAGGAAACCAAATCTGCCCACATCGTGATCTTGGATGTTTAACCTCTAGAACCATGAGAAGGACATTTCTGTCTGTTAAGCCACCCAGTCCATGGTATTGTGTGCTCCAGCAGCCCCAGCAGACTAACACAATATCCAAGAGAAGTGAAAACCTGTATCTACATAGATTTATAGGTGAATGGCTATAAGAAGCTTTATTCATAAGTGCTGAGAAATGGAAGCCATTCAAATGTTCATCACCAGGGGTGCCTGGGTGGCTTAGTCAGTTAAGCACCTGCCTTCAGCTCAGGTCATGATCCCAGAGTCCTGGGATTGAGCCCCACATCGGGCTCCCTGCTCAGCGTGGAGTCTGATTCTCCCTCTCCTCTGCCTCTTCCCCTACTTGTGCTCTTTCATTGTCTCTGTCAAATAAATAAAATCTGTAAAAAAAAAAAAGTACATCACCAGATAGATGAATAACTATATGAATTGTGATATACCCAATCCATTGGGAATGCCACTCAGCAATTAAAAGGGTCAATACAGGCACCAACATAGTTGAATCTTAAAAACTTTAGACAGAGAGAATGAAGCCAGAGACAAAAGACCACATACTGTCTGATTCCATGTATATGAAATGCTAGAAAACTCAGATTCAATCTGTAGTGATTGATCAGTGGTAGGCTGAGGGTTAAGGAAAGGTTAAATAGGCAAAGGTACAAGAAACCTTCGGGGATAATGGAATGTTCTGTACCTCAAGTGTGGTAGTTACATGGAGGAGTATATTGGTTGGGAATACATTGGTGGAAACTCATGAAACTATACAATGAAAATGCATTGTGTTGTATGTCAGTTATACCTCACTTTTGTTTGTTTAAATGTGTCCTCAGTGGTGAAGAGGCTTGGAAGCCCTGCCCTGGGTACATTTAAAAGCAAGTGAGCAGATCAGAGTGGTCTCTGGGCAGGTAACCAAAGCTCTTTGTCATCACAGGAGGTACGAGGAGACCAGCGAGAATGAAGTGGCAGTGGAGGAGGAGGAGGAAGGAGAGGAGGATGTCTTTGCTGAGAAAGCCTCACCTGATAGGGACGAGTGCCCAGCGTTAAAGGTAGGCACCTCCAGGGAGACCAGAAGAGCCATCTTGAGGAAGTAGCCCTCGGTGCCTGAGTCATTCCACAAAGGCTCCTCTAGCATCAGGGGACAGGTCCTTGGAATAGGGTGACCTGCAGAAGGTTCTATAGAAGTGTCCCTGCCTGTAGTTCAGGTCATCTTAGTGACAGTAAACAAGGAGAGGCTGGCTCTCCCCTCTTCTGTCCTGCCCTCTGCAGCTCCCCTGTTTCTCTAGACCTCAAGCTTTGTAGCCAGATGGGTCTGGGTTCAGATGCTGGCTCTGCCACTCCCTCGCTGTATAGTCTTAGGCAAGTGACTTCATCCCTCTCCAGCCTTCATTTCCTCATCTCTAAAATGGATACAATAATGCCAACCTTGTAGGCAGGTTCTAAAGTTTCAGAGGAATGTATTTCTTTGTTTGGATCTGCCCAAAGTACAATAGGAAAAAGGAGTCCAGTCAAGTTCCCCTCACCACCTCCTTCCCTGCTGCACTAGGGTTACACACTATAACCAGACTCACTCTCCATAGAGATCCCTCTTTTTTGCACTGGCAGGAAATAGAGCACCCCATTGTATGCAAGCAGGGCAGCCAGGGGTAGAGCTGCAGGTTGTGCACTGCACAAAGGTACCTGGCCAAGAGCAGCTAGAGAAGAACCTAGGGCCACCTTCCAACTGCTCCACACCAAGAGGAAAGTCTTTTTGCAGTCTCTCCAGCCTAAAGGGGTGCCTTTTGCAAAATTACACAAAGGCACTGTGTAGGCTAACAGGGCCTGCATTTAGGCATTCTTGTTTGTTTGTCTGTTGCTGGCGATGACTATAAAAAGACAGTATGAAAACCTGAAAAGGGCTGAGATTTGCTGATTGCCTCCATAATTCCAGAAAAGCATCTGCAGTTCTTAGCTGCAGCGCTAGAGGCCTTGGGTATGGCTTTGTTAAAATGCACAGACGTCTTGAGGGTATGAAGTCCAGGACATCCATTCATATACTGTTCATGTGAGCTTGTTTGGGGACTGAATATGGTCCAACCTTGGGCGCTGTCCTGGCTGGCAGGGCCAGGGCCTAGGAAGCCCCCAGCTATATCTGTGAGTCAAAGGCCAGATGATGGGAGTGGGGAGCAGCTGGAGACTGTGCCCCATGAGTCTTGGTGGCCTCAGAGCTCTGACTTTTTCAGGTGGACAAAGAGACCAACACAGAGACCCCGGCCCCATCTCCCACAGTGGTGCGGCCCAAGGACCGACGGGTAGGCACACCATCCCCAGGGCCCTTTCTTCGAGGGAGCACCATCATCCGCTCTAAGACTTTCTCCCCAGGACCCCAAAGCCAGTATGTGTGCCGGGTAAGCAAATGCATGGTACTGCCCTCTTCCCAGAACACCTGCCTCCTGAGTAGTAGCGAGAGCCTGCAGGCTCACAGGGTTCTGGGCGCAAATTCTGATTACTCTTACTTTGTCTGCTATCCTCAGATGAGTTAACGCGTCACTGCATGTGGAGTTAGTACACCACAAAGGATCGTTTTAGGGATTAAATTAGATAAAGCATGGGGAAAGCTTGGTAACCAGTACCAGGCCAATGTTTTTGTTTTTTTTTAATTCCAACCAACTCTCCTCTCCTTCTTATTCATACCCTGCCCTTCCCTTCTACACAACCACTTGGCTGAGATCAGATGGACCCCTCACTGTCCCTGAGCAGGCATTTCTTCCCCACTTCCAGGGTGATCCTGGCGTACAGCCTGAGGTTGCAAAAAAACAACATACCTGTACTATTATGCCACAGGTTGGCTGGTTGGTTTTAATTGAACCTGCTGGTAACATTGAAAACCTAGGGAAGGCCATTAAAAATAAAATAAAAATGAAGAGATTTCATGTAAAATTCTAGTTTCTCTTGAAAAAGAGAAACTGCCTGCCATCATGGGCTACACATTCTCTCATGGCAGCAATTATCTGGAGCTAAGCAATGGCAACAGCCACCCTTAGATGATTGGCGAGAAGGGGCTTTCAAGTTCACCCTGGCCACCTGGCCCTCTTGAGCTATTTTGGTTGCTGGCCTTCTCTAATAGGCTGCCCTGGAGTTTAGAAGTCCTATGGTAGGCTTTTGCTCCCTCATGCCATTCCCTGAGTATCCATCTCATTAGTCTACCCCTTCCTAGGCCAGGCTCCTTCTTTCATTCTACTATAAATGGCGGTCTGAGCACTTAACCACATCTGAGGGGTTCCCAACCTTCCTCAGACATGGCACAAGTATGACACATGCACACCTCACCTGAGTCCTGGGCTCAGGTGATGTGTCAACATCCTTCCTGACCCTCTGCCATAGAGAACCAGCAAACATTAGCTAGAAGCATAGACAGAACCTTCCTTGTCTAATATTCCGAGAAGTCATCACAGAAGGAGAAGCCCAGGCAACCCAGCCTACGTCATCAACCTGCCATCTATTGTAATTTGGGAGGGAGAGGGGATTTCAGGGCCATTTTCAATATCTGATATTCAGTATCCAAGACAAAGATTATAAGATTGAGTAGAGAAGCTAATTTTTTCATGATATGGCAGTATCACTAATTTACTAGCTACTTACCCGTTACTCCCTCACAAAAACATTCCCCTGGTCCCTCCCAGAAATAACATAAACCCTTCCCTTCTGTGTCAAGCCTCTAGCTAATCATTTGAGCTTGTAAGCATTTGCATGTTGGCTGCATATCTTGGGAAAAGTACAGAGTTTCCTAAAGTCACCGAATGTAATTTTGATGTTAGGGAATTCCTGAATCACAGGTGAAGAATCCTGCAATTAAGCCAGCTCACAGGTGAAGAAGAGAAAAATCCAACTCATGTTGCAAATGTGAATAATTTGAAGGATTTAGAAAAGCCTTTAGGCTAATGGTTGAAGCCCTCTGGTCTGAGCAAAATTACCATTTTTATGACTGTGCAGTGGAATTCAAACACAAACTAAAGAATATCACTTGTCAGAAAAATCACACAAAAAGAAATTAGTGTTTGATTCATTCTTTTTCATCAGAATTAGACTGCAGTTGTAATTTTGTCAAATGGAAGACAAAAAATATAACTTTGGTAAAGCATTTCCCCTTCCCAACTAAAGACTCAAAGTTTTTTCCCCTTTACTTACTAGAAATTCTGATCCGCTGTTTAGGTGGACTCACTTTAAGTGGCCCTTTCGCAGGATTGGCATCTTTGAATCACCAGGAGCTCTGATCCTATTCATTAAGCGTCTGTAACACACCTAGCACTATAGGGGGCCCTTCCCATATTCTATTATCTGGACCAGTTTCCAACCCTGCAAGGCTGCAAAGGAAGAAATCCCCATCACATGCAACAGGCAGAAAGGGCCTTTCTTATAACAAAGCCAAAGTGACATAAAGTGCAGAAGCAGTTACCATTCATCCTTATGGAAAATTTTTTAGCATTCCCAGACCTAAAACATAACCTCTCATGGTTTTCTGATGCCTTAGGACACATTTCACTAAAAGATGTGCAGCATAAACCGGGATAAAGCACAGATGTTCACAGACACAGTTCAAAACTATGGGAGCTTGGTGCTGAGATGCTCAGCATAGTTCTGAGGAAGGAGCTTGGTGGGGCCCCGTCATACTTGGTCCACCGCTGCCTCCGTAAGGGCTCACTGCAAAGCAAACACCGCGTGTTGTTTTAGCTTTTGTGTTTTTCATAAAAGTGAAAATCCTCTTCACATTTCTTTCAGCCAGCAAAAACAGATACTAACATAGGTCTTTTGTAAAAGCAAACTAATGTAACATGAACTTTCAAAAAAGTAGGGGTACCTACATTTTTCCTTTCTTGCTTTCTGACCGTCCCACTTCAGCTCAAGGTTATCTCTTTCTTGTAAAATCTTTCAAAAGGCTGCAAGAAGAGGCCAGTGGGTACAATACCCTTAATATTATCCTGTCATTTCCCATAAAACTCTGTCAGCATGCTGTCTGGTAACAATGTAGCCTTCCATTTTGAACCCACAAAATGAATATTGACAAATTCTGTACAGGAAATTTTGGGTCTGTGCCCCACCCTACCTCCAGCACACAGCCAGCTCCCTGTTTTCCAGTCTGGGACTTGGGGCACTCCACTTCCTGGCATCAAGTCCTATGCCAGTCAGGTTCTTAATAGAAGCAACAGAAATAGATTGTGAGCAATATATGCAGGAAAGAGTTTTTTTTTTTTTTAAAGAAACTAAGTAGCTCACATATTCATTGGAAGACTTGGAAGGCTGTAGAACCAGCCTCGGAATCAGATGGGAAGAGACCAGAACACAGCCAGAATCGTCCCACAAAATCATTTAGGTGAGGATAATACCAGTGCTGCTGCCCAACTGGGCCCAGCTGGTCCCACTGCTGCCACTGGGGTTCAACATTGATACCTCCCCAGAGGCTCCTGCCCCTGCAGGAGGCCAGAGCAGCTCTGCTTGCTTCTGCTGCCACCACTCCTTATCTGCCTGAGATGCTAAGAGACATGGCATGCTCATGGAGCAAAAGCACCTGGGCTGGTTAAATCTGAGAGGCCCAGTAACAGAGCATTGTGTCCAGCTGACCAGGTTGTGATTCAAAAGCCTGGGGCAGTTGCATCCACTGGACAGAGCCTAATCCTGTGCCTGCTTGTAGCCACAAACGAGGCTGGGAAAGGTAGACTCTGGCACTTCCAGTTTCCTTAATGGAAAGTGGGCTTTGTCTCCCACCGTGAGGTCTAAGTTGGGGATTTCAGCACTCACAGGATGAAGTGTCAGATGCTCATCAGCAACCTTTCCCCACCAAAAAAAAAAAAAAAAAAGCCCATGTTTTCTGTATCATCTAATCTCAGAAACAACCCTGCAAGACAAAGTGTGTTTACCCCATTTCATAGATGTGGAAATTGAGTCTCAGAAAGTCAGAACAGTTGGCTGTAGGTCACACAGTTTATTAGGTGCAAAACCAGGAGTCTGACTCCAGAGCCCACAGCCTTTCTATCACTCGGAGCCACCGCCTGAAGGGCTCCCTTTGCCTTCCCCAGGCTACTTAAGACTTGTCTATTCTGCTGGCCTGATGCCACCCTTCTCCATACCAAGTGTCCTCTGCTGGCCGTCTCCCTTCCTTGACAGGCTTCAGCACAGCCTGTGTCATCTGGTTAGTTTCCCATGATTGGGCCCCGCCCTGAACTTGAAGTCTGAGAGCATAGGAACAATGTATGACCCTCCCTCCAGCTCTCCACACTGCCTGGGTATTTGACACCTACATAGTCAGCAGCAATGCTGTCACATGTGTTGGTCAGCTCACCCTTACCTGATGGACACAGTCCTTCCAAAATTCTCCTTCCCGAGCTACCTGCCTGGGACAGTCGGTCATTTTACCTCTTTGTTCCTGGTTTCCCTAGCTATTAGGTGGAAGTAATAACAGAGCAACAATATTCTCTCCCCTGCTGGAGATTAAATGCAGCAAAACATCCCTACATTAGGAAAAGTTAAGTTTAAAGATCTAATGTGGCTATTATCCCTCTTCTCTAACATCATTGTTGACTCCTGAACAACTACAGCTTAAGGATCAGGTGCCTTGATGAGTATTTCCAGTCAGTGGGACATATAGTCTGCTCCTCTGGATTGGAACAATGTGGTATAAAGCCCCCTCCCGGGATGCTATCCAGCCAGTGAGTTTGTAAGAGTCCACCCCCATCAAGATGGTCCACCCCCCACCACGTGCACATCAGCTCCATCTCTGAGCCCTCCGTGCACCCCCAGGGGGCCAGAAGAGGATGCCCGAACATAGACTGACCAGACCTTAAACTCTTGTCCAGATGCTTATCAGCCTTGTGGTTTATAAAAGCTTCTTAATCTCCATGGGCCTCCATTCCCTCCATTAGGACTGTTGGAGGATTAAATGTAACTGTCCTTAAGGCACATAGCACACACATCGTTATCATTGTTTCTGTTACTCTCGTCCTGGTTCCGATGAGGACTCTGCCTCCTGCAGTAGCTTTTGTCACTTACGTCCCTGGGGTTGCCATGTCCATCAACCTTGTGGAACTATTGATAGCATTATTACTAATAATTATCAATAACCGCAAAAGTCACAGTACAGACAGCTTCTCAAGAGACACCTGAGAAGTGCGCAGACCGCTGCCAGAACGAGCAGGCTCTGTTGCCTCAGCCTGAGGCAACAGAGTGATCCCACCACCAACAGAAGTGATCCCACCACCTTGCAAATGTGACCCGGAAAAGAAGCCCCTGTCCTGCATATCCTCTCTCCCCAATCCTCCTCTGTCAGGGGCACTCTCAGCAGGAAAGCATGATCTCAGTAGCCCTCTGCAGAAAGTACAGCTAACCTAAGTGATTGAAGGGATTCTGAGGAAAGGATTGCTAATAGAGCCTCTCTGCTCATCTTATACATTGCATACATGTGTATCTTGACAGTGGCTCCATTTGAGCTATAAAAGCAGGCTTCTGTGGGTGACAGGGAAGGGCCAGTGCAAACAGGACTTGCGGTGGTAGGTCAGGAGGGCATTAGAGCCTGGAGCCACACTATCTGCTGTCAGCCCCACTGTGCTGCTGACCACATGGAAACCCCACCATCCTTCTGGCCCCAGGGTGCCTTCCAGATGTACCCTAGTCCCAAGTAACTTCCCAGGACTTTTCTCCTGCAGCTGAACCGAAGTGACAGTGACAGTTCCACGCTGTCCAAGAAGCCACCTTTTGTTCGAAACTCCCTGGAGCGGCGCAGTGTCCGGATGAAGCGGGTAAGACAGTCACCTCAAAGCTATTCAGATGTCTGCTTCATCATCATTTCCCCAAGCATATCCCCCAGTGTCTGACCATTTTTTCTCAGCCACTGGTTTGAAGAAAGTTGCTTTGGCAAGCATGATGGTGTTTATGAACTGTAAGGCCTATGTAGGTACTGGGAAAGGTGCCAAAGGGTAAATGTAACATGATGATGATGAGTCGATCAGACCTGAAATCAAAGTCACTAAGGACTAACCAACTCAAGGTGTCACGGTCACTGATGGAAGCCTGCCTCTCATGCAACTCTGCTCAGCATGTCATCCCGCTGACTGAGCAAAGGTTCTGACAGCCCTCCCTGCTGGCAGAGAGGACCAGGTATCTCCAAGCTGTGACCAGAAATAGGGAAGTGCAAATGGGCTTCTCTCAGTCCAGCTGGAAAAGCACTAGGAAGAGACCACCAGCTGCCTTTGCAGAGAAATCTCACCTTGCCTTATGGAGACTTGGCTCAGAGACCAGGGCAGGACAGTGTCAGGCAAAGGACTGACTCCTGGTCTGCACTTTGGTACAAGTCAGAGCTGCAGGAGATGCAAAAGGGCCCTTTCCACTCTGGGCTTTGAGCATAGACAGACTTTACAGCAGTTCTGGTGAGTTTGCTGTGGGTGACAGGGAAGGGCCAGTGCAAACAGGACTTGCGGTGGTAGGTCAGGAGGGCATTAGAGCCTGGAGCCACACTATCTGCTGTCAGCCCCACTGTGCTGCTGACCACATGGAAACCCCACCATCCTTCTGGCCCCAGGGGTGCCTTCCAGATGTACCCTAGTCCCAAGTAACTTCCCAGGACTTTTCTCCTGCAGCTGAACCAAAGTGACAGTGACAGTTCTACGCTGTCCAAGAAGCCACCAGGCAAAGGACTGACTGAATGTCAGGAAGAAACAGGCATTAGAATGTCAGAAAGACCTGTAGAGAGAACAAAACAAAAAGAGTGGGCAGGGAGGCAGTGCCAACAGCCCCAAGCAGGGGAAGGCTCCTCCATACTTCCTACAGACCTGCTGCTATCAGGACGAGGTCCTTTGTCTGTCTCCACTGTGCCACCCCCCCCCCCCCCCCGCCAAAAGTCTCCAGACCTAGAGAGCCACAGGGAAGGGCAAGAGTGTTGGCTGCAGGGGAATACAGCCATGGCCTCAGGTGACAGGGATGGCCAACTGCCTGCCTGGGGTCCCCTCCTACACCTTTATCTACTGTAGCTGGTGCTGCAGAGTCCCTGGAGCACCAAGTCTTCTGGGGGCGGGGAGGCTTACTGACGATGCACATTTCCCAGGCCATACTCCCAGGCACTGGGGTGGGGTCCTGGAAACCGCATTTTAGTAAGCTCCCTGGAGAATTCTAGAGCCGGTGTTCCAGGATCCACTCCTGGAGAAATGCCCCTGGAAGCTCCTGCTTGCTCTCCCTGCATTGCCTACAGCTCCCTATCAAGACAGGCCTACACAGTTCCCCCTCTTCACCTCTTCCTCCCCTTACCCAAGAGGAAAACCTACTGAGAGAGCCTTTGATTGATAGATCTGAGCCCACATTTCCTTCAGGTGCTAACTGTGATCTGAGACATGGGAGAGTCCTGAGGCTGGGCCAGAGCCCTTGGGCACTACAGTCCTTCTATTCGGTGCCTGAACTTTGTCTCTGTCTTCAGCCTGTCCAGGCAAGTTTCCGGGACTGGGAATCATCAGTCAGAACAAAACAAAAGAACCTTCGTTTGTTACTCTGAGAACTTGAGTCACACAGATCACTCAGCTGGATTTCCTGACCCTGCTCATTTATGGGCACAGGCTAGACAGTGGTCTCCCCCTAGCAGTTCTGCACTGAGCTGCTTCATCGCCCCAGAAGTATGCTTGCCAGCCTTACCTGAGAGCAGCTCTCATAGTAATGTTTTATGTATCATTTCTCAACTCTGTCAGCCGTCATGTTTCTTTTCTGTTGCTGCAATAATAAATCACAGCAAACGTAACAGCTTAAAATAATACAAATTCATTACCTTATAGTTTGCACTGGTCAGGAGTTCAGGCACAGTTGAGCTGAATCCTCTGCTCGGGGTCTCACCAGGCTCACATCCAGGTGTTGACTGCATCCTCACCTGAAAGTTTGAGTAGGGAAAGATTCACTTCCAGGCTCCCTTGGGACATTGGCAGCATCCCTTGTCTTGTGTTTTCTTGCTAGCTGCAGGCCTGCAGGTCAGGGTCTGCTCACGCACCCAGAGGTCGTTCTCAGGTCCTTGCCATGTGGCCCTTTCCACAATATATTGTTAGTCTGAGGCCAGTCTGTTTCCAAGGATGGCCCAGTTCACCTTTGTGGGGCTCACTGGATTGGGGTCAGGCCCACCTAGGAATATCTCCCCTTTGAGTAACTCAGAGTCAACGGATCAGTTACTTAATCATGAGAGTGTTATCCCATGGTATTCAAAGCACCCCCCACCCCCCCCCCAAAAAAAAAAAAACACTGAAGAGGAGGGCATTCCACAGGCATGTATATCAATGTGTATTAGGGGTGGGAAACTTGGGCCCAACTTAGAATTCTGTCTCCCTCAGTTATGTAATTATTTTGTAATCATTACTATTTCTTGATAGGAGAAGGAAAGTAAGTGGTTGCATTACTCAGGATCTTTAACATAAAGATAACTGAAGAATGCATATATAGCTTGAAAGTGCAAGAGGGAATTTACTGGTTCATTTAATGGAAAACCCCAGGATTTTGGACTACCTTCAGGCATGAATTGATCCTTCATTGAGATAATTCCTCAAGCCTCAGTCCTCCTCTCATGGCACTGTCCCCCCAGATAGCTTAATTCTTAAAAAGGGTCACCACATATAGTGAGAAAGATGGCTCTGATCAGTTCCAAGTCTATATCTTGCTGATCTCACAACTTCTGTGTAAAGACTTTTTTCCAAGGTGCTCAGCAAAAGTGCCAAAGTTGAAGGTTATTGGCTGGGCTTAGACAACATACTCACCCCTGAAGTGGTCACTGAGGTTCTGACTGTCCAAGTTCAGGTCACATCCCTGTCCCTGAAATCCCATGTGAACCATTGTGGGTTGAGCATGCAGGAGGAGTGGATCCCCAAGGGAAGCTATGGGCTCTGTTTACCGTCAGACCAGGGAAGCGGGCGCTGGACATGCAGAAACAGCAGATGTCCATGAAGTCTCCTTTCTGGGGGGCACAGACCTGCACTGAGGAAACAACTTCAGGATAATGACAAGAACCCATTAACCGAGTGTAAATGTTGAGGTCACTGAGAGCAGGGAAATGGGGCAGTGTGGGGAGTGAGTGAGGGGGTTCTGGAGCCAACTGCCTGGGTGGAATCTCAGACTTACCACCCAGCACCCTGCCTGGGGCATAAAAATGCTCAATGAACAGAAGCTGAGGACATGGGAGAAATCGGGATAGGCCCTGGGGGTGGGCGAGCCCCATTTTTGAAGAAGAAGCCTGCTGATGAACAAAGGAGGGTATTTGAGGTTCAGGGGGGTGGATTGTTGGGGCTCACGGAACCCAGCCCTCTAATAATCAGCCAAAGCTGTCCCTCCCCCCGCAGCCTTCGTCGGTCAAATCCCTGCGCGCCGAGCGCCTGATCCGCACATCGCTGGACCTCGAGCTGGACCTGCAGGCGACCAGGACCTGGCACAGCCAGCTGACTCAGGAGATCTCGGTGCTGAAGGAGCTCAAGGAGCAGCTTGAACAAGCCAAGAGCCACGGCGAGAAGGAGTTGCCGCAGTGGTTGCGTGAGGATGAGCGCTTCCGCCTGCTGCTGAGGATGCTGGAGAAGCGGGTGAGAGCCACGCAAGAGGCAAGGGAGGCGGCTTGCTCTGCCCTGAGGGACTGCCCAGTGCTGCAGGGGAGGGAGGCCAGAGCTTTGAAGAGGTGCTACAGTCCTGTGACCCACTAAGAGTGTTCCCAGGGCCCCTCACTCCCATCATCAAAACGATCCAGGAATCCCTTTGCCCAGTAAACTTTATTAACTCTTGACCTGGCTGCCGGGCCCTTCTGCATTTCCATATTTATGTGTGCAAGGCCTTATCATTCACACTTTTATTCGTCAAACATTGGGTACCAAATCTGCGCTTGGGCACACACTTGAATAGAGTAGATACAGAACACTGATCTGCCCCAGTGTCGGCCCATGTGATCCTACAGAGTAGCTCTCTCTAAAGATCAAGTTTGTACATGGAGGAAGTCCCTCATGCTGGAGATTTCCCAAAGGCTACTGCTCTGGGCCACCACCTAGAAGGGAGGAGGGCAGTCCTCCTCAGCAGCACAGGAGGACTCTCTGGGTCAGGGTGCTCCAAAGCAGGAGCAGCTTCAGATCTTTCATGGCTCTGGGCTTTATCTCATCTGTGGCTAGTAGATAGTGGGCACAACTTCATGGGGTATGCAAAGCTGGCAGTTTCTAAATGGATAAAAAAAAGTCTGCTTGTTTGAACCACATTTAAAGCAATTGGATGCCTTAAAAATTTGCCTTTGGCACCAGTGAGCTGACAGGTCCCAGCCTGTCATGAAGACGTAACAACACAGGGTCAATACACAGAAGCCATCTTCAACTCATTTATATAATATCTGCCACTCCTGGACTGTCACCCATGCAGAATGACCTTTGCTGGTTTCCTCTGCGTACAGCCAGACAATGCACCCTGCAGAGGGTACCGGCCTGGGTTATTTTTTTGGGAGAGCCTTTAGCCGAAGCCCCAGCTCTCGGTGCCAGTGATAATGCCTGAGAGTAGGAAAGTGGTGGTGGGCTTCTGGGGTCTGGACTAGCTGAGGGGCTTCAAATTGACTCTGGTAATTCAAGAGTTCCTGCAATGTTTATTTCTTTCTAATTTAATATTTATACCCTGTATACTTATAATAGGTAATGCCTTTAAAGAAAAAAAAGAAAAAGAAAAAGAAAGGGGGTGCCTTGGTAACTCAGTTGGTTAAGCATCTGCCTTCAGCTCAGGTCATAATCCCAGGATCCTGGGATCGATTCTCACATCGGGCTCTTTGCTCATCAAGGAGCCTGCTTCTCCTTCTATCTGCTGCTCCCCTTGCTTGTGTGCTCACTCGCTCGCTCTCACTCTGACAAATAAATAAAATCTTTTAAAAAGGAAGGAAGGAAGGAAGGAAGGAAGGAAGGAAGGAAGGAAGGAAGGAAGGAAGGAAGGAAAAGAAAAGAAAGAAAAAAACCTGACCTCTCAAATAGCAAAAGAATAGTACATCGTGACTGTCTGATAATGGCCTACTAAATAACCATTTAAATGATGGCTTCATTGGGGCACCTGGGTGGCTCAGTCGGTTAAGCGGCTGATTCTTGATTTCAGCTTGGGTTGTGATCTCAGGGGCCTGGAATTGAGCCCCACATCAGGCTCCATGCTCAATGGGGATTCAGCTTGGGGATTCTCTCCTCTCCCCACCTCTCTCTCTCTCTCTCTCTCTCTCTCTCTCTCAAATAAATAGGTAAGTCTTTAAAAAAAAAAAAATATGGCTTCACTGACCAAAATTCCATCTTCATGCAATTAAGTTTCAAGTTATGTGATACATGGATATTTTAGGGCTTTTTGTGGTTTGTTCTCAAAAGCACTTACATAGGTTTGCATTAGGAGGAAGGGATACAGCATATCTAAAGCCCTTGAACACAATTGCATGATTGGAATTGTGTTTCCAACACTTCTTAGTTGTTTGACATCATCAAAGAAATGTCTTAACACGCCTGAGCCTCAGTTTCCTCCTCTATAATACAGAAGTAATTATAAAACGTACCTTTCTAGGTGGCCCTGGGGCTTAGAAAGGTAGCACACATTTCACTAGGCAGCCCTCATCTCCTTACACATAGGTATTCAGTTCCCCGGCCCCAAGAGCCTGTCCACCCTGACACGTGATGGGGTCACATCTTCTCACCATTCTAAACAGAGGACCCAGCAGTGGAACGGGAGTGAGCATGCCTGTTCTGTGACCCTCAGATCTTTTGACTACACTAGACTCCTCATGTGTGCTAGAAAGCTGTCCTTAGCTGTCCCTTTCTAGGGGCCCTGAGGACTCCGTAGCACCTCACAGCCCTGCTTGCTTTGCCCTGCAGATGGACCGAGCAGAGCACAAGGGTGAACTTCAGACAGACAAGATGATGCGGGCAGCCGCCAAGGATGTGCACAGGCTTCGAGGCCAGAGCTGTAAGGAGCCCCCAGAAGTGCAGTCTTTCAGGTAAGCAGTGGGCACCTGGCCAGCCCGCCTTCCCCTTTCACATGCAGCCGACCCAGCCTCAGTCTCACCAGCCCTGGCCCATGCTCCCTCCGCTAGCAGAGCACCAGCCCTCCTCGGAACAGATGCGTGCCCTCTGCCCAGCCGCCCCAGGCGGTCTGTGAGCGCCGCAGTGCTTTCCCTCAGCTGTCCTTATCAATCCCCGCACAACTCGAGCTAATTTGTTAGATCCTCTTGTTTAACGAATGAGCCACCTGCTCCGGCCTTCCCTCTGAGTGTTTCCATCACCCGTAATTATGGAGGACTGGCTGAATGATAAATAAGCCTGGGGTGCTTGCTGGGCCTCCCTGACTCTGCCTGCTGCCTGCCAGGATCTCAGGGAAGTGCTTTCTTGCCTGGATCCAGGCATGTCATAGGAGGGCCCCGAATGCCCTTTGGCTAGGACCTCCCATTCACAGCATTTAGACTCATGATACCGTCCTAGATAAGGCACTCATGGTTGTGTATGTGGTTTAAAAAAAAAAAAAGAAAAGAAAAACTTCCTGGAATAGAAATATTTAAAATATGCTGTCATTTGTGTAACTGTATTGGGACATCTCTTAATTTTTAACCAATGGGGAGTCTAAAATAAACAAAATGAGCCCCACCTGTGGCCCAAGGGCCCTTTTAAACTCAGGCCCTTGATTTGAACTGAAGGTGGCTAGTCCTGCTAATGTCCCTGAACTAGTGGTTCTGAACCAGGGATGATTTGGGCACCGGGGGGACCTTTGGCGATGCCTGGGGACGTTTTTGGTTGTCACAACTGGAAGGAAGAGGGGGAGGGGGGTACTACTGGCACTGAGTAGCTGGAGGTGGGAGATTCTGCTAAACATCCTACAATGTGCAGGACAGCCCCCACCACAAAGAACGGTCCTGCCCATAATATCTATAACAGTGAGGTTGAAAACCCTGCTCTGAAGGTCTGGCCTCTCTTGCAGGGAGAAGATGGCATTTTTTACCCAGCCTCGAATGAATATCCCGACCCTCTCTGCCGACGATGTCTAATCGCCAGAAAAGTATTTACTTTGTTCCACTGACCACGCTGTGAACATAGACTGTGGCTAAAGTTATTTATGTGGTGTTATATGAAGGTACTGAGTCATGAGTCCTCTAGCACTCTTGTCGGTTTGAAGATGAACAGATTTTTTTTTTTTTTTTTTAGTTTGGGTTCTATTATTATTAAAAAAATAAAAAATAAAAAAATAAAAACAACAAAAACCAGCATTAAAATGACAAGATTGTATAGTTTGTATATTTAGGAATGTATTTTTGAGAAAGAAAATTTAAATGAACTCAAGCAGTGTTAAGTTGCTGCTCTTCTTAAAATTGTTTAGATTTTTTTTTTTTTTTTTTTTTTTTGTACAGCTCTACCTTCTAGAGGTTTCACTGCAATAAGAAGTAATGTTTCAGGGACGGTGATCCTAAAAGGACGTCCCCTGCAGGTGTCAACAGCACAGCTGACCTTTCCTACTTAACACATTTTGTACAATATTAAAAAAAAATGTCTGGAACCATTTGGGGGGTTCTGAGGTACATTTGCGAGTCTTAATGAGCTGTGGTGTGTTTTGATGTGGCCGCCTGACGTGGAATGGGCAGCACGGAGCAGGCTGAGCAGCCCAGCCCATGCTGGCGACAGGCCTGCCCACTCTGGTCCCGGATGCCCAGTGAAGCCACTGAAGTGAGTGAGGGAGGGCTGTGGAGAACTCCTTTCAGTTTTATCTCCATCAATAAAGTGGCCTTTCTGAACGAACTTTCACTCTCTCTTTTTCTCTCCCACCCCTCACTTCATCTGTGTCTCCCCCATTTTTTACCTGTCCCTTTCTAACCATTTCCTCTCCACCTGTCTACAGGCCAGGGGATGGTTTTTCCCTTACAGGCACCACCACTCATTCACTCATTGGATTCAAAGCCCTGCTCAGGGGTGCCTGGGTGTCTCAGTGGTTGAGCACCTGTCTGCCTTTAGCTCAGGGTTTTGGGATTGTGTCCCACATCGGGCCCCCTGCAGGGAGCCTGCTTCTCCCTCTGCCTATGTCTCTGCCTCTCTCTGTGTCTCTCATGAATATATTAAAAAAAAAAAAAAAAAAAAAAAACACTGCTCAGCTAGGGCTGTTGCAGATAATGGGAAATCAGCCTTTTAACAAACAAGTAGCCAGGTCCCTTCCTCCTTGCTTTTTCTGACACTATCCTGTGCAGCTTTCCTCAAGGTACACCATACCACCAACCACATCAGAATCGCTTCACGCAGCTTGTAAAATACAGACTCCTAAACCCCTCCCCAGACCCTCTGAGCCACCCTTTCTCTTTGGGATGAGCCCAAAGACCTGCTTTTATCCGTGTTCCCACTGGAAATAATATGCACACCAAAGTTTAAGGGACCTACTAGTGTAATGCAAAGGAAGCTCAGGCAAAGACAGGGGCAAAATGGTGAGGCCCTGCAGCCTAGGAGAGAGTCACACAGGGCACACTAATATGCATGGCCCTCTCCAGGCCACTGAGGACCATTGCAGGAGGGGGTGATGGAGAGAGTAAAGACCATTTCCCTTGGCTGTGGAGACTCTTCTCCCACTTCCCCTCTATATCTGTTACCTGGCTGTTTCTTCCATAGGAGAAACCTATAGAGGTGTAGAATCTATCCTTATTCCCCCACATGGTTTCCAGAGTTTTTGATAGCTCAGACTCCCTGCAACAATACAGTCCAATTTCTCACCATCAACCCAGGGCCACCCCCTTCCCCAGTACTGCACCCTCTAAACACACCAGACTTCTGTGCGCACTCTCTTCTTCTGTGAAATTCCACCCCATATGTTGAGGGTTGGCTTTGCAATTTCTTCAAATGAGTGTCAGCACTGTCCCTGATCCATCACAATAGGCCCAAGGACACAAGGATTGTGTCCCTGCTGTCCTGTGACCCCTGGTGCCTGCACCACTCAGAGCTTTGAGATGTTGTCCTTGCTGGCCCTGCCCTGGTGTTAAGGGCATTGGCTACAGCAATGGAGCAGAGGACCCAAACTGGATAGTCAAGAGTGACCCATCCCATTGGCTGTCACAATTAGAGCGAGGATATGCATGAGACCCTAGCTGGGCCAACCAGTGCCCTTCTTCAGCATTTCTACCTGAAGGTTAGAGACTAAATTTTCCCTTCCCAAAGCTATCTGTAGCCATGGTTCACTTTTCTGGGATCAACCTCGCAGAGAGAAGCAGTTATAAGAAGTGGGGAAACTAGGACTTGACCTGGGATTTAAATCCTCCATTCTCTCTCTAGCTGTAGTCTGTCTGGTGAACCAGATCAAGAGAGCTAATAAAGGGGCACTGGGTGGCTCAGTCAGTAAAGTGTCTGCCTCCAACTCAGGTTGTGATCTCAAGGTCCTGGGTCGAGCCCCTTGTCTGGCTCCCTGCTCATTCTCTCTCTCTCTCTCTCTCTCTCTCTCTCTCTCTCTCTCTCTGCGTCTCAAATAAATAAATAAAATCTTTAAAAAAGAGGGATCCCTGGGTGGCGCAGCGGTTTGGCGCCTGCCTTTGGCCCAGGGCGCGATCCTGGAGACCCGGGATCGAGTCCCATATCAGGCTCCCGGTGCATGGAGCCTGCTTCTCCCTCTGCCTATGTCTCTGCCTCTCTCTCTCTCTCTGTGACTATCATAAATAAATAAAAATTTAAAAAAAAAAAAAAAAAAGAGAAAGAGCTAATAAAAATGTGAAGGTCATGCAGTACCATTTTTTTTTCCCTCAGTCACACATTCATCCACAGTCATCTCTCCCAGCAAGGCTCAGCCCCTCACACTCCTACAGCATCAGCTTCTGGGAAGCATCAGCTTCTGGGAAGCAGCTTCTGCTCACACCCCCCTCATGTGGGGGAAAGGCTGTGTGGAACCAATCCTCCTACCCAAGCACTATGTCTCAGTATTGCTTTAGCTGACAGAGCATTTGCAGGCAGCCCTCTGTCCACCATAGCCTTGGATTCTCTAAACAGTTCACTGGCACACCAGCAATACATCCTGTCATTTCCCTGACGAGAAATTGAAGAATAGATAAAGAAATTCCACTCAGACTCACGCATGTATGTTCTCCAGAATCTTCAGGAAATATAGTTTCAGAAATGTGGAAAGATCTGCTCTAGGTCTCTCAGATAGGAAATGGCCAGAGCTAGGACACAAATACCATCTATCTCCGAAATGACTTTTGTGTTTCAGCTCTGGTCTCTGTTTCATGGCACTGTGGTCACATGTGGGCCCTACCCAAAAGGAATTTGAACATTTGGTTTTGAAGAGTGAAGTCATGAAACCCTGTGGTTTCTCTGCAGGGGAGGATAGGGAGGTACGATAAAGGTGGTGTGACTAGGACACTGGCCTGAGAAAAAACTGACCAACTCTGACCCATTCACAAAAGCAATGGTTGCCTTTTGCAATGTACACATTAGCAATCTTTGTGCTTCCTGCATCCAAGAAAACTAATAAGATTTGTCTAGTTACCTGTCCCCCTGCTAATCAGACTCCTTAATTTTTCTTTCCTGTATTCCCACATTTCTTCTCTGTATTCTGTATTTAAGTTCTAGTCTTTGTTTGAGACTCTGTTGAGTCTGACACAGAGTGGGTGCTCGATAAATATTTGTGGAATAAATGAACAAGATCAAATGTCTCCCCCAGAGGTGTGTTTACTCCCTTTGTCAGGCCTGACCAGGGCAAAGGAAGATTCTGGGTGGAATAAAAGTACTGAAGGGCGTTCTTTGGACACCTCTCTCATCCAGCTCTGCACTTGCCCCACCAAACATGCACACACCACCCTAGAGCGTAAAGAAGCAGAAGTGATTGGGATAGCTAACACCCACACACAATGTTTACGTTCTTTGAGGGAAAAGTCAGGTTATTTACCCTGAAATCATTCCTCTCTTGTAACAATTAGTTGTGTTGCATTAATAGCTAATACTTACATACCACACAAAATCCAAAGGGTACACAAGAGCTTCCGTAGCAAATTCTTCCACTCACAGTAGACCTAGGCACTGTGCTAAATGTTTACTTATTTTGAACCCATCCTCACCACAACCCCACGAGGTAAGCACGTTATGATCATTCATATTTTACCACTGAGGAAACCGGCTCAGAGAAGTTGTTTGCCCAACATCTTACAGATGGTAAGTGGTAGAAACTGGGATTAAACCCAGTGTATGTTCTCAAGACACCTCCCTACAGTGACCAGAGACTTCCTACCTCTGCTACCACCAGTTCCTCCTTCAAGACATTCTATATTGCCAGTTTATCCCATGATCCCCCCAGAGATAGGCAATATATTGTATATATGCGATGAATGCATATATAATCTTATGTGTATCATTTTCTCCACCTCAAAATGCATACTAAATGTAATGTCCTATACTTTGCCATTTCTCAGTATATTTGTAAACAACTTCATTCTTCTTAACAATGATGTAGTATTCCACTGAATGGTGTACCATAAATTAATTGATGGACATCGATGTTGTAGCCCAGTCTCTTCCTTTTACAGTGTCTAAGTGGTCTTTGTACATCCATCCTTTCACATGTGTATGAGCATATCCATAGATTAAGTATTGCCTACATTTTTGAAATGCACCATCAGAGCTCCACATGAAAGTGTGAATTGCCTCTCGGACATTTCTTCTCAGCATGTTTGCTACCCTCACTAGGTGGCATGAAGAGTAGCAGAAATAAATAAATAAATAAATAAATAAATAAATAAATAAATAATAGCGAGTGGCAGAGATAATACACTTTAGATACTGAACAGATAGATATAAGTTGCTAATGAATGGTAGGGAAGTTATGTTCTAGCAGGGGACTACATTCTAGTTGTTATATACCAGAAACTTCCGAGAATAAATTTGAAAGCTTGTCCTAACACCATTCGTAAGACTTCTTCTAGGGCACTTGGGACTAAATAAATTTATGTAGGAGACAATAGTAAGTCTTAAGTTTATAAGCAAAATATATATATAGCCAATCAGAAGTAACAAGGGGACATAAGCTTGACATAGTATTTTTTACCACTTGCATTTACCTATTTGATCTTTTGGGGTTTTGGCTGGCTGCTCATGACAGTGTTGGAGATGGAAAAGCAGGCATCATTCATGTCTTCACTATTTTAATCCCCAGGGCCAAAACAGTCCCTGACAGAGGGCTGACCCTCAAACAATTTTTTGGTGAATGAATAAGGCTAAAACCAAAGTTGTAATTCTAGTCCTACAAAGTAACAACAGGAACTTGGGTGAATATTTTCCAGTGGTTTTTGACCCTCTCAACAGGCTGTCTTGATAACAATGACTTGATGCAGTGTTTCCAAAAGGGAAGTATCAAATAAAATGCTAGATGGTACCTAACTGAATTTTTTTTTATAATTTTATTTTAATATGCACATCAAACCCATGAACTCAAAGACATTATGGCTTTGGATGAGGATAAATATTTAAGTTAAGGTGAATCAATTTAAGAAAAAAAATCACATAATATCGTGGCACAAAGAAATGGCAAAAATACTGATAATGGAAACACATTTGGGAGAGTCTGAGTTAATGTATCTGGAATAGGTCTAAATGGTCACCTTGCATGATCCTGCATTTCACAGATAAGGAGAGCAGGCCCAGGAGCCGTGGCTTACCAGCAATAAACAGCTCTTGGTAACTCTTCCCATGTTTAAACGTTTACATCTGCTCTACTTTATATTACTAAGTGCCCCTCCCAATCTAAGATCACCATATGGAATATGCTTTTTACTAATATATCTGCCTCATCTAGAAATTTTAATAAACCCTTCCCCCACCTATGTTCTTAAGAATTACTGATCTAGAAGTGCCTGGGTGGCCCAGTCACTTATTGTCTGCCTGCCTTCGGCTCAGGTCATGATCTCAGGGTCCTGGGATGGAGCCCCACATCAGGCTCCCCGCTCAGTTGGGGAGTCTGCTTCTCCCTTTAAGCTATTTGTGCTCCCTCTCTCTCATGTTCTCTCTCAAAATAATAAAATCTTTTTTAAAATAAAATAAGGGCAGCCCCGGTGGCTTAGCAGTTTAGCACCATGATCCTGAAGACCTGGGATCGAGTCCCACGTCAGGCTCCCTGCATGGAGCCTGCTTCTCCCTCCACCTGTTGCTCTCTCTCTATCTCTAATAAATAAATAATCTTTTAGAAAGAAGAAAGAGAAAGAAAGAAAGAAAGAAAGAAAGAAAGAAAGAAAGAAAGAAAGAAAAGAAAGAGAGAGAGAAAGAAAGAAAGAAAAAGAAGAAAGAAGAAAGAAAGAAAGAAGAAAGAAAGAAAGAAAAAGAAGAAAGAAGGAAAGAAATTATTGATCTAGTTTAAAATGCAAGAGGCAGCCGAAAGCAACCACAGCAGCAACATCCTCCCCACCTCCTCTCCCCAGTTCTAGGCCCAACCTCTGTGTTGGTGCCAGCCCCCACATCTGAGCCATCTCCTATTACTGACAGAAGAGGGAACACAGATGACAGTTCTGGTTCTGTCATGGGGCTCCAGCAATGGTGACAGTAACCCTGCTACCACCATCCCCCAGAACCCATTCCTCTTCTCCAAGTGCAGACCCAGAAGCCTAGAGGGAATGTTGACCCCCGAGTCCCATCCTTCAACTTGGCCTTGAGGGTAAGGTTCCACCTGCCTATCTCCACCAGCAATGCTCCTTTCCACTGGAATGTCCCTCCTCCTCCCATACCGAGCCTAAATATCACCTCTACAGGCCCTCCCTCCTTATCACCTATCACCCAGGACTTCCCACCACCACCAGCAACAACCAAGACACATCTTGCTTTTCTAGATTTGTTTAATGTGAGGTGCACCTGCGTGGCTCCGTTGGTGGCGAGCTCCGTGCCCAGCAGGGAGTCTGCTTGAGATTCTCTCTCCCCCCCTCCCCCTGCTACAACATTCACTCGCTCTAAAATAAATAAATCTTTTTAAAAAATGGATTTTGAGGAGCACTGGGTGGCTCAGTGGTTGAGCGGCTGCCTTCAGCTCAGGGCGTGATCCTGGGGTCCTGGGATTGAGTCCCATGTTGGGTTCCCCGCCAGAACCTCCTTCTCCCTCTGCCTATGTCTCTGCCTCTCACTGTGTCTCTCATGAATAAATAAACAAAATCTTAAAAAAAAAAAAAAGTTTGATGTGAGTTATCTCCCAATAGACTAGATTGTCAGCTCCTTGTGAATACAGACTATGTCTAATTCGTCTGTGTCCCCAGCACCCAGTTCTGAGCCATGGGGGCTGGTGATGTCAGGACACAGGGAGATAGCTCTCAAAGCACTGGCTGTTTCACCATGGGGTTAGTACAGGAAGCTTTTATTCAGTGTATTAGGGGTTAAGGGCAGGGAACTTGCATAAGCACCCTAGTTCAGTTGCACATGCTTAGCTTGTCAACATTCTAGTACATTCACTGTATGTTCAAGAAATGGCAGAAAACTCTACCCACAGAAGGAGATCTTGGTATTATAATGAGCAAAGGTGACTTCAGGTCAGCTGCCGAGGGGTGGGGTGGGGGGGTGGGGGGCGCTTCCTTGCAAGTCCTCAGCTCTGATACAGCTCAAACTGACTCATGTAAGGGCTATCAGGTGAAACACTAGTTGAGCATCTCCCTGGCTGGAGCTCTTGGTTCTGCAAAACAAAACACATTCCCTTCCTGCTTTGTGCCTTTCCTCCCTTCTGCTGATAGTTTTCAGCCCTCTGATTTGAGTAGTTTCCCATTGCATCCTAGTTCACAGTGACTGTTGAACAAGGAAGTGGGTGAAGGAAGGAAGCAACATGGCAGGGGATGGGGAGATGTTGATGTCGGGCTGAGCTATGCCCACCTCTGCCCTTTAACCCTCAGAATCCCAAGGGTGCTTTTCCAAACTGGGGGAGGTTAAAGGGAAACGGCCACTGCCCAAGGCTCCCAAATTTTCTCTGGTTTCCTCCTGCATGAATGTGAATCCTGGTATTGAGTAACGAAAGGGTTAAGGTCTAGGCAGGGAGAGATTGGAGGTCCCTGACTCCCCAGACTAGGCTCATGCAGGGGGCTACATGACCAGGCTTACAGAAATCCCAGATGGAGAAACTCTGAGGTGTATAAAACCAGAGATAAGGGAAGAAACCAGATCACCTGGCCCTGGATGTCAGGGAGAATATTTTTTGGCAGCTTCATTGTAATCACAGAAAATGACCAGACCTCCAAGAAGTAAGCCATTAAGGATGTTATCAATAGTCCTTGCTCAAACCAAGATGGCCCAAGAATTTCAAGGCCACAAACTTCCTCGTCAGTTCTCCATAAAAGACTGCCAGTAAAAGCCCTCAGTGGCAACCCATTCGGGACTCCTCTCACTCTAGAGAGCTTTTTACTTTCCTTTCTGTGCTCACCTTCACTTAATAAACATTCATGTCACTTCACTCTTTTGTGTCCGGGAGATTCATTCTTGGACTCCGTGAGACAAGAACCCTGTAATCCTGTAACACTGTGACACTGCACCCAGACACAAGACGGATCCTTGGGAAAGAGAGGCAGGTACCATCTCTCTGATAGCAGGAAGGGGACAAGGAGGCTTTCAGATGCGTTGGGGAGGATGTGCCTCCTATTAGGTCAGGGCCTTGTCCCAGCCCCAGCCCCTCTCTGTAGAAGTCACTGTGCTGAGGGGATTTTCATTACCACCAGGGTAAGAAAGGGGGCCAGCGCTCACCTAGAGCCTCAGTATAGGAGCTTGGTGCCCCTTTATTTTTTTTAAGTTTAGAATTTGTTTTCTATTATTATGTGAGGAAGGAAGAGGCATGGTAAATGAACAAAAACGCAGGTACTACAGGACATAAGATATGGAAGTTACCCTCATTCTCTGGAATCTACAATGAATACTAGCTAATCTAGTAGTTTCCACTTTAAATAATTGACCTTGTTAAACAAAATGCAACTGCATACATTTGAGGATCTAATTTACTTATTAAGTGATTCATGAATCCATGGCATCCCATCTAGCAAATACCAGGGTGCTCTGAGGAGTTGTACAAAATGGAAGGTTTTGTGGGACGGAGGGCAGGACAAGAAGTTATTAACAAAAGAAAAGAATTGTTTCGGGCAAGATCATCTTACCTTTGGGGAAGGCAGGGAGTCTTATGGCGAAGATTATCTCCTATTCCTTTGAGGGATAGAGAGGCTCATGTGGCGGATTACCTCATTGAAGCTGGCCAAAAAATTCCTGACCAACCCATTAAGACTACATTTCTGGGGGAGGCTGAAACTGCAATTAGGTTAGGTATTAAGTGTAGACTTGGTGACTTGGTTTAAGTGATACCATTTAAGGTCTGTGGTTTTCTTTTTAACAATTCCCCTCTTTTGATTAGACTCTCAGCCTGAGAGATGTGCTCAAAATTTAAGGTATTAGTACTACTGTCAGCTACCACTCTGAAGCTCTTGCAGTTTCTTTTCTCCCTTTGTGTGGTATCCACTGGTCATGACATTTTTTGCTTAACCCTGTGATACTCTCAAATCACAACTCCAGGCTTATCATCTAAATCAGTCATTCTTGTTGCTTCTTCAATGTTCCAGTCTCAGGGAGATGGAGCCCCACCTCTGGCTCCATGCTGTCTGGGCATAGAGTCTGCCCAGCATCCTCTCTACCACTCCCGTCCTGCCCACGTGTACGCACTCCCTAAAAAAAAAAAAAAAAAAAAAAACCTCTTGAGAATATAATGCACCAGGAAGATTATATTAGAGTTTACTTTGGAGCCATGGTCCCCAAGACCCAAACCAATCAAAGGCCCCATTGCAGGAGTCAGCCTTTTAAGCCAGGTGATTGCTCAGTGATCTTAATAACTGAGGTTCGGCTTCCCCAGAAGTGTTAACCCAGATACAGCAGGTGGTGTTAAGCATAGCACAGACACCTCCTTACTCAGCTAAAAGATAATAAAGAGCTATTCTACTATCAAAAACAACTCTGGCCAGACAGGCTAAGAATCTTTGCCAGGCAGCTATTGCTTTAGTAGTAAATTCTGCAATGATTTCAAGACTTATGAAATTTCTAACAGAAACTTTATTTTCATTTATCCTTAGCTAGGGAAATAGGGACCCACCCAGAGGAGTGAATACTGAATCCTGAAAGTCTCCTGCTAGGTACTTTCTAACTCCACAGTGTAAATTCGGGGTGGGGGCGAGGTACAGCCAATGAGATCTCTTACTTTGTGAAAAATTAGGGACAATTAGATTTTCTTGTAGCCTGACATGAAAGTTGTTGTAAATTCAGGTTACCCATCCCTCTTAGCAATGTTATAGGAAATACAGATGAGGGCATTATTTTCCCAAGAGAATGTCAGAGTAAAAGAAAGGATAAGAAGAGAAAGTGTTCACAATATGAAGTGGAAGCAGTCTATGTCATACCAGCTACTTATCTCTCTTGTCAGGTTGATGGGGAGGTCTCCAGCAATGTCAGTGGTCAAGAGCACTTGAGAGGTGCCTGGGTGGCTCAGTTGGTTAAGCATCTGCTGTTGGCTTAGGTCATGATCCCAGGGTCCTGGGATCAAGCCCCACATTGGGCTTCCTGCTCAGTGAGGAGCCTGCTTTTCCTTCTCCCTCCACCTGTCACTCCCCCTGCTTGTGCTCTCTCCCTCATTCTCTGTCAAATAATAAATAAAATCTTTTGAAAATAGCACTCGGTAAGGTATCCTCTAATGAGTCTAGGGCCATCTTTTTATATGCTTCCAGAATATCTAGTCACCAGGCTTAACACTGTGACTGTACCTAGGGTACATGAGCACCTGGCTCCAGGGGTTGCAAACAGACCATTATCCGGCCACTCACTGCTAACAAACTCCAAAGGCAGAGAGACAAGTGGTGGTGAAACAAGAAAGGAATTTATTTTGGTGAGGACAACACCAAAAGAAAGTGGGCTAGTGTCTCAAAGACTATCTCCAAAGTGCTGAAAATACCTTCAGGTTTACATAAAGAAAATGTAAAACAACGGTTTGTGGATGTATGCAGGTGTGCAGTGAAGGTCAAATCCATCACAGGCCGGATCTTACTGGCTCAGGGCAGTCCTTATTGTTGAGGGGGTAGTTTTGGTTCTCTTCCCAGGATGCTTTGCCAGTAGGGTCTTTTGCCTGAGTTAACAAATAGTAAAGAACTTATTTTTTTTAAGATTTTATTTATTCATAAAGACACAGAGAGAGGGGCAGGGACACAGGCAGAGGGAGAAGGAAGCTCCATACAGGAAGCCCAACGTGGGACTCGATCCCAGGTCTCCAGGATCACACCCCAGGCTGCAGGCGGCGCTAAACCGCTGTGCCACCAGGGCCGCCCAACAAGTAGTAAAGAACTTAATCAATGAGAAAGTTTGCAGTCAAAATGGGGGGTAAAGGCCTTTTTCATGACCAATAGGATCCTTTGAATTGGGAATCAAGAAGGCTTCTTAAAACTGATGACAGTCTTGAGTATAAGATATCAGAGACTTTGAGTAGCTAGTCATACTAGCATGAGACAAGGAATCAGCAGAAGGTTATATGCCAACAGACATTGGTCTGCCAGTGACTCTCATGGAACATCAGTTTATGTTTCCAGAATGATGAACTTCAAATAGTCAGCAAGACCAAAGGCAGTACCTTTGGCCAGGAAAGTCCAGTAGTTTTTGTAAGATTAGAAGCTTTAAGTTTGAGGATCCCATTATCAGTGAACCCTCTTGCTCAACTATGGACCACAATAGTCATTCCTTATCGCACTTTCTTGAGGCTTTGACAATGACTGCAACATTCCAGTCAACAAACCAGAAAAGCCCTGATAGCCATGGAACGCCTAGAAGACCACATTCCTGCCCATGGTCACAAGCTGAACACACACTGACCACCACCCATGATTACATGCTCCCTATCTGCTCTCTTGCATTTACCCCCCCGAACCTTTTCCTATAAAACTCTAGGTGTCCATCTTGTCAAGAGAGAAGTGGGTTGTTAAGGCTTGAACTTGCTACCTCTCCCAGCTGCCAGCACCCAAATACATTTCTCCCTTTCTCTTCTACAAATCCATGTTTCAAGCTATTGGCTTCTCTTGCAGTGAGTTTATCTGAGTTTGTTCAGCAACAGTGTTGGCAAATCCAGTCAGGAGTTGTGGTTTTCATTTGTACATCCCCCTTGGAATTCCCTGGGATAAAGTAGGTGGTAGCGGTGCCCGGGCTTTCCTGTTCATTTCCTGAGTTAGTGGCTGTGATGGTTTGGTAACACCACTCATTCTCTCAACTTTGCCTGATGACTGAGGATGATAAAACAGTGTTAATTCTGCAAAGTTTGCAAGATTTTCATTAAGGCTCATCTGATTTGTCCAGCAAAGTGGGTGCCTCCATCACTGGAGATTATGGAGGGTGTACTCCAAGTGGAAACAGTCTCTAATGGTTCCTTTGCCACTGTGAAGGCACCAACCTATTCAGAAAACATACATATGACAAGGAGCATATTGATAAGACATACTAAGTGGCAGCTGAATGAAGTCTCACAGCAGATGTTCAGAGGGTCCAGAGAGAGGAAGCCTGAGGCCACTGGGAATAAAAATAGTTTTTCCAGGATTATGGGCCTGACAGATCAGACATTGCAGGTTCTCTGTTTCTGCAGTTTTATGGAAGTCTCCCTGCCAAGGTCTATTCATAATCCAAGTCATCTTAAACGTGCTGTGTTGGGTGAAGGAATGCAAACACTGAAAAATGGGGTTTGTCAGGTAGCAGAGAAGATCTGTCTTGGATTCTCTATAGCCCCAACCATTTAATTTATTGCACCTGCTTATCCATCTTAATTTCTCTGATTCAGGAGCAAACTTTTGCCATGGTACAAGGACATCAGACAGCAAAAGTCTGTTTTTAAATTATTGCCATAAAATAGATATGATAATACAAAACTTACCAGTTATAAACTGGATTGAAGTTTGCTTTCTGGAACATGGAATAGACTAAGTTTACCGGTCTGGGTGGCTAGAGCTTTGTAAAATATTTGTGGAAAAGACACTTAAAGGTTTGTATTTGTCCTTGATAGGTCAAGTTCCAAATCACACACACACACACACACACACACACACACACACACACTTTTTTTTTTCTTTTTCTTTTGATAGAAATTTCCATCCCCTGAAGTTTGCATATCAAAGAGATGGTTTAGGTAAGAGTTATGGAAAAGATTCTGGATATACCATTTATATCTCAAAGACATAGGTGGGAGTGGTGGAAAAAAGCAAGCTTCTCCTAGAACTTCTTTTAAGGCCAGAGTCTTTACAATACTTACAGGTCTTTTGAGATAAACAGGGAAAAATCAGGGATTAGTAAAAAGAATTGGTGAACTTTGAATTGTTTCTGGAACCACACCTCTGGTCCTGCAAAGACTAGATTTGTAAAATAAGAACATCTGTTTGTAATTCATCAAAGAATTGGGTTGCCACCTAAATGATATCAAGGACTGACATCCCCATTCACCTCTGTTAGGATGCTTTCCTTTCCATTTGGGTACATTTAGCCTAGGGTTGAATGCCTAAAGAAATTCCTAGAAGGCTCTGAATCACCTTCCAATTTAGCCAAATTTCTTATCATAGAGTCATTAAATTCTTTCAAATATCTTGTCAGGATTCAGCTGGGACAAACAGGAAATATTTCTGGCAGTATAAATGACTTCATGGACCCAAGAAGTGTCCTCAAAGAGGGTGCAAAAGATACTATCTTCACAAGATCTAGAGTCACTTCCAAATATAGGCAGAGAAAGGACCCACAACCTGCGTGTCCCAGGCAGACAAAAAGCCAAGCCAAGTCCTTAGGATGCTGAAATGAGACAAGAAAGAAGGCAACAGCTATCTATTCCTGAGAGAGAAAGGATCAATAACCAATTAGTTTAGATTTGAAAAGGAAGGGACAACATGAAATTTTATTTTCCTCTCTCTATCTCTCTTTCTACTGAGTTCAGGAAGTAATCTATTTACAAAAACTTTTGAGGATCCTCCCTGGATTTAAGAAATTCTTTTGGCCGTGACCAAGGAGTGAAAGAAAGATACCTGAAAAGGATTGCCTGTAGTCTCAGGTTGTCTTATGTTAAAAGGTAATGTTTTAATAAGTCTCTTCCAAGTAGAAAGGCAATTCAGACAGAGGATTACGAGAATGAGCACTCGGGTAAAGGAGGATAGAGGGGAGCAGGAGAAGTTATGTCAGTCTTATACATCAGTCTCATAGTCTTTGGCTGTAGGTAACTTTCTTCTCCTCAATTCTTCACTAGACCTTTGCAAGGAATCTCTCAATAAAACTGTTTTGGAAATTTGTAACCTCCTCAAGGCTTCTGCATGCAATTAGTTCCCATTGTGTTTAGTTTGGGAACTCTTGCTTTCAAGTTCACAAATGATTCCATCTAATTGGACCATTCCCCATAGTGGCCATTGTAATTCTAGGTTGGCTTTAGTAAGATTTTGCCATTTTACTAGATATTTGCAACTTCTGAGACTATGGTTCTTAGAAAACAAAGTGTGCCAGAACATGGCAGGCTCACCTCCCCAGATTTAAAGAACTCCACTTCTTTTAAAGAGGCCTTTTGTTTTCCCGGAGCCCCACTAATAATCTGAGGGGTGTGGAAAGAACCGAACCTGCAGGCCCAAAGAATGCAACTGTGGACTGATTCCAAACAAATGGAGAACTTCCACCAGCAATTCTCAACTTGGAATCTGGGAATCTGGAGAGGAAACTAAAGGGCTTCTTCTTTTTTTGGGTAACGAGACATCACTTAGCTATAGCCTTTGTTACATAAAACAAGGCCCCCAAACCTGTACACCTTATCAGCAGCAACTGAGAGATGTTACTGCATCCTGGCCACAGAAGATCCTGTAGGCTCCATCACCAATTCCCATAGAATGTTGCATTGAGGGAAAGATTGGACTTCCAAAGCCTCCTATATTGGTTTGCTAGCGCTGCCATAACAAAGTAGCACAGACCAGGGGCTTACACACTAGAAATTTATTTTCTTAGACTTCTGGAGACTAGAAGACTGAGATCAATGTGTTGGCAGGCAAGGTTGGTTATTTCTGAGGTCTTTCTTCTTGGCTTATAAATGGAATTCTTCCCCCATGTCTTCACATGGTGCGTGTGGGGTGTGTGTTTGTGTGTATAAGGATATGGATCAGATTGGATTAGGTCTCATACTCATTACCTCATTTTAACTTCATTACCTCTTTAAGAACCCTCTCTCCAAAGACAGTTGTCAGCTAGCCCACTTCCTCAACTACAGACACCCATCAGTTTAAACCAGAAATAGACAGGGCTGCTTAACTCATGCTCTAACTAAAACCCATCGTACTTATTTCTTATCACACTTCCTTAAGGCATTGATGAAGATGTTTTACAATGACTGGAACATTCCAACTGTCAGGCCAGAAATACCTGATAGCAACGGAATGCCTTAAAGACCACATTCCATCCCTTTCCCTGCCCAGGATCAGGCACTGAACACATACCAATCCCCACCAATCCCCACCTACGATCATGTGATCCCTGCCTGCTCTCTTGCATGTACCCCTGAACCTCTCTCCCTGTCAAACTCTAGGTGTCCGTCTTGTGGATGAAGAGGTTGGTTATTGAGGCCTGAGCCATCTCCTCTGGCTGCCAGCACCCCAAATAAATTTCTCCCTTTCTCTTTTCCAAATCCTCATCTCTTGGCTTCTCTCTCTCTCTCTTTTCAAGATTTTATTTATTTATTCACAAGAGATACAGAGAGAGAGGCAGAGACATAGACAGAGGGAGAAACAGGCTCCATGCAGGGAGCCCAATGTGGGACATGATCCCGGGATTCCGGGATCACGCCCTGAGCCGAAGGCGGACGCTCAACCACTGAGCTACCCAGGCATCTCTCTTGGCTTCTCTTGCAATGAGTTTTTCTGAGTTCTGTTTGGCAACAGGTTTGGCAAACCCAACCAGGAACTAAAAACTATGCTTTTGATTAGTCTAGCCCCTTCAAGATTTTCTAGGACAGAGTAGTTGGCAGAGGCAGCGTTCCAGGGCTTCTTTTGTTTCCTGAGTTAATGGCTATGATGGATCGATAGGTAACTACAGAGGCCACTTTTAGACAATAGGCTTGAGCAGTGGAAACTTGATCAAGGCAAAAGGGCCTACAGTGACCACCTGGCTGAATACAGACAGGCCCAACAGGCCGATCCCCCTCAAAATATCCATAGGTCCTAATTAGCTAACGGGCTATGTACAACCAGGCACAGCTCCCAAGAAAGGGAGAATTCCATACATCCCCATACCTCTTCATATTCCCCTTTAAAAACAACCCCTACCCACTGCCTCTTTGCAGTCTCTCATTTGCTGTCCTGCTTGCAGCTCCCTTGCGGTATCTTAATTAAATTTCCATCTCCTTTGTTCTGCCTTTGGGTGAATCCTTTCTCTGCCTGCGCCATCAGTCTCCACTAGATCTTTGCCCAACATTTGGGGGTCCCCAACTGATTGGGAGACACACCGCAGTAATGCAGTCCCGTTCTAAGGTACTAGGGGTTAGGACTTTGACATGAATTTGGGGGGAATACAATTAAACCCAACACATCCCTTTCTGAAAACAAAAAATTATACTCCACTACCCCCATGCAAAACCTCTAGTGGCTCCCATCATGCTTAGAATAAAATTAGAAACCTTTGCTCTGATTTATAAATTCCTATATGCTTCACTTTTGCCAATTTCTCCACTTGGCTCACGTCCAATCCCCCTCTCTTCTATTTCCAAATAAATTTAGCTCCTGCCTCAGGTCATTTGCTTTGAATACCTCTCTACTGAGAACCCTCCTATTCATTCAGGTAGGAAGCAGTTTTTGAGCAATGCCCTGTGACAAGCACACTCCAGGTAAAGGATCTTCCAAACTGCCTATATGCATCTTGACATATAGGAAGATATTCCTAGGGGTAGGTGGATCTGGATACATTAGGGAAATCCATCTGCAGATCTTGAATTTTTGTATCCTCTTTCCTAAAATTGATTTGCCCACCAATGCAGTTATCCAACTTTTATTTTTCATACTCCCCTGTTCACAAGAAAAGGCTTACCACCTCTCCCACTGCTATAGGTGTAAAATAACAGGAACTGAACAAAGTACATTTCGAGAATGCACCTCTCCTGAAGGCAAACCCTTGAGCACCCAGCGAAAGATACTTCGTAAAAAGATGGCCCTTACTTCCTGCTTTATTTCAAAGGTGGTGGTCTATGTGTCCATTGATTCGTCCATCCGCCAACTCATCCCTCCTTCTCTTCATCTTTTTCTCTTTGAATTTAGAAAGAAGAAGGTGTCACAGGATCATATATTCACTTTCACTTGTTTTGAAATATAAAAATAAAGGTAAACTTTTAAATTAAAAAAATAAGTACATATGATTTGAGTTATTTGGTTTGACAAAGAGAACTGGCTTTGCCAATTAATTAATATGATAACATTCTGGATGGGCCAAATATACAGCTCTATGGGTCTTTGTTTGTTTGCTGGTTGCAGCTCTGCAGTTTTGATGAAAATACGTGGAGAGCACTTACACAAGAAACATCACACCAGAAAATAGCCACTGACACTGTTTAAAATTGTGACAAGGGCAGCTGGCTGGCTCAGTCGGTACCGCATGTTAGTAACTCTTGGTCTCAGGGTTGTGAACTTGAGCCCCACGTCAGGTGTGGAGGTTACTTAAAGAATAAAATCTTAATAAAATAAAAAGTTGCAGGATCCCTGGGTGGCGCAGCGGTTTGGCGCCTGCCTTTGGCCCAGGGCGCGATCCTGGAGACCTGGGATCGAATCCCACGTCGGGCTCCCGGTGCATGGAGCCTGCTTCTCCCTCTGCCTGTGTCTCTGCCTCTCTCTCTCTCTCTCTCTGTGTGACTATTATAAATAAATTTAAAAAAATAAAATAAAAAAAAATAAAAATAAAAAGTTGCGACAAGAGTTTTGGGGTGCCAACTTTAAGAAATCTTTATTGGAATACAATTTTTTTTTAATTCTTTTATAAGACATAGAAGCAATAAAGTTTAGAGGCTGCTAAGTACTGGGGCCACAGAGAAGAGTGAGAAAGACCACTCATGTCCCTGTTTTCTCAGAACTTAAATCCCAGGTTAGCTGTTTAAAAAAAAAAAAAAATTTTTTTTTTTTTAAGATTTTATTCATTTATTCACGAGAGACACAGGCAGAGGGAGAAGCAGGCTCCATGCAGGGAGCCCGACGCGGGACTCCATCCCCAGAGGGGATCATGCCCTAGCCAAGGCCGATGCTCAACCACCGAGCCACCAGGCGTCCCAGCTGTTTAGGAATTCTAACCCAGAACAGAGGTCTTCCTGACCCTTGGGCGGCCCTTGCCCACGCCCCTGGAGCCCGGGCGGCCTCCAGCATCTCCCCGTCGTCGTCCCCGCAGTGTCGCCGGGACCCCGCCAGGGGGCAGCACAGGCGGCGGCACACCGTGGGCAGCAGCGGGAGGCGCAGGACCCGGGGCTTCCGCTTCCGGGAAGAGCCGGCCATTTCCGCTTCCGGCCCCTTGGGGTGTTCGTCGCTGACGGGAGGATGGAAGGTCTGGTGGCTCAGTGCTCCGCGAGGCTGTTGCAGCAGGTAGGACCGCATGGGGCCAGGAGGGAGGCTCGGCGGGGAGCGAGGACGGTCTGCGCCCGCCCGGGCGCGTCGCGGCAGGGGGGCGGCGCCCGCGCTGGTCCGCGCGCCCGAGACCCGGGCCTGCTCCCCCGGAGCGAGCGCCCCCGCCGGGATGCCCCCGCCCCGCCCCTGGCCCGGCCCCCGGCCCGGCCCCCCGCCGCGAGCTCCGGCGCCCGGCCCAGCCCCCCGGCGGCGCCCGTCTTCGGGGCGCGGCGTGCTCCGTGCGGGCAGACCCTGAGCCGCTGCTTCCGCGCATGCGCCGCCTGGGGTGCGGGGTCGGGGGGCGGGGCGGGGCCGGGAGCCCGGGAGTCGACACACCCCGACCTGCGCCGCCAGGGCTCCTGGGGGCGCCGGGGCGCATCCATCACCCTCGGGCTCCGGGAGCGAGCTGCTCTCTAGGGGATCAGCAGTTACACAGTACAGCTCGGTCAAGCAAAGTGGGAGGTTCGCGCTGGTGCCGAGCCCCTGTTCTTTGTCGCGGTGGGGGTACAGGTGCCTTAGCATTCGGTTGTGATAAAGAATTACAGACATCAAAAAGAAAAAGAAGAAAAAAAAAAAAAGAAAAAGAAAAAGAAGAAGACCTCAATTTTTGGAAAATGTTCAGCTGAGTGCGTGGAACATTATGCTCGTGTCGGGCAACCTGGTTTTGCTGTGGTCACCTCCTGATAAGCATTCTCACGTCTCGGGAGAATCTCCCCCTTAGTGATTCTGTTAGGTTGGGAGGTTTATTCCTTCTGAATTGGCATGTTTTTAGTTTTAGGCATTAGAGTTAAAAACCTGGCGTAGGACCTGAGACACAGTGGAAAACTAAGGGAAGAATTGGGAAATCATTTTGTCTAGGAAAGGGCAAAAGGCAGACACTTGAGCTATATTAAATGTGACAAAAGGCATTTCCTTTTTATTATTATTTTTTTAAGATTTTATTTATTTATTCGTGAGAGACACACACAGAGAGAGAGAGAGAGAGAAGCAGAGGCACAGGCAGAGGGAGAAGCAGGCTCCATGCAGGGAGCCCGACGTGGGACTCGATCCCCGGACTCCAGGGTCATGCCCTGGGCCGAAGGCGGCGCGAAACCGCTGAGTCACCAGGGTTCCCCAAGGCATTTCCTTTTTTGTTGTTTTAATTTTTATTTATTTATGATAGTCACACAGAGAGACAGAGGCAGAGACAGGCAGAGGGAGAAGCAGGCTCCATGCACCAGGAGCCCGATGTGGGATTCGATCCCGGATCTCCAGGATCGCGCCCTGGGCCAAAGGCAGGCGCCAAACCGCTGCGCCACCCAGGGATCCCCGGGCATTTCCTTTTTAAAAGAACCCCAAGTCCTAAGATTTAGGAACAAAGGTTGGTCACCCTTGAACTTAACTAGTCCTCTTCACTAAATCAGAGTGGTTTACTGAGACCAAAAAAAAAACCCAGGATAATAAGGCTTATCCCATTATGTGCTTAACACACCTGGTCCTCTCCAGTATACACACATAAGTCTTTCATTGAAAGGATAGTATGCTAATATAGTGCAAAGTCTCAGGAGGGAAAATCACAGCTTATCAAAGGAAAGGCCCATTATTCCCATCACCTCTGCCATGCTGTTGGAAAGAGGAAAAGAAAGAAATTGACAGTACAATTCAATTCATCACGTTAACGAAAGTTGTCAGTCATAAGTGGATTGTGGACTGAACAAAGTGCCTTTGCTTTCATAGGAAAAAGAGATTAAGTCTCTGACTGCTGAAATAGATCGGTTAAAAAACTGTGGCTGTTTAGAAGCTTCTCCAGATTTGGAGCAGTTGCGAGAAGAAAATTTAAAATTAAAGTATCGACTAAAAATCCTTCGAAAGGTAAGTACTGTGGGTTGTTTTTCATTTTATAATTTGAATTATTGTATCTTTTTAAAAAAACTTTTGTCAAAGATTCGGAATGTATACCTTGAGGAATTTGGAGACATGAGGAAAGAAACCCTATCTTTTCCCCCGGCTAAGACTAATTAGGACTAAGTTGTTGGTGCAAGTAATGGAGAAGTTGGTGTAGACTTGTCCTTCCAGGGCCCCTTGAAATGTTTGATACGCTAAATATTTGGCCTGCTTGAAGTAGGCTTCCAGTAGGTTGAGACATTTAATAGTTTATGTTGGTGACTTTTAAAAAAATTTTTTTTGAATTTTTAATAATTGCCTCAATCAAAAGAAAATATAGAATATATGCACAGTCTTTCTGTGCCCTAAGTTGGTTATTTTATAATTTGATTTTTATATTTCAGAGTGTCGTTTTTTTTCCACTTTTATTTCAGAACTTCTTTTTCCTAAGAAGTTTGTGCTGTATTTGTTATTTAATAATCTTAAAATCTAACAGTGTTTATCAGTTTTGTCAAAGAACTGAGCTTGTTTTAGTGGAGGTTTTAATTTCTTGGCCTGCCTTTCATGTCTGCTGATGACACATCCTGGGAGATGACCTCACTGGCATAATTGTTCTCCAGTATGTATATACTACTTCTTAGCCAGGCTACACTGACATTATGTTCTTTTTTCCAAAGCTGACCCCATTTTTCTTATCTTAGGCTCTACCCACTCCACTCCCATAAAGTCTTTTTATCACCTACTTGTGATCTGGTCTGCTTGAAATAACTTTGTCTTTGAATCTTCTAAAATGACATTTCTTTTCCATGGAGTCTTCCCCCAAATACCTCAGCTTTCTGGTTACCTCATTTATTCTGTACTTATTTATATTCATTTTTATATTTTAATTCAGAAATATTATTAGATGCCTCATGTTTGGTAGAGGGTCTGAGGAAAAACACAAAAGTACATTGTATTATTGTTTTAAGATTTTTTTTTTAAGATTTTATTTATTCATGAGAGATACATAGAGAGAAGCAGAGACCTAGGCAGAGCGAGAAGCAAGCTCCTGATGGGGAGCCTGATGCGGAACCTGATCCCAGAAGCCCGGGGTCACACCCTGAGCCAAAGGCAGATGCTTAACCACTGAGCCACCCAGGCAGGCACCCCTATTTTAAGATTTTAAGTAATCTCTGCACTCAGCATGGGGCTTGAATTTACAACCCCAAGATCAAGAGTCCCATGCTCTACCAATTGAGCTAACCAGGCACTCCAAGTACAGTACATTCTAATATACATGTGTTTCCATAATGCACATTGGCTCCAATGTGTAAATGTTAGAATGCTGTCAGTGTAATGGGTGGGTGGGCACATTGATTGTTTCACAAATACTTTGCCCTACTGAGTAATAGTACCTGAAGACAAGGTATACAACAAAAACCAACAAGTCATAGATCAATAAAAATAATGTGTCAGACACCCATTCATTCACTCTACCTTCATTCCCTGGGTCATATTGGTCACGTGCTCTGACTTAGCAACACTTACTGGATGGTTGTCCTGTTATGTTTTTCAGTATGTCCCAGATATGAGAGCATCGCACAGTGTATGTTACCTTTTGGTATTTACCTTCTCAAGACCTTGAAGATTCCTTACAATATTTGGGAATATTTTATATGATAATTTAATATTTTGTTGACATTTTCCTTCTTAGAGTCTTCAAGCAGAAAGAACCAGACCAACTAAAAATATGATTAACATCAATAGCCGACTGCAAGAAGTCTTTGGTTGTGCCATTAAGGCTGCATATCCAGATTTGGAAAATCCTCCTCTCATAGTGACACCAAGTCAACAGCCCAAGTTTGGGGACTACCAGTGTAATAGTGCTATGGGTATCTCTCAGGTGATTGCATTACTACAAAGCATTCTTACTGATTTGGTTTTCTTAAGTATTAATCATCATTACTTTTACATAAATAGTAGCAAATTGTATTCTCAATGAAAAGAACATTTTCCACAGTTCTGAAAAACTTGAGCAAAGGGGATGTTTTTAATTTTAAAACACAAGTTTGAATATTCAGCTAAATTTTATATGTATTTAAGAGTGGTAGTTGATACTCCTGGTGCTTGCCTCCTGTTGTGTCCAGGATTGCTTTGTGTTATCATTGATGAATGTTGGAAAGTGAGAGATTCTAAGTGAGCCATTTATCAACCAATGTCCCCATCACATGCTTGGTGCAGCTGTGGGGTCTCTGGGTTGGACTTAAATATTTCATTTTTAGTTAGAGGAATCTTCTCCTGCCTTTTTTTTTTTTTTTTTTTTTTTTTTTTTTAGAAGTAAGAAACAATTTGAGTTACTTTAAACTTTTTTTTTTTAATTTTTTTTTTTTTTTTAAGATTTTATTTCCCAGAGAGAGAGACCAAGCACAAGCAGGAGGAGCAGCAGGGAGAGTGAGAAGCAGGCTCCCCACTGAGCTTGATCCCTGGACCTTGGGGATCATGACCTGAGCCAAAGGTAGACATTTAACCTACTGAGTCACCAGGCGCCCCTACATTTTTTAAATATTTATTTGTTCGAGAGAGAGAGGGAGCGCTGGGGGAGAGAGGAGCAGAGAGAGAGGGATAAGCAGACTCCGTGCTGAGTGCAGGGCATGATATTCAACTGATTGAGCCACGCAGGTGCCCCAGAATTCCCCATTTTTAATAGCTGCATTGTATACTGTGTTTGTGCTTAATTGGCCCTGGTTTGGGACTTTTTGCTTTCCTTTCTTTGTTGAGTCAAAGGGTTTAATTTAAAATGTCCAGATTTTTTCTAGTAATTTTTATATGTCTACATTGGGGTTAAGTTTATAAGGGTACTATTTTTATTACCCAGGTCTGAATATTGCACACTTTCATGATTTGCAAATTCCAAATATAAATATACTGGAAACCAACATCATAACTAAAGGTTTTGTTATGTCTTCGTAAAAGAGTTCTAGGTATGTGGGGCAGCTCACTTTGAAATGGAGATCATGTGGTTTGGGCATTTTTGTATTCCTCTTGGCCCTATTGATGCTTGATGCTTTAATCTGTCCATTTAGAAGGCCGTTGGACTCCATGCTTGTGCCTCTTGATGGGTCTTAATGTCAAATATACCTCTTTATCAGTTGTGTATTTCTGAGTAACTTGCTGGAATCTATTGTGTAATGAATCATTTTATATTGTGTTATAGATGCTCAAAACCAAGGAACAGAAAGTTAATCCAAGAGAAATTGCTGAAAACATTACCAAACACCTCCCAGACAATGAATGTGTTGAAAGAGTTGAAATTGCCGGCCCTGGTATGACAGTGTTATCCTTCTTAAGGAGTTGTATTAATATTGATTCATATAATATATGAATGTAGGCTTAAACTGTATAAGGTGGTGAAAACACCTCGGATTGAAGTTAGGAAACTGAGGTTTTAGTCTGGACTGAGTTGCCTGGTCTTGGATGAGTTATTTTACGTCCTGTGACTCGGTTTTTCAACAGCATGAAGGAGATGGATAATGGCAGATAAATCTATCATAAAAGGGGCACAAATTTTCTGTTAAGAGGTGAACAAATCATACACTGAGAGTGAAGGGGCCCAGGATTAAGTAGGAAGCTTCAAAAGAATGGTAATGTTTGAAACAGATACTGAAATTAGGAATTTCAACTGAAATTAGGAATTATAAGAGGGCTTCAGGTGGTGTTGGAATCCTTAAGTTTTGCCAGAGCCAGATCAGCACTCTGGAGCCAGCATAAGTGAAATTGAGAAAGATTGTGGTAGTAAGCAGTCCTTTAAGACAGGAAACTATCTGATTTTTTCTTTCTTTCCTCTTACTGTTCATTAGGTTTTATTAATGTCCACCTAAGAAAGGACTTTGTATCACAACAGTTGACCAATCTTCTGGTGAATGGTGTTCAACTACCTGCCCTTGGAGAGAATAAAAAGGTATGTACACGGTTTGTAATGATACATTAACACCTTACAACTGTGGGACAAGGGCTGTGATGAGACTGGCAGTTATTTTTTTATATCGAGATTTAATCATTAGTATTCAAGATTATGAAAGTTACTGAAATAACCTTTTTCCTGGGTCTTGGCTTCTTCTGTGGTTTTTCTTTTTTTTATTTTATTTCATTTTATTTTATTTTATTTTTAAAGATTTTATTTATTCATGAGAGACACAGAGAGAGAGTCAGAGACACAGGCAGAGGGAGAAGCAGGCTCTATGCAGGGAGCCCAACGTGGGACTCAATCCCAGGTCTCCAGGATCACACCCTGGGCTGCAGGCGGCGCTAAACCGCTGCGCCACCAGGGCTGCCCTGGTTTTTCTTTTCACTGTATTCCACAGAGCATTTGGGGTAGCCAGCTGGTATTTATGAGGTTTGGCTAAAATAGGGTAGGTTATTTGTATAAACAGATATAATTCTTTTTCAGTTAATAATGGACAAGTAGGTATACTAGAAACCTAACACAATTGAACTGCAATCCAAGCTGTTATTTAAGTCTGAGTTTATTTTTAAATGTTATTACTAAATGTTAACAGACTAAAATGTCTATGCCCACTTAAAAATTAAAAAAATAAATAAATAAATTTTAATTGAAGGTACTTGATAGAACATTGTGCAAAATTAAGATATACAGGTGTTAAACTTTGATACATTTATATATTGTGACATAATTGCCATTGAACCTATATTTATCACTTTAAAGTACAATATTGTCTAGATTTTTGTTTTCTTTCTGTCTCAGGTTGTAGTTGACTTCTCGTCTCCCAACATAGCTAAGGAGATGCATGTAGGCCATCTCAGATCAACTATCATAGGAGAGAGCATGTGCCGCCTCTTTGAATTTGCAGGATATGATGTGCTAAGGTATGTGCTCTTGCCTCTAGAAATTTCTATAGAAAATGGGAAATGTTGTTTGAGATAGAATCTTTGACTAAGTTAGTGATTTGTAAGTATGGTTCTGCTTCTAATCACCAAGTGGGCTTTTTAAATAAATTATGTCCTGGGCTCCTCTGGAACTGTTAATTAAACTGTTAATTTGTAGACTGACTGGGGATGGAACTAAGGAAAAACTCTCCTGTTCATTCCACAAGTACTTGAGTGCTTCCTGTATCCACGGGGTTATATTCTAATAAGGAAAGGCGTATACAAGAGATTATGCTGGGCCTGTAGGCAATGGTAGGAAATTGGGATTTTATTCTTAAGTGTGATGGGAAGCTATTGGAGAGTCTTAATTAGGAGGAGCAATACAATCTAATTAAGGATTAGTCTGGCTTCTGTTAAGAAATAAGGCAAAGAAGGCCTAACTGTAAGTTAGAAACCCTATGACAACAATCCAGTTAGAGATGATCTGGTGAAGAAAAAAAAAAAAAAAGATGATCTGGTGGTTTGAGATTAAAAACAGCAAGGAGTATAAAGTGGTTGGATTGACACATTTTGAAGAATTTTATCCACTGGTGTTTTAGAACCACTGGTCTAATTATCTTAGGGTGATAGTTGGCTGAGAAGTTAAATTTTCATAAAGTGGTAATTATCAACGTTGACTTATCTGTCCATGTCTCAGTTAACTACTCAGAAAACAGATCAGTCTATCAATAGGAACCTCATTGACCACAAATACTGGAGGCCTGTCATGTGCAACCTCTGTTAGCGGGTATATATTTCTAAACGTATAGACGTTGTCCTCGCCTCTCCTAAAGTATGCATACCAGTGAGGAGACAGCCAAGGAAACAGATGTTACTAAATGTGATGTACTGGCACTTAAATGTTAGTGGTTCCTAATGGAATATAGTTTGTCTAGTTTAAGCATGTTATTTTAAAATAATTTTGTATTCTGATTGGCATTAGATTAAACCATGTAGGAGATTGGGGAACCCAATTTGGCATGCTCATCGCTCACCTGCAAGATAAATTTCCAGATTACCTAACAGTTTCACCTCCTATTGGGGATCTTCAAGCCTTTTATAAGGTTAGATACCATTTATTGTTACAGTATTTGTGTGTTTACCAATTCATCATAATTTTTAGTTTTCTTTAGAGAGTTCAAATTGGTATTTGAAACTACTGTGGGGTTAAAACTAAACTCTGCCCCTTAACCGCATCTTTGCTTTTTTAATTGGTGTATGTTAAAAATTGAACTCTTCCCACATTACCCCCCCTTTTTTTTTTTAAGATTTTATTTATTTATTCATGAGAGACACAGAGAGAGAGAAAGGCAGAGACACAGGCAGAGGGAGAAGCAGGCTCCCCGTGGAGAGCCTGATGTGGGACTCAATCCCAAGACCCTGGGATCAGGACCTGAGCCAAAGGCAGACGCTCAACCACTGAGCCACCTAGGTGCCACCACATTATCCATTAAGTGAATTCAGGAGCTTGGTAATCAAAAGATAAATTAGTATTTAAAATTTTTTTTGATACTCTTCTCAGTTTTATATGTTGAAAATTTTATAGTATATGTAAGAATAGTTTTTAAAAGACAGATGTACTATAAACCATAATTTTAAATTAATCACTGTGGTCAATATACTTTCACTTTGTGACATCCATATACAAATCTTTACATTGGGGCAGCCCGGGTGGCTCAGTGGTTTAGCGCCACCTTCAGTCCTTCAGGGCGTGATCCCGGAGACCCCGGATCGAGTCCCACATCGGGCTCCTGCATGGAGCCTGCTTCTCCCTCTACCTATGTCTCTGCCTCTCTGTGTGTGTGTCTCTCATGAATAAATAAATAAAATCTTAAAAAAAAAAAATCTTTACATTGTTTGTGATTATAATACTTTCGTGTTTAATCTTTCATTATCAACTTTCACATTACTGTATGGTTTGGCTGCACATTGTTTTGTTGGATTGATGTACTGAAGTTTGTATTAATCCCTCTTGTTGGGGTTTTTTCCCCATTTTTGGAGTGCTTTTATACATTCGGTAAATAACTTTGTACATACAAGTTTTTCTCTTTTTAAAATTATTTCTTTGGGGTACCTGGGTGGCTCCCCTAGCCTGTGTCTCTGCTCCTCTCTCTTGTGTCTCTCGTGAATAAATAAAATCTTTGAAAAAAACATTATTTCCTTATGATAGATCGTTTCCCAAGAATAGGATTACAGCATTAAAGTGTAAATATCTATGTGGGAGTTTTTTTGTTACTGTTTTTTGGGGTTTGTCTCAGTAACCATTTTCTAATGAAATAATTGAAAACAATATGTTTATTCATGTGAAACTGGTAAATTACATAACTAATGTTATAATCTATTGGAATTCTGTGCTCTAAATATAGTAAGGCAGATCTGTTAATGCAAAAAGTGTTTATAATACATTACTAAGTTGTAAAAACACTGTATGTTCCAGTTTTTGCTTAAAATACATAGGTATGTATTTGCAAAGAAATGTCTAGAATTAATGCAGCAAAACCTTATCCCTGGTTAGGTTGGAGTAGGATTAACAATTTTTTTTTTCTTTTTTTTGCAGTAAGCATGTGTTGCTTTCAAAATAGACATAAACAATGAAAGCAATTTTATTTTTAATTACAAAAATTATTTGTCCAGGACCACATCCAAAATGGAAAATGAAGTGCAGAAAATTGAACCCCACCTGTTATTCTTTATTATTCTTGAATATTGTGGTGAAGGAGGTTTTTGTGAATTGTAAAAGTGGAGGTAGCTCTGGTGAGAATTTTGCATTTTCAAGAAATGATTTCAAAACAAATAATATGGTTCTTTGGCACATTGATTTGTAACTATTGACTTAATTGAAATAGAGCACCTACTCTGTTGCTTTTGTACTAGTGTTGTAAATTTTCACTTTTCTCACTTTGGGTTTTTTTGTATTTGTTTTTTGTTTTAGAATGAATAAATTCTTTACCTAAAAATACAAAGTTGGCTTTTTTTTTTTCCCCCCTTAAACACAGGAATCCAAGAAGAGATTTGATACTGAGGAGGAATTTAAGAAGCGAGCATACCAGTGTGTGGTTCTGCTCCAAAGTAAAAATCCAGATATTATAAAAGCTTGGAAGCTTATCTGTGATGTTTCCCGCCAAGGTTAGTTTCTGGGCTTCACTCATTCATCCAAGAAATACTGTTGCAAGTAGTTTCCTTGAGTCTTTACTCAGTTGACCTTTAATGACATGTTAAACTCTGAAAGACCGGCAAATAGATTTTTTTCTTAAGTATTTTCTAACACTGAAACAACTATTAAGAAAGTTCATTAAGAGAGTCAAGTGCAAATTTTAACTTTCTTAGACCAGGAAAAATTAATTAGGAAAAAAATTTCAATTAAAAAAATTTTTTTTTTAATTAGGAAATGAGGTAGGAAGGAAAGTGGGACAATCCTATTCATAGTGGCCATCAAAGCTATAAAACACATTGGAATAAATTCACATAGAAAGTGTCAGACCAAAGTGAAGAGAAATAGACAACAGAAAGTGAAAAATAGAATAGAGAAATAGACAACTTTAATTGCAACATTTTAAAGGAAGAAAATTAATTATATTAAAAAATATATGAAAAAATACATATATATGGATACAGGGATGCCTGGGTGGCTCATTCTGTTAAGCATCTGACTCTTGATCTCAGCTCAGGGCATGATCTCAGGGTGGTGAGATCAAGCCCTACTTTAAGCTCTGCACTAGGCATGGAGCCAACTTAATAAATACATTAATTAAGTAAAATGTTGCAGTTAAATAGTATGTTTCTTTTAATGTATGGTGTATGTCTCCTATTTAAATTCTTAAACTTTGGTTTTTTTTGTTTTTTTTTTTGGTGACCTTTTTTTTTCCTAGAGTTTAATAAAATCTATGACGCATTGGACATCTCTTTAATAGAGAGAGGGGAATCCTTCTATCAAGACAGGATGAATGACATTGTAAAAGAATTTGAAGATAAAGGTAGGCATTCTACCTTTTTTTTTTTTTAAGCTTTTCATTATGGAAATTTTCGAAGAGGCAAAAGTGAAGAGATTGTTAAAATAATCTTTCTAAATCATTTTTTTTCAGTCTACATTTGTTTTATATATATATATATATATATATATATATATATATATATATATATATATATATATATATAATTTTGTAAATCCATAGGGTTCTTCCCTACCCTTGCTTTTTTCTCTTATTCTTGAAGAAACTGGACCATTTGTCTTAAGAGAATTCCCATATGGTATTAAAACAGTTCCTCCGTCTGTATCTTCTGAAGAGGCTGATCAAATTCTGGTTTGTTTTTTTGTTTTGTCTTTTTATTTGCAAGTATGTCAGCAATGTCTGGTTGGCTCTCTCTACGTTGAGATGGATTTGTAGGTTCAGGTGTCAGCCTGATCTGTCCACAGATTTTCCTGTTAGATTTCCCCATATTGTTTTTAGCAGCTGTTCATGATCAGGACTTTGATCCATTACTTCATTAGAGGTTGGAAAATGGTAGTGTTCTATTCCTTCTTTGTTATCTTGAATTACCCTGTGCAGAGCTTTGCCACGTAATTATTTTGGTTGCTCTAAAGTACAGTTAACCAAAGACGTATAGTATAAATGTGTGATTCTTTTTTTAATTTCTCAATTTCAGAGTAGTAAATTAGTTTCTTAGCATCTTCCAGATCAACTGAGTTATTTTTAGCATTATTATAGACAGGATTTAATATATTTTATTTCTCAATCATTTGCTTTTATTATACTTTTTAATAAATGTTCACGGTCCATTGTCTTTGATAGTTTACTTGCTTTCAGGTACACAATATTCTAAGATTTTTTTTGTGTATTTCCTGCCTTAGATCTAGAATCAGCTAACCGGATATCTCCAAGAAAGACTGGGTTCTTGAATAGGAAATGGTTTTTATTTTTTATTTTTTATTTTTTTTGGAAATGGTTTTTATTAATCACAATCTGTGGCCTAGGGATTACACCTTTAAGGTAATAAAATTTTAGGGACTTTTAGTGATGAGAAGGAAGCACAGAAATCAGTAATTCGCCAAGGTCACACAGCTAATAATAAGTCTGAGATTCAAACCTGGGCAGTCTAGCCTCAGAGCTTGGGTTTTGGGGGTTTGTTTGTTTGTTTAATTTATATTTTTGGTAGTTAACATATAGTGAAGTGTTGGTTTCTGGAGTATAATTAAGTGATTAATCACTTACAAATAGTACCCAGTGCTCATCACAAGTACCCTTCTTAACGGCCATCACCACTTTAGCCCATTCCCCACCCTCCTCCCTCCATCAACAGTTTGTTCTCTATCGTTAGGAGTCTCTTATGGCTTGTTTCCTTCCCTCCTTTTTTTCTTTCCTCCTTCGCAGATGCTCATCTGTTTCCTTTCTTAAATTTCACATATGAGTGAGCTCATACAGTATTTCTTTCTTTTACTTACTGCATTTAGCATAATACACTCTGGTTCTATCCACATCATTGCAAATGGCAAGATTTCATTCTTTTTTGATGGCTGAGTAGTATTCCATTGTGTATATGTGTGAGTACACACACACACACACACACCACATTTTTATCCATTTCATCAGTCGATGGACATTTGGGCTCTCCATCTTTGGCTGTTGTTGATAGTGCTGCTGTAAGCATCGGGCTGGGGTGCATGTGTCCCTTAGAATCTGTATTTTTGTATTCTTTGGATAAATATCTAGTAGTGTAATTGCTGGATGGTAGAGTAGTTCTACTTTTAACATTTTGAGGAACCTCCATACTGTTCTCCAGAATGGTTGCACTAGTTTACATTTATACCAACAGTGCAAGAGGGTTCCCTTTTCTCCACATTCAGAGCTTGTTTTTAACTATAATTTTATACTGCCTTTGCCTTACCAAGCCCCAGATTCCTAAAAGGTAAGAAAGTAATACTAATAGTATTTGCTGCCTAGAGTTATTGTGAAGATTGAATTTTAGACTTAATGGAATTTGGTACATAGTAGCAATCAAAAAAACTTGGTTACCATCATCATGTTCTTGTCCCTTATTCCATCAAAGAGTTTTGCCTTTTGTAATGTGAATATATGAACATGATTTTATTTTTTCTTTCCAATAATCATTCCAAATGCTAAACCCTGCCATGTTCGTTTCTTGGACCTCGTACAGTTTTCACTTCCTTTCAGTACATTTCAAGAGACAGTGATAGAAATTGCACATTTTCCCCAAAGGAAGTATATGGCTCTACCTTGAAAATAGAGCCTGGATTTCCGTGTTCTATGTCAATGGGTAGGATAGGTAGGTTCCAGTGAGGCATTTGGGTTTTTTTTGTTTTTTTGTTTTTAATATTTTATTTTTATTTGTGAGAGAGAGATCTTAGGGGGAGGAGCAGAGGGAGAGGGACAAGCAGACTCTGCTCTGAGTGTACAGTGCAGGGCTTAATCCCCAGATACTGAGATCATGACCTGAGCTGAAACCAAGAGTCAGATGGTCAACCTACTGAGCTACCCAGACACCCTCTGATGTGTTTTTTTATAAAGAGTTTGAGAGCCAAGTATAGTGTGAATCTAGTAAACTGCTGGGATAGCTCACCTGTGCCCTGAGAACATCACGGATGCCCAGACAACCTTGACAATAGCCATTTTCCAAGACTCATAGTAGATCATACTGAGGGGAAAGAATGTGATTTCTTAAGCTTTCTAATAAATATCTTATAATGGCTTATCTTTTATATTCCTTCAGGATTCTATTAACATTATTATTTTTTTTAATTAACATTATTAATAAAGTTTTCTTTCCTAGGATTTGTGCAAGTGGATGATGGCAGAAAAATTGTGTTTGTCCCAGGATGTTCTGTACCATTAACCATAGTAAAATCAGATGGAGGTTATACCTATGATACATCTGACCTGGCTGCTCTTAAACAAAGACTATTTGAGGAAAAAGCAGATATGATTATCTATGTGGTAGACAATGGACAAGTGAGTTTGCAGATTGATTTATGTTCTTTTTGTTTTCCCCCAGAGAGAGAGAGAGAGCACAAGCATGAGTGGGGGCAGGGCAGAGGGAGAAACAGACTTCTTTTTTTTTTTTTTTTTTTTTTTTTTTTTTTTTTTTAATTTTTTATTTATTTATGATAGTCACAGAGAGAGAGAGAGAGACGCAGAGACACAGGCAGAGGGAGAAGCAGGATCCATGCACCGGGAGCCTGATGTGGGATTCGATCCCGGGTCTCCAGGATCGCGCCCTGGGCCAAAGGCAGGCGCCAAACCGCTGCGCCACCCAGGGATCCCGAGAAGCAGACTTCCTGCTGAGCAGGGAGCCTGATGCAGAACTTGATCCCAGGCCCCTGGGATCATGATGGAAGCTGAAGGCAGATGCTTAACCGACTGAGCTACCCAGGCACGCAGATTGGTTTATGTTCTTATATTATCTGATTGGAGCTGAGACAGTATGATGAGGTTTGTGGCGTTTAGCACAAGACTAAAATCCAGAAATGCAGTATAACATAAATGGAAAAACAGGGTATGGATTTGGCCATGCTTTAATACTTCCCAGTTTTTTATCTTGTTTTCCATAAACTGGAAAGGGTTACTTTCCTGAACATCAGTGACCCTTTCTATCTGAAAGGGTGGTTGTGAGACCTTTTAAAATTTAATTGAGATTATTTATTGCACATGAACCTACCCTTAGTTCAGGCACTTTGAAAACCTTTGTACATAAAAAGTATAACAATCCTGTTCTTGTTCTTTCATATATTAGGTATAAAGAAAAGATCTTTTTTTTTTATTTTTTTATTTTTTTTATTTTTAAGGAAAAGATCTTATAATTATATTTGCCTTTTAAAATTTGTGTTTGTAAATATTTATCCCTAAGCACAGAGTTTTAAGTCCCTTTTTTGTAATTAGAAAGTTTAGCAGGTAACTTTCCATTTGTTTCTTTGTAGTCTGTGCACTTCCAGACAATATTTGGTGCTGCTCAAATGATTGGTTGGTATGACCCTAAAGTAACTCAAGTATCTCATGCCGGATTTGGTGTGGTGCTGGGAGAAGACAAGTAAGTCTGGAGTCTGAGTGTTAATAACATTCCTAACCCCCAGATTTCTTTGGAAGAAGCTACATTTCATTTGATACCATATTAGAATTAAGTGCACAATTTTCTTTAGTCTGTATATGCTGTAATGGTGAATCTGACTGAGCCTTTTTGTACCTATATCTTATCACTGCTGGAGAATATAGCCTTTTAGGGGATTTTTGGACAAAGTTGAATGAAATAGACTTTACAGATTATAAAGAGGGTTTTCATTTGTATAGATATGTTTTGTAAAGTCTATCACAGTACCTTCTCAGATTTCACACAAAATACTCAATGGTATATTTCAAGCATTTTGTAAATGTTTTTTTTCCTACATAGTTGAACACCTGGTCAGCAGGTATGCATTTATTGAGATTCCAATTGAGCTTTAAAATTTACAGCTTTTGTTGTTCTGTTTCTCTCAAAAATACTAAGTTTAACACCTACATATTAATTCATACTTTTAGTTTTTTTATTTTCCAGTCATTTCCCCACATTCTGTTCAGTTTATGAAATAAAAGGCAAATACAAGCAAATATAGACAGGATTCATCAATTCAAAGGCACACATTTTTATTTTCAAAGGCACAAAATTTTTAATATGTTGCATTTAATAATGTCTTAGGATCACTTAGGTATTTAGTTATCATATCTCTTAAAATCTGTGGCATTTTAGATTTAATGATACAACCCAAATATCACACAAAGGTGGTGATGATTTTAAAAACCACAGGAAGTTGCTCAAGATGCTTGGCTAGCTAATGTACAAAAGCTCTAATTAAGCTTTAAAGAAGTCAGGCTAGGTATGTTGAGGTATTATTTTAGATACTGATTAATGAATATCAAAGACCTTGCTGGAGTCAGCATCAGACACTTTTATATTATAATGTGTGACTCTCCTATAGAGCAGCATTTTTTGGAATCAAAAGACACCAGGTCCTTATTTAAGTGTCCATGGTCCTAAGAAAGCACTTTGAATATTGATTATAATACTTTAGTTTCTTAACTGTTGATTTTTTGGACTGATGTTTAGGTGATTATTCTTAGGTGAAATTGTCAAATTTACTTTTATATCTATATTTATCACCAGTATTCGTATCTTGTCATTTAACTTATTGATCATGTAATTCTACGGAATTTTTTCCTTGATTTTTGTTGTTTTATATTTTTGCAATCAGTGTCATGTAATTAATAGCATCTTAGGCCACTGAAGAGGAAAAAAAAAATTTTTTTAAGATTTTATTTATTTATTCATGACAGAGAGAGGCATAGGCAGAGGGAGAAGCAGGCTCCATGTGGGGAGCCCAATGTGGGACTCGATCCCCGGACTCCAGGATCAGGCCCTGGGCTGAAGGCAGGCGCTAAGGAAAAATAATTTTGGCGATAGTTAACCAGTGTCAATTTACCATGTTTTAAATATTTACATTAAAATGCTCACCAGTTCTGCCGTTAGTGAAATTTTATTTTTTTAAAAAAACTTATAGAGAGACCGCATGAGTCGGGTGAGGGGCAGAGAGAGAGGGAGAGAATCTCAAGCAGTGTCCCCACTGAGTGCAGAACCTGAATAGAGCTCAGTCCCATAACCCTAAGATCATGACCTAAGCTAAAATCAAGAGTCAGACACTTAACTGACTGAGCCACCCAGATGCCCTGAAATCTTCTGTGTTAAAGCTTTTTATAGTAAATAGTTTACCCTTTAATCATCATCTTATTCCTTAGACTCCTCTATTTATTGAGCTCCTGTGTATGGCATTGGCAGGTGTCAAATAGACACAGATAGTAGAACATGACCTTTTCCTTGAAGGGGCCTGTCTTGTGAAGGGGAGCAATTCCCTGGGGAGCCTGTTAAATTATACATGCCAGGCCCCACCAGGGGAGTTTACTGACACATTAGGTTCTAAAGCAGGTATTAAGGATTTACTTTAAAACTTCTAATAATTCAGATATGGATCCCTTATATTAGAATCACTGGTCTGAGGAATAAACGAGTGCCAAAAAAACCACAAAAATTCAAGACAGGTACAGATAGGGGGAGTAACTAAAGAACCGTTATTGTAGAGACGTTAGAAGGCCTCCCTTAGCATTTTGACTAGCTTTATGATGGGTAACAGTTTATCAGAAGAATTGGAAGTTGCTGAACACTCTAGTACTCAGTAGGGGATGGCAATAAGGAAAGCCACAGAAGTGTTTAATGTATTCATAGGGTAATAAAGGAGTTTTAATTCTGCGATAAAGGGCAAGAAGATCGTTTCTAAGGTAACTCTGAAAATACAACTTTAATAAGAAACATCTTGATTTTGGTAGGCTTTGTGTTGAAGAGGAAAGCATGCTTCATTTGTACCATTGCATTTAAGATTTTAAGTAATCTCTGTATGCAGTGTGGGGCTTGAACTCACAACCCTGAGATCAAGAATCATACACTGTACTGACTGAGCTAGCCAGGCACCCCAAAGAATTTTTAACTTTAAAAAAGCTTATAACTCAGTATTGTATAAACTTCTGTTTAATAGTAAAATCCAGTTTTTAAAAAGTAATCTCTGCCCAACATGAGGCTTGAACTCATGACCCCAAGATCAAGAATCACATGCTCTACCAACTGAGCCAGCCAGGTGTCCCAATAAAATACAATTTTTGAGAAATGCTTTTAATGGTGATGTTGCAACAGAACAGTTGTTAATCAGTGCTTTTGCCCCATCCTCAGAGATTCGTTTTGTGATTGGAGCCCTGGCATCCTGGCTTTTCTTAAACTCTTCAGCTGATTTCTGTTGATTGCCATTCAACAGGTGGGATTACTATCTAGAGAAATGCAAATGAGATTCCAGTTAAGAACTTGCTAGTTCCTGAACAGTTCTAGGAGCAAACATGTATTTTGTTAATTCTTCAAAGAAGGCAAAATAAGCCAAACTTTCTGTTCAGTAAAATGAACAAATTAACAAATATCTTTGTTTCCCTTTTAGGGAATGTATTATAGATTAACATGAACAGAATGGTATTAGCCTAAAGCAGGGGATCCCTGGGTGGCGCAGCGGTTTAGCGCCTGCCTTTGGCCCAGGGCGTGATGCTGGAGACCCCGGATCGAATCCCACGTCGGGCTCCCAGTGCATGGAGCCTGCTTCTCCCTCTGCCTATGTCTCTGCCTCTCTCTCTCTCTCTCTCTCACTGTGTGCCTATCATAAATAAATAAATAAAAAATAAATAAAATAAATAAATAAAATATAATATAAAATAAACTTAGGAGCCTAAAGCATAGAAAGCTTTGAGTTGGGCAGCCTGGGGCCCTCAGCAGTTTGGCTCTGCCTTGGGCCCACTGTGTGATCCTGGAGACCTGGGATTGAGTCCCACGTTGGGGCTCCCTGCATGGAGCCTGCTTCTTACTCTGCCTCTCTGTGTCTCTCATGAATAAATAAATAAAACCTTAAGAAAGAAAAAAAAAGCTTTGAGTTGAGGACTCTAGAAGAAAGGTAATTAAAAGTACCACTCCTTTGACATCTTTCCTGGTTACCAGTTGGAATAAGTGTCAGACCTTCATTTCTAAGTGGGAAGTTCTGTTTTAGGAAGAAGTTTAAAACACGTTCAGGTGAAACTGTGCGCCTCATAGACCTTCTGGAAGAAGGACTAAAACGATCCATGGACAAATTGAAGGAAAAAGAAAGAGACAAGGTAATCCAAAGCCTTATTTGCCTATTGTGTACATGTTGTGACTTTTTCGTTTCTGTTTTTATCAAGAGAACTGGAGAACATTATGAGGAACAAATCTACCTAAGACAAGTTTATATTACTCAGATATTATTGCACAAAAAGTTTGTTTCATTACTGAGCATGTAGTTTGAAAATAAAATTCTTGGCTATTACAAAAGGCTGTGTTTCCTCCTGTGTTAATGTGGCATCATATCTTTGTTTCTTGTTGGCATTCTATCACTACTTTGAACCAATGATTCAAAACTATTTCAGATTAAGAGGTTAGATTCTACAGCCTACAGAAAGATCTACATCTGCTGAGATCCTTTCTCTGGGAGCATTTGAAGAGTAGTCCTAGCAGTCAATACCTACACCCAAGGCCATTGGTCAGCCATCAGAGTAAGCAACAACATAATAGGCTTAGATAGCACCCTTGAAAAGGACTATGGTTTGATTTGTGTGGAATTTAAGTAATTGAAATAAAATGAAGAAAACTTGACAAGAAAATCTTTTTAAGATAGGAAGGTCAAGGATTGAGATTCAAGGTCTTTTACTATTCAGTAAGTCAAGTGATATTTTGGAATGAACATAACTACTATTAACCGTACAATTACAGAAGGAGAAATAGAATTGGATGAAATATAGACATGAAAGAACCAAACACAAAAATAGGTCCTTTGAGGAAAAGCTCTTTTGTTTGGTTCAGGTCACTGACAATCCAGAGAGCATGAAGGCAGGCCATGAGGCTACATTGTCATCCATAGTCCCCCCACCCCACCCCCTTTCCATTGCAAACAAAATAAAATGTAAAATAGCTTTTCTGTCTGCTTCTGCTAGGTCGTTGTCAAGTCTCCACAACTCTTATCTACATACAGAGTAGTTTCTCCTTTTAGTCCTGGTGTAGGCACATGTAGCACAATCAGATGAAAGGTGGAAAATTTGGTCATCTAACCAATTTGCTCACTCCATATGATGGTAAAAACTGCTTTGGCTCTATTAATTGTTTGGCCAATTTGCGTACAATAAAATGTGAAGCATGATGATTTTTTACACTAATATATGCCTGGTAACTCCAGCCAATCTAGTTATATCTCTATTACCTGAGAAAACTTCTGTCACCATAGGTCACTTTTGTTTATTCTAGGACATCATAGAGTAGGTGCTCTTTTCTAGATGTATCAGTAGTTCATTTCTTTTTATTGCTAAATAATAGTGTTCTGTTGTATGAATATACCACATTTTGTTCATTCTGTTGATGGATATTAGGGTTGTTTCTCTTTGTTATGAATAAAATATTAATTTCAACATTTTTAAAGTCCTTTTATGGATTAGTGCACTTTTACTTCTGGATATATATCTAGGAATATCATTGCTGGATTGTAGGGTGAAAGTTGGTTTATGTTTAACTTTATTAAAAATTGCCAAGGAGAACTGTAGCTATTATCCACTCCTACCACTAATGGTAGGTTCCAGTTGCTCATAGGTACCAATGCTTGATTTGTCAGTCTTCTGGTGAAGGTAATGGCATCTCACTATGGTTAAAATTTGCATTTCTCAGGGCACCTAAGTGGTTTAGTCGGTTAAGGGTCTTACTCTTGATTTTTGCCTCTGGTCATGACCTCAGGATTGTGAGATGGGGCTCAGCAGAGCATGGGATCTGCTTAAGATATCCCCCCCTCCCCCCTTGCATGCTCTCTCAAAAAAATTTGCATTTCCCCAATGAGTCCTGGTGTTGATTGCCTTTTTTAATGCTTATTGGCCATTTATATGTCTTTTATGAAGGGTCTTCTCAAGTCTTTTACCCATTATTTGTTGCAAACCATCAAATATTTAAATTTATTTATGTATTTACCCTTTCTTGTGTACTTCATTCCTTCCTGATGAAGTGTGTTTTGCTTCCATCAGGGATTATTTTCCTTCAGTCTGAAGATCTCCTTTTAGTATTGTTTTTGTAGTGCAGGTCTACTGGTGATAAATTCTTTTTTTTTTTTTTTTTCTGGTGATAAATTCTATTGGCATTTGTCTGAAAACATCTTTGTATTGCTTTTAGTTTTGAACAGTAGCCTTGTGTCCTGATAGTGCTTCAGAATACATGGCCAAATATTAAAACAGTGCATGAGTTCTTTCTCCTACTCCTGATACCGTGTTTTGTTTTTTAATTCCGGTGTAATTAACATATAATGTTAATACTAGTTTCAGGGATATAGTGTAGTATTGTAACAATTCTGTACATTGGGCAGCCCAGGTGGCTCTGTGGTTTAGCACCACCTTAAGCCCAGGGCGTGATCCCAGAGTCCCAGGATCAAGTCCCACATTGGGCTCCCTTCATGGAGCCGCCTTCTCCCTCTGCCTGTGTCTCTGCCTCTCTCTCTCTCTCTCTCTGGTCCTTTATGAATAAATAAATAAAATCTTTAAAAAATTCTTTTTTTTTTTTTAAGATTTTATTTATTTATTCATGAGAGACATAGAGAGAGAGATGCATAGACACAGGCAGAGGGAGAAGCAGGCTCCATGCAGAGAGCCTGACGTGGGACTCGATCCTGGGACTCCAGGATCACACTCCGGGCTGCAGGCGGCGCTAAACCGCTGCCCCACCGGGGCTGCCCTAAAAAACAATTCTGTACATTACTCAGTGCTCATCAAGATAAGTGTACTCTTCATCTCCTTTACCTGTTATACACATTCTCCCCCCCCCCCACGCCCTTTCTAGAAACCACCAGTTTATTCTCTATATTTGTGGGTCTAGTTTTTGTTTGTTTTTCTCTGTTAAAGTATTTGTCTTTAATAATTGGTGCTTTCTATTTCATATCTACTGAATATGTTGTGGGGAAAGTATTTGAGTGGATACTTCATATTTTACAAATCAGATTTTTCATAAAAAACACTCTTTGTTATGCAGAGCTGATGAGTTCTTAGATTGGCCTGTGTTCTCTCAGTGTCCATATTTATTAAAGTTTACTGATAAAAGAAAACCATTAGATGCTCCTGATGTGTGTCTTATGCCTGAGACACCAGGATAAAGGAAGTGGTCAGTAAGTTATGAAGTTGTTTTTTTGTTTGTTTGTTTGTTTTGTTTTTTCTAAAGGTCTTAACTGCAGAGGAATTAAAGGCTGCTCAGACATCTGTTGCTTATGGTTGTATCAAATATGCTGATCTTTCTCATAACCGGTTGAATGACTACATCTTCTCCTTTGACAAAATGCTGGATGACAGAGGAAACACAGCTGCTTATTTGTTGTATGCCTTCACTAGAATCAGGTAATTGTACAGTGTTGTTTTTTTTAATCCATTGATAGGATTTCTAATTTACATGAGTCATTTCTTACTATGTTCTCTATTAAGTGGAGAAGAATGGGCCTAACCAAAGAAAATGATGGCTGTTGCCCGATTTCTCAGGTCTATTGCACGTCTGGCCAATATTAATGAAGAGATGCTTCAGAAAGCTGCTCAAGAGACCAAGATCGTTTTGGACCATGAGAAGGAATGGAAACTGGGCCGGTGTATTTTACGGTTCCCTGAGATTCTCCAAAAGATTTTAGATGACTTACTTCTCCACACTCTCTGTGATTATATCTATGAGCTGGCAACTACTTTCACAGAATTCTATGATAGCTGCTATTGTGTAGAGAAGGATCGACAAACTGGTGAGTATCTCACTCAGTGGTCATATTGGGATTGGGACACAAGCAAGGCATTTATTTGAATTAGGTGGATAGTCTTCAACTTCTTTATTCCTGGGACACCTTCCATCCCTTTTTCTCCCAGTTATACACTGGTCATATCATATATAACACAAAATTCAACTAGATCTAATAGAAGCATAAATGGAATTCTTGTTACCAAGCAAAGTAGCTTCCCCCCACCCTCAGGCATATGGTATGGAATCATAGGACTCCAAAGAAAACAATTGGAAGACAACTAGAAATAGGACTTTTTTTTTTCTTTTTTTTTTAGGAAATATTAATGCCTTTATTCTGGTATAATACAGTATTTTATATATTAACTCAATTTTACAGAAAAAGCATTTTATGTACAGTTGTAAAGAAACTGCTGCACCGATAGCTCCAACGTAAATGGATTGTATTTTAAAAGTTCATTGAGTTTGTTACATTGGAAAATATTTTCTCCATAGAAAATAGTAAAAAACACATTTCCCACACTAGTCTAACAAGCCCATTAAAATCAAGTAATAGCTGGATGATGTATTTGTAAGTATGGTGTGAATTCTGGGATCCAGGAGAAACTTCAGCTTCATTTAGTGAAACAGCCATGATTTCCTTGAAATTAAGTTGTATAAAGTGAAACTCCCATTAAATGCCTCCCCCTTACCCTTGTTTTCTGCCGGATTATTTTTCGAAACAGGACATTTCTAACAAAAGCAGGGTTACTGAGGGTCGCAGAATGAAAAAGACAAATTAATTTTTTTTTTTTCTTTTTCCTCAGGACAAGTGTTGAAGGTAAACATGTGGCGTATGCTGCTTTGTGAAGCAGTAGCTGCTATTATGGCCAAGGCATTCGATATTTTGGGAATAAAACCTGTCCAAAGAATGTAATCCTTAGGTTTGAACACTGTGTGTTTTTACCAAAAAATAGCCATTTAGCACTATTTGCTTTTTTACAATCATGTGGATACAAAAATTAAGTAAATGAAATTTGTCAACTATCTGCATAATGTGGTTTTTTTTCCTACCAACTGGGCCTCTGGAAAATAAAAACATTACTTCATTAGTAAGCTTACTTCTGCTGACCACTAAAATTACTTAGTGGGGTCACGGAGTAAGAGGCTTTGTTGTATATTTCAGTGAGAGCATTTATCGGGTTGGCTGAGGTGTTTTTTCATTTTAATTTGATACAGAGTCCCATTTATTGAGCTCTGCTATAGGCCCCAGGAACTTTACACACTTTCATTGTCCCATTTAGTCCTCATTCCATTGTTCTGTCGTAACATGAATCTCTATTTGGCGATTGACAAAACAGTCTTCACAGAAATTAGTATCTTGCCCTGCATTGCTCACAAAGAAAAACCAAGATTTATATCTATGTTTGACTCCTCGTTTAACCTCTTTCTGTTTTGGCAAAAGATGACATTGGCAATAGAACAAACCTGGATTCAGGGGAAGGTCAAGAAAATTAACGATTGGAACTTTTTTAGAAGCTACAGACTAGGGATCCCTGGGTGGCGCAGTGGTTTGGCGCCTGCCTTTGGCCCAGGGCGCGATCCTGGAGACCCGGGATCGAATCCCACATCGGGCTCCCCGTGCATGGAGCCTGCTTCTCCCTCTGCCTGTGTCTCTGCCTCTCTCTCTCTCTCTGTGACTATCATAAATAAATTAAAAAAAAAAAAAAAAAGAAGCTACAGATTAATTCTTCGTTATCTCATTGGCCATGTGCCAATTTTAGTTAAAAAGGAAAATAGAAAAACTTGAATCTCTAGTTGCCATGATTAGGTGATTCGCTTAGATGCTCATCTCCTAGGTTTGTTCTATTATCTCACTCCAAGAAATTTGAGTTGTAGAAAGACAAGGTAGACATTTCTAGTGGCAGTGAAGGTAGTCAGGGAAGGGGGTGATTGTTGGGTCAGTAGTTAATGTAATTTGCCAACACAAAAATTAGAATTCATATAAAGAACATAGCATAAAACTTGGGAAAATTAGTGCTTAATGAAGAACATGAACAGTATTGTACCATGCTGTTTCCAAAGGTCAAGCCCAAAGGAACCTAAGAGATAATTTTAATGAATTATAACAATAGCTGCAAATTTACAAACAAATGGGTATGTAAAAGTTTGAAGTGATGATACTAGAACTAGCAAGCTTGCAAGCCAGTTTTCCTTTAGCCTGGTGACTGCAAAGAGAATCTACTGTACTACTGAGTACATTAGTCAGAAATTCCAGGAGTTTTATGGGTGAAAATTCAGTGAGGTATAGGAGGAACTAATGAAAGACTGGGGAGGATGTTAAATTAATCAGATGTCATGGTTAGTTCATATGCTGACCAGTCTTCAGCTTCCTGAGATAGTAACTATGTAGTTATTTCATCTTTAAAATATTGTCTTACCAGATATGAATATCATTAGGTAACAGATAATACCAGAAACTTTAGGAAATAATAGAGCTCTGATTAGCCTGTTTTTAATGTGCTAGTCTTTGGGAGAAAATGGAAGACTGTCAGGAAACACAGCTAGAATTACCATTGTGGGGGGTGGGGAGGGGATATGATTGGGGAAGGGGAGAGTGAGTACTGGCAGCCCAGACCTCTGGATGAAGGAAGGTTTGAGGCAGCCTTGTATCAGCACTGGGTTGAGAGTCCTGGGGTATAGAAATATTTAAGCCAACAGTTCTAGTGTGACTTTCTTTGGTTTTCTGTCAATCCCATAAAAGTGAAGGGGAGGGGAGGGGTCAAACCAGAACATTTCTAATGTTCCTGCATTTCGGCTCTGACATCTGATAATTCTGACCTGCATGTGACCAGAGCCCCAGAAAACTTGTCATGTTCTTCACTACAACCACCCTTTAGTAATTGGCTGGATGCTAGATTCTAATTGTCTTTATGTCGTTGAGCTCTATTTTAATCCCATTGCTGTTGGAAGGGATATTTCCATTCTAAAATGCACTGTTTCAATTCTTTGAAATTTGTTGAGACTTGCTTTATAACCCAGAAGTTTAGTTTTTATAAATGTTTCACATATACTTGAAAAGAATGTGATGTCTGCAATTTGTTGGATACACTCTCCTATATAGTTCTTTAAATCTTCTATCCAGACTTCTGCAAAAATGTAGTTAGGAACTTAAGAAGTCTGCCTTCCATTAAAAGAATGAAAAACTGGCAAAAATTATCATAGTCAACTTTTTCAGAGCTCTGGAAACTAAAAGCTTGCAGACTAGGGTGACACAAGAAGAAACAGCTGAATCTTGGTAAGAACAGCATAGTGGTATTTTTAACCTACCCTAGTCTCATCCTCCTCTCCTTACCTTAGCAAAGGCCTTGAAGATAACAGCCACATTCCCTATGAGTATACCACCACTACAGTGAGTGTGATGGAACTAATCTGCAAAAAATTTTACTTGTTTCTTTTGTACTGCCTGGTGGCTTCTTGGAATACAATTTCTTTTTTTTTTTTCTTTTTTTAATAGACTTATTTTTATTTATTTATGATAGAGAGAGAGAGGCAGAGACACAGGCAGAGGGAGAAGCAGGCTCCATGCTGGGAGCCCGATGCAGGACTCAATCCCGGGACTCCAGGATCGCACCCCTGGGCCAAAGGCAGGCGCGAAACCGCTAAGCCACCCAGGGATCCCTTTGGAATACAATTTCAAAGAGTTTGCCTTTCTTTTACCTAACTCAGAACTCTCCGGTACTGAAGTAGTTACACCCTAGAGGTCATTTGTCAAAAGCACAGGCAAATGTATTAGTTGTTGCTGGCTGGGGAATGGATAACAGTTGGGGGAAAAATAGATTAACCAAAGAGCTTGCAAAGAGGCTGGGGAATGCGATGCTTTGGTATATAGGACTTATAAAAGCTCTGACATATTGCTGGGTATTTAGAAAGCCATGCTCATTCATGTCCAGGGCTGTGCACATACTCTGCAAAAGCTTTAAAAGATCACCTCCAGCTGATTTTAAGGCTCTGTGCAAGCAAGAAATAAATACTAAGGCAGAGCTGTGAACTTCCTGGTTGAGTGTTGAAAGTTTTACAAGCATTCCACAGAGCTCATCTGCAAGACTGGAAGATATTTTGGATTCTAGGCATTTAAGGAAACCTCTGTCCAGCCACTAGCTAACCTAAGCTAATAGAATAGAGACTTCAGTAGCCATACATAACAATACACACCTTATAAAATTAATTGAGAAATGTTAATGACCATGCACATCACCAACGAACCCTGGGATGAGGAGGGTAGTACCTGATTTACAGAGTTGTGATGTTAGAATGTTCAAGATGTCCAGTATTTAACAAAATTACAGGGCATGTAAGAAAATATGGCCTATACCTAAGGAAATAATAGCAATTGTCCCCCAGGAATCCCTGACATTGAACATGCAAGACAATGATTTAATTGGCTTAAAGAGCTAAAGGCAACTGTAAGAATGCTATCTTACCAAATAGAGGATGGGAATAGAGATAGAAATAAGAATTGTGGAACTAAAAAAGCATAACTGGAATAAAAGATTCACTTAGTGGTGCCCAATAGCGGAGTTGAGCAGATAAATGGAAGAATCAGTGCACTTGAAGATAAGCCAACTGAAATCCAGTGAGAGTAACAATTTCTTAAAAGAAGGAACAGAGCTTAAGAGATGTGTGGGACACCATCAAAAAGGCTAGCATATGTATAATGGGAGTCCCAGAGTAGAGAGGCAGAAAATATTTGAAGAAATAATAGCTGAAAACTTAAATTTGATGAAAAACAAATCTACACATTGAAGTTCAGTGAAGTCTAAGGAATAAACTCAGATCCATTCTTAGGCACATGATCAAACTGTTGAAAGAGAATCTTGAAAACGAGAGAAGCAACTCATGTGCAAGGGATCTTCAACAGGATAAAAGCTACTTTCTCCTTAGAAACCATGGGGACCAGCAGACAATGGAATGATATTCAAAGAGGTGAAAGAAAAAACTATTAACTGTGACTTCTAGAAAATCTACTTCAAAAATGATGATACATGATGGGATATTATTTGGCCATAAAAATGAAATCTTGCCATTTACAGCAACATGGATGGAACTAAAGAGTGTTTGTTAAGCAAAATGAGAGAAAGAAATACCATATGATTTCACTCATGAGGAATTTAAGAAACAAAATGAGCAAAGAAAAGGAAAAAAAAAAAAAGCAGAATCAGCTATAGAGAACAAACTGATGGTTACCAGAAGGGGGTGGGGGGTGGGGGGAATAGGTGATGGGGACTGAGGAGTGCACTTGTCATGATGAGCACTGGGTGATGTATAGAATTGTTGAATCACTTATTGTATGTTGGAAACTAATACGATACTATGTTAACTATGTGGAGGTTTAAAATAAATTTTTTATAAATAAATAGCTCCCCCCCATGAAGATGAAACATTCTCAGTAAACAAAAATGTCAAGTTTGTCACTAGTAGACCATCCCTACAAGAAATAAATGCTAAACACTAAAATGTAAAGACATTAAATAGTATTGCAAATCCACACAAAGAATGCCAGTGAAGGTAACTATTTAGATAAATATAAAAGGCAGTACTAATGTATTTTTTGTAACTTTTTTACTCAAAACACAGCTGCATAAAATTTAACTAAATCTGGGCCGCCTGGGTGGCTCAGCGATTTAGCGCCGACTTAAGCCCAGGGCGTGATCCTGTAGTCCCCGGATCGAGTCCCGCGTCGATGGGAAACGGCATGGAGCCCGTTTCTCCCTCTGCCTGTGTCTCTGCCTCTCTCTCTCTGTCTATCATGAATAAATAAAATCTTTAAAAAAAATAATAAAGATTTTATTTATTCATGAGAGAGACAGAGAGAGAGAGGCAGGCTCCATGCCGGGAGCCCGATGCAGGACTCGATCCGGGGACTACAGGATCACGCCCTGGGCCAAAGGCAGGTGCTGAACCGCTGAGCCACCCAGAGATCCTCTAAATAAAATCTTTAAAAGGGAAAAAAAAAACTATAAATCTGTTTATGAGCATACAATATTTAAAGATGTAAATTGTGACAAAAACAAAGTGGGGACAGATATAGCTAAGATTTTGTATACTGCCTCAAACATTAAGGAGCTCCCAGCTGAAGTGGAGGCAGCATGCCATGAGTAAAGGGTACCAGAAAGGCCCAGAGTGGGAAACCTCAGTTATACCTGAAATAATTCAGATCCACTTGTTACCTTTATAAGGAATGTTTTCAAACTTCTGCAAATGCTTTCAAGAACCAGATTATATATTAATAAATAGATTAGTGAATTGAATTATTTGAAAAGGACTAAGCATCCAGTCATGAACTCTGTGGTGTGGCAAAAGGACTTCCTTCCAAACCACTTTCTTCAGAATAGATCAGAACAAGAATTCTTCACTTTGGAAAGGAGTAAAAAGCCTCCAACATGGTGGTATGAAGTGGAACAGTAGGAGGAAGTTGTATCCTTGGAGACTAGAGACTTGAATAGAGATATATAGGACAGAGTCTGTACAGTTAACCTGGGGAACAAAAGATAACCAGAGACAAACATTTTCGTAATTTTCAGAAAATTTGAGTTGTTTCTAGTTTGGGGCATAAAGATACCCATACAGGATTGCTCCCTGTGTTCTATAAGGGAAAGAGAAGGACAGGCCCCATCCTCAGGTAATTCTTAATGGAACATAGAGTTTAGATGCACAATAGAGACCTCAGTGGATTGAGAGGCTACCAGGAAGAATGCCAGGCTGAGTCTCCTGTGTTGGTGTCTGACACAGGAGTCCAGAAATGTCATTTAAGTACCTTTGCAGCCTAGGTATAGAGCGGGATAGAGCCTGTGCTAGACCACCTTCTGGGAGACCCCTGCTTTTTTTTTTTTTTTTTAATTTTTATTTATTCATGAGAGAGAGAGAGAGAAAGAGAGGCCGACTCCATGCAGGGAGCCCAACGTGGGACTCGATCCCAGTTCTCCAGGATCAGGCCCTGGGCTGAAGGTGGCGCTAAACCACTGAGCCACCCAGGCTGCCTGACCCCCCTGCTTTATTAAGATCACCACCATTTGCTAACTTCCTTAGGTAAAAAGGAATGGTGACAATGATGCAATCTTCCCTCACTCCCAATTGGCTCTTTCAACATTGCTTCTACCTTCCGCAGTAAGCACTAGGTGTAATTATCAAACTAAATTTAACAAAAATTAGTTCTTTAAGGAAAAGAAATTCTCTTCGTCAAAACCCGTAGAATATATAACACCAAGAGTAAGCCTCAGTATAAACTATGGACTTTGGTTGATAAAGATATATCGATGTAGGCTCAATGATAGGAACAATGTACCTCTGGCAGAGGATGTTGATAAGGAGCCTGTGCATGTGTAGGATTGAGGTTATATGGGAATTCTGTACGTTGTACCTCAATTTGTTGTGAACCTAAAACCGCTCTAAAATATAGTCTATTTAAATAAAAGGGGGGTGCCTGGGTGGCTTAGTTAAGTGCCTTCAGCTCAGGTCATGATCTCAGGGTCCTGGGATCAAGCCCCCCATTGGGTTCTCTGTTCGGCAGTGACTCTGCTTCTCCCTTTTCTTCAATCTCTGTGATCGGTCTCACTCTCTCAAATAAATAAATAAAATATTTAAGTAAATTAAATAATATCTATGCATGAACGAATGAATGGATGGGGGGATTGTGTAAGGGCTCTCAGCTAATTTTGATCTTGAGCTTCTAGACCAGCATACTTTCTTTGTTTTGTACAAAGAATGTGCCAAATATCAAGGGCAAATTCAATAGAGAGTTTGAGTCAACTACTCAAACTCCTAATTTTGAAAAAGTGGTGTTTTTTTTTTTTCAAAATAAATATTGGCTCATGGTTAGAAAGTCAGGGTCTGAGCATTGTATCCTAGTTGAAATTTATGTATTTCCTGTCTAGATCACTGCCTTAGTGTGTTACCAAAGAAAGTGCAACCTATTTTTCTGAAGCTGGAATGTAAAGTTTTGGGGTTTTTAAAAATATTTTATTTATTCATGAGACACAGAGAGGCAGAGACATAGGCAGTGGGAGAAGCAGTAATCCTGATGTGGGACTCGATCCCAGGACGCCGGGATCATGGCTTGAGCCAAAGGCAGATGCTCAACCACTGAGCCATCCAGACATCCATGGAATGCAATTTTTTTTTTGTTTTATTATTTTCCTCCTTACATTTTCTTTGTTTCTGTAGATACTCAAATTGTTTTACTCAAAATTTGGTTCAGATGTAATATTATAGTTATTCTTTTAAACAATAATGTTGGGCAGCCCAGGTGGCTCAGTGGTTTGGTGCCTGCCTTCGGCCCAGGGCCTGATTCTGGAGTCCTGGGATTGAGTCCCATATCAGGCTCCCTGCATGGAGCCTGCTTCTCCAACTCTGCCTGTGTCTCTGTGCCTCTCTCTCTCTCTCTCTGTGTTTCTCATGAATAAATAAAATCTTAAAAACAATAATGTTTGTGGGGCGCCTAGGTGGCTCCGTTGGTTAAGCATCTGACTCTTGATCTCAGCTCAGGTCTTTTTTTTTTTAATTTTTTTAAATTTATTTATGATAGTCATACAGAGAGAGAGAGAGAGAGAGGCAGAGACACAGGCAGAGGGAGAAGCAGGCTCCATGCACCGGGAGCCCGATGTGGGATTCGATCCCGGGTCTCCAGGATCGCGCCCTGGGCCAAAGGCAGGCGCCAAACCGCTGTGCCACCCAGGGATCCCTCAGCTCAGGTCTTGATCTTAGGGTTGTGAGTTCAAGTCCTCTGTTGGGCTCCATTCCCAGTGTGGAGGCTACTTAAAAACATAAACAAAAAACAGCCAATAATATTTTTTCCCTTGCTACAAAACTAACTTCAGAATCTGTGGATGAACAAGAAAAAAAAAGACAAAAGCTACCAATAGTTCTATCACATTTATAAACGTTGTAGTGTTTTTGTTCTTTTTGTGTGCAAACATATGCATGTGTTTACATTTATAATGGAAAAGAGGGTTTTTTTAAAGATCTATTTATTTATTTGAGAGAGAGCATGTGCATGAGAGAGAGAGTGAGAGTGCACAAAGGGAGAGGAAGAAGCAGACTGCCCACTGAGCAGAGAATCCAATGCAGGGCTCGATTCCAGAAACCTGAGATCGTGGCCTGAGCCGAAGGCAGAATGCTCAACTGACTGAGCCACCCAGGTGCCCCAAAAAAGAGTCATATTTTAACCAGTTTTTTTTTTCAGTTAATATGTCATGTTGTTCCATGGCTTTGTATATTCCTCCAAAACACCAATAATAGCTGAATTTATTCAATTTTATGGATATACTAAAATTTATGTTAGTCATTTTTGTCAAGCACAGAACTTCTTTCTTGTTTTTTTTTTTTTTTTCAGATAATACTGCAGTGAAGATTCCTGGAGCTAAATTTTTGCACATATTCGTGATCATCTTCTAATAAGTAGAAAAGCAGTGGAAATTATTGGGTTGAAGGTTACACTTATATTACAGGATTCAGCATGCATTACCAAATGACTCCCAGAAAGAGGGTACCATGTCACAGTCTCAGCAACAATCACAAGAACTCTACATCCTTGTCCCCTCATCAGTACTGGACATTGAATTTGACACGTGGTAATGCAAGGTTAGTACTAGAAAAATTAATCAGCCTAAAACTGTACCCTAACTTTGTGTTAAAATACAAGAGAAGTACATATCCTTACTCTGAAGAAATTCATAGACTATGGGTTAGATTTGTACACAGCTTAAACCCTTCCTTCCTTCCCTGCTTTTGGCTCTGGAAAAGTTACTTAATCTCTTCCTCACCTTAACTTTGCCTACCAACTCTGAAGATGGTGAGTTTATGGACTGAATTGTGTTCTCTCTTCCCCCCTAAATTCATATGTTGAAGCCTAACCCTCAATGTGATTGTATTTGGAAATGGGGCTTTTAAGGAGGTAATTAAGGTTAAATGAGGTCATAAGGATGGGGCCCTACTTTGAGAGGACTGGTGTTGTTATAAGAAGACAAAGAGGTGCGCATGGGTAGCTCAGTCAGGTAAGCGGCTGCCTTCAGCTCAGGTCATGATCCCAAAGTCCTGAGATCCAGCCCTGCTCAGTGGGAAGTCTGCTTTTCCCTTTCCCTCTTCTTCTCCCCCTGCTCCTTCTCTCTCTCTTGCTTATACTCTCTGTCTCTCTCTCTCTATCTCTCTCTCTCTCTCTCAAATAAATAAAATCTTTAAAAAAAAAAAAGGGTGGGGGGAGAGACAACAGAGATATGTCTATGTCTCTTTCTCCCCCCTTGCATATGCACAGAAGAAAGGCCTTATGAAGACACAATAAGAAGGAGCTGCCTAATAAGCCAAGGATAGAGTTCTTACCAGCACTCAACTCTTCTGGGATCTCAGTCTTGGACTTTTCAGTCTCTAGAATGATGAAAGAAGAAATTTCTGTTTTTTAAGTCACTCTGTCTGTGGTAGTTTGTTATGGAAGTTCAAGTAGATTAATACAGTGGGGATGTGGCCATGTAGTATTACAGTTAAGGGTGGAATGTGGAACGTTGGATATGATTTTAACCCTAGGTTCTACCGGTTATTAGCTTTGTGACTCTGGACATGTTAATTAATTTCCTTGTGTGTCTAGCTGAGAAGGATAAATTAGTACATACACACACACACGTGTGTGTATTCTTTTTTTTTAAGATTTTATTTATTTATTTGTTTGTTTATTTATGAGAGACACACACAGAGAGAGAGAGAAGCAGAGACACAGGCAGAGGGAGAAGCAGGCTCCCCTACAGGGAGCCTGATGTGGGACTTGATCCCAGGACCCCAGGATCAGAACCTGAGCCGAAGGCAGACACTCAACCACTGAGCCACCCAGGTGCCCCTGTGTGTATTCTTATTTACTTTTTCCAGCTAGATAGAATTACAGAATTATATATTACATATAATAGCTAATAATTTATGTATATACCTATGATTAATATGTTCAAAAATGATACCGCTGTTGCTACTATTACCAGTAATAATAATTGAGATGGCTCTGAGCAGACACTCAACAAATGTTAGTTACCACTTACAAGTTGTGTATACCTTGGCTTGGGACAGTTATTTCCTCTCTTCAACCATTAGCTTCCCAATCTGTTCAATGGAAGTAATAATACCTTCTCCCTAATGTTCCTGTGAGGATATAGGAGATGAAATATTTAGCTCAGTACAGAAACACAGATGGAACTTTTCTTCCCTTAGGAATGTTTTAGAAACATATGTCAGAAAAATAATTTATAGGGGCACCTGGCTGGCTCAGTCAGAAGAGTATGTGACTCTTGATCTCAGGGTCATGGATTCTAGCCCCATGTTGGGTGTAGGGATTATTAACAATAAATAAATAAATAAAAACATTTAGGGGAATAATGTATAATGCCTGACAAATTAGCAACTCAAAGAGTTTCTTCTCTGAGGAACTCTAGGATCAGGGCTGAATCAGTGAGACTTGGTCAAATTAAGTCTTTATCTTTGTCAAGAGTCTTTCCCCTTTCCCTTGGAAAAATGATCCTTTCAGTTCCTTTAGGCTGATGTTCAGTTGCCTGTCACTAAGTTTGCCTGACTAAATGCAAAAATCGTAAGAAGCCTGAGGCACCAATTAAGGAGACTGAAATAAGAGTATGGATTAGATAAGAAAGGAAGAAATTCTTTCTTCCTATGATTTTGCTTAGTAAATACTTATTTGCTTAAGAGATTTCAAGCATAGTTAAACAAAGATGTGCCAATATCTAGCAGCAAAGGAACTCTGCCAACATCATAAGCCCCTCTGTACCTGCTCTGGCTTAATAGCTTTGGTAAGAACTATTCATTTGAACACTTATCCTAAGACTCTATAATCCTGGGCAGCCCCGGTGGTACAGCGGTTTAGCGCCGCCCTGCAGCCCAGGGTGTGATCCTGGAGACCCGGGATCGAGTCCAATGTCAGGCTCCCTGTGTGGAGCCTGCTTCTCCCTCTGCCTGTGTCTCTGCCTCTCTCTCTCTCTCTCTGTCTCTATGAATGAATAAATAAATAAATAAATAAAATCTTTAAAAAAAAAAAAAGAAGAAGAAAGACTCTATAAACCTTACAACAACCTGATTATTCCATTGAAGACACAGAAAACAGTTCAACAACCCAGGACTGGGACCCACATCCATTTGCCTTGACGTGTATGTTTTTCCTTCTCACTTTTTCTTTCTCTCCTCTTTTTCTTCTACTACTTTTCAGATTCCTTTCTTTTCCTTCTAGTCTATCCAGATTTCAGGGCTACCTTTGCACCCATACCAGAAGTATCACCTATCCCTGTGGCTTCAAGGTCATCTGTTTTCATGACCCTGCATCTGGTGGACTAAGAGGGATACCAGCTGCCCTTTCTTTGCTGAGCGCAGAGCCCTGAGTAGCACACCAAGATATGCAGAGCCTGGAAGCTGAGGACCCCAGGAATCTGAGTTTCTGAGTCATTGAAGACAGTGCAGGTATTTCAGTGAAAAGGTCTAAGCCTTTCCAGAATGAATAAAGAGTATATTGAAGGTGATAGTTTTTTAAAATACCATATTTGGAGAACTTGAATATTTCTGGCCAAAAGAATGTCATATTGTGACCAAGGGAACTGAATAAAAGAGTTCAGTTATGGTACTTTGTGGATGCAGAATAATTGCATTTTAACAGACCTGTGTTTTAACCATTAAATGTTTTATCTTTAACAAAGGATGGGATCCCTGGGTGGCGCAGCGGTTTAGTGCCTGCCTTTGGCCCGGGGCGCGATCCTGGAGACCTGGGATCGAATCCCACGTTGGGCTCCCGGTGCATGGAGCCTGCTTCTCCCTCTGCCTGTATCTCTGCCTCTCTCTCTGTGTGTGCCTATCATAAATAAATTTTTTTAAAAATTATCTTTAACAAAGGAGCCAAGAGAGGATCCCTGGGTTGCTCAGTGGTTTGGCGCCTGCCTTCAGCCCAGATGTGATCCTGGAGTCCCGGGATCGAGTCCCACATCAGGCTTCCCGAATGGAGCCTGCTTCTCCTCTGTCTGTGTCTCTGCCTCTCTTTCTCTCTCTCTTTCTCTCTCTGTGTCTCTCATGAATAAATAAATAAAATATTTTTTTTAAAAAAGGGAGCCAAGAATATTCAATGGGGAAAAGTGTATTTCTTCAATAAATGATATTGAGAAAACTGGATATTCGCATGAAAAATGAAATTGGTCTCCATCTTGTACCACTCACAAAAATTAACTAGAAACGGGTTAAAGACTTAAATCTAAGATCTGGAACCATAAATTCCTAGAAAATATAGAGGGAAAGCTCCTCTTTTCAAATATTGTATATTTATTCATGAGAGACACAGAGCATGAAAGAGAGAGGCAGAGAAACAGGGAGAGGGAGAAGCAGGCTCCCCATAGGGAGCCTGATGTGGGACTCGATCCTGAGTCTCCAGGATCACAACCCAGGCTGAAGGTGGCGCTAAACCGCTGAGCCACCCAGGCTGCCCAGGGTAAAGCTCCTTGACATTGATTGGTCTTGGCAATGATTTTTTAGATATGACACCAAAAGTACAAGCAACCAATGCAGAAATAAACAAGTGGGACTATGTCAAACTAGAAAGCTTGTGTACAGTAAAGAAACAAACGGTCAACAAAATGAAAAGGAAGTCTATGGAATGGGAGAAAATATCTGCAAACCACATATCTGAAAACGAGTTAATATCCAAAATGCATAAGTAACTCATATAACTCAATAGCAAAAACAAATACAAAGTCTAAGCAAACAGTAATCCAATTTTAAAAAAATCTGAACAGACATTTTCCAAATAAAATATACAGATGGCTATCACATCACTAATTATCAGGAAAATGCAAATCAAAGCCTAAATGAGATAATTAATACCTCACACTTGTTAGAGTGACTATTACCAAAAAGACAAGAAATAAGTGTTGGTGGAGATGTGGAGAAAAGGAAACAACTTGTTAACTGTTAGTGGGAATGTAAATTGGTGTAGCCACTATGGGAAATAGTATGGAGATTCCTCAAAAAATTAAAATAGGACTACTATATAATCTAGCAATCTACTTCTGGATGTATATCTGAAGGAAATGAAATTACTGTTTCAGATCTGTAACCCCATTTTCATTACAGCACTGTTTATAATAGCCAAGATACAGAAAAAACCTAAATGTCCATTGATGGGTGAATGGATAAAGAAATTGTGATATATATATATATATATATATATATATATATATATATATAATATAATATAATATAAAATTATTCAGTCATAAAAAAGAAGGAAATCCTGTTATTTATGATAATATGGGTGAAACTTGAGGTCATTATGCTAGATGAAATAAGTCAGAAAAGAACAAATGCTACATGATCTCAATTAGGTGAAATCTATGTGGATTCACTATGTGGAATCTAAAAAAACCAAACTCATAGAAACAGAGAAGAGATTGGTGGTTTCCAGGGGGTGGAGGAAATGGGTGAAGGTGGTCAGAGGGTATCATCTTCCAGCTATAAGATGAGTAAGTTCTGAGGATGTAATGTATAGCATGGTGATTACAGTTAACAATACTGTATGTTTGAAAGTTGCTAAGGGAGTAGGTATTAAAAGTTTTCACTACATATACAAAAATTGTAACTATGTGAAGTGACAGATGTATAAACTAACCTTTTTGTGGTAATCATTTCGTGGCACATACATCAAATCATCATATTGTATACCTTAAACTTATACAATGTTATATGTCAGTTGTATCTCAGTAAAGAAGGGGAAAAATAAAAAATAAAAATAAAAAAAAATAAAAAAAAAAAGAAGGGGAAAAATAAAAATTTACTTTTTTAATTAACGTTTTTCCTTTAAAATGGCCTCTGACACCTGGGAGAACTTCCAAAGGCAAACTGGAATCATCAAGGGGTCAGTAGTACAGGAGGGGTCAATTTTATTCTGATTATTTATTTCTGGAAGCCTTGATTTTTCTCCATTTGCCTAGAAATTCTTAAAGAGCAGAGAAGCCAAAATGAAGTTACAAATGAAGCTAAACTGCAGTCAGAATTCCTTAGGGTTAACAAGGAACCATGGGGTTATTTAAGAAAAAGTTTTCTGTCAGGGTCTGATTTGGCCCCACTGACAAAATAAAAAATTCTTAGTGAGATGAGGGAATCCATATGGGCAAGAATGTGGTTATGTAGAGTTCACTAGTGTCAAGAACAGGTTATGTAGAGTTCACTAGTGTCAAAGAGGAGCCATGAGAGCAACTGAAATTTAAATATGCTGTTTTTAATTTTTATGGTGATATTTGTGGTTTCACTACTGGCTATCAAATTCTTAGAAAGCAGAGCAAACTAATGGTACAAATGAGGTAATAGAGAAATTATTCTTAATATATTGGGATAAATGGTGAGTCATCTGGCAACCTTGATTTTTTTTTCCTCCATTGAACAATTAATACTAAGAGAATTTAAACGAGGGCATGATGGAATTTTATCTATTTTTTAATTATTTTTTCCTGTCAGTCTTTGACTTTCCTTCTAGGCCAGTATTAGCTCAAGTGCCCAGCATTAATGGTCCTAGGAAATTAGTTAAATAATATTCAGTTAGGTCATAGAAATTTTATTGAGGTTTGTGAAAGTACATGGGGGTAAAAAAAAAAAATTGCTTTATTTTGTTGTTTGGTGCTATGCATTTCCAACTGGCCAACAGCTTCATGATGTTAAGTATAGACAATGCTTGTGGAAGGTAAAGTTCTATGAACTGACAAAAGCTCAATTAGACCTACTGTGTTTTTGTAAGGATTTTAGATAATTTGTTGGTAGGGATTTGTAGATTGTAGGATTTGTGGACAGCCAACTAACCTCTGAATCTCAATTTCCTATTCTGTAAAAAAGAGGAATTACTAATGATTTCTGTTTCTTATAGAAAGAAGATCTTTGGTAAAGTAGCTCATTATTTATAGACTGAATTGTGTCCCCCCCCCAAATTCATATGTTGAAGCCCTAATTCTCAATGTCTGTATTTGGAATAAGGAAGTAAATAAAGTTAATTGAGGTCATAGGGTATGACACTAACAGGATTAATGTCCTTATAAGGAAGAGGCACCAGAGAGCTCGTCTCTCTCTCCCTCCCTCTTTCTCTCTCTCTCTCCCCATCAAGTGAGGACACAGTGAGAAGGCAGCCTTCCACAGACCAGAAAGAGAGAGCTTTCACCAGAAACTGACCATGATGACATTCTAAGCTTGGACTTCTAGCTTCCAGAGCTGTGAGAAAATAAATTTTTGTTTCTCTGGAGAACCCTAACTAATACACCCATCAAAGCTTTCTAAGCATTAACTGAGTCCCAGTCAATAATTTTGCAGAGGGCAATAAAGAGAGAGTCTGAGCCACCCTAAACATAAAGTACCCACTCAGTAAGGGAAGAGCCAAATATATTTTTTAAAGATTTTATTTATTTATTCATGAGAGACCCACAGAGAGAGGTAGAGACAGAGGCAGAAGGAGAAGCAGGCCCCATGTAGGGAGCCGGATGTGGGACCTGATCCTGGGACCCAGGATCACGCCCTGAGTTGAAGGCAGACATTCAGCTGCTGAGGCACCCCAAAAAAGAGTCAAATATTAATGGAATCCCAACTGAGGAACTTGAGCTATTCTCTAAGGCATGGAGACTAGGAAAAGAGAGACAGTTCTCTTTTTTCTACTTTATTTAACAAAATATGTTAGATACATAGCTGGGATTTGACTGAGTCTAGGTTTTAGTCATGTATTCGCAAAAAAGTATATTTTGCCTTGATTAGTAAATTTAAATATATGCACATTGAACAGGAAATTTCATTTGTGTTGTTTGTGTTAGGTACACTGATCAACGTGTGCCAGCCTAGCACTATGCAATAGATACTTATGGCAAAAACATTTATTGTTCACTGATTATCTCACTCATGTTTCCCAGCTGCCTCCCAGTTAGAAACCAGTTCCAGCCAATGGGTTGTGAGTAGAAATGACTATATCAAACCCTAGGCCAAACCACAGAAAAAGGAATGTGAGTGCTCTGCACTCTTCCCCAGTGATGACAATGTGAGCGTCTTGATCAAATACAGCTATGGCTGTCACTGGGGATGGAGATGCAAATCCCTGGAGTCACCTTTGGAAGTGAACCATGGTTTTTAGAAACCAGGTTGGGGAAGCCACTTCATGCATGGCTATTTAAATTCTAATGAGACTGGGAATGAGGTTACACAGCCTTCCAGCTTGTTTTACCTAAGTCATGGCTAGTCATTTGTTAGGCAGTTTTCTAGAATTAGTGTATGAGAGAAATAGAGCAAAAAAGTTGCTCATGGAAAAAAAAAAAAAGTTGCTCATGTATCTTTTTATGTCTCTAAGTAAGATTGGTCTATTCCATATGAACTCTACGGCCCAGTCACAGATATAATTACAAACATTACTATAGGGCATATCTTATGGAATAACAAGTCAACTGTAAACACAAGTTTAAGTGGCTATAGTTGTTCTTATTGTCTGTCAGAAAGAAATGTCTGATCATAATGATAAATTATTACTTTAGGAAACATCTTGAGTAGATAGGACCTACTTCTCATGAACCTTTGGGAATGACACAGATTTCAATGTTATCAGTGGCTCCAGCCAAAAGTTTTAGTGGAAGAATTTTTTGACATCTTAAGATGCCAGTACTTGGCATGAGTCTTTGCCTTGGTAGCATTCTGGGGGTCATGTACAGGATAGGCAGGGCATGTTCAACTAGATTGAAAGTCATAGGCTGATGGGTCCTCTCAGGCTATAGCATCTCAATAGACAGGCTATAAAATAATGGCTTTGCCAGGTAGGAACCAAAGCCAGGAGACAGAAAAGTTCTCTGGGGTCATCAAACCCTGTTCTGGGTAAGGATGCCTCTGGTGAAAAGCAAGATTTGAAAACTTAGTTTTTAGCAGTTCTGAGGCTGTCACCAGCAATGAGGCAGTGGGAAAAGGCCTAAAGGAAGCTGCCAAGGCTTGCATACATAAGGGAAGGTGCTTCTGGAACCATTAGCATATTGTTGAAAGTGACAGCAGTAATGTGAAGAAAGTGATGGGGGAAGGGGGTGGAGGAGAAGATATCTGGAGAAATTGTCATTGCTAGAGTGTAGTAGAGGCTGCCTCAAGCCCTGGTATGAAATCTGCTGAGCAGAGTGGACCAGCAATACCTGGGATATGGGCACTGCTGGTAGCCCACTGCTGTTGCCAGTTGACAGCAATTACTCCCAAAGAACAACTCTAAATTCATGAAGATAATAAATAAAAATCTTTAATAAAATAAATAAATAAATTCATGAAGATGTTGCTCATTAGGTTGAATGTTTGAAATCACTGGACACCCCTCCTAGTGGATTCCATTTAATAAATTACATGAAAATGCATGACACTCTTGAGTATGTCAGTTCTGAAATGAACGGTAAGTACACTAGAAAGGCCACTTAAGTCCATTTAAAACAGGCTAGGAACAGGGACCTGGGAGATACTTGCTTGTATTGTGGTAAAGAAATGTTAATAACAGCATTGCAGAAAGTGGTAAGACAAAGGTTGGAATGTGTCTCTAGGTGTGCCCTCAAAGGCTTACACCTGGAATGTTGTACAGAATTATCTAAACTATCTTAGGTAAAAGTTGGGTGCATCTCTTGTTAGATATGGATCCTCTTCTATGGTATGGAGGCATAATGGAGAAAGTTCATTGCACAAAAGCAAAAGAGTAATAAACTATTCAAATACAACTGAAGACCTCCATGAAACTGTGCACTAGAGTGAAAAATACTGAGGAGAGTTTTGTACTGCTAGGTTGAATACTCGTATTACAGGTAGTGTTAGTACATTTATAGTGTGACTTTCTTTCCTGTTCTGGTTGTATATGATATACAGTAGCCAATTGAAGCAGGCACTGTTAGTGCCTTACCCAATATCCGCTAGGCCCAGCTCTGCAGCTGTGGTAAACAATTTCCACCATGATAGCAGCTCCCTACCCCAAGGGCCTGCCTCTCTGCTTAGTGGCTCTCTGCAGCATCAGAGGAGTTTGCTGAGCCACACACTGGAGCAACTCGAAGGGCAGGAGAGTTAATGGCCCAGAAACAACTCCCAACAATAGAGAAGGAGAATGGTGAACTAGTGCCCTAGCCTTCCAGCCTGTGATAGAAAAATTCTGAGATGCCCTCCACACAGTTTCACAGAATGTGCTCAAGACATTTGAGCCCCCATCTCCCACTGTGGTAATCTGCTAATTAATGTACCCAATCTTAGTTTTTCTGTCTTCCTGTCTCATTGCTTATCCCCTAGATGTGCTTCCTGGGATCACTTCTCAAAAAACCAACTGGACCCATGTTCTTGTCTCAGGGTCTGTCCTCCAGATAAACAGAACCAACGGGATAAATAGATTGATCTATATCTGTACCTATATCTACATCCACATCTATATATATAGAAAGAGAGATTCCAAGGAAATGGTTCACACAATTATAGACTGGTGAGTTCAAAATCTACAGAGCCAATGTTGCAGTTTAAGTCTGAAGGCAGGCAGGCTGCTACAGAACCAGGAAGAGTCAGTCAATGTGCCAGTTCAAAGGCTATCAGGCAGGAGAATTCTTACTCTGGGAAAGGTAAGCCTTTTGCTCTATTTAAGTTTCCAATGGATTGAATAAGGTCCAACCACATTATGGAGGGCAGAGTGCTTTATGTAGTCTACTTGTTTAAATGTTAATTTCATCCTGAAACACCTTCACAAAAACATCAGGATAAGTTTGACCAAACATGCAGGCACTCCAGGGTCCGGTGAAGTTGGTCCATAAAATCAACCGCTACAGGGTCTGATTTGGGAGAAATCCAAACCAAGACACCAAGCGTAGTTCACTCTTCAATTTGCAATGAGAGCAAAAACATCTAAGAAAAGCGTTTGTTTGATAACAATCATCCACCTCAAGAACTGTACTTTGCACTCTTTGACAATTTGTCCACATTCCAGGACATAAACTTATGGCCCCCATTAAGGAGCTCTCTGAGAAAACCAGACCTGGTGTCACTGTCCATGAACTTGATACAGGAAGAGTTCTGGTCCAGGATGAAATAAAAGTTTGGTGTGTGCGCATTCAGTACACTCTGCTTAACATCTGCCCTGATCTTCAGGTATGTTTTGTCTTTCTCTGGAGGAGGCACTTAGTTCTACTAATAGGGAGGTGGGAAGGTTGCTTATTCCAGCTACATACACCACCTTCCCCCAGTCTTAGGAGGGTCCCAAGCCAGTCACAGTAGCTAAAAATGGTCCCTGGTGGTGTCGCTGTCCAAGGTGCTGAATGCTCAAGCCTCCACGTTATGCCTGTTTTTCTGTCCTTTTGTGCTAACCAGTGTTTTTTGGTTTTGTTTTTAAAGATTTTATTTTTTTTCAGAGAGAGAGAGAGAAAAAAAAAAACGAATGGGGGGAGGGAGAAGCAGACTCCCCACCAAGCAGGGAGCCCGATGCGGAAGGCAGATGCTTAACCGACTGAGTCACCCAGATGCCCCCTATTTTTAATGCTCAAAAAGATGCCGAAGACTGAAAGAGCAGGGTTTTTGAGACATAGACTAGAATTAAGGAGTAAACACGAGATTTTGGCTTCTGCTGAGGTTTGTTACAGGATTTAGGGCTCAGGCCTATGTGTCTCCATTCACACTGAAGAATCAACATTTTTTTGCAGTTGCATATTCCCAGAACAAATTCTGGTATTTAGCACAATTAATAGAAGAGAGCAGAGCTAAACAGAGCAACCAGGGCTGCAGCTTGTAGACTATTAACCAAAAAGGGGAGGCACAGGGGTGCCCTGGGGTGGCTCAGTTGGTTAAGTGTCTGCCTTCAGCTCAGGTCATGATCCTGGAGTCCTGCAGTTGAGCCCCGCATTGGACTCCCTGCTCAACAGGGAGTCTGCTTCTGCCTCTCCCTCTGCCCACCCCCCAATCCCCACTCATGTGCTCATGCTCTTTTTCTCTGAAACAAATAAGTCTCTCTCTCTCTCTCTCTTTTTTATTTTTATTTTATTTATTTTATTTTTTTTTTTTCTCTCTCTCTTTTTTAAAGGGAGGCACTGTACTTTGGCAATCTCTGGCTTGGAATTTTCCTCTTTCTGACTTCCTACATCCAGTCCATCAGAAAGCCCTGTGACTTCTATCTTTGAAATATTTCCCTTGGATCGGTCTACTTTGTCTCACCTCTGCCACTTCCCTGACAACAATGATCATGGTCACTACTGCCGTCACCACCCCGCTCTAAAAGTTCTAGTTACCATCTTTGGTAATCGCTGGGATCATCCCTTTAGGATAGCATTTTCAAAGTAGACTGAGTCTAGGTATATGGCCTAAGTGGCTTGTCAGAATATGCGCACCAGGGGATCCCTCGGTGGCTCAGCGGTTGGGTGCCCGCCTTCGGCCCAGGGCCTGATCCTGGTGTCCCGGGATCGAGTCCCACGTCGGGCTCCCTGCATGGAGCCTGCTTCTCCCTCTGCCTGTGCCTCTGCTTCTCTCTGTGTCTCTCCTGAGTAAATAAATAAAATCTTTAGAAAAAGAATATGCGCACCAAGTTGCATCCTCATCAACCTTGTATAAGGGTGCGAGAGTCACTCTTGCACAAGTGGCAAAAGCTCTAAGAGGCAATACATTTGCTTAAAACACACAAAAATGGGTGCGACTTATTGTATGCAAATCTCCCTCCATAAAAAGAACAAAAGAAATACATTACAAAAAAAGAAGAAGAAAAGCCCCGAGAAATGATCCTGTGCCGTGGCTGGGGTAAGTGTGTGCAGACGGGGGGTCGAGGCCCAACTCGCCGAGCTTGCCCACGGCAACCCGGGATTTCAGAGGGTAAGGGAAGCTCCCCGAGGCCGCACAGCTGCGAGCCCTGGCGCGGGGCTCGGTTCGTCGCCTGCGGCAGCGGGGCCGCTTCCTCCTGGGCGCGCCGGGCGGGTGCGGCGGCGGGGATGAGGAGGGGGAGGGGGGGAGGGGAGGGGGCGAGGCGAGGCGAGGCGGCCGCGCGCGCCGCGGGGGGGGTTCCGGGAGCCGCGGGGTCGCGGCGGCGGCTGTGACGTCAGCACGCCGGCCGCCGCGTCCCAGGGCGGCTCGGGGCGGGGGCCCGCGGTCGAGCAGCTCCGCCGCCGCCGCCGCCGCGGGTGTGCTGCAGGGGCCCGGCCGCGCCCGCCGCCGCCGGTCGCTGGCCCACGCGGGACCGCCGCCCGCGACAGCTGCCGCCCGGGAGCCGGGTGCCCGGGGCGCGCCATGAAGTCCGCGCGCAGCTCGCGCGGGGCGGGGGCGGGGGGCCGCGGCGGCTGGGGCGGGGGGCGGGGCGGCGGCGGCGGCGGCGGCGAGGGCGGCCACGCGGGCAAGGGCGGCTCCGGGGCGCGGGCCCCGTGTCTCGGGCGTCCGGGGCCGGGGGCGCGGGCGGCGGGGGCGGGGCGGGCGGCGGGGGCGACGGAGGGCGGCGTCAGGCAGGAGTACCGCGCCTGGAACCCCTTCCGCTCCAAGCTGGCGGCCGCCATCCTGGGCGGCGTCGACCAGATCCACATCAAGCCCAAGGCCAAGGTGCTGTACCTGGGCGCCGCCTCGGGGACCACGGTCTCCCACGTCTCCGACATCATCGGCCCCGACGGCCTGGTCTACGCGGTCGAGTTCTCCCACCGGGCCGGCCGCGACCTGGTCAACGTGGCCAAGAAGCGAACCAACATCATCCCGGTCCTCGAGGACGCCCGGCAGCCGCTCAAGTACCGCATGCTCATCGGGATGGTGGACGTGCTCTTCGCCGACGTGGCGCAGCCCGACCAGTCCCGCATCGTGGCCCTGAACGCCCACACCTTCCTGCGCAACGGCGGCCACTTCCTCGGCGGCGGCGGCGGCGGCGGCGGCGGCGGCGGCGGCGGCGGCGGCGGCGGCGGCGGCGGCGGCGGCGGCGGCGGCGGCGGCGGCGGCGGCGAGGGCGGCCACGCGGGCCAAGGGCGGCTTCCGGGGCGCGGCCCCGTGTTATCGGGCGTCCGGGGCCGGGGGCGCGGCGGCGGGGGCGGGGGCGGGGCGGCGGCGGCGGCGGCGGCGGCGGCGGCGGCGGCGGCGGCGGCGGCGGCGGCGGCGGCGGCGGCGGCGGCGGCGGCGGCGGCGGCGGCGGCGGCGGCGGCGGCGGCGGCGGCGGCGGCGGCGGCGGCGGCGGCGGCGGCGGCGGCGGCGGCGGCGGCGGCGGCGGCGGCGGCGGCGGCGGCGGCGGCGGCGGCGGCGGCGGCGGCGGCGGCGGCGGCGGCGGCGGCGGCGGCGAGGGCGGCCACGCGGGCAAGGCGGCTCCGGGGCGCGGCCCCGTGTCTCGGGCTTCCGGGGCCGGGGGCGCGGCGGCGGGGGTGTTGTTTTTCTCTTGTCCATTAAATGGCACAAAGAAACAGTGCATCAGTGAGGCCAGACAGTTTTGCCGCAATAACCATCAGTCCCTGCATCTCCGCATCTTCACATCCCTCAAGAGCTAAAGTAAGAGCTGCTGATGGGAACCCGTCAAGGAACAGCCTGAGCGTTGTGCTTTACTCATCACTTCGGACCCTGACGTCCCCGGGCTCCTTCTCACGCGCGCTTTCTCATCACGGGGCAAGGGGGGGAAAGAGCTGGGGAACCGCTGATGGGCCTGTGAAGTCCGCCTCGGGACCCAAGGACCGTTTCGGTTTACGTTGACTTAAGTCGCATGACCAAGCTGGACTCCAGGGAATGGCGCTGGATATTGATGGATGATGGTACAGTGTAACACATCCAATCTGTCTGACTCTAAGCCAGAGTTCTAGTACACTACGTGTGTTTAGTACTTTTCAACCAAGCCCTTTTGTCTTCTCTAATACTTACTCAGCACCCCCCGCTGGGATGGCTTTGTTAACCATTTCCCTTTTGTTGTAAAGCAACAAGGGCTGCTGAAGGTAAACTGGTTGCCCAAGTTTGCATAACCAGTTAGGAGATAGAATTTGAATCCCAATCTTTTGGGCTCTAAATCTGCTGCTATTTCCTCTATACCAGTGGGATCATACCTCTCACCTACATGGCCCACACTGGACAGGCTGCAGGTCCCCACATGTAGACACACAAAGAACAGAGTTCTGTAGTTTCCCTGTGTGCTTTCTTCCACCTCTCTGTGCTCTCCTTTGACTTCAAAATAACACAGCCAGGCAAGGGGGTACGATGTGGGTCTACTTTGCAAAGCGTTCCCATTGCAAGGCGTGACATACCCGAAATGGTATCACCAAGTGTCTTGTCTGAGAAACAGCCAGAAAAATGACTTCAGAAAGTATCTGTTTCTGAAGGGCATTTCCTGCAGACCTTGAGTTGCTGGGCTCATTGCGTTCCATTCTGGCTCCCTAAACCAGTCCAAAGGGACTGGGAGAGTAAATAGTCCCAGGGAAGCTGGGAATGTTCCCAGACCAGACCTTTAAAAAGAGATTTTATTTATTCATTCACTCATACATTCAAAACAAAACAAAAAAACATTGCCGAGGTCATTGATAGTCTGGGAATGATTGCTCACTAATGCATTCTTTGGAGAATGGTTCTGCCTTCCTAAAGATGTGCTGGGGGCAGAGATTGCAGTTAGTCTGCATTTTCTGAGAGGATATTTCCTGAACAAAATAGGATAAGTCAGATTTTTTTAAAAGGCATCCATCCCTCCACTCTTCCCCTCCTCCCCCACCACATGCACACCAATGCTATACTGCAGGGGGTGAACTACCGTTCAGATTTGTTGGCCAGTTGGACTCGGAGAATAGGGGGAATGGAATAAATGCCTACAAAAACCCAAACCAATCATTTCAAAAAAGAATGTGAACTCTTCATTACAACTCTACAAAGCAAGGATCGTTATTTCCCTTTAACAGATGAGAAAACTGCGGTTCAGAGAGATGACATGACTTGCTTAAGATTCTCTAGTAGGGCTTGCAGCCAGAAATCAAACGCATAGGAATCTGACTCCAAAACCCTTTCTCCAATCCTAGGCTTATTAACTTGATGCCAGGATGAATCCCCGAGCTGGGGATGGACTCCCAGGAAACTTCCATGATATGACAGGATCCAGTCCTTCTCAGAGTCAGCTCAGCCTCAAAAAGGAGCACTTGGTTTCTCCTTACAGGGAAAACTCAGCCTCTTTCCTTGGCATGAGCCCTCCCATATACACACAGGGACAATTTATAGTCCATGTCTGAAGCTGCTTGGAGTGGGAATATCAGAGGAGAAATGGGACACAAATAACCTCCTTAAAGAATGTCTGAGTTGCAGATGGGTTTCCAGGCCAATGGAAGAACACTGTAAGTATCAAGAGAAATATGGGACTAAGAGCTAAGGGAATAAAGGAAGGAAGCTGGAACTTGGTTTGGAGAATTAAAGGCAGGTAAAAGTATGGGACTGGAACTCCAGTTGGGCAGCGAGGCCCAGGAAGTCAGCTGCAGTGACACTGGGCACCCAGGACGCTCAGAGCCAAGCATGCTTGGGTTCCTAGAAGGTATTCAATTGTGATCTCTAGGGGTCTTAGATCACTTAGGCCTTCGTCACAAAGTACAGTCTGGGTTGCTTAAGCAATAGCTATTTTCTCACAGTTCCGGTGGCTGGCAGACAGTCCAAGGTCAAGGTGCCAGCAGGATTGGTTTCTAGTGAAGCTCCTCTCCTTTGCTTGTTGATGGCCTTTTCTCTGTGTGTTTGGTATGGGAGGTGGGGAGGGCAGAGGGAGAGCTACCTTTGGTAGCTCTTTCTCTTCTTACAAGGACACCAGTCCTATGAAATTAAGGCCTCACCTTTATGACCTCATTTACCCTTAATTACCTCTTAAAGGCCCCATCTCTAAGTGAAGTCACACCGAGGGTTAGATCTTTAACACTTGCCTTTGGGGCAACACTGTTCAGCCCATAACACAAGGGTGGGATAGGAACCTTCGGCTAAAACGCCTGGCTTACTGGCTTGTGAGAATTGACTGAGGAAACCAACATGCACCGTGAAAATAACTGGACCGAACTCTGCGTGTTGTCTCTCCTACCTTTCCTCTCTTGTCAATATAAGATGACAAGGTAGCTGAGAATTAAGAATTAGCATAAAGACCTGGAGAGAACTTAGCAGAGCTTTCAGAGCGGCCTGATGTTCAAGCTGAAAGGCGGATGGAAATTGCTACTGAGGGACGCCTGGGTGGCTCAGTGGTTTAGTGCCTGCCTTTGGCCCAGGGCATGATCCTGGGGTCCTAGGATCAAGTCCCACATTAGGCTCCCTGCGTGGAGCCTGCTCCTCCCTCTGCCTATGTCTCTGCCTTTCTCTGTGTGTGTGTCTCTCATGAATAAATAAATAAAATCTTAAAAAAAAAAAAAAAAGAAATTGCTACTGATTTTCAGAGAATCAGCAGCCCTGCAAAAGCCACACTGGAGCCTGGCCTGAGTGTCAGCACATGGCCAGCGGCAGCCACCTCTGCAGCAGGTGCAGGGATGGAAGAGACTGGTCTTCAGAGATAGGAGTGATGAATTCCACGCCAAAGCAAGTCAGCAGAAGCTGGGGGTGCAGAGAACACACAGATCCAGTCTCACCTATCCTCATCATCACCATAATGTCTGTCAGCCTCCTCCTGCCCAGATGTCTCCTGAGATGAAGGGAGGAAGGCTAGGGAGGGAAAAGACCCGAGAGACTGGACCTTTATCCAAAACTGGAAGAAACCAACTTCTTTTAAATTGGCAGTCTCCTTCCTAGCTGCAATCCTGCTACGCAACAAGATGCACACCTGAGCTGCAGTGTGTATGTTTGGATTCTGCTTCACTCATATTTTTCAAGTACTTAAGAGGTCTCAGGCAGAGAGCTAAGCATTATTTGGTTTTGAAAGATATTTTAAATTTATTTCTTTTTAAAAATATTTTATTTATTGAGAGAGAGAGAACACAAGGAGGGGAGCAACAGAGGGGAGGGAGAAGCAGGCTCTCTGTTGAGCAGGGAGCCAAATGTGGGGCTGGATCCCAGGAGCCAAAGGGAGACAGTTAACTGACTGAGCCACCCAGGTGCCCCAAAATGTTATTTTAAATTTATTAATAAGAACAAACATACCAGCAAAATACTGAAATGAAACCCTGTAAAATGGACACTGGTATTGAAGCTACTTTTAACATCTGGTCTGGAGCAAGAGAACACATGAAAGCCCCTGGCCTGTGGCCTGTCCCTCTTTCTACCCCTGGCCTACCCCACACCCTGAAAGGCCTCATACACATGTCTGTAGCTTCCTAGCCTTCAAGTCCAAGATCTGTCCCCATGCCCTTCAGTAAACAGCCTCCTTTAAGGCACCCCATGAGGCTAGAGTTACAAACTGGAAGTGTGGTCCACTCTCAGGAGGACTGGACCAGGGAAAAACAATAGAAGTAGGCCCAGGCTGCTCAGGCTGGGTTCTGGTGCTTGATGCATGTTCTAGAAGATGGGGACATGGGCTCCTGGGATGCATGGCACTTACTGCCTTTGGACTCCTTGCCCTAGGGGGCAAGGTGCAGAGAGAAGAGATGCAAGCCAGAGCAAAGCCCTGTAAAGTACAGAGCCTGGGGCAGGGGCCCTGGTTGCTGATGTCTTAGACTGGCCCCTTCGCCTCTCCACCAACCCACATGTCAACACTCCTTCTTAAGGAGGCAAATCCGACTCTTCCAAGTAGTCTTCCAGGCCTTTGGGCTCACAGGAAATCCCTCTTCTGAAAGCTTTTGATTTAGCTTCTGGTTGGGCTAGCACTTGCTATGCACATTTACTATGCTTCCAGACACATTATTGAACTAACCACCCTTTGAGAGGCAAGTATTATCACCCCCATATGAAAAGTAAGGAAACTAAGCCTCAGGAAAGTGATATGAATCCTCCAACATGGTTTATTTAGAACGTGGGAGAGCAGGGCGCCTGGGTGGCTCAGTCAGTTGAGCATCTGACTCTTGGTTTCAGTTCAGGTCATGATTTCATGGGCTGTGAAATGGAGCCCTGCCTGGGGCTCCATGCTTGTTGGGGAGTCTGCTTGAAGATTCTTTCCCTCTTCCCCTTCCTCCGCTGTCTCTCTCTCAAATAAACAGAGAGAGAGAGAGAGAGAGAGAGAGAGAGAGAGAGAGAGAAAGGGCACCTGGGTGGCTCAGTGATTGAGCATCTGCCTTCGGCTCAGGTCATGATCCCAGGGTCCTGGGATGGAGCCCCATGTTGGGCTCCCTGCTCAGTGGGGAGTCTATTTCTCTCTCTGTCCCCCTCCTTGCTCGTGCTCTCTCTCAAATAAACAAATAAAATCCTAAAAAAAAAAAAAAAAAGCTGGGAAAGCAGGATTGTGTTGCTTCTTTAAGTTAGTGAAATTAAAATCAGGTGCTCTACGGAAACACTGGGTCTCCATGTTGTCAGTCCTGCAGGTGATTCTATTGTGCATCCAGGACTGACACCTACTATTTAAACTTCCATACCATTCTTTTTTTTTTTTTAATATTTTTTATTTTATTATTTGAGATAGAGCAAAAGAGCACAGAAGGAAAGGGACAGGGAGAAGCAGACTCCCCAATAAACAGAGAGCCCGATGCGGGGCTTGATCCCAGGACCCCAAGATCACAACCTGAGCTGAAAGCAGATGCCCAACTGACTGAGCCACCCTGTCGCACCACTTCCATACCACTCTAATTGATTTAGTGCAGTATTTTGAATAACTGGAACACAATAGCTGAGCTTTTCTTTGGTGCCTGCTGGTACTCGGGGCCTCTGACAGCCCAGGATACTCCCCAAGATTCCAAAGAGGAGGAGGGTTGAAATCTGTGCCTGAAAACAAAGTTATTAATGTTCCTGTCCATTTGGCCCCTGAGAGCTGCATGCAGATCATACTGTCAGGAATCCAACTGAGCTGGGAGAGAGCTGAGCTCAGGTGTCCAAGTGAAGTCTTTAATTACTGTCATGGAATAAGCAAGAGGCTAAAACTAGAGAACGTGCCGACTCCCCCTGTTTCATTTCCCTCCGTGGAATGGCCCTGTCTGAGGTCAGGGGACTGAGAGGTCCGTGGGGGTGAGGGCTGGGGATCATCTTGCTGTTTCCAGCACCTGGAAAAAAGGCTTCAGCAATTTTGTGGACCTTGAGGTGGGCGATGGGAGGGATGAGGGGAAAGGTGAGGAGTGAAGTTTTGAGTTCTGAGTCAGAGAGAGAAAAAGCGTCCTCATTTTCCCTGGCTGCCTCCTGCAGGTGGCAGAGATGCCTGGGGAAGACTCTAAGGCCTCAGATAAGGAGACCTGGAAACAGAGGTCTACCCTGTCGGGTAGAAATGTAAATTTACCTGGGAGGGGGCGGCGGGCGAGGCCTTCAGAGAGTGCAGTGTGCAGGCTGTGCACCCAGTCTGGCACGGGGAGGCACCTGCCCCCAACCCCACCCCATGTCTGCTGCGTGAAGCCTTTGTGATCACCTCTGATCAGACGTGAGAGACTGCACACTCCTAGTTGATCAGGAGCCAGGATCTAGGAGTTCTCAATACATAAATTGTTGTGAATGGGCTTTTCTGTCTTATGAGCAAAAACAATGATAGATTTCTTTCCAAAATATTGCCTTTTTCTTTGTACTTCTCATGCTTGCCGTTTCTATTCCCTGGTGGCCGTCAAGCCTCCCATCTGTCCATTAGATACTTTTCCACCTACTGCTTCCAGCCAAGCCTCTGCCTGGAGGTCCTGTGCCTTGAAAACATCACCTAGAAATTCTGGGGATCCTCTAATTTATAGCCAGTCAGAAGCACAGGTAACAACCCAAACTTCTTGTTGTCATCTGAAGTTGGGAGGGTGGGTATCTTGTGTTTCTGAGCCCTCTGCCTGTGGGATTTGAGGCTCTCTCCAGATAAAGAATGTCAGAATTGAGTGGAATCGTAGGACAGCCAGCTGGTGTTGAAGAATTGGTGGTGTTATGGAAAACAACCCCTGTTTTCGCTTGGTGGAGTTGGGGCACAGAACCAACTTAGGAAGTGATTAGGTCATGAGGGCAGAGCCCTGTCGAATGGCATTAGTGCCTTATAAAAGAAATGCCCAAAAGATCTCTTCCCCGTCTGCCATGTGAGGGCACAGCAAGAAGCTGCCATTCTGCAAGCTGGAAGAGGACCTTTACCAGAACCCAACCATGTGGACACCCGGATCTCAGACTTCCAGACTCCTGCAGTGGGACAAACAGGATTCGGTTGTCTATAAACTGCCCCGTCTGTGTCATTTTGTTTCAGTAGCCTGAAGGACTAAAACAGGCTGGCCTTCAAAGCCCTCCAAAGGCCAACTTTTGACTACTTTGATCTTGTTTCATATCACTCTGAACATTATGTTTTAGCAATTCTGAGTTGCTTGTATCATCTTGTGTTTCAAACTTACCGGCCTTGCTCATAATTACTGCTTCCTACAGTCTACTTTCTTCTCCACATCACCTATTTGACTTACTCTTTCCTCATACTTTAAGACTTAGCTCAGACATGTCCTGTAGATAGTTTTCCCTGTCTCCTCTTTGGTCGATCCATCCCTTCTCTGCTTAGGCTAGAATAAGTGCCTCGCTTCCCTATTCCTGTTGTTCTGCATTTCATTTGGTTAAGGAATTTACATCTTATTAAAGTTGTTGTTTGTGGATAAAAAAAAGAAATTCTAGTTATATGCCGTATGTATGTGGTGGAGTGTCCTATCTCTGCCACAAAGGATGACTTCCAGAAACGCTGGACAAGAAGAACTGAGGAAGAAACCAAGAGTTATTTTTATGGAGAGAACCATGTCTTCCTCATCTCCTCCTGTGAGTCTAATTTTCTCTCACCCAAACCTCCTTCCTTCCCACTTATTTGTCCACCTCACTGCCCTTAGGAATGGTAAATCATTCAACCCCATGAGGGCCCCCAACACTCTGATCCATCATTTTTTACCCCTCCTTCAACTCCCTGCTTCCTGTCCCCAAGTTCTCCCCTCCTTCCTTACCAGGCTAAGAAAGCATGGCCCATTATAGTTATTTCCTGGCTGAAATCCTTGTCCAATTCTTTTCTGAACCCACCTGTTTCTTGGAGCATATGATCAAATGGAAACAAAGCTGCCAATATATATTACTAACACTCTTTTTTTCAACTTCTCCTAAGGTCCCAAGTTAACTGGCACATTACCTACCCTCCAAGTTATCAGGTGACTAAAGCTTCACTTCTTCATAACATGAATAACCATCCTTTTATCCTGACACAGCTGCTGGCCCCTAGTCCAACACCACATATTTTAGGTTTTTGGTATTTAGTGGCATTCCACTTCTGATCCAACTTCTGTATCAGTTGGGATAGGTATATAAGTGGATTATATCAGGTGATAGGTATATCAGCTGTGGTAACCACGCTCTGTGCCTAAATGAACAATTTATTTTCTCCCTCATACTGACTGCAGCACCTTCATTATCTGGTGGGTGAGTGAGGAGATAGGGCCACTGCTAATTTTAGTCACTTAGCGCCTGCTCTGTCATAGCTTGATCTCTATCTTAAATACTGCTGGTTGTTATAACAGAGGGAAAATATGGCTCTGGAAGGTCTCAAACAGGTGATTAAGTGATCTAGCTGAGAAGTAGGGCACATCATCTCCAATCACAATTCACTCACTAGTTGGCCAGAACTAGTCATATGAATCTACCCAAACATAAGGTTGCTAGGAAGTGCAATCCTACTTACTATGTATCTGAAAGGTGGAATGCTGAAATTTTCTGCTGAACGACATTAATGATGACAACAAGAAGATACAATTATTAACTTCATCCTGCATGTAGTGAGACACATGGAGTCAAAAAATTTGGCTAATATCATGTGCCTCATAAGTCAGAGCAGGATTTAAATCCATGCCCCAGAATATTTGCTTTTAACCACTACTCTACACTTTAAGCCATCAGCAAATAACTTTTGTCTTCTTATTATTATCATGTAATTTAATTGTGATGTGCTCAGAGAATGTGGTCTTGTTTTTGTTTTGTTTTTGTTTTTAAAGATTTTATTTATTTATTCAGGAGAGACAGAGAGAGAGAGAGAGAGGCAGAGACACAGGCAGAGGAAGAAGCAGGCTCCATGCAGGGAGACTGATGTGGGATTCGATCCCGGGTCTCCAGGGCCACGCCCTGGGCCGAAGGCAGGCACTAAACCACTGAGCCACCCAGGGATCCCCTGTGGTCTTGTTTTTTGAAGTTTATTGAGATTCTGTGGTCTTGTACATGATCAATTTTTGTAAATGTTCTTAGTGTGCTTGAGAATAATGTGGATCCTCCTACTGTTGGTTGATAATTCAATGTATGACCTTGAGGTCGAGCTTGACTGCAGTGTTCAAACCTATGTTTTGCCAACGTTTTGTTTACCTGTCAATAATTGAAAGAGGTGTTGAAATATCCCAGTGTGATGGCAGTTTCAAAATGACTTAGCATTTCATCAATTTTAGCTTTATTTTGTGGATATTTTATTACTCACACATATATTTTAGTTAGGTCGTCCGTTTAACTGAACTTTTTATGATCATGTAATGGCCCTATTCCTACTGATGGCCTTTGTCTTCACATTTTTCTTGCCTTAATATAATTATATAAGCTTTCTGTTTATGCTTGCCTAATCTTTTTAAATTGTACCTATTTATCTCAAAATTGAAGTATAGTTGATATACTATATATAATATAGTATACATATATACTATATATAATATATATATTATACAATATATATTATACTATATATAGTATATACTACATATAGTATATATATTGTATACAATGTGTATATATACATTATATATTATATAATATATACAATGTATATATATATTATATACAATATATGATATACAATACTATATTAGCTTCAGATGTATAGCATAGGGTTCCTTTTTCTCTACATCCTCACGCATACCCGTTTCTTTTGTTGTTGATTTTAGCCAATCTGACATAACATGAATAACCATCCTTTTATCCTGACATCCTTTTTTTTTTGTTTGTTTTTTTAAATTTTTTTTTTTTTATTTATTTACGATAGTCACATAGAGAGAGAAGGAGAGGCAGAGACATAGGCAGAGGGAGAGGCAGGCTCCATGCACCGGGAGCCCGATGTGGGATTCGATCCCGGGTCTCCAGGATCGCGCCCTGGGCCAAAGGCAGGCGCCAAACCGCTGCGCCACCCAGGGATCCCCAAGATTGTTTTCTTTTAAGGAACAAATGAAAAATAAAATTTGTTTTCAGGTAATAGAGTTAAAACTTACTAACCATGATGAATAATCTCTATTGCAGTTCCTAGAAGTTTCCTTAAAAATAAACTAAACTAAAAGGACATTTAGTTATAAATAGGAGAAAAAGAGCCTCCACCGCTTAGCTAGCAGGTGTGAGGTGATATCTCTTCGTAGTATTGATTTGCACCTCCCTGATGATGAGAGATGTTGGGCATCTTTTCATGTGTCTGCGGGTCATCTCTGTCTTTGGAGAAATGTCTGTTCATGTCTTCTGCCCATTTTTAAATTGGATTATTTGTTTTTTGGTGTTGAGTTGTGTAAGTTCTCTATATATTTTGGATATTAACCCTTTATCACCTATGTCATTTGCAAATATCTTCTCCAATTCATTAGGTTGCCTTTAAAAAAAATAAATAATAATAGGGCAGCCCCGGTGGCGCAGCAGTTTAGTGCCGCCTGCAGCCTGGGGCATGATCCTGGAGACCTGGGATCGAGTCCCACATCGGGCTCCCTGCATGGGGTCTGCTTCTCCCTCTGCCTGTGTCTCTGCCTCTATCTCTTGCTCTGTGTCTCTCATGAATAAATAAAAATATATATAAAAAATAATTGTATACATACATATATATATATATATATTTTTAGAGAGAGAGAGAGAGAGGAGGGAGGAGGGGCAGAGGGAGAGGAGGAGAGGGTGTGAAAGAAACAGATTCCCTGCTGAGCATGGAGCCTGGTATAGGGCTGATCCCCAAACCCCAAGATCATGACTAAGCCAGCATCAAGAGCTGGAGGCTCAACCAACTGAGCCATCTAGGTGTCCCTCAGTAGGCTGCCTTTTAGTTTTGTTGATTATTTCCTTCATTCTGCAGAAGCTTTTTATTTTGATGTAGTCCCAATAATTCATTTTTCTTTTGTTTCCCTTTTCTTAGGAGACATACCTAGAAAGATTTTGCCATGGGCTGATGTCAAAGAGGTTACTACCTATGTTCTTTTCTAGGATTTTTATGGTTTCAGGTCTCACAGTTAGGTCTTTAATCCATTTTGAATTTATTTTTGTGTATGGTGTAAGAAAGTGGTTCAGTTTCGCAAGTTGCTGTCCAGATTTCCCAACACCATTTGTTGAAGATACATTCTTTTTCCCATTGTATATTCTTTCTTGCATTGTCAAAAATTAATTGACCATATAATTGGGGGTTTATTTCTGGATTTTTTATTCTATTCCATTGATCTATATTCTTGTGCCAGTACCGAACTGTTTTGATTATTACAGCTTTGTAATGTAACTTGAAGTCTGGAATTGTGATGCCTCCACCTTTGCCTTTCTTTTTCAAGATTGCTTTGCATATTTGGGGCCTTTTTGACTTCATACAAATTTTGGCATTGTTCTAGTTCTGTGAAAAATGCTGGTGGTATTTTGACCGGTATTGCATCAAATGTATACATTATTTTCGGAAGTGTATTTTAACGAATATTTGTTCTTCCAATCTATGAGCATGGTATGTCTTTCTATTTCTTTGTGTTGTCTTCAATTTCTTTCATCAGTGTTTTATAGTTTTCAAATACAGATCTTTCACTTCTTCAGTTAGGTTTATTCCTAGGTACCTTATTCGGGATGCAGTTGTAGGTGGGATTGTTTTCTTAATTTCTTCTGTGCTCCATTGTTGGTGTACAGAAATGCAACAGATTAAAAAAATGCAACAGATTTCTGTACATTGATTTTGTATGCTGTGACTTTACTGAATTCATTTATTATTTCTGGCAGTTTTTTAGTAGAGTCTTTGGGGTTCTCTGTTAGAATATCATGTCATCTACAAAGAGGGAAATTTTTATTTCTTTGTTACCAATTTGGATGCCTTTTATTTCTTTTAGTTGTCTGATTGCTGTGGTCAGGATTTCTAGTACTATGTTGAATAAAAGTGGTACAAGTGTGCATCCTTTACTTGTTCCTGCTCTTAGAGGAAAAGATTTCAGTTTTTCATCATTGAATATGATATAATCTGCAGGCTTGTCATATACGGCCTTTATTATGTTGAAGTATATTCCTTCCATACCCACTTTATTCAGAGTTTTTATCATGAATGGAAGTTGAACTTTGTCAAATGCTTTTTGTACCTATTGAGATGACTATTTGATTTTCTCTTTCTGTTTTGTTAATGTGGTTAGGCGAATGTAATAACAACTATGCTATGGAAACCCTATTTTGTTAATGTGGCATATTATGATTGCTTTGTGGATATTGAACAATTTTGCAACACTGGAGTAAATCCTACCAGCTCATGGTGAGCAGGAGGTATTTTTAGATGTTAATAGAGAATAGCCCTTTGCCACTGCAGCTGGTTGTAGTAGAGCCATTTGACAAAGTGGGTGAGGTCTTTTGGGTTGGTTGTCCTATCTGATGCCAGAATAAACAGAGGATTTTTCTTGGGCCTTTTCTTAAACAGAGGATTGATTACCTTCTTGGCCTCCTGCTTCTTCACAACAGCAGGGGCTGAGGCCATCTTCTTTCTTTAGCCTTCTTTCCTTTCAGCATCTTGGATGGCTGGAGGAGACAGCTTAAAGTAAGTATTGATAGGTATTTGTTATCATTTTGTTAATTGGTTTCTGGCTGTTTTTGTAATTTTCTTTTCCTTTCTCCTTTTGCTCTCTTCCCTTGTGATTGGTTGACTTTCTCTAGTGTTATGCCTGGATTTCTTTTTATTTTTATGCATCTGTTTTAGATTTTTGGTTGTGGTTACCATGAGGTTTATATATAACACCCGATGTGTATAGCAGTCTATTTTAAGTTGATGGTCATTTAACTTTGAACACATTCTCTCTCTCTTTTTTTTTTTAAGATTTTATTTATTTATTCATGAAAGACACAGAGGAGAGAGAGAGGCAGAGACACAGGCAGAGGGAGAGAAGGAGGCTCCACACAGGGAGCCCGACGTGGGACTCGATCCCGGGATTCCAGGATCACACCCTGGGCCAAAGGCAGGCGCCAAAACTGCTGAGCCACCCAGGGATTCCCAACTTTAAACACATTCTAAAAGCACTGCAATTTTTCTCTGCCCTCTCCCACAAGATTTATGTATTTCACATCATCTTATTGAGTGTCCCCTAATTATTGTAGATATAGTTGAATTTACTACTTTTAAATCTCCTATTAGCTTGATAATGATTGATCTATTACCTTTACTATATGTTTGCTTTTACCTATCAATTTTTCTTTCATAATTTCCTTCTACTTATGGCCTTTTATTTTACACTTAAGTCCTTTTAATATTTTGTATACATCTGGTTTAGTGGTGATGAACTCCTTTAACTTTCCTTTGTCTCTGAAATTTTTTCTCTCTCCTTCAATTCTGTATGAGAGCCTTACTAGCTAAGTAGAGTATTCTTCTTTTATTTATTTATTTATTTATTTATTTATTTATTTATTTTTATTATTATTTTTTTTAATTAATTTTTATTGGTGTTCAATTTACCAACATACAGAAAAACACCCAGTGCTCATCCCGTCAAGTGTCCACCTCAGTGCCCGTCACCCATTCCCCTCCAACACCCACCCTCCTCCCCTTCCACCACCCCTAGTTCGTTTCCCCGAGTTAGGAGTCTTTATGTTCTGTCTCCCTTCCTGATATTTCCCAACATTTCTTTTCCCTTCCTTTATATTCCCTTTCACTATTATTTATATTCCCCAAATGAATGAGAACATACACTGTCCTTCTCCGATTGACTTATTTCACTCAGCTAGAGTATTCTTCATTGTAGGTTTTTTCATTTCAGCACTTGAAATACATTATGCAATTCTCTTTTGGTCTGAAAATTCCTTTTGAAAACTCAGTTGATAGTCTTACGGGTATTCCCTTGTATGTCACTGGTTTCTTTTCTGTCACTGTTTTAAGATTCTCTCTTTGGGGCACTTGGGTGGCTCAGTTGGTTAAGCATCTGACTCTTGATCTTGGCTCTGGTCATGATCTTGGGGTCATGAGATTGAGCCTTGCATCAGGTTCCACGTTCCATGTGGTCTGCTTGTCCCTCTTCCTCTGATCCTCCCCACCCCATCTCTCCTGATCTCTCTAAAACAAATCTTTTTTTTTAAGATTTATTTATTTATTTATTCATGATAGACAGAGAGAGAGAGGGAGAGAGAGAGAGAGAGGCAGAGACACAGGAGGAGGGAGAAGCAGGCTCCATGCAGGGAGCCCGACGTGGGACTCGATCCCAGGACTCCAGGATTGTGCCCTGGGCCAAAGGCAGGCGCTAAACCACTGAGCCACTCAGGGATCCCTAAAACAAATCTTTTTTTAAAAAAAAAATCCCTCTTTATGTTTAATTTTTGATATTTTAGTTACTGTGTCTTGGTAACCGTCTTTGGGTTCATCTTGTGGGGGCTCTCTGTGCTTCCTGAATGTGGATGTCTGTTTCCTTCCCTAGGTTAGAGAAGGTTTCAGCTATTATTTCTTCAAATATTCTTACTGACCTTTTCTCTCTCTTTCCCTTCTGGGAAATCTCTAATGTGTATATTGGTACATTTGATGTTTTGCTGGAGATCCTTAAACCTATCATCTTTTTTTTTTTTTTTTTAATTCCTTTTGCTGTTTGGCTTGGATGATTTCTACTATCCCATTCTTCTGCATCCTGTAATCTGCTGTTAATTCCTGCTAGTGTATGTATTCTCCAGCTTGATTGGTTTTTGTACTTTCTCTTTATTGAAGTTCTCACTGAGTTTTGCTACTCTTCCAAATTCATTGACCATCTTTATGACTGTCTCTTTGAATTCCTTATCAGGTAGATTGTATCTTCATTGTTTAGTTCTTTTTAATGAGGTTTTGTCTTATTTCCCTTGGAACATATTCCTCTGTCTCCTTATTTTGTCTGATTCTCTGGTTTTCTATGTATTAGTAGATCAACTTTTTCTCTTGGTCTTGAAGGTAGTGGTCTTATGTGTGTGTGGGCTTATGGGGCCCAGAAGCACAGTTCCCTCTGTTCACCAGAACCAGATGCTCCTGGAGTGTCCCGTTTGAGGACTTTGTGCAAGCTGCTGTTATGACTGGGAGGTAACTGCTGTGGGGGTGCCTGTAGGTGGGACTGGCCCCCAAAGCTGCTGCCTGAGGGGTCTGGCAGCAACTGTTATGTACATGCTGGTGGGCAGGGTTGCCTCCCCTCCTCCCCAGGGTAAGAGTTGCTTTGGAGGGATGCTAGTCTCATGGAGGCTGCCTATTGGTTGTAGCAGGGCAGGAACTGCTTTGGGGGGACATTTGTCTGGATTGGTGGATTGAGTGTGGCTGGTCCACAGGGGAATACCAGGGTGGGTTGATTGGTGCCAGCAATGCAATTGGAGAGTGTCAGGACTCTCTCCTTCCAGCATTGGGCCAGGTAGGTTGAGAAAGGTCAAGAAAAAAAAAAAGTGAGCACAGTTATCTGAAAACTAGAAAAAATAAATCTAGTATCAGAAAGCATGTACCAGTGCTTGCCATGGGATGAGGATGGGAAAGGACTAAGATGGGGAGCAAAGGGAACTGTTTGGAATGATGGCAGTGGTGGTTATGTGGGTGTATAAATTTATCAAACTTACTTAAATATACAATTAAATATTATTGTACTTCAACTATCCTTCATTAAGCTAATTATAAAAAATAGGTCCCAGGTGCACTGGGTGGTGGCTCAATTGGTTAAGCATCCAACTCTTGATCTTAGCTCAGGTCTTGATCTCAGGGTCATGAGTTCAAGCCCCACACTGGGTTCCATGCTGGGCATGGAGCTGACTTAAAAAAAAAAAAGTCCTAAACTAAAAATAAAAGCCAATATAGCAGTTACAAATTTGCTGAAATCACTTTTTGAAGTATTAGCCTGTTATCCTGAAAACCTGAAGAAATGTTTTGGGAAATCTGAAAACATAAGGTATCAGGATTTTTAAATTTAAACTCTTAAAATAGGGTACTTAAAAACAAGAACAAAGCAAATGAGCAAATTGGGCTCTTCACTCCAAAAGAATATGCCATCATGGTTTCCATAATTTTTATTTCTATTTCCAGAAACTGAAAAGTTTACTTTTTAAAGCCCTGACTGGAGATGTGCATTTATTTATGTTAACTGTCTAGTCAAATGTACTTTAGGGGCTTATTAGCTGGGAAAAGCAACATTAAAGAGACCAATTTTTTATGTAGAAGATGTACAGTCCCAGAGATGAGTCATGTTTTCCAAGTTTATTTTAGAAAAGAAGCCAAAGCAAAACTCAAAAACAAAAACAAAAACAAAAACAAAAACAACCCTCAAATCCCAGAAGCATAAGAATATCTTAAAATAGAAGTATACAAAGCTTTTAGAATATGAAGTGATCAGGAGCGTATGGCTGGCTGGGTGCATAGAGTGTGCAACTCTTGGTCTTGGGGTTGTGAGTGAGCCCCATGTTGAGTGTACAGGTTACTTAAAAATAATGTAAAAATCGGGATCCCTGGGTGGTGCAGCGGTTTGGCGCCTGCCTTTGGCCCAGGGCGCGATCCTGGCGACCCGGGATCGAATCCCACATCGGGCTCCCGGTGCATGGAGCCTGCTTCTCCCTCTGCCTATGTCTCTGCCTCTCTCTCTCTGTGACTATCATAAAAAAAAAAAAAAAAAAAAAAAAAATGTAAAAATCTTTTTAAAAATAGGAAGTGATCAACAGGTTTTAGATGCAGAAACTTTAACAATGTTTGCTCAATATACAGTGCCCTTAATTGAGGAACATGTCTACAGGAAAAGAGACATCTTGCTTTCAAAATTCGTAATCTCTGTGTATAGAATCCAGTATGAACTCTTTTCTTTCCCTTCTGGAATAAGTGGACTTTGAATGAAACATGTAGATACTCACTTATGTGTGTAGACTTCAACTACTTTTGCTCTTCAGTGGCTTATTTCCAATTGTTTGCAGTACTTCTATCCTCGGAGTTAAACTCTACCTCAAATCTGTATTTCCATACCAAACTCATCATCTTCCTTGTTACCACCTCACACTTTTTTCCATCTTAATTCCTGCTTACTGGATTTTTCCTTTTCTTTTTTTTTAAAGGTTTATTTATTTCAGAGAGAGGGGAGGGCAGGGAGAGACAAAGGGAGAGGGAGAGAGTATCTCAGGTGGACTTGCAGCTGAGCAAGGAGCCCAATGCAGGGCTTGATCCCACCACCCTGAGACCACAACCTGAGCTGAAACCAAGGCTGATGCTTAACCAACTTCACCACCTAGGCATCTCAGGGATTTTTTTTTCTTAAACAGAAAGACCATGTACTTCCTAAGTCACATGGTAGTCTTCATGTTTTCAACGATTCCTATATGCTTCAAGTCATTCAATCTGAAAATAGAGATGAACTTTCCAGAATAATTCCTTGATTTTAATATAAATCATCACTTTTATTTTTTTAAAAAGATTTTATCTGACACAGAAAGAATGTGAGCACAAGCAGGGGGAGCAGCAGGCAGAGGGAGAGATGCAGGCTCCCCTCAGAGCAGAGAACCTGACATAGGGCTTGACCCCATAACCCTGGGATTATGACCTGAGCCAAAGGCAGATACTTAACTGAGCCACCCAGGCGCCCCACTTTTCTTTTTTAAACAAAGCTAACAGGCATTATCTACTAAAAATAAGTAAATGAAGTTTTAGAGGAAGCATATGTGAAATAACACTTCCAAAGTACCACATGGTTCTGGCATCTCTCCTGTTGAGCACACCCAAGAAAGAGTTTGGAAGAACCACTTCGTTTTGACGTTCATTCCTGGCGTAGAGTAACATAGCCCCATTTTGAGAAAGAGTGGAGTTTTACACATTTTTTTTAAAAAAAGATTTTATTTACTTATTGAGAGAGAGAGAGAGAGGCAGAGACACAGGCAGAGGGAGAAGCAGGCTCCATGGAGGGAGCCCGACGTGGGACTCGATCCCAGGTCTCCAGGATCAGGCCCTGGGCTGAAGGTGGCGCTAAACCATTGAGCCACCCGGGCTGCCCAGTTTTACACATTTTAATAAATATAAGCCTTACATTTCATGAAGGCTTCTTATGTATAAAAAACTTAGTATGCTTTCTAGTGATGGGAAGAGGAACGTGGGGAAAAACTATAATTCTATCTTACGTAGACAGACTAGATAAGAACACTTTCTCTACAGTGAATTCACTCAGCGAACATTTGTTTACTGAATGCCTTCTCTGTGCCAACTACTGGGGCTAGAGGTAACTGTGCCATGTCCTTGCTCTGAGTTTACATTCTACTATAGCTAATTTCAGTTAAAACTTTGCTTTTAAAAAAAAGATTTCATAGGGCAGCCCTGGTGGCTCAGCGGCTTAGCACCACCTTCAGCTTGGGGTGTGATTCTGGAGACCTGGGATCGAGTCCCACGTTGGGCTCCCTGCATGGAGCCTGCTTCTCCCTCTGCCTGTGTCTCTGCCTCTCTCATGAATAAATAATAAATCTTAAAAAAAGATTTTATATATTTATTTGAGAGATAGCAACAGAGATAGCAAGAGAGAGCACAAGTGGGGGAGGAGGGGGAGAAGCAGGCTCCTTGCTGAGCAGGGAGTCAGATGTGGGGCTTAGTCCCAGGGCTCTGGGATCATGACCTGAGCCGAGGGCAGAGGCTTTTTTTTTTTTTTTTGAGATTGATTTTATCTATCTTTTATTGGGGTTCAATTTGCCAACATATAGCATAACACCCAATGCTCATCCCATCAAGTGCCCCCCTCAGTGCCCATCATCCAGTCACCCCCACCCCCCGCCCACCTCCCTTTCCACCACCCCTTGTTCGTTTTCCAGTTAGGAGTCTCTCATGCTGTCTCCCTTTCTGATATTTCCCGCTCATTTTTTCTCCTTTCCCCTTTATTCCCTTTCACTATTTTTTATATTCCCTAAATGAATGAGACCATATGTTTGTCCTTCTCCGATTGACTTATTTCACTCAGCGTAATACCCTCCAGTTCCATCCATGGCGAAGCAAATGGTGGGTATTTGTGGTTTCTAATGGCTGAGGAATATTCCATTGTATACATAGACCACATCTTCTTTATCCACTCATCTGTCGATGGACACCGAGGCTCCTTCCACAGTTGGGCTACTGTGGACATTGCTGCTATGAACACTGGGGTGCAGGAAGGCATAGGTTTTTAACCAACTGAGCCACCCAGGTGCTCCTCGGCTGAAACTTTAATCAGAGTGAAAATGTGGGAGTACAATATGTAAAATGAAATAATAAAAAGACACATATTAAACAACTTAGAGAATTTATTTGGAAAGTAGGAAATAAAAAGAATGATTTTAACATTTATTTAGAATACGAACAAAACTATAAAAAGTTAAACTACAGGAAAGAAGGCAGAGAGTACAGAAGTTGGCTTAATGGCCATCCAATATAAACAAGCAAAACCTAAGTTTCTTTCATGCAAATAAGCATTAAGGAGAAGGGCACAGGAATGTTTACAGAACAGGCCACAACAAATATTTTAAAAATTTACATAAGAAAATGTACATAAATGAAAAAATAAACTAGACAATTTACAAGAAATGTTTTATAGGTACAATAGGCTATAAGTTAGTTTATTATGAATAAAATTTATAGCACATCATACATTTTTACATCACAGATTCAGTGTTAAAAGAATTCCAACATGACAAAAGCTTATTAGACTTGACAAGAAGAATGTGAAGGACAGAATAAGGCAACTTAAACTGAAATGGCTTATATAAGTAAAATTAAAACATACAAATATCTAGATATGATTTGGTCAATAACTGGGCAGAATTAAGACAAATGTCATTTACTTTAGTTAAAAAGTGGAAGTCTCAATATAGTTCAAATAAAAAGGGAAGCATACAATTTGTAAAAAAAAATAATAAAGCCGTCTTCTTATTAAGGCTTACATCCTAATTCCATTAATTATAGTTGGGACAAAGAGACTAAGATATTGATGTTAGGTTGTACACAGTTACCTTTTGTTTCTAAGTGTTTGTTCTAAATGTTGTATACCTCAGAAAAAAAGTTGTAAATTTCAAAATGGCTTAATATCTGCAATAACCACTGATTGTGCCATGTATGATGCCCATGATTCAGAGATACAAATAAAGCTAAAATAATCTCAAACTATTTGCATTACTTATGTATATTTTACAAATTATGTAAAAGTTCAAATGTTTTCTTTGAAAGCTACTGAAACTATAAGCAATGCAATGAATAAAAGATGTTAATAGCAAAAAAAAAATTCAGCAATATCATAGAATTGAAATTCAGTTGCATATTTTATACAATTCAAAACCTTGAATTTTAACTTCATTCACTCCTTTGAAAAATATATTCATTAGTTCTTTTAAACACAAAATTAGTGGCAGCTGCAGCAAAATGACTGAAAATTTTAATCTCTTAACTACACAAAGAGCCAACATATAAAGATTTCTAAATTTTTTTCTTAAGGAAAAAAAATTATTTCCCCTCAAACACATCATTCAGCACTATGTAGTACTTGAAGTCTCAGTATCAACTCATTGCTACATTGATTTTAAATAACAAGCTGGGAATGTCACAACCATTATTCTCAGACAATTCTAAGGATAAAAGTATTTTAGGTCTTCATCATATTTGATGTAAATGACTAGAACACAGGATATTTCAACTCACTTGGAGGTAATTAAAATATAGTTTTAGAAATTTCACTAAGAATTGTGTTTGACAAAAACAGTAATTCCTGGAAGAGTTTATCCCACATCTGTTCCTACTCACAATGACCAGAAAGAAGAAACAGCTTGAAGAAAAGGGCCACTAAAAATCTCAAATATATCTAATATTCAAACATTCATGAATTTAGTGGGATGTTCCTTTTTGTACAATGGAAAAGTTATAATAATGTCCACATAATTTTAAAGTTAACACAATAAAAATTCCAGATACTTCCACAGATAAAAGCGTGCACACACATGTGCACGCACACATACACCGACACACACACACACTTTACTATATATATATAAAACCCCTCATATTACTTTAAGTCTATCTACTTGGCCAGTATAGGCAAGAACATAACATTATGAGAGAATATCTAATACTATTCTACTGGTTTGGTGAGAATCCAGAATCTAGTGCCTATCAACACATATAAATCATATTAACTTCAACACAGGACACCACGTATCTAAACAAATTATTTTAGTCTTTCCAAATGCTGCCATGAATAGAGCAACTAACTGTCTTTTTTCAGGATCCTGATGGTAAATGAGTCATTTCCCCATTGTAACAAATCAATTCCCTCATTTTATAATGAAAGAATGTAACAAAGAATTTAGACCACTGGCTGGCACAATTTCTAAAATAATGCCAACTTACCATCCTACATCCACTGAACACACAAGAGATAACACAAGCAAAAAAGACTGCTTTGACAAGACATTTGAACTTTTCAGAAGTGGAAATAACTCAGAATTTTAGATATGGTCAAAAAGCTAGGGTGATTTACTTTTTATATCACCATTATTTTTATTAGGCTATTAAAAATACCTTAAAGAAAGAAAAAAATTACTTCTTTTGGTCTTTATTACAAGGCTCAGTAGAAAATATAAGACAACCACTGTCTCAAATATTGAAAATAGGCAGTAATACAGATAAAGCACATTATTTTCTGAGGTTATCTGATGATAGAAACAAAGTTGGCTGAATTCCTTATTAGGAAAATAGGACATCAATGACATTTCCTGGCAAATCATCTTAAATAAGGTCAAAGAGTATTACAAAAAGGCAATATATTTCTAATATTTTGTTTATATATACCACAAAACTCAGTTAAATGCAAAATAATAGACACTCATTTTTTTTTCTGGTGATTATCCTTTAAGAGTTTTTCCATGGCTTTAAATAAGAAAGGATTTCTAAGCTATATCCTCAAATGCAACGGACTAAAAAGCATAAAGTGCTCAACAGAAAAAGATATACTGCACAAAATATGAACATTTTTGCATATAAAAACAAGCAAAGTGGTTATAAAGGACATCTGGAAATCATTGCCTTGCTAAGCTTTCCACCCAAGAATGCAACCTTAGAAATCAAGGCAAGATGTGATGGACTGCTCTTAGAAGGCAAGAGTTCCCATCTGACATAGAGGAAAACCTTTCCCTTTAGCTGCATTTTTTCTTAAAGACACGGGATTTTCAGGAACTAGTACTTATAATACAGTAATCACATTTGCATGCAAAGGTAAAAAACTCGGGAATCTTTACAGAGTCTAATATTTGGCAAAAAATCTGAACCTCCTTAAAGACTGTCAATGGCCATGTCTGTTATTGGCAATGGCACTGACTTTACCTAAACAAAGAGCCCACCTATTTAAATTAGAGTAGCTAAGCAAGGAATGCCCCTGTTGACAAGCAAGCAAGTCTAATACTATGTCTTTGGAGAAACTGGGTATAGAACGAAAAGCCATTAGTTTTAAATGCCTCTAGTTAAAAGGCAATATTTTGGCGGGAGAGGGGGTATTGGTAGCAGAAAGTTCTAGACATTGTGTTCTTTATCAAGTCCCCAAATAGATAGTGCTCTTTGCGTTTGAAAATACCAGTTTTTAAGAATGAAAATTAAATCCAAAAATTATAAAGGTTCTCTTGTGTGTATAAAACTCAATGAAGAATTAAACGGGCCTCTTTTTAGTCCTAAAATTGTCTTCTCAAAGTTCAATTAGATAAGGTTGGGGGGATTTAAGTCACTGGAATCATCAAATTTGCTTCAGTGAAGGAAAAACACATTCTGGAGACTGTTGATGTCAGTCAGGATGGTCTTGGGCAACTTTATCAGTATCACTGTAAAAATGATACACGGTTATGATGAAATGGCAGGATTCAATGTAAGGTATTTTTGAGTTGGCCAGAAATACAGCTAATCTGTGTAAAATAAACTAGCCCAAATGAGCTATTTACCTTCCTTCTGTATTTAAAAAAAAAAAAAAAAACTCCCATAAAAAATAATATTTCCCATATCCCCTCTCAAACATTCTTTAAAAAGCCCTTATTCATAAAGTTTTAATGGATACATGATAGCGTTCATTTTTAAGAGCTAGCTCTGGAACTGCACTGTCTAGTACAGTAGCCACTACCCAAATTTGGCTCTTGAGAACTTGGAATGTGGTTAGCCTAAACTGAGGTGTGCCCTAAGTATAAATATACACTGGTTTTAAAGACAAACAAAAATAGGTATCTCCTAAATAACTTTCTATAGTGATTATATGTTGAAATGGTAAACATACCAGACATACTGGGTTAAATAGAAATATATAATCAAAATGATTTTCACCTGTTTCTTTTTACTTTTTAAATGTGCCTACTAGAAAATGTCAAATTACATATGGCTTACACTTTATGTTCTTAAACTGTACAGTCTAATAGAAAGAGAGCTTTTAGGCATTATGCTGATTGGGCTTAGAACTAAACCTATTTACCACTGTATGCTTACAAAGAATTTTGTGAGGCTATAAAAAAAAAACAAAACTAGAATCTTGGCAGTCTATCACAACTCTGTGTTCATGCTGATTACTCCAGGAATTCTTGATTATACATGAGAATAGCCAAGATCAACAGTGGTGAAACTGTTGTTCACTGTATATGCATTTTAACAGGTAACTTCAGTTTCAAAGGACAAAAGTATGAAACACAGTCCCAAATTAACAAAAGCAATGATCAACTTAACTTACATGGACTTTGACCCTTCCATTTCTTTCTTAAAGACAGACCCAGATCTATAGCTGTTAATATAGTTTGCCATAGGTAACTTGAAATTATCACTTAAAAATAAAAACTTTTTATACAAATGTCCAAATCACAGAATTTTAAAATAAACTGAACGCATGGCTTTTTGTAATAACAGAAATATCTAGCTACAACAGTGGAAACATTAAAGTAAGAAACATTTAGTCATTGTAGATTTTTCAAAATGACTCACTGATCTAACATGAATTCAAAGTTCCAAATATTCTAAATTCTAAAAAATTACCTTACATGCTTTTCCCTCTAAATTAAATCACTCTCATTATTCAGATGTTCATGTCTTTAAATAAATAAAACTGAATTTTAAATATTTGAGCACAAAATTTGAAAACTATAAGGAGAAATGTCTCAAAGCACCTCTACTGCACATTGTTTTTTATGGAAAAAATTATGTTCCATAAAAACATATAAATACTTCTTTCTTCCTATAATGTAAACAATTTTTAAGCTCTTCAAAGCACATCCACATTTACTGGTAATTTAAGGAGGTGAATATTTCCCCCAAATCTACTTCTTAAACCAATTAATTAATTAACAGACTTAAACAACTTCACTGAACTCTTGGACTTCCAAAAACGTTAATGCCAAAGTAAAAATCTGAAAAAATTAATAACATTATAAAAAATGACTTCAAAATAGAGAACAAATTCCAAGGCAAGAGGATTTACAAATTTTGGAACTATAATGCCTTTATTACCAGAATGTATAAAACACTGATCCTTTTCTAATTCTGCAATACTGCCTCAGACTCCTACAGTTTCAAAACAACTCATCTTTTAGATTTCCATAACATCTCTTTAGAATAAATGTGATTAAATGTGATTTTGTTGCTGTTCATAATAGATTAAAGTCTCTGGCTTTGAAGTTTCAGACCTAATTAAACAGAAATGACTAAGTTCAGGCCCGAGATAAATGTGGTATAGAAGGAGCACAGGTCTCTATCAATGCACACAAACCATATTCTATTAGTATAGTCCTGGGACCTCATTAAATGGACTTTCAAATAAGTAATTAAGCCTCTAATTAAAGGATACAAAACATTTTTCAAGTATAATGATTAACATAAAATACAGAAAGTGCAATTATCACCGATTATGTTATTTTCTAGGATTCATCTTAAAATTCAGGATAATATTTAATAATAGTATTTCAATTAAATTATGGCATTTGAAAAAGTTTATACTTCTGGGAAAATATCACATAAACATGCTTTTTTGGTGAAGGAAACGTTGAGAAAACTACAAGAATGAATAATTAATATTGCCTTAACATTTCTAAAATCACAAAAAAAATGATCATCTTTGATAGCCATTTCAATAAGTTTGATACAGGGTATGTTACTGTCCACTTAGTAGTAACCAAGACACACAGAACACACTTGTAACAAATATTCAGATCCAATTATTTTCAGGAGCTAAACATTTCAGAGACTTTAAGATTTGTTTGAGCATACAGTACTGCAATAGTTGGCTACATAAAATAAATAGAAAATCTTCTGAGAGGAAGCTCAATAATCAGAGGCTGTATTGCATTTAAGGATTTAACACTGGCTATATACAGAAGGGAAAGCATTTCAATTAGAAATACTTCACATGTTACCAAGCTCTCTCTTTTAATATGGCAACTTTTAGCAGCTTACCACTGTGACATTTAAAAATCAACAGGAATAGTGCTACTCTGTTATCCTTTGGTTCCCAGTGACAAAATAATGCAGTAACAATGACTCTGGTTTTCAGTTCCTCATGGATGACATTTATTAGTAGAGAGAAACCTGATGCTTTTTAGCTGAAATTTGGCAGCCCAAGAAGTGCACCAACAGCTCCAAAATATCCCTGTATAATTTTAAAACAATTATTAACACAGTTCAGCTTTTAAATTAGTAGGCAATATTAACTACTACTAGAAACATATTTATGTAAAATCTATTTAAGAACATTTATTCAAAAACATCAATTTCTGTGTTGCCAGCTAGTATTTGAAAAATATGAAATATATATTTTCAAAGTGTGGTTTTTAGACACTGAAAAGCTTCTAGGGCTATTACTACAATTCTGAGCCCTTCTTCCCTTTCCTCAAAACAATTCCTTTTCTTTCACCTGCCAATCTCCCGGGCTACAGCATGCCACTCGGAGCCTGCACAGCAGCAGTTCATCACAGTGAGAGCAGGAACAACCCAACATAAACACAAGAAAATACTCTGAATCTGTTATTAAAATTAATAATACTTCCATTTGATCAGAAACAAAACAATTCAAGGTAGATTTAGTTAATCCAAAGTATTATATGAACTGATATTTTCAGATCAGAATAACCAGATATAATGAACGAATAGAAAAAAATTTTTGAATAACCTCCAAAATTTCAACAGTGGTCCTTCTGGAGGTGTTGTGGTGGTAGGATTAAGGAGAATTTTCATTGCCTAATTATATATTTTTGTGTCAGTTCATTTTTAATATTTTTTTATTTAGAGAAAAACAAAACAACAAAAGAATACAATTTAACTAAGTATACAGCAGCCCAATATTTACAGAGCTTGTAAGATCTAGTATCGCTCTTTCTTGGTCAGTGGAAGTAGGAAACTCCACCTTAATGGGGTGCCTACCAGGTTATAGTAACCCTTATCTCCCCAATTCAAATTGAAGTCAGGGACTCAATATACTATTAGGTAAATCATAGTTTTATACTTATAAGTACATAGTAAGAAGCAATAAATGAAACCTACTTATAAAAGCATGCTATTGGGCAGCCCGGGTGGCTCAACGGTTTAGCACCTGCCTTTGGCCCAGGGCCTGAGCCTAGAGACCCAGGATCGAATCCCACATCAGGCTCCCTGCATGAAGCCTGCTTCTCTGCCTCTCTCTCTCTCTCTGTGTCTCTCATGAATAAATAAGTAAAATAAATAAATAAATAAATAAATAAATAAATAAATAAATAAAAGCATGCTATTAAAATTTGCAAAGCATTATTTTCCTATCATACCTCATGCTCTAGAAACAATGCTTTCAGTTGACCTTTTGACCAATAATCCAGTGCATATGCCAAAAGTTTCATTGAGAGAGTATTGACACGTAAAAAGTTTCCAACAAAAACAACTCGGTTTATTTTCTAAAAGGAAAGAAGAAAATGACATGAAATATAAATTATCAAGTGGATTTTATAATACAGTAGGGTTTAGAAAATCTCTACTTTAAAATGCAAACAACTACTACCTTTTTTTAGTGTCTACCACATTCCTGGTACATATTATCTCCATAATCCTGAATATTTAAAATTTAGTTCAGGACATGTCACTACACATTTGTCAAAACCCACAGAATGTACACCAAGAGTGAACCCAATGTAAAGTAAGGGCTTTGGGAGATAATGTGTCACTGCAAGTTCAATGATTATAACAAATGTACCAATCTGGTGCTGGATGTTGACAGTGGGGGAGGCTGTACAGCTGTAGGGTTCGAGGGTATATGGGAACTCTCTGTATTTTTCTACTCAATTTTGCTGGGAACCTAAAACCTCTCTAAAAAATAGTGTATTTTAAAAAAGCAAAATTCTGGAAAGACCCTAGTAAATGATTTTAGATGACACTTGTTTTTGAAGATGACCAATAAATAATCTATTAAGAAAGTAATTTGGAGAAATATTATTGAGATTAAAACCAAGGAAAAGTATTTTAAATGGGTTTAGGATTACTAACACTGTAAACTTGAGGCTTCTAGCATCTCTGGCATCAGGCTAACCCATCAAGTCACCCTCTGCTAAGAAGATTTCACTCATTAATTTGGTTCTGTAGAGAACCTTGAAGGAAATTTTTTATGGAGGAACTGGTGTTTCAAACTCCATGAAACTTTTCCACTCTCACTGTATACTGAACTTTTGAATATATGTTTTTGCACACTGAGTTTGGATAGTGTAAACAGTGGCCTTAATTATTGCTAAGTCAAGTGGCCAGTGAAAATGTAGATCTACAGGGCTAAGAAAAAAGGTCCTGGATTATTGTTAGCCCATAAAAGTGAAATACTCCCTAAAACGTAGGTTAAAACATCCGTTAGTGGCTCCATCAACCAACTTACTACACTGTCACTGAGAAACAACATATTGGATTTAAACAGAATAATTCAAAGGATTAATTTGGGTTTTTTCACAATTGTTCTCTGCTGAAGCTTTTTTCCTCAAATATCTGCATGCATGATTATCTCACCTCTTTCCAGTATCTATCCAAGGGTCACATTTTCAATAAAGCCTTCCTTTAACCACTCAATTACTCAGCAATTTATTTTCTGCCGATGTACTCTCAATTTTCTTTATTTTGTTTGATTTTCTTTTTTTAAGAAATACCACTTATTAACCTATACATACTAAAAATTTATTAAAATACTAGAATGCATGCAATCTCCACAAAGTCAGGGATCTTTGTTTTCTTCACTAGTGTACCCCAAGTGCCTAGAACAATGCCTGGCACATGGTTCTCTGTAAATACTTAATGAAAAAATGAACAGATGAAGGATTCCCTCAAAAAAGCAAAATTCCCAATTCATTTAAGGTATTTGATATTTACAAATATCAAATTAAAATTAAATGGGCAAATACATCTATTACACAAAGGCAGATTATATATACAATCTCCTTCAAATAAAAATAACCCAACAATGAGGGTAAACACAGGAGTACTTGCTTTTCCTAAGTATACATCATTCAAATTTCTTGTGAAGAACAAGTCTCAATGCCTTCATAGCCCTGTACAATGCTGCTTGATCCATATGCAACAAGGCAGCACTGTAAAGAAGCCGAAGGCAATAAGAAAACTTCTAAGCACTTGCTAATCAAATGTAACATTAATAGCAAAAAATACCCCTTTCAAAAATTAGTTACCTCAAAAATGTCCTATGTTTGGAAAAATTTTCTATCTTCAAGAGATTTAGGTTGTGTATTTCTGAAAAAGTTTGTAGATAAATTTGAAATGTAATTATCTCTTGGTTCTACTACCAACTTGAATAATGGGCTACTTTCTTTAAAGGTAACATAATTTGGTACACATGGTATATACAGCTAATGAACCTTGGGATTTAACAGAGATCTCAATCCTACAGGTCTCCTTAAGGAACACAAAGAAGCCCTGCTATATATACATAAAACTCCAATCTATATTTTTCATATAGTTAAAATTTTTTACCTCATTAACAGCACACATTCGTGCCACAGAACCAATGTTATTGGTGATAGTAACTAAAGTAGCTCTTGCTAGATCTTCTTTACTGACAGTTTCTCGCTTCTCCTTATAAATCATATTACCAAAACTGCAGAGAAATGAAAAACAAAATTCTGTTGATAATAAGCAACATTTCACACATTTTATCCTACAGATAAATTTATACAGGTATAAAATATGGTATAAACAAGGTTACTGACTGACTCACTGAACTACACACATGGCAGAATACTGGAAATCACCATGAAACTCTGATAAATCCACAGAATAAAATACCAAGAGACTGTTAATAGGGGAGGGAAGGAAGGAAGGGGAGAGAAAAAGGAAGGGGGACAGAGGAAGGGGAGAGAGAGAATGAGGAAGGGGAGAAAGAGAGAGAAAGGGGGGGGGACGGAGGCTGGCAGATAGACTAGGATATGCTGCTTGTTGATGAGTACACAGAATAAGTAGTATGCTGTATAATGGTATATAAATTTTACCTTTTGAAAGTTACCTTCTGTATAAGGGGGTGAGAAGGATATATATTTTTATTTGCATAAAGAAATATTGAAAGGATACTCAAGAATAAAATGGTTTCCTACAGGGTGTACCTGGGCAGACTTAACGTGTATCTTATTTTTAAATTACATGAATGTTCAAAACTTGGAATCTAAGCCAGGTAGGAGTAAGCCCCCTTGTAGCTTCTTGATACGTTGCTTTCTAAAAACTAAATAAGCAACTTTAATTACAACATAAATATTAAACTCACCTAGACGCTACAGCCCAACCTGGCAGACCAAATCTTTCATAATCTCCCCCGTAAATATCACGGACCAGTTTGTCAGCTTGGGTGCTGTCACCTTTGGATGCCATTTCAAGAGCCTCTTCAAAACTTTCACAGCCAGTCAATAAACAGCATAAACCCAGAAATGTACCCCCTCCAAGGCTAAAGAAAATAAAGAAAACTGGGTAAGTTATATTTATAAAGTATTCTTTCTCCAAAATTAAAAGGAGTATTCATGTTATCAATATGCACAAAGAAAGAACACATTGCTAATGCCAAGTGCTGAAATATCAGCATAATGAAGGTAAGAAAAATGCCAAACCAAACTTGTCAGATGAAAAAATAAACCAAAGGGGGGAAAAATCAGTTGGTAGAAGCAACATGAAGGCTAGAGGGATGTTTTATATCTTCTATTATCTTTACCCAATTCCTTACACTTTATAATCGCTAAAAACAAATGCTTTATGTGTGGGGATGGGGAGGGAAAACAGTTTAAGTGTTAAAAAAAAAAAAAAGTAGTATCATATGAATTAAAAGGAGAAAACTTATAACTCTAAATGGTTTCCAGGAAAATGATTTAGTGAAAGGCCTATTTACTTGATCTGACAAGGCTGAAATCAATTCAATGTGACACATTAGCATTTTAGCATGACCCAAAAATGAATATGGTGAGAAAATTTGTCAGGCTGGTCAATATGTTAAGGATAAAAATTTACTTGGATATGCTGATAAAATGAAACCATGTCTCTCTAATCCCTAGAATCAAAACCTTTGCTCCCAGTCTCACCTAAATTTCTATTCTTTTCTTTTTTTTTCATTGAAGTTCGATTTGCCAACATACAGTATGACACCAAGTGCTCAAACCATCAGGTGTCCTCCTCAGTGCCCATCACCCAGTTGCCCCATCCACCCGCCTGCCTCCCCTTCCACTACCCTTTGTTCAGTTTCCCAGAGTTAGTAGTCTCTCATGTTTTGTCACCCTCTCTAATTTTTCCCATTCATTTTCCCTCCTTTCACCTAAATTTCTAACAAACTCTATCCCTGGAATTTAGTTAACGGATTGAATTTCTTTTAGAATTGATTGAAGTAGGTAATACTTCCCTGTAATTCTATGGCATAGAGAGTTAACAATGGAAGCAGATTTTTAGGAACCAGAGATAAAATATTAAAGGGTGCCTGGGAGGCAGCCTGGGTGGCTCAGCGGTTTAGCGCTGCCTTCAACCCAGGGTGTGATCCTGGAGGCCAGGGATCGAGTCCCATGTTGGGCTCCCTGCATGGAGCTTGCTTCTCCCTCTGCCTGTGTCTCTGCCTCTCTCTCTGTGTGTCTCTCATGAATAAATAAAATCTTTATTTATAAATAAATAAATAAATAGATAGATAGATAGATAGATAGATAGATAGAGGGCGCCTGGGTGGCTCAGTCAGCTGAGTGTCTGCCTTGTGTTTGGGTCATAAACCCAGAGTCCTGAGATCAAGCCCTGCATCAGGCTCCCTGCTCAGTGAAGAGCCTGCTTCTCGTTCTCCCTCTACCGCTCCCCGTGCTTATGCTCAATCTCTGTCAAATACATTAAAAAATAAAAATATCTTAAAAAAAATACTAATTTAAGTATCATTTAGGGGTGCCTGGCTAGCTCAGTCAGTGGAGAATGCAACTCTTCATCTCAAGGTCATGAGTCTGAGCCCCACATGGGGGTAGAGTTTACTTAGATTAAAAAAAAATTATCACTTTAATAAGAGTGCTACTTTAAAATGGAAATGAGTTTTTCTTCATAGACCTGCAAATCTTCCTCAAACAGGAGTCTCTACCCTCCTTAAAAGCTGATAAAGTATATATCAGAATCATAAGGACAATTTTAAATTTCATTTTACAACAATATTTCAGGCATTATAGAAATTAAAGAAATACCTTATGGGATATTTAGAACATTAATGTTATCCCATAAAGAGCTCATGTTAAATTTGTCCTCTAAGAATTATTACAAGAGCATGTGGATGGCTCAGTTGGTTGAGCATCTGATTCTTGATTTTGGCTCAGGTAACGATCTTAGGGTCATGAGACTGAATTCTGCATGGATCTCTGTGCTTAGAGGGGAGTCTACTTGAGATTCTCTCTCCCTCTGCCTCTCCCCCCATGCTCTCTCTTGCTTTCTCAAATAAATGAAATAAATCTTGAAAAAAAAATTATTACAATGTTATCCGATACCACACTTAAATATTAATCTGATCCAACCATCATGCAAGCTGACCAGTGGCAAATTTCAGGCTTAAATATGTTATAAAACAGTGAAAACCAACAAGAATGCTTTGGCAAATACAAGTCATTAGAATCATTCCAGATAAGAACTCCCTCTTACAATTATGGAAATTTTGATGCCAACTGATGTTAAGCAAATGTAAATATGTAATGATTTTAGTTTGAATCTTTATACACATACCTTATAAAACAATATTATTTGCAACACTTATACTTATACATCTACATTTTTTGCTACTGCACAAATGTATGTTAGAGGCTAGCATTAAGATGATTTCACAACTTCTGTGTATAAAACAACATGAATGCTGCAATAAGTACAAAAAGGTCACTACCTTGTCCCGGTTACTCGTTTATAGTTGTCTTTGGAATGGACTGCTAAAATACTGACTCCTGAACCAATGTTCACTATCAGCAGCGGATAGGGATCATCCAGGTTAAAAGGCATCTTTTGGCATCGCTCAGGTTCTGAGGCATTAGCAAAATAATAGCACTCTGCTTGTCCATTGAAACTGACAGAATCTATATACAGCAAGCCCTTTACAAGGCAGTCAAGTTCATCCAGTTTGTGCAGGTGGAGGTTTCCAATCTATAAACAAACAAAACAAAACACCACAGAATTTTGTAAAGTGAAAAAGGGACAGTATTCAAAATACTTGGCTCAACTGCACTGTATGTGTAATTTTCATGTACCTTATAAAACTTGAAAATTATCTATGACCCATACATTTTCACTTGTTTTGTTTCGTGTCGTTATCTCTTAGTCCAATGGTTCTCAGTGATGGTGGTATTACCTTTGGATGCATTCTGGAAATTTGTGGGGATATTTCAGTTTTTACAAAGATGGAGAGGAGAGGAGAGGAGCAAACTAACATTTAGTGGGCAAGGACTTCTTATGTTCAAACCATTCAATAAATTGAATGCAATCAGTATTATCCATCGAAAGAAAAAAATGAATAACAATTTAGACTTTTAAACTATCTCAAAGTTTAAGGGGCTCACTTATGTGAGCCATATAAGTGATCACTTACATTCTATTCACAGACTTTTCTAATGTGAATTTAAGAAATTAAATGGTTTATGCATGTTTTCAAAGAAAACAAATTTCAGTAGCCCCAAATGCTAACTTTCTTTTATTCAAATGAAAGGACTAATGAAGAATGAAGAAGCTTGGCAAACCCCCACTAGTATATAATCAATGTTACATAGTCTTCTTGCCATATCCAAATGACCTCCTTTGAGATAGGAATGACCTCCTTTGAGATAGTAAGGCTGGTGGATAAAACCAGAAAAAAGGGAAAACAGGGACTCTCATTCAGATGTCTACTTAATCAAAGACACTGGCCTCAGCTGTTTTTGTTTTTAGTGAAGAGGCAGGGGCAGGGAAAGAGATGGCCCTGGGAGAAAGGACTGTATGGATAATACACAAAAGCAATGCAAACACATGTCAATAATAGTGATTGTAATTCAAACCCCACTTATATTTGACTTTGTACACTGCCAAATTCATTGAAATCCCCTTTTATTGTAGCTTTATAGCAGTCCCTAAACTTGGCAAGTTTTACCAAGTATTATGTACAATAAGCCCAAATCTGGGCAATTTTTTACTCAGTCTATAAAGGTGTTTAAGTGCCCCAAATGAAAAGCTAGTCATGAATACAAATTTCCTCTGTATCCAGCAGGGGGAACTAATCTAGGCAACATGCTAGATGGGAACCTAGCCTCTTATTTTAAAAATAAGGAGGGGGCACCTGGGTGGCAGTTGGTTCAAAGTCCAACTCTTAGTTTTGGCTCAGGTCATGCATGATCTCAGGGTTGTGAGACTGAATCCCATGATGGACTAGGCCCACAGTGAGTTGTCTGCTAGTCCCTCTCCCTCTGTCATTCCTCCCACTCCTATGCACATACTCTCTCTCTCAAATAAATAAATCTTAAAAAAAAAAAAAAAAAAAGAATGAGCATCAATTTTTGGCTTTGAGTAAGATACCTACTGTGCGAAAATCTTCTTCAAACTTGTAAGCACCACCTCCTGTAGCACATAGCACCGTGTGTAATGTTGAGAAGTTTTTATCTCTTCCCATCTGGATAAAAGTAGGCAGGTCATGGGTTGGAAATCTGATAAAGTGCAAGTTTCCTCTTCGGCCAAAAAGTGTTAAATCCTTCAGTTCAAGGTGTACATCCCGAATACCAGTGGATCCATATGCTACATTAGAAGTCAAATATTTCCGGATACTTTTTAGGCTCTCAACTTCTTCTTGTTCTTCCTCTGCTGTGATATCAATAGGTTCAAAATATGAGAGCTTTACTAGAGTCCCCCCAATGTCCATGCCAAACCATGGGAAAGCTGTGGATTAAAAAAACAAAAACAAAAAACATATGTGTATGTATATATATCAACTTTAGAAATGCAAATTAGGTACTAGTTAATTAGCCACAAACTTATATGCTGAATCATGCAGTCAATAACATTCTGGGGTAAGATGCATCTTCTATGTGCAACTCAACTTTTTCCCTTCGAAGTATTACTTTATACATTTTCTAGAAACCTGTAACATTAGATGCTTAGAGCTCGCCCAGGGCCTTTCAATTCCTGCTCAGGTTGGTATTCCTTTTCACCCTATTAAATACTCATCATATGCCCCAGGGGAATCAGGAAAAATTTGGACCAATAATTGGTCCAAATCTGGACCTGTTTTAATAAATAGGTCATTACCTAGGGCTTGATAATATTTCTAATAAGATTTTAATGTAATAAAATTGGCCTATAATTACTTCAAGTAACCTAAGGGAAAAAGTACCTCCTTAAAAAGAACTTATTCTTTGCTCATTAAACGTTATGTTTCTTTGGTACATCTGGTTAATAAAATTAGCTGTTAATAATGTTGAAGAGAAGTCTATTGGGCACATTTGGGCAGGGAGTTATATCATTTGGGTTTGGGACTTGGTGTTCTTTCACCAACTGGACTTATATGACTTTGGAAAAACCATTAGCTTCTCTGAATCCTAGTTTGTTCCAGGTCTGTTTCAATTCTCTGAGATCTTAAAATGACAGAGACTCAAGAATAATTTAATACTTAATACAAAATACTCTAATACATACATTACAAAAAACCTCAGAACAAAACATACCTCACAGTTTTTTATATGTAAGCTGTCATGGGAAACTAGTTCCCTCCAAAATCTGTTTCTTAAATATTAGTATTTTATTTGATATATGTGAGTATTAGAAACCAGTAACATACAATTCAACAAGAAAGGATTCTATACATTTCTCCATTTCAGAATTTACACTTACTGAAATCAGTACAGTAAATAGTATTAAATGAGGAAGGAGTAATTCTAATTATCTTCTTCTGGAGAAATAGTTCATTTTTTTTTAAAAGCTCATTTATTTTTTGTATTTGAAACCCAAGTTTAGACATTAAAGACAGTGTTAAAAAGGAAACTTCTTTAAAAAATAGTAAAATGACTTAAGACTATAATCTGGGGGGTAAGACCCCAGCAGTCATAACATTTGTGTCACCTAAAGATTTTTATAAGCCACTAAAATATAAAAGAAATGGACTAAATTTTCTCAATTTTCAAATCCCTAGTAGCAAGCAACAATACTAAAATTTACAGATGAGAAATTCACAGCAAGTGTTTGCTTGGACAACACACTGAAAGAAAAGACAATACAGGGTAGCTCTACTGATCCAGTAAGTCAGAGACGGCTTCAGAATTTTCCCAATCTGCTGAACAGGTAGATAATTAGGACACTTTTCAGTGGACATTACATAAAACATAGGAATGATTCTGATATAACTAAAATGATTTATTTTTTTAAAATTTGAGAGTGGAGAGAGAGGGGGGAGGGTGCCTGAGCGGGGAAGGACAGAGGGAGGAGAAGGAGAAGCAGACAGAGAGCCTGACTCTGCTGGATCCAGGACCTTGATATGATCTGACCCAAAGGCAGATACTTAAGTGACTGAGCCACCCAGGGACCTGATTTCTCTTATTTGATCATGTTTGATTCTAGATTCATGGGGGTGGGTGTACAAGTCACTGTTGCCACATAAAATGAATTTTGGGATAGAAAAATTTCTACAAGGGAAGATTTACTAAGCTAAAAACCTTTATTTTCCAAAGTTAAAAATACTTTAGAAATTAAGTTTATAGTTTTCCTACATATGTGTCAGGTGTCAAAATACATACAAATAAAAAGATTACTTCAGAGCAAACTACAATGCTGAAAAACTACCAGGCTCAAGGATCATGTTATTTTTATTTTCAGTCAGAAGTCCCTGTCTGCTCCCAGGTTTATAAATATTTGAAAACTGCCATTCTTGAAAGAAAAACCCAATTAATATTTATGTGAAGAACTTTTAATTCTTACACGAAACCATAAATTAAGTTTTGAAAAGACCTTACTGCCTAGGAAAATATTTGAAGTTTATAGATGAAATACTGGAGAGTAAGAAATTTTCTACTTTTCTTCTTTTTTTAAAAAATTTATTTATGATAGTCACACAGAATGAGAGAGAGAGAGAGAGGCAGAGACACAGGCAGAGGGAGAAGCAGGCTCCATGCACCGGGAGCCTGACGTGGGATTCGATCCCGGGTGTCCAGGATCGTGCCCTGGGCCAAAGGCAGGCGCTAAACCGCTGCGCCACCCAGGGATCCCCTCCACTTTTCTAAAGCTATGTAGGAGTACCACACATTTTCATCCCAAGGGGTCAATGGCCAATTCCAAAATACCTAATGGTGGAGTAGGCAGTAGAAAAAAGGCTCACTGAATGAAATCGCTTGTGAAACCTAGGGTGCACGAAAAGTGTTAACTAGCTCTTTCCCAAAGAAAACTACTGCTTAAGTATAATTATCATTAAAATGATAAAAACAAAAATCTTCTACTGCTTATTTATTTATTTATAGATTTTATTTATTTATTCATGAGAGATAGAGAGAGGCAGAGGGAGAAGCAGGCTCCATGCAGGGAGCCCTGGTTTCCAGGATCAACGCTCTGGGCCGGAGGCAGGTGCTCAACCGCTGAGCCACCCAGGGATCTCCCTGGTGGCTTGTTTTAAAAAGCTTTTCTTGATATATTTGCATGGAACAACCAATCTTGTCCTAGCTGAAAAACTCCACACAGAAACCAAAAAAACTTGTCTACAAAGTTATGTCTTATTGTTATAGTATATCAATCTGCAATTTCTTTTAAATTACATTAATTACTGAAGAATATTATAAGATATGTACGACATGCAACATATAAAGAATACAACCACCAGGGATGCCTGAGTGGCTCAATCGGTTAACCGTCCAACTTTTGGTTTCAGCTCAGGTCATGAGATCAAACCCTGCCTTGGGCTCTGTGCTCAGTGTGAAGTCTGTTGAAGATGGTCTCTCACTTTAAAATAAATAAATCTTAAAAAAAAAAAAAAAAAGAATAGCCACCAACAACCACAAACTCATGAGATAATATTACCATTCAATTTTAAATCTTTGAGTGACTCACTTTTTTACACTGGACTAGACAAACAGAATGTTTTATGAAATAACTGTAAATTAAGTTGGAAAAACTGTATAATATCTTTAAGGGTTATTGCCTATAGAGGTTGTTTTTTAAAATTAAGAATGCAAAGACCCCAAGAATCATCTCACATCTAGCCTATGAGATATGTCTGTTCTTAAGGGAAGCATAACTACAGATGCTATATTGTAGACAATAAATTTCTCAGTAATCATGTGCAAACTAGAACACTGCATGCCCTTTCTATTTCTTAGTAAATCTCAATTATGACAATTTTCTTCTTAAAATCAGGAAGTAAGGACTGGAAGAACTCAGCCTTGCCAGTGACTCTAAAGAAAAAAAGTTGGTAACAGCCATCTTTGGTATGGTGAACTTTTAACTCAGCAGAGTTCTGGAATTCATTCCCTTATGCCAAAGAGGGGGAAAAAAAAAATCACATTAAAAAAGTATGGAAGCCCTCTGCCCCAGGAGCCATGGAGGAGCAATGCTACCATAGCAATGCTATGGCTCTATGCTACCCTATGGCTGTGGGCCTCAATGAGGGCCACAAGGTGAGTAACAGTAGAAGCAAGCCCAGGTATAGCTGCTGCTGCCATGGTCACCTCACCAAACACACCAAGTTTGTGCAGGGTATGATCCCAGAAGTATGCTGCTTCGTCTCATACGCCCCATATGAACAGCATGAGTGGCACATGCAAGATCTCGAAGGACAAGTGTCCCCTCAAGTTCATCAAAAAAAGTGTGGGGACATAAAACTGTGCCAAAAGGAAAAGAGGAAAAGAGCAATGTCCTGGAAGCCACGAAGAAAGCAGTAGCCAAGAAGGACTTAACCCCCTTCCCTCTGTATATAATACAGCCTCTTTGGAACTTGAAAAAGAAGTTAAAAATTTTTAAGTAATCTTTACACCCAATGAGGGACTCAAACTCACAACCCCAAGATCAACAGTCCCAACCAAGCTCTAATGACTGAGCCAGTGAGGTGTGTCCTACAGAAAACACAAATTCTTAATAATGATCCACTCCTATCATTTAGTAAGTGGTATAATTACTGATCTTTACATTTTCCAGTACATTAAAAACAAAACAAAACAAAACCTTTTTTTGTCACTGACCAAAATAGGAGGGGAAAGGGGCATGGAGCTCAAACTTTGTTTGCAATTCCAAGTATGAGGCAAATATAAGTACAACCACAGGTCCACTAACATAGCTCATGAGGTAAGAAAAATATCTGTTTCCTAAAAAATCAGGGAAGTATCTATACCTATAGCTTTGTTACTTCTAGCCAAGAGATAGGTTAAAAGTAGGTTACCAGTGTGTGAACAAGCTACTTACTGCATATAACCTAAACATTTTTTTTTCTTTGATAATAAAACTCTCCATTGCCAAGGTGAAAATAATGAATGAAAATACACATTTAAGGGGATCCTTGGGTGGCTCAGCGGTTTAGCGCCTGCCTTGGGCTGAGGGCGTGATTCTGGAGTCTGAGATGGAGTCCCACATCAGGCTCCCTGCATGGAACCTGCTTCTCCCTCTGCCTGTGTCTCTGCCTCTCTCTCTCTGTGTGGCTCTCATGAATAAATAAAATCTTAAGGGATCCCCGGGTGGCGCAGCGGTTTAGCGCCTGCCTTTGGCCCAGGGCGCGATCCTGGAGACCCGGGATGGAATCCCACGTCGGGCTCCCGCTGAATGGAGCCTGCGTCTCTGCCTCTCTCTCTCTCACTGTGTGCCTATCATAAAAAAAAAAAAACAAAAACAAAAAAACAAACAAAACCAAACCAGAATACACATTAAAAAAAAATACATTCCATAAATCATAAATGCAAATGACTATTTTGATGATGGCAAATACGTGCTGCCCTCTCAAGACTTTCCTACAATATATCTGACCTTCAAAAAATAAGTACTTTTCAGCTGAGCCTAACAGAGCTGCCATTAGCCATCAGTAACAAAAATATCCAGAACTATCATAAGCATAAAGTGCTACATCAAGAATTATCTCTCTTACGAGACAGACTGTATATGAAGAGACCTGCCATGTCCAATCCCCTTGATATCTAGCCATGAGGCAAACTGTTGATTTCTAACAAGATGTGTTATAAGAGTTTGGTGTCTTGCTAGGTGTTGTAAAGGGGTGGGGGAGAAATATTAAAGAACTGTTTAACTGCTAATGGCTCCATGTAGATTTCAGCCCAAAGGGATCCTTTGGGACCCTTTGATGAGAAAGGGACCAAACGATGAAAATGTTCAAAACATTAGTGGATTATTTTAAAAAGCAAAATTCTAAAATGGGCATGTGTGCAGGTAAATTCTGGGTATGCCTGATGTTCTTGGATAAAAAAGACATGCATTTTTGCTTTTCCCAATAATCATTCCAAATAAAAATGTTGGTATTTTGAAACAGACTAAAAAAATAACTACTTTTACATCTTTAGTATCATAATTCCTTAGAAAAGCATCAGGTAAAAAAAAATTAAAAAAAAAAAAAAAAAAAAGAAAAGCATCAGGTAAATATTTTTTCCCCCTTTGGTAAATTAGGTACATCAAAGGAAACATTAGAAATTATATTCGATTGTACCTTATCTCATCATCTACTGGAAGGGATTTTTTTTTTTTAAGTAGGCTCCACATGGTGCTTGAACTCACCACGTTGAGATCAAGACCTGAGCTGAGATCAAGAGTCAGATGTTTAACGAAGGGAGCCACCCAGGCGTCCCTGGAAGTGATCATTCTTAAGTAATGATTCAATTTACAAACAGGCCAATCAAATTATATAGAAGCAAACCACACACATATGCCATATACTTTGCTCTGCTCTTGACAAAAGCTTCAGGCAACAGCTTGGGTTAGCAAAGCAGAGACTCAAAAATCTTTATTTTCTCAAATTAAAAAAAATGTATCTTTTATTATCATCTTGTTAATTAGGCTACAAGCCACTAAGGTAAGCAAAACAAATGTCGAACATACCTTAAGACATCCTGTCAGTCGAGGTACAAGAGGAACTGTACCTAGAGGGCTGTTTGGCTTTTTATTTTTTTTTTTATTTTTTTTTATTTTTTTTAAAATTTTTATTTATTTATGATACTCACAGAGAGAGAGAGAGAGAGGCAGAGACACAGGCAGAGGGAGAAGCAGGCTCCATGCACCGGGAGCCCGACGTGGGATTCGATCCCGGGTCTCCAGGATCGCGCCCTGGGCCAAAGACAGGCGCTAAACCACTGCGCCACCCAGGGATCCCTGTTTGGCTTTTTAATATCTAATATTTAAGCAGTGTGAAAAACTTAAGGTAAAGCAAACACTGCCAGTGTTTTTGCAGGTTTCCATATTTTCACTAGCAAAAGTTTTTCATTAGGTTAATGTTTGATTTTATCCCTCCCTTGGAGTTGAATTAACACATATTTCAAATGTTAATCTTTTACTATATAATCTGGCAGATGAAACTAATTCATTTTCTTATTTTCTGGTTAAATACACGCATCTGATTTATAACCTTGCAATATATTAAGTGATGTATCTAAAAGCAATGTTTTCTGACACTTAGAAATGTGAATGTAAGAATGTGAAGCCAAAGCCATTTGTTTAACGCTGCAATGCATATAAAGATAGTGCTTTAAACATATGAAGGGCTCACTAAATTTATAATTATTTAAATAAATAAATTTATAATTATTAGAAAAACCCCTATACGAGTACTTAAAAGCAACAAAAATGTATCTTTAGCTAATCTGAGTGTTCATGTTCCTAAGAACATTAGAGATAACACTTGCTGGTTACATATATTTATAATCCATAATTGAAATACTTTCCTTCACAAAGAAAAACAAGATGTTCTTTACTTTTCCTGTAAAGAACTGAGGAAGCAGTAACGTCATCTTCTACACAAAAGAAACAGGAAATGTTACGTTAGACTTCTAAATCATATTAACTGACTAGTGTTTCAGTATGACTCTTTCATCATTAATGGTCTCATAATGTAGTAATACGTAACTTTAAAAAAACAGGTGTTCTTTTCTCAACCTAAAGTTTATTTTATAAACCTTTATATCTTTGCTGAAGCACCTCTGACAGAGGTGGCATTCTTACCTGATAACAAGTGTGCCCAAATCTAACAAACCAATTATCATGGCAAAAAGAATATTAACTGTAAGAGTGTGCATATGAGCTTGTCATTGTTCAACTTATTTTACTAAATGGAAGTTCTAAGACAAGCAGGAAAATGTTAGTTAAGATGTCCAAGTGTTCTGTATTACTGCATCTGTTCAAGATCAGTTTAATTTAGCAACTGTAAAGAAAACTAGAAGTGGTTCTATATTCCTGTCACCTAAGCCTTCACGTCACTATTTTATAGACTCCTTGAACAAGAACTCTTTCACTATCATAAGAAATCATCATTAAAATACGTATCTCTTAAGCAGGCAGATGAAACCACCAGATCAGAAAGGTTTCTCTATTTCGACTAAATTGTACCCCCACGGGTGCAGAAAAAAGAACACTGGACTATGAGTCAGTCCACTCAGGGAACCTCATCAGCACAGAGTTGGTTGGTATAGCCTTGAAAAGTTACTCCGGGGCTAAATAAATTCCATTTCCTCATCTGTAAAATCAAGACCAAATCATCTCACATTTAAATAACAATGAGTAGTTTTTAGAGTGCTTTGGTATGCTGCCTTTCTGGTGAAGTTACAAGAACTTTGACCGTCCAGAAGGGAAGGTGTCCATGCTCCCTTTTGCAGATTTCTTAGGTCTGTAAGATCACACGAGACAGTAAAGACCGTAAAATACCAATACGACCCTAAAATAAGCATACATCCCCTAGTTCCTTTGGGAGAATGTACTTAGAAAGTCCGAAAATCGTGATGAGTGATTAAATAAGCTACTTACAGGAGTAAAAGGTCTTTAAAAGCCTAAAAATAAAAAGGAAAATTAAAGTTGATTTGCTCTTAAAACATGTGAAGAATATTTCATTAAACAGTACGTACATATACAGTCGTAGAAAAATCTCTAAGAGTATCCACCAAAATATTAATAGTGGTTAGCTCTGAGTGGCGGGAATACCCGTGATTTTTATCTTCCTTTTTGTTTATGTTTTTTTTTAATTTAATTTTTTTTTTTAAAGCAAACACGATCTGTCATTCTAAACAAATTCTAAGCAAAAACAAGCCACGGCAATTACCCACTGGTAGGTGACCGGCGTGTTTTAAAAAGATTCTAATTGTAGCAACAGTGACAACTCCCAGGAACACACCGGATTTCAAGGACACAAGCGAGAAGCCCAGAAATCAGTAGGGAAAAAAGAAAAAACAAACAAACAGACAGTGGTCAATGCCCCCGTGCAAACGAGGCGCGTTTCCAACCTGGTTTCAGGGGGAGCAGGGGGGGAGTGGACTGGCAGGTCGAGCACGCCCGGCCAAAGCCGAACGAAAAATCCCCGTAAGCGCGTCCCAGAACTCGAGGAGGACGTAAAGCGCCGGGGCGGCGGGGGCCTCCGGGGGCGGCGGGGGCCTCCCGGGGCGGAGGGGGCCTCGGTGCCCGCGCCCCCACCCCGAGCCAAAGGCCGGGGACCAGGCCGCTCCACAAGGCGCCTCCGCCCGGGGCCCAGGAGCTCTCCCAACCCGGCCCACGCCCCATCTTACAGGGCTTCTTGGCATCTTTAATCTTCATGGCGTCTGCGGAAGCAACCAGGGGCAGCCTCGGTCCGGGGCTCGCAGGGCAGCGGCGGCGACTCCGGAGGTGCCTGGGCCGCGCGGGAAGGCCCGGCCGGTTCCTCCCCTTAGGCCCGGCGGGGCGGGCCTAGGGCGGGGCGGCGGCGCCTGAGGCGAGGCCCGGCCCAGGGGGCGGCCTCCCCACCCCCGCGAGGGTGTGCCGGGACCGAGCGAGCTGGGGAAGGCCGCCGGCCTCGCCGCTCCGGGGCCCCCCGCGGCCGCTCCGAACAAAAGGCCCCGGTCCCCCGAGCCGCCGCCGCCGCCGCCGCCGCACTGAGAAGTAGCCCGCCCAGGCCGGGAGCCCACGTGACGCGAGCTGCCCCTCTCCGCTCGCCGCGGGCTGCTGGGGATTGTAGTTCTCCGGGTCCTGACGCCGCGGTCTTGGCCGGCGGCTGTGGGCTCGGACTACAAAGCCCAGGATGCGTCGCGGGCCCTCCTCTGAGGCCCCTCCGCTTCCGGAGATCGCCTCAGCGTGGTCCCAGAGAGAAGAGGGAAGGGCCTTAGTCACGCCAGCGACGGGGCGACCAATGGTGGCGAGGCGGGCGGGCGTGCGGTAGGAGTCGGGCCCAGGCCTGCCCCCGCCGCTGAAGGAGAAGGGGCAGGGCCGTCGGCGCGGGGACCGTCCTGACTGTTGTGTGAGTCGCGGACTTCCCCCGCAGCGGAAAACCTGGTGGCGGCCTTGTGGGGAGCGCCGAGGCCAGGGCTGTGGCGCCGGCGTTGAGGCCGACCCGTGAGCGCCTGTGTGAATCCGGTCCTGCGCGGCCCGGCCCCCTGGCCCCGTGGAGACGCCTCGGATGTCGTTGAAGTCGGGATAATAATAATAATGGCAGTGAAAACAGTAACTAACGTGTATTGGAAGTTGCCATGTCCTAGGCACTCTGCTAAGCACATCTTACGGAATTAGTTCAACTAACCGACCTCGTAAACTGCCTTACAGTCGTCATCATTCATCTTGAAGATGAGGTGGGAGCCGAGAAGTTAAAAAAAACCTGCGGGGCGCTTGCCCTTTGCCACAGTTCCGGCCTTCCAAAGGGGGAAGTTTGCAGGGAAGAAAATTAGACGCTCCAGTTCTCACAGCAAAGACCCCCTTTCCCCAGGCCTCCTAGATTCTGAATTTCCTTTCTCTCTCTTTCTTTCTTCTTTCTTTCTTTTTCTCTTCTCTTGTCTTTTCTTTCTAGGTTTTATACATTTATTCGTGAGAGACACGCACAGAGAGGTAGAGACACAGGCAGAGGGAGAAGCCTGCGGCCGGCCTGGGTCCCAGGGCCCCAGGGCCCCGGGGTCACGCCCTGAAGGCAGCCGCTCAGCCGCTGAGCCACGCAGGTGCCCCATGCTGAGTTTTCTTTCTTTTTTTTTTTTTTTAATTTATTTATGATAGTCACAGAGAGAGAGAGAGAGAGGCAGAGACACAGGCAGAGGGAGAAGCAGGCTCCATGCACCGGGAGCCCGACGTGGGATTCGATCCCGGGTCTCCCTCCAGCATCGCGCCCTGGGCCAAAGGCAGGCGCCAAACCGCTGGCTTACCCAGGGATCCCCCCATGCTGAGTTTTCAAGCTGGAACAAGAAGCGATGGCATTGCGGACCTTCTCCTGGCCTCTGCTCCACATTTGTGCCCCAGTAAGTTGACCAGGAATTCAGTGACTCTGGCCACCATTCAGATAGTTTGAGAATTGGCCAAGGACGATTGAGCGTTAGTGCCCCTGCCTTGTGGAGGATGAGACAAGGATTGGGAATATGGCCAGGAAGGGACACAAACTACCAGGGCGCGGGTACTGAGAGCTGGCACTTTGCAAGGTGCTTTCCTTACTTTTCGATTGAATCCCCACAACCACTTTGAAGTATAAAGATTAAGAACTCCAAATTTGAATTTACATCTTGGTCCTGTAACTTGTCAGTACGTTTGGGCAAATGACTTCATCTCTCTGATTTTCATTGGAAATAATAGTGCCTACATTCCATGGGATTGGGATAGAGATTAGATGAAAGCAGGGATATAAAGTGGTTAACTCATTGCGTGTTTGTTTTTTTTTTTTTTTATACATTTATTTCTGCTTCATTCTTTAGGTTAGAGCAAATGATGATCCTGGAGTGAAAGGTCTCCCAACCAAGGTAGTGATGGAGGAGGAGGGCCTTGAACAAAGATGATTGTGGTGGTGATGATGGTTTGCCATTTATTCCAGGTAAAGGAATTGGAAGAGGAGGAACAACTCCTTTGGGTAGAGGTGGCACTGGTAGAGACAATGGTGGGCATGGACCTCTATCTGCCTGTAGATGATTAGTAAGTGATGACCATGTCTATTATTGCTATTGTTTTCCTAATTATAAATATGAAGAAAGGTTATCCGTGCTGTTTGGCTAAGGTAATTATTTAGGATTGGACCTCAGGTCTAATTGGTACTTTGTGGTTCCTTATTTTAATTATTTTGACCCCAAGTTCCACATTTGTTGTTTAGAAATATATTGTTATTCTTTTTATAGAAACATTCTTTTGAATTCCATAATGTGTGACCTTGTAACTCTGAACTATGACTGGTAGACTTAACCTCCTTTTCCTTTTTTTTTCCCCCCTCTTGACCTTCTATCCCTTACAGAACTGTCGATACTCTCAAATGGTCCTGTTTGCCCAGTTTTATTGGTAAGAGTCATGATTTCTGATCGGACATGACTTCAAAGAGTGTTCAGTTGATCTAATATGGGTTTACCCATTGTTTTTAGAAGTATCACATACATACTGTCTTCGCTACCAGAATATATCTTTTGGTTATTTCCTGTCTCTTTCTGAGGCATCAGCTTGGAAACCAAAGGGGAAGTGATAGTTGTGTCTTGTGTTAAGCTGGCCATGCACCGAGAGGTAGGAGAGATAGAAATGAGAACCCATAAGAATTTGGGTGAGTTTTGGACACAGGCACTTGTTAGTTTCTGTGACCAGAGAGATAAATGTACACGTGGATGACTTAGCTTAATTTAGCTTAAAAGTTAGGTTTACACTGATGATGTTATGTGCCAGAAAAACACAACTTTGAATAGTGAGAATTCTAGTCTTAGATCAGCTATGGAATTTCTGTGTGATCCTGGGAAAGTCCTTTCTCTTCTCTGTGTTTCAGATTACCCATCTTTAAAATGAAACAATAGAGATTTCTTCCATTTCTGATTTTTGAGATCCACTAAAATGTCTCTTTTTCAGGAACATTATGAGATGTATTCAACTGTGCTTTCCCTTAGGTTTTTTCCAGTGTTGTTGAAACTGACAGGTTATCCTGCTTCATTTTTTTTTTTTTTTAAGATTTTATTTATTTGACAGAGAGAGAGCAAGAGACCACAAGCAGGGGGAGTGGGGGATGGAGAGGGAGGCAGGCTCCCTGCTCTGCAGGGAGCCCAATGTAGGGCTCAATCCCCAGGACCCCAGAATCATGATCTGAGCCAAAGACAGACACTTAACTGATTGAGCCACCTAAGCACTCCCTGCTTCAGTTTTTTGACCAGAAACTTTGTTCTACAAGCCCCTGTTGGCTGTCAGCCCAATCCCTCCCTCCAGTACTGTCTGGATAATTGCATTTTCTTTCTTCTTTAGCATGTCCTAAAAACCCCTCTCAGCAGAGCCAGTGTGGAGCTGGAGAGAGTACATTTAAGGGGCCAAGTGACTGTCTTCCAGTTTCAATATTTATAGTTGACAAGACACAGTAAATTCACCCTTGCAAAGGAATAGAGGAGAACTAACACATCCTTATTTTGCTTTTACTGAATGGGTGTCCTTGGAGGCAGGTGGTAGATTGTACCTCATGATGATTATGAGGTCTCCTGGCATGATGTAAACACACACATATACCCCCTAGCGTCAAAGCTGAGACCAAGCTTGTGACAATGGATTCTGTCTCTAATTAGATGGTGGAGAATATCCAGTCAGTCCTTGGATCCACAAACTCAAGCCAATATCTCACTGTGGGAGGGTATCATTTGTATGAGCATCATCAGCATCGCCATCATAATAGTGGAAGCACAATTTTATCCAAAAATGTTAACTGAGACTTAGCTATGTTCTGGGCACTGGAGTACATGCTAGGAGGAGAAAGAGGTGAAAAAGAGAGAAATAATAATGAAGTCCACAAATCAATGAACAAGAATAGGCTATGATAAATGATATGAAAGAAGTAATCAGATTGATGTGCTAGGGCAGAGAAGGAAGGCTCTATTTTAGTTTGGATAGTCAGAGAAGGCCTCTCCGAGAAGGTAGTGTATAATGTATAAGCTAGAATTCTTGCAAAATCCTTGAGAAGACAGAGGTGTGACTGGCACTGGACATAGATTTGGCTTGAGGTACAGAGCAGTATATGGGCAGTTGAGAGTAAAGTGCATCGGAGTAAAGTGATTGGAGATGAAGTTGGTGAAGTGAGCATGCTGGGCCTTGAGGACCCTTGGAAAATTTTTAGCAGGGCGTTGACATGATCTATGATTTTAGGAAGCCACTCTGGCTGCTTTATGTCGAATGAGTGGATTGGAGAGGTGCCATGACTTGGAAATGGAAAGGCTAGTTACTCCAGGCACCTCCATCACCTTTCTGGCTCACAATGCAAGCAGTTACCAAGTCTGAGAGGCTCCAGGAGTACTCTAGGAACTGTGTGGGAACTTGAATCAGTGTGGTACAGCAGAGATGGAGAGCAGTGCTAAGATGAGAACTTCATACTGAGCTCCTACAGTATGCCAGGCACTGTGCTAGGCATTCAGGGTATGGTGAAGGATAGGACACCTTCCACCCTCCTGGAGTTTCCATTTCAAGGGGGACAGAGAGAGTAGACAAGTAGACAGCATCCACCCACACAGAAAGCTGGCCTCCTCTTAACCCCCTCTTAGCCTGCATCCAACCAATCAGTCTTCTCGCTGCTGTTCTCATCTTTCTTCCTGTCCAACCTCACTGCTCTCATCTAAGCACCAGCCTCCAGTCTCCCCAAGTATACTCTTAAAGATCCTTCCTGCCTCTTGATTGGCTTTTCTCTATCTACCTTCCTTATTGATACCAAAGTGAGTTTTTTTCAAAGGCTAACTGGACTGTATCATTTTCAGAGCTTATTTTTTTTTTATTTTTATTTTATTTTATTTTATTTTATTTTATTTTATTTTATTTTTTTTTTATTTTCAGAGCTTAGAACCATATTTCTCCCCCAGTGTTGACCCCAGGATAAAATCCCAGCTCCTTAGTCTAGGATATAAGACCAATTATGACTGGCTGCTATAAACTTCTTTAGCTGCATCCCTTGCATCCATGTATCCTCATTATAAGACAAAAATTGCTTATAGCAAATGGAGTACATGCTACTACCTAATGCTATTACCCCTTTTGCATGTGTAAGGCTCTCTTCTTTTCTTCCCACTGAACATCTATTCATACTTTAAAGCCCAAACCAGAAATCCTCTCCTCTGGAAAGGCTTCCTTATCTCCATGCTACTTGCACAAGCTTTGCCTCTCTTTGCATAGTGATACAGTGATCTCTTTACTTGCCTGTCTCCTTCAGTACCAGATGAACTCTTTGAAGGCTAGGATTGTGATTTATTCTGCTTGGTATCCCCAAGCTTAGTATGGGGCCTTACACAGAATGCTGGCCCACAAATGAATAAATTGGATGAGTTTGGGTCCAAGTCCTTCAAAGACAGCCTGGTAACTCTCAGCCTTCTAGCAGCTTCCAACAACCAGTAATTATTGACAACAAAAGCAGATTAGTAGTAGTGAATCACTGTACTTTATGGGGTTAATATTGAAGAGAGTATGGCCTGGGAGCCATCATGTATTTCCTAACACTCTGTGCAGTCAGGTGCACCTCTAATTATAGCTGGGCCTCTTCCTGGGCCTGGGACATCTACAGGAGTATGTTTATCAAGGCTTTGACCAAGTTAGACTGGAGTTCAATGGTAAAAGCCAGGCATCACAATTTGATAGAATTAGGTTTTGGTCTTTCATTCATTGTGCAACTTTGGAGTGGTAATTTTCCTCTCCATCTATGTCTTGGCCTCCTCATCTGTAAAACATGGATATAAAAGGCTCCCACGCCATTTGGCCTTTTTAAAGATGAAATGACTTCCTGCATCTAAAGTGCTTAACAAAATAGCTGACGTATGGGAGCAAAAGGGTGGCCTTGCTGGTGACTATTAAAAAGACAAAGCATTCTTGCTGATATTTGAGCCTCAGTAGAAAGGTCTTCTTCCCACACTAGTGCACACAGGCTGATTTGGTTAGGGTGTCTGACTTTCTTATAAAACTTGAGTACTTTGTTCATAGCTTTCATCATGTGAGTCTCTTTGTGTCACATTGAGTCTCAGCTTAGTCACACTCAGCTCAGAAAGTTCTCAGAGGGCAAGGACTCTGTTCTTTAATCCTCAACTGTTTGTCTCTCTTTTTAAGATTTTATTTACTTCTAGAGAGAGCATGAGCAGGGGGAGAGGGAGAAGGAGACGGTCTGTTGAGGACAGAGCCTGATATGGGGCTCGATACCAGGGCCCTGAGATCATGACCTGAACCGAAGGTAGATGCTTAACCAACTCAGCCACCCAGGCTCGCCTAATCCCCAGCTCTTAACACAGCTTTCCTGGCCCATAGAAAGCTCTCACTGACTATCAAATAAATGAGAAACCTTTCCTACTGGCATGCTATGTTGCCATGGGGTGGTGTGTGTGTGTGTGTGTGTGTGTGTGTGTGTGTGTGTGTAGAGGTACTATTTGGTGGGATTAGAAGTAAAAGTCGTGGTAGAAAGCCCATGGTAATGGAGAATGGTTAGGGACCTCTGCACCAATGAGATAAGAGACTAAGAGCACATAAGGACAGGCCCCTGCATCATAGGATTTTTGAGGCTGTCCCTGCCTTAGGCTGTGAGGCCAGTGTGTAGGATAAGAATAGTTTGCACAGCTCTACTTTGGAAATCAGGGCTTTGACAGAGCTTAGCCAATTACCCAGCAAGAATAGCTAGCTTTCTGGAGCTGAGAACCTTATGAAAATTCCAAAACTGGGGAATAATCCAAAAAAAAAATTTTTTTTTACTTACTTTGAAAAGCAGGATTAAAAAAACCTACCCACCTTTTCAATATTCTCTTTATCTACAATATATATTATCAGACACTTCCTGTGCAAAAACCCACAGATGAGAGGAAGGAGCCAGGAATAAACCAAGTGCTTCACATGAAGTCATCAAGTGAAGGATAAGGAAGAGTAAAGAGTATAATGTGGTGTGGTGGCCAGACTAGAGCAATGCTATGCAAAGTGTGGCACACTGGTGGATGCTGATCCCTGACTTTCTATAGCTCGCAGTGGGATATGGAGCTTGCAGGAGAATGTATTTTCAACTGCTTCACTCAGCACACTGTTTCTAGTTTGGCTGATAATCTTTTCCTAGTAAGATACGCTCCATGAAGGTAGCACTTTATTATTTTATGTTTTGGCCTAAACTGTCACTGCCTTGGGCTTGGACCAGTACCAAATAGTTCACTGACCAGCTACTTTGAGCAACACAGGTCTAGAGCATGGAGTTTGAAATCAGACTTGATGATACTACTTAAGCAACTCCTCCAAGTTATCTGAACTTTGAATTCCAAATCTGGAAATCATTCTTGCCCAACGATGTTTGGAGCACACACAATACTCTAGGTACTGTTCTATGAGTTGAGGATATTGAAGTGACCTTGGCTGATAGGATTCATGCTTTCAAGGGGCCTAAAGATAAATGAGATAATCACAGTTTACAACACATGTTGTTAAGAAAGTCAACTAACTCTTTGATGAGTGAGTAACACATTGGTTGATTAGGGAATGGTTGACTTGAGAAGTTTAAGAAGGAGCCAGTTATACAAAGAACTTGGGGATGAGTGCTCAAGCAGAGAGAGGAGCATGTATGAAAGAAGGCTCTGAGGCATGTTGGGGAAACAAGATAACCAGTGTGTCTGGAATGGAATGAAAGAGGGAGGTAGAGGATAGGAAGGTGAGGTCAGAGAGGATCCAGTTCATGCAGGCCTAGTGGAACACAGAAAAGAGTTTAGATTCCAATCCTAAAGCAATGCAAAAACATTGGAGGATTTTAAACCAGGTCATAAAGTTTCTTGGACATCATGTTAAAAAGTTTGGACTTACTCCAGAGAACAACAGAGACCCATCAAAGATTTAAAAGCAGAGGAATGTCAGAATTAGAACCAGGTTTTAGAAAGTTTACTCTGGCTGTGGTAAAGGTAACAGCTTATATAGGGCTCAGGCAAAGAGACCAGCTAGAGGAAGACATTCTGGCCATGGAATGAGTGGATGAGTGTAAGAGTGATTGATTTAATATCATTAACTAGACCACAAGCTTCCTTATGTCATGAGCCTCAACAACTCTTGCTTTTGATGTTTTACAGCACAAACATTGTGAAAGTCAATGTTTAATTCATATCTAATTAGTTGAATTGACCAGCTATCAAAGTCAACCTAGCGTCCCCATCCATTTTACAGAAGCTTAGTCATTGTGCACAGCATTGATCTTACCCATGATGTAGATGTCTGTCTCCTTTACCTTGTTCACTTCTTACCTGTTTATATGGATGCCCACTGATGCTGAAGTCTACAAGTTGATTCAGTTTTCAGCAGCAACTGAACTGGAGCAATATCCATCCAGAACCAAATAAATGCCTAAGCCCTGTTTGTAATGTCTTCTTCGAGTCATCCAGCCACAGTCTGTTGCACAAGGCAAACTGGCACTTGGCCAGCCTGCTTAATAGAATTGTCAGTGCTCCTACATGAGAGAAGACCTATTCATTACCAGAGGCTTTGCCAGCCAACATTGGCTCAATCAATAGCAAATAACAATGATGAGTAATGTTTATTGAGCAACTACTATGTACCAGGCACTGGGCCAAGGATTTACATTTCTCCTCTCATTTTAAACCTCACAACAATCTTATACAATAGGCATTCTTAATTAACTATTTTATTTATTTATTTACTTTTAAATGTGTGGGTTTTTTTTGAAGTTCCATTGCTGTCCGTAACCGTCTAACCATGATGCCTTAACATGTGGAACGTGTGTTGTGGGGGCCATCACTAACCTCTAACCCCCCGTGTCTGCATGAGCATGTGGTCTCCCCCGGTCCTTGCCCCCTCCGCAATCCCTGTGGCCCAGGGAGGTGTGTGGGATGTGCTGCTGCTGCTCTCCTGCCCGCCAGGGCCTAGCCAGCCCCCTCCCCTGGCCAGGGCAGTGGGGGCGGCTCCAGGGGCTTGGGGAAAGCCAAATTGCCAAAACTGAAGTTGCCTCCATTCCCATGTGGGAGGCCAGGTGTCCTCACACCTCTGCCTTCTCTGTCCCAGAGGGTGGTGCGGGAGCCCGGGGCCCCAGCACACAGCCCTCGCCAGACAGAGCCAGCGGCCGAGCCTTACTCGTCCTACCCAGGCCTGCCAGCCTGGTGTCGTGTACCTGGCCGGTCAGTATTTATTGCCTCCATATGTGCCGTCCTCTGGGCCCCCTGGCCTGCCACCTCTGCCCCGAGGCTCGGTGCCACCATCCCCGGCAGGCCATCCCTGGACCCAGCCAGGATAGCTGCGGGACCAAGCCGCACAGTTGGGGCCTCCTTCCCCTTGCCTCCCTTGTTAGGCCTGGGCCTAGGATGTTCCAGAGCCTGACACTGCTTCTCCTTTTCTGACCGGGAAATAAACTCCCCCAAACCAAAAAAAAAAAAGATTTAAAAAAAATTTTTTTTTATTTATTTACTCACAGAGATGCAGAGAGAGAGAGAGAGGCAGAGACACAGGTAGAGGGAGAAGCAGACTCCATGCAGAGAGCCTGACGTGGGACTCGATCCAGGGTCTCCAGGATCACATCCTGGGCTGCAGGCAGCACTAAACTGCTGCGCCACTGGGGCTGCCCTAAGATTTTATTTTTAAGTAATCTCTATACCCAGTGTGGTTCTCGAACTTACAACCTTGAGATCAAGAGTCATATGCTCCACTGACTGAACCAGGGGGGCACCCTTTAATACATTTGAAGAGAAAGAAACTGAGAATCAGAGAGACTAAGTAACTTCTCTAATGTCATATAACTAATAGGATGCTGACCAGGATTTATACGTAGTTCTCTTTGATTCCAAAGCCTTATGTCATTTTAATAGTAATTTTTAACTTATATGTTAGTGGCTCTTTATAATTATTAAGGTTTTATATATGCTTATTATCATAACTCAAGCAATTTAAGATTATATAAAGTAACTATGGGGACTATCTTCTGGTTATCTATTGCTCTGTAAAAAATCACTCCAAAGTTTAGCGACTTTAAAAATATGAGCAGTGATTTAAAGGATGCTGTGGGCCATGGCTACGGAGCCGCATGTGGCCCCACGGGCCGGGCCTGAGTTGGCTGCGGGGATGTGGGCTGGCCTGGATGTGTGGGGAGAAGGCAGGTTGGGACTGGGGTCTGGGGCTGGAGCGTTTGAATTTGGAGCCATGGCCTGGGGCCATGCACTACCAGCTTGCCTATACTTGCAAGGTCTGTGGGACACGGTTTTCTAAGCACATCTCTGAGTTGTCCTATCACCGGGGTGTGGTCGTTGTGACCTGCCCCAGCTGCTAGAAATTCTATATCATCACAGACAACCTGGGCTGGTTCTCAAACCTGGATAGAAAGAGGAATATTAAAGAAATCCTGGTGGCCAGAGGGGAGAAGTTGTGCTGAGTGGTTGGTAACAGGGCCCTAGAGCTGGTTTTAGAGGCTGCAGGGAACCCCAAATCCACCACTGCTCCAGAGGGGCATGAGGACTAGGATCTCACTCATACTGGCAGGACAGAGCCCAGCTGGCCCTACCTTTTGCCTTTAGAAAAGGCTCCAGCCCCAGGCCCATTTGGGCTTGCCTGTTTTCTATCAATAAACAGACATCACTTGGGAAAAAAAAAGCAGTAATTTAATTCTTTCTCATCGTTCTGGGGCCTGCCTGGGTTCATCTAGTCCTGTCCCACTCATGGTCTCCTAAGCAGTTATAGTTGGTTGGGGCTGGAATCTCCCATGCTGACTATAGACTGGAACCTTAGTGGGGCTGTCTCCTGGAATAGTTCCTTGGCCTCTCTCCCTGTGGCCTTGGCTTTCCTCAGAGCCTGATGGGTGGGATCCCAAAGTGAGAAAGAGGAAATAGAAGGTGCTCATTTCTTAAGGCTTGGTTCAGAAACTGTCATATTACCACTTCTGCTGTTTTCTATTGATCAAGAAGTTACAGAGCCAAGATGGAAGGGAAGGAGACAGACTCCACTCTTAAATGGTAGGGATGTCAAAAAATTGGGAGGTCAGGTTTTAAAACTACCATAGTCTGCCTCTGACCACAAATTATGTTCCTCTTTCACTCAAAATGTAGTTGTCTCATTAAAAGAGTCTCCCAAACATACTGTGCTATTAGGGACAAGAATGAAGTCCAGGACCTTGCCTTTATTACTTCTAGGTGTGGATGAGGTGCTTTGAGTTTAGATCCTGTTACAGCTCTTTAAGGATGGTTCTTCTTGATCTGAGTACATGTGAACAAAAAGACAGATTATTGGGATGCCCGGGTGGCTCAGTTGGTTAAGCATCTGACTCTTGATTTTGGCTCACGTCATGACCTCGGGGTTGTGAGATCAAGTCTGGAGTCCAGTGTTCTGCATGGAGCCTGCTTAAGATTCTCTCTCTCCCTCTCCCTCTCCCTCAGTCCCTCCCTCCCTCCTTAAAAAAAAATAGATACATAGAAATAACTATATCTATATCTGTATCACAAAAAGGGTGTCTTCCACACCCAACATAAAATGGTGGGATGGGCATTGGAAAATTATAATATAGTTTTCTTGCTTAGGACCCAATTCTATTCAGTGATTCTCTGCAGCTCTGCCTTCTGAGCTCTGGGTTCTGCCTTCTGGATTTAGCCTTTGTTTTCCATGAAATGTAAACTGTGCTTGCCCTGAGTGGTTTCTGAACCTGCTTCCTGCACACAGAAATTCTGGAATCCAAAGCACCCCCCCCCCTTTTTTTTTTTTTACCTTGCACTATTTCCTTCTCTTTTAGTTCAGGCTGATTCTAAGAAACATTGAGGAATTTTTAAATGATTCTTCTTGGAGTTCCTTCTCTTGGGGAAAAAGCCATTACCATAAATCTCTTTGGCTCACTTAAGTCCTTTCTACTTTGTGTGCTTTTCCAGGCTACTGGGACATCCTGTTGTTTAATTAAGACAGACAAGCACATTCTGAAGTGCCTTAGAAGGATTTTGTCTGTTTTAAAGGGTTAATGAAGTAGTGAACTTTGCTGAAGGTCATTTCAGTTTGAGAATAGTTTGCCCTCTGGAACTGCTGGGCTTGAGAAGTCATTTTATTTTCAAACCCAGAAGACCCTGCCACATTACTTACCCTCTAAATTTTGCTCTAAAACCCCAAAAGTTTCTTTTTTAGCTGCTCTCTCTCGTTTGCATTTTACTATAGGCAGGTTGGCCAGATCATCATATTCATTATGGAATATTTCCTTCTTTTCCACATTACAGCACACAACAGTGTCACCAAAACTTCTACCACCCATACAGGGGTCCCCTTTCCTCCAGCTTCCAGTAACATTTTCCTCACCTTCCATCATCAAGACCCTTTAGACTTCTACTAACATGCTCTTCGAGGCCCTTCTAGCTTCTACCTGCTGGTCAAGCATAAGGATAATTATGATATTGTGATTAATAGTAAGAAATATATATTTAGTCTCCAGACTTTGGAATTGGGAGCAGAATTATAATTTGACACAAGTATATGTTTTTGTTATAATAGTAACCCACTCCCCATACCAAAATCTGTTTCTAGTTCCTTCCGTGTAATAAATCAACCAAAAAATAGTTGCTAAAACAACAATCATTTTTATGGCTCATGACCCCCAGGATCGATGGGGCTCATTTAGCCAGCTCTCACTCATGGGTGTCTCATGAAGTTGCAATTGTCTGGCTGGGGCCAGAGTCATCTTGAAGTTTAGCTCAGGCTACACAGATCTCATCCCTCCTTAAAGAATGTATAATAACTGGGATATAGACAGACTAAACTAGTTAACTAAGGAAAGCCCAGCTAAGACACCATGGGGATTTTCAGCATTAAAATGTTGCTGAGGCTGGTATATTGGACCATATGCAAGATGGTTAAACAAAGCAAGTCATCTGTTGGAAGAGAAAACCAAGATGTAAAGATGATGGAGAACACAGGGCACTCTGATTCCTAGTGGCTTTCCAAGCCCATAAGTCCTGGCTGTGCTTTGTTTCCACAGTACCTCTGCACTCTTACCATAAGCTTCCATTTTTGATGTATTGGCCTAGGGAGATTTCTGTTTCTGACATGCAACATACTGACCTGACTGGAACCCTGGAGAGATGTTGTAAGGATCTTTATTATTCTTAAGGAGTGGTGGGAAGAAATGAGCATGTACTTTAGGGCCATTGACTGAGATACTCATTTAATTATCCATTGTTAATGCAAGGAGGTCTCTATTGCACTTCCATTAGATACCTAATTATACTAGGCACTGGGTACATGGAGGTGAATAAGGTTGGCAAGGTACCTGTCCTCATGGAGCTCACAGTCTAGTGAGAATCAGCCCCAGAGCCAAGTTCAAATTCCTCCTGTGCCAGTTACTAGCTGGGTGAAGACCCCACTTTTCATCTGGGAAGTGGGCATCACTTTGTGGACTTGGTATGAAGACTAAATGATATATGTGTATGTGCATGTAGATGTGCAGACCATATAGCACACAAAAGGCTCTTAAATATTTGGGTTTATTTTTCCTTGTGTTGTTTTCCTAAATTTGGAGCTGGATAATACTTTGTCGTGAAGGCTTCCCTGTGCACTGTAGTATGTTTAGCAGCAGCATCTCTGGCCTCTACCTATAAGATGGTAGTAGCACTTCCTATGATCTCAAGTTGTGATAACCAAAAACGCTTCTACGTATTGCCAGATGGGCCAGGGGATAGAGATTGGGTGGGCAAAATTGCTTCGAGTTGCAAACCATTATATCAGACAAAAGGCAGACATTTATGTCTAAAGCTATAGACCTTAACATCCACCTCTGAGTTTGACTTCCCAATCCACCTGACTCCTTTTCACTGTTTATTATTATTATTATTATTATTATTATTATTAGCTTCCAAAACTAAATGGGATCAGGAGGAAAGTAGACACTAATGCCAATGTTGTAGTGCTGGCACTAAAGAAAGGAAAATCTACATAGCCCCCTTCCCTCTTCCTTCTCTGAGGCCCAACCCAGTTTTGCCTGTTTAATTGCCATCAGTGACTTCAGCATTAACCAGTCTGTTGATCCACCCTGGAATGAGAAATAGGAAGGTTGTCCAGATCTGATAGTGCAGAGAAATCAGAGCCTTTCCGTAGCACTATTTACACAGGCCTCATCTGGGGGTTGAGGGTCAGGGCTTTGGTGGTTTATAGCTGGAACACACTTGTCATTACCTGAAGAGGAGGGAAAGGGTTCTGTTTCCAGTGGTAAGCACAGAATTTCACAGTAGGGGGGCAATGGGCCTAGCAGTCTGATTTTGTGTAGAAACTAAATTTGCAAAAAAAAAAAAAGAAACTAAATTTGCATGGCAAGAATATGACATCCATAGATTGTGTTAAAAGAACTATAGAAGTATCTTAGTTTTCTAAAAGGTCTTTATTTATACTTTACATGAGTTTGGAAAAAAGTAAGTAGTTTATTTTAAATATTATATCTTCTATGATAACAATTTTGTTTGGAGTGGGCCTTCCTTTGGCACAATACTCTTAGAGGCTGTGGGGCAAGACTTGTGTGATTCTGATTCTGTCTTGCCACTTTCTCTCTTGTGCATTTACCGGCCTTCTTCTGTTCCTGAACATCACATTCCTTTAAGGCCTTTCTACATGACTTTCCCTTTACTTAGAACATGCTGTATCTTAGCTGATGTGAGCTGCCATAACTGATTGGGTGACTTAAACAACAGAAACTTATTTTTTATGGTTCTGTAGGCTGGGAAGTCCTAGGTCAAGGTGCTAACAAGATAGGTTCATTCTGAGGCCTCCTCTCTCGGCTTATTGGTAGCCTTCATCTCTCTGTTCACATGGCCTTTCCTAGATACAGGAAGAGTGAGAAGAGTAAGCTCTCTGATGTCTCCTCTCCTAAGGACACTAATCCTGTTGGATCAGAGCCCCATGCTTATGACTTCATGTAACCCTAATTTCTTCCTTAGTGGCTGTATCTCCAAATATAGCCACACTAAGGGTTATGGCTGTACTGTATGAATTTGGGGAGAGGGAAGACACAAACATTCAGTTTGTCATAACAGTCCTCACTAGCCTAAGTTGATTTAGTTCTTGGCTATCTACCACACATCTCCCACTCCCCCCCTTTTTTTCCTGTCACTCACCGTCCTTTTCTGCTTGGTTTTTCTTCCTGCACTTAACACGACCTAAAATTATTTTACATGAAATGAATTGGGTTTATTTTCTATTTTTGCTTCTTAGATTAGTTAATGATTAAGTGAGCTAGATTAAATATTCATTCAACAAATGTTAGTCGAGTGCCTACAATGTGCAAGGCGCTGGACTAGGTTCTAGGGTTGCAGTGATGAAGAGAAGTATGCATACTCCCTGCCCTTATTTATATTGCTTACAGACTTATAGGAGCATTTATTGAATACTTACTAGGTACCAGGTATGGTGCTGGGAATTTAACTTAGATGATCTCATTTGACCTTTATAAAAATCCTATGATGTGGGTCCTGTTGTTTCATTAATTTTATGAAAGGGAGCATTAGGTCCCATACGGATAAGCTACTTTTTCAAAGTCATTTAACTAATTGGAGCTTGGTCTTTTTTTTTTTTTATTTATTTTTATTTTTTTAATTTTTTTTTTTTTAAATTTCTTATTTATTTATGATAGTCACAGAGAGAGAGAGAGAGAGGCAGAGACACAGGCGGAGGGAGAAGCAGGCTCCATGCACCGGGAGCCTGATGTGGGATTCGATCCCGGGTCTCCAGGATCACGCCCTGGGCCAAAGGCAGGCGCCAAACCGCTGCGCCACCCAGGGATCCCTGGAGCTTGGTCTTATAGTCTGGGGCCATGGCTGATGCTCTTGACCACTATGCTAAACTGCATATGGAAGGCACAGTAGAGTACAGAGCACATTTGAGGGGATGAACAAAGTCACGTATGGCTGTAACTTCAACATCAAAAAGTATTCAAGAGACACCTTGGTTAAGCGTCTGCCTTCAGCTCAGGACATGATCTTCCGGTCCTGGGATTAAGCCCCGCATCATGCTTCCTACTCAGCAGGGAGTCTGCTGCTCTCTCTGTGTCCCTCTGACCCTCCCCACTGCTCATTCTCTCTCTCTCTCTCAAATAATAAAATCTGGGATCCCTGGGTGGCGCAGCGGTTTGGCGCCTGCCTTTGGCCCAGGGGGCGATCCTGGAGACCCGGGATCGAATCCCACGTCGGGCTCCCAGTGCATGGAGCCTGCTTCTCCCTCTGCCTGTGTCTCTGCCTCTCTCTCTCTCTCTCTCTCTCTCTCTCTCTCTGTGACTATCATAAATAAAAATTAAAAAAAAAATAATAAAATCTTTTCAAAAATATTCAATATTGATTATTCCCATTAACCATCAGAGTAATTAATTATAGGTGCACCATACTATAAACATGTTTGTATATAAAAACCTACATGCACAAGAATGATATTCTGGGGCATTAAGAATGTTATAAAAATCACTGCCACGAGATTCCTTTCCTTTAGAGTGTGTGATGGAAAACCTCTTGTGGGCTTTGAAAGCGGGCAGGGAGATTTGGAAGCAGACTGGGACTCAAATCCTTGTCTGTCATTTACTGCCCTTGGAACCTTGGGCAGGTTCTGAGACTGTTTTCTTAGCAGTGAAATGGGAATTATAATACCTACTTCATAAAACATTAAAATATCCTTGCAAATAGAGGATACTTGATGGTAGTTAGCTTTTATCTTATTATTTTCACAGTGCATTTATTTATTTTTCTTTTTTTTTTTCATTTTTTTCACCGTGCATTTAAAAACTATAATTTTTAAAACTATTAACCTGTACAGAATCATCTCTGTTATGTAAAGTGAAGCCAACCTGGAAGACTGAGTTGTGTATCTGATCACTTGGAAGCAGCTATTTCTCCATCAGTTCCCCTGAGTGCCTCAACATAATCTCAGCAGTACTAGCTTTCCTTTCCCCTGGAAGGAGTGTCTTTAAGAGCAGCAGTCTTCCGAGGTTCTGGGAGTCAAAGGAATCCAGGTCCTTGGCATACCATGTGTCTTTCTCTCTGCCTCTAGATTCAACAGGAAGGAGTTAGGGATTGGATAAGGAAGAAGTGAGAAGAGAGAAAAAGAAAAAAATCAAACATGAGTCCAAGTCATACCCAAGTCATTCCCACTGGAGACCCAGAAACTATCTTCCTCCCTTGGGCAGGACAGAAAGAATTAGAATCTTTCTGTCACTTGTCAGACCACATGGTGTCATGCTTTTGGCTGTGGGTGTTTAGAAGGCTGTGGGTTGTGCTTGCTGAATATTCATTTTCACTTCTTATAAAAGTAACTTGCCTTTTTTTCTTTGGGAAACTAACCTTCTCCCACTCTTAGTACCTATTCCAGGTCCAGGTAAACCTGTAGGAAGGCCTAGCAATAAGCATGTTCCATTCCTCTGGCCACAGTGATTGGTTCAAGGCTAGCAGGATAACCCAAGCTGGGCCAATGAGGCTCAATTTCCGCGTTTTTATTGGCCTTCTTTCCCCTCAGGCATGCTAAACTCTGGGATAAAATCTGGCTTCTTAAATCATAGTCCTTACAAGAGCACATCCTGTTGGTAAAATACTGGATTATTTATACATATTACAGGGTAAATGATATATTCAGACACTTTACATCTACTCACAAACTCCCAAAATAGAAAGGGGGCTCAGTCAGTCTTAATATGTCTGGCAAGCCAGACTCAGGAAGGGTGGAAGGGAGGGTGTGCAAGGCAGAGAGATACACCAGCATCTGACATGGTACATCCTGGCTGAGGAAGTTGAGCCAGGAATGTCCCCTTCCCATAGGCACCCCATTCTGACCCACAGTGGAAGGAGACCCTAAGCTTATTGCAGCCTCTGTGCTGGGATATCTAGCTGTCTTCCCTGGGGATAGGTGAGAGGCTTACTCTTGCCATGATGCTTGCCAAATGTGCTGTGGTATTGCCATCTAGGGGCAGGGACAGCTACCACCTTGCCCAGCCCCACCTCTCCTTGTGTCTGCATTCAGGCCCTTGCCAGGGGCCAAGAGCTGCTTCTGTCACTGGACAGGGCAGGGCCAGAAAGGAGGTAGAGGAGGTGAGGTGGGAAGATGCTGGGAAGTGGTACTGCCTGTGAGCCAAGGCTCCAAGTCCCTCTTCATCCTTATTAATTTAATAGAACTTCCCCTATAAAACAAATTCAGACATAAACTTTTAAAGAAATTCAAGATAGTAGGTGCAGGACAGTAAAGCAAGAGGCCCTTGTGAACATTGGACCCGATGTGATTGCCTTCGTCTTAGTATTGTGAATATCTCTGACTTTATTCTTTGGCTCATCAATTCGTGATCTCTTTTGATTGTGTGTATTAAGCAGTATTCTAGTTGGCTGTCTTAATTTGCTCCCCAGATGACTATGTTCGATGAGCCATCTATCTAGATCCCTGCAGGTCAGAGCCTCTGGCCACCATTACACCCTTGTTGCCCTTTATGGTAATGCACCCATCTTGTTTCTTATGAGCACTTCTGTTGGTCTTTGCTACTCTAGAATTTTATTATCCAGTTTTATCCTAGGGAGCCCAGTTCTATTACAGTAACTCCTATGGGAAACAGCCACCGTGGAGCTTCTTGAGGTACTGTTGCCAACCTCACCAATACTTTCTTTCTTTCTTCTTCTTCTTTTTTAAGAGATTTTATTTATTTATTTGAGAGAGAGAGAGTGAAGGAGCAAGCATGAGCAGGGGGAAAGGGCAGAGGGAGAGGGAGATGCAGACTCCCCACTGAGCGGGGAGCCTGACGAAGGGCTTGATCCCAGGATGCTGAGATCATGACTTGAGCGGAAGGCAGATGCTTAACTGACTGAGCCACCCACATGCACCTCACCAATACTTTCTTATCTCCTTGGTAAAGGGAGAGTCCTCCCGGCCTTCTCAAGGAACATGGTCAGCTGGTGGGTTTTCCTGTATTATATAGCAGGCCCATTCTAGCCTGTCCACTACTCTGAGCCCATCAGACCTTCCCTCCAGTTTTCAGTGGCAGTTCTGACAATGTTTGGCTCATTGCCTTTTCCAGTCTTTCAAGAGCATCCCTTCAGCATATTGGAACCATCCCCTGGGGCCATTCTGTGACACTGTAGAGAGGGTCCCCCTCTTCATCATCAAACTCTACATTATCCAGCCTATATCTCACCCTCCTTGAACCATCACCCTTGGAATCCTCCACAGACATTCTCCCTTTCCCCAGTTTAGGCTTGTGCATGTTGGCCAGCTCTGATATATAATCCCTTTCTTTCCTCAGTAGGCCTAGCACTTTCTGAGATCGTCCACGCTGAGGTTTTACACCCATGATCAGTCTGGTAGCCAGGAGTGGAGGTGGGGCAAATCTCTAGGAGAGCAAACATTGTTTTGTAAAACACTTGATTCGTTTTTTAGCAAGGTAGGGTGGAGGTGAGGGCTTATCTTCCAGCAAGGGAACAGGGACACTTTAAAGACTCAGAGGGTTCTGGAGTATCTGGGTTTATCTCTTTAGATAGCTCGTCCTAAGAATCTGCATCCACTCTTTCCCTCTCAGGGCCTTGTCTTTGATGTAAACGGATGTTCCTAGCAGAGAACTAGCATTCTTCAAAGTTCTGCCATTCTAACAATGCACTCCTGTGCCTGCCTGCTCTTTAGCTTTGTCAGCCCTCCAGCTGTGGGAGATAAGGGTCTCTTTAAATGCTGCCAGTCAGGCTCTCTGAAACTGTCAGTGAGTCTGTCATTTTCTCTCTTCAGTACTTCTTAGCAAGAGTCACCCAGTTACATGGTCTCTTTGGTCAGCATTTGTCCCAGCCCTCTAGGATGCCAGAGGGACTGTGGCAGCTGGGGCTTCCCTCCAACTTCACCACTGCCTCTTCTCTGAAGGTGAAAGTCTTAGCAATGGCACTGCTGCAACATGCATTTTGTTTCCTAGGACACTTTCTGGTACCAACTGTTTCCGGTTGGGTTCCCTAGAAGCAAAATCTGAGATGGGGTACATTGTTAAAATGATTTTTTTGAGGTAAAAAAAGAAGGAATGAGGAAGCAAGACAAGGTGGCAAAAGCTGAGCAAAAATGTGGTCTCAACAGGAGTCTAGTTGTAGCCTGATTTCCCTGGGGCATTCTGGAGCCTTCATGGGATCACAGAGTTGGCCCCAGCCTAGCAATCTGCTTTCACATCCTCCCCTAACCATCAGTCATTGGTCTCCTCTCCAATTTAGGAAAATAGATTTTGTCCTCTCTTCCTTCTTAGAAACCTGTCTCAGTGGAAAGCAAATCCTTAGCATCAAGGGAGAGATCGAAGAAGTTTGGCCTTTGGCCCAATTTCTCTGGAAAATGATTTTAAGATTGAAGACATTTTAATTCATTTTAATGCACATCACTGATACTGTCTCTACTGGAATGGCTATTGGCATGGGGACAATGAAGAAGCCTGGCAAAATGTGATGTGCAGCTAGGTTTGCTTTCTGGTATCCATCCCATAGCTGGATAATTATGGACACCACAGGGATCGTGTTGGAAAGGACTTTGTCTTTGTTTCCCCTTGGTTCCTAGGATGTTCACTACTTGCTTTCTAATTACCAATTGAGTTGGAGAATCAGTATGAAACTTGAGGAACTTAAGAATATAAGCATTGATTTTCTAGGGTGCCTGGGTGGCTTTGTAGGTTAAGCATCTGCCTTTGGCTTGGGTCGTGATCCCAGGATTGAGCCCTGTGTCAGCCTCCCTGCTTATGGGGAGCCTGCTTCTCCTTCTCCCTCTGCTGCTCCCCCTGCTTGTGCTTTCTCTCTAATAAGTAAATAAAATCATAAAAAAAAAAGAATCGATTTTCTGTTTTTCAACCTGATATTTTAAGTGAGCATGAGACACAGGGATGACAGGGAAGAAGGAGGGTGTGATGGTTCAGATCTTCCTCCCCAGAATCACATGGACCTGGGTTGGAATCCCAGCAGTGACTCTTCATAGCAGCATGACCTTGAGTATGTGGCTTCAATTCTCTGAGCCTCTACAGTAAAAACATCTGTTTTTACTTCATAGAGCTGATATAAGGCTTAGATAGGATCCTACATGAAATAGGTTGAGCACTGGGCATCTGGTGACTGCCTAGTGAATACCAACTATTATTGATAGTGGAGTGTTATCTGAAATTTTGACAGTGCATATTCTGGAGGCAGCATGATAGTGTGGAAGAAGTCAGGTCTTTCAAATCTGAGAGAATTTGCTTCCATTTCTAACTCTGCCAGTACCTAGCTCTGTGACTGTGGGCAATTTACTTTCCCTCTCTGATCTGCTGAGAAGGAGTAAAATACCTGCATTGTGGTATTTTGGTGAAAAAAGCATCCAGCCCAAATTATGGTTCACTCAGAACTTACTCAGTTCTCTTTCTTCTTCTCATGTTGCAACAACAGAATGTTTAGCCCATGCTTTTATTTTCTTGCATGTGACTTGGGGCCAAAGTTGGCAATTAGATTTTTTAGTTTCTCAAGGATAAGAAGGTAGGGCACAGAATGGGTGAGAGCATTAATTAAATGTTGGCTCTGGAAGGCAAAGTACTACCACATGCCAAAGGGAAATTAAGTATTAATTGGAACAGAAATATTCAGGATCAAATAGGCAAAGACAACAAGTTCTGAGATGCCATTTTAACAGCAGGAGATGTAACCAATCTTTAGTAGTGTCTGCTTGTCTTAACCCTTAATTAGGAAGACAGTGGAAGGGAGCAGGATGATGACAGTGATATTCATTGGGTCCTTATTCTTTTCTAGGTGCAGTACTAAGCACTTGACATGGCATATTTCTTTTAATCTAAATTTTAATAACCCTATGAGGGATATATTATTATCTCCATTTTACAGATAAGGAAAGTTGAATCTCAGAGAAGGAAACTTCCAAGGTCATTGGCTGGTAAGAGGCACACTAATATTAAAATCAAAGTCTCAGGGGTGCCTGGGTGGCAAAGTCACTTAAGTGTCCAACTCTTGGTTTCAGCTCAGGTTATGATCTCAGGGTCATGAGATTAAGCCCCCAACAGGTTCCTCACTCAGTGGGGAATCTAGTTGGGATTCTGTGTCTCCCTCTCCCTCTGCCCCTCTTACTCATGCTCTCTCTCTCTAAGTAAATAAATAAATCTTAAAAAAAAAATCAAAGTCTGAGTATGGAACCTGAGGCTGTAGAGCTGTACCCCAGCATATCACATGGACTTCCCATGGGCCAGCATTCTGAGGAAATGCTCTGTGAGTGCTTCTCTGAGAAACACTGAATTCCTTACCACTTTTATAAGAAGGGGTTTTCCTAGAAGCTTAAATTTTCCTCTAAGGGGAATAAGTTTGAAACAATCTTTCATATTGCTTATAAGGTTTATTTTTTTAATGATTAGAGAAATGCTTCTTTCCTATGGTTAATAGACTAGACATGAAATTATAATTGTAAAATCTCAATGTGGAGAAGAAAATTATAGAAAAGAGAAAATGCTAATAGCATTATCTCTGGTTTTTGGAAGAGTTACTTCTTTACATTATTTTAACTTCTTTCTTTTCTTCCAAAATTTCTGCAATCTATATTTATTATGTTGATGATCAGAAGCAACAAGATTAAGGATAATTGGGGGAAATGATCTTGTGTATTGTTACTTATCAGAGATCTACAATTGTTTGGAAAATAAACCCTTGTAGAACCAAACTGTGCAGATTGCAGGGGTCAGGATCCATCAGAAACTTCTCTTGTTTGTTAACATAGGCTGAACACATGAACAAGTCTGTCTTTAGAACAACAAATTTGCCCCACCAGCAGTGACTGGCATAGCTTCAGACCCAGTGAAGTAGTCTAATAGGTGCATCTTATTTTTTGTTTTTAAGATTTTATCTATCTATTTGACAGAGAGAGCACAATCATGGGGAGCAGCAGACAGTTGGAGAGGGAGAAGCACCTCCCCACTGAGCAGGGAGCCTGATGTGGGGCTCGATCCCAGGATCCTGGGATCATGACCTGTGCCAAAGGCAGATGCCTAACCCACCGAGCCACCCAGGCGCCCCTAATAGGTGCATTTTGAATGCACTGTGACCACCAACTATGAATATTTAGGGTTGGGACATCAAGATGGGAGAGTGCTGTGCAGGACAGTCTGTGAGAGTATGTTATTATACAGATGAGATGTCTGGGAGAATGGCAGATCACTTCTTACTAGCTAGCTTTCTGTATGGCCCCAGAAATTCTCACATTAAAGATCTTTAGGGGAAAAACAAAACAAAAAACAAAACTTTGTTAGCTTTCATTGAAAATTTTGAACTCAAATACTACAGTACATTTTTAAAAAACCCAGTAAATCAAACATTTTCAATGTGCCAGATACTGCTCTAAGTACCAGGATATAGCAGTGAATAGAATGAGGTTTCAGTTATTTTTTCTTTAAAGATTTTATTTTTAAGTAATCGCTGTACCCAGCATGGGGCTCAGAAAACCCCAGTATCAAGAGTTGCATGCTTCACTGGTTGAGCCAGCCAGGTACCCCAGTTTCAGTTCTCATAAAGCTTCTGTCTTAGTTCTCCATCATTTTGAAAGTCAATAGACAGAGTTTGTATTATTCTGTATAAATATTGTTCTTTTGTCAGCCTAAAATTATGCTATGATACTTTTTTGTTGTTGTTGTTCAACTGCTTTTTTTTCTAGTTGGTAAGGTTCTTCAATATTTGTCATTTGCTTAGTTTTCAAGGTACTTATTGCTCTTTATTCTCTTTGCTGCTAAAATCTGTCAAATGCATACAAATAATATTTCAAATGTTCAAAGACATCAGGTAATCAGTTCCATGCTTTGTTTCCTCTCACTCCCCCACCAGAGACTTCTCTCCTGCTTCCCCTATTATCCTCCTTCTTTAATCTGGACAGCTGATACTTGGCCACACTTGTGGGTTGGGCCCTCTGTTTCCTTGTTCCTGAGTCTTCCTTTGTGTTATTGTGTTCCTTGTATATTCTTCGCTACCTCTATAAGAAAGATTGTTTGGAAGATCTTGCATAATAACTATGTCACTGGGCTTTCCTCATATTTGGTTCATAGTTTGTCTTTGTATAAAGATCTCTATTGAAAATAATTTTCTGTCAGAATTTTGAAGGCTGTTGAAAAATCCGATGCAATTATGACTTTCATTGCTAAATATATGAATATTGATTTTTTTCCCCTCTCTGAATTCTTTTACGATTTTCTTTTTATCCTGGCAGAGTGACATTTCTCAATGATAGATTGAATTTATTTTGCTGGGCACTTGGGATTTTTCAGTCTGAAAATTCATGTCCCTCCCTCAATTTTGGGAAGTTTTATTTCCATCTAAAGCTCTGTTAACTGATTTTCTACTTAACTACTTTTCTAGATTAACCCACACCCTCCATTCTGTCTGAAAAATATACTGACAAACGCTCACAGCATTCTAAATGCCCATGGATAGGAATAACCCTAGCTTTTATTTCTATTAGTTGAGTTGTATGCTTATCAATATCAGTCAGTTGCATTTGTTCCCAAAACTGCTTGTACCAATTGTACCTGTTATTGGAATTATATAAATTAGTTAAAAATTGTATTTGCAGTGAATTTGAGTGTGAAAAGAGAATTGTTACCATGAGTAGAAAACTTTGGGGAAAAATGGATAAAGTCAATTTGCTTATGGGAAAATACAAACTCTAGAATAAATCAGCACTCAGATTGCTTTGAAAGGGGCTTTCAGTTCTTGGTCTTTAAAGAAATTGAAATTGAAAGTGTGCCTTCTAGGAAATGCTTGGGAAAGGGTTTAAAGAGCCAGTTAGCAGACCAATTCTCAAAGAAAAAGCCTTGGCCTGAATGAAAAATTGGTGAATGAGTGCATATTTATGTTTAAAGCAAAAATAAAATGGCTCAGTACTAACTTTAAAGTGCAGAAATCTGGCAGTTGCCACTTAACCAAATAATAAATAAAGTTGATATCACTAGTACTGGATCAAACAGTACCTCCTGATGGGATGCACTGAGAAGAATACCATGTCATGGCAGTGGTATTTCTGCCAAAAATGTAAAATGTCAATCTACTCATAAGGAAACATGAGATAAACACAAGTTGGGGAGTGTTTTACAAAATAATTGGCCTGAACAATTAAAACACATCAAAGTCAGGAAAGACAACAAAATACTGAGTAGGTGATCAAAGAGACATAGCAACTAGATTGGTTTGGGATTGGGTTTCAAACTGGCAAAAATCAAGTATCTCAAGATGTTTTGAGGACAATTGATAACATTTGAAAATGGACTGTGGATTAGATAATAGTATCTTATCAATGTTAAATTTCCAGATTTAGATAATTGTAAATGATTGTGTGAGAGAATGTCTTTGTTAGAAAATATAGTCTGAGATATTTAGGGATAAAGGGGCATGATGTCTCCAGTATACTTTCAAATAGTTCAGAAAAAGTGACATGAAAAAAATACAGAGAGGGACTCCTGGGTGGCTCAGTAGTTGAGTGTCTGCCTTTGGCCAGGTCATGATCCCGGGGTCCTACATCTGGCTCCCCATCGGGATCCTGCTTCTGCATCTGCCTATGTCACTGCCTCTCTCTCTGTATCTCTCATGAGTAAATAAATAAAATCTTAAAAAAATACAGAGAGAATCATGGAGACAAAGCAAATGGGACTAAATATAAGTAATTGCTAAATCTGGGTAAAGCATCCAGATTGCAATAATATAAAATGGCATATAGTAAAAATGTAGATTTCTTTTGATATCTGTTATAATTACTTCAGTAATCAAATTTCCTTTTAATTGGTCAACCCTGGAGCTTCCAGGGCAAGAGGAGAGAATATGGTGCTACCAGGTTAGTGTTTCAGGGTCACAGGTTGAGTGTGGAAGAGCAGAAAGCAGTGGGGCTGGAGAGAGGCAGGAGCCAGATGGTGAAGAAAGTATTCCAACTTCAAGGACTTGAACTTTGGGAAGCTGCTGAAAGATTGTTAAGGAGAGGAGTTCTGTGAACCCATTTGCATTTTAGAATGATCACTATAGTAGCTGGTGTGCAGTGTGATTAGGAGAGAACAAGGGAGGGTGCAGGATTAATAGAGGCTGCCAGAGTAATTTAAAGGGAAGTAACTGGATCTCACATTACATTTGTGGGTGGACAGAAGTGGAGGGACTCCAGACCATGGGAGACACTTTAGAAGTGGAATCATCAGATGGGGGAGCTGACAGAGGAATGATAGTGAGAATGGGAAGAGTACAAGTTGACTCAAGTTACCTTCTTAGGTGACTGTGTAGAAGGGGACACCATTAACCTGGCAGGAACTTCAGTGCAAGAAACAGAGTAGAGGCGGAGTGAGAGGGTAGGGCATGATGATGAGTTAAATTAGATCACAATGAATTTAAACACCAGTAGGTATCATTTGGATGGACATACAGTTCTCTGCAGTCACCTCCCTCTCAGTTCATAGAACATAAAACACATGCATCCTAGAACTGATCAAGTATCAAAGTCTTACCAGACAGAGTGCTTCCAGTTTAGCTGTTCTATTATTCTTTCCCATCAGCAGTGCAAGAGGATTGCTTGGTATCTTCCCATATCTTTGCCCACACTTGGTGTTTCTTGACTTTTTCATTTTTGCCAATCTGATGGGGACATCTAGACAGCTTGCAATTCACAGTAAATTTAGGCTTTTTCTTTACTTCTTTTTCCTTTTTTTGCTGGTTAACCACTTAGGTTTCCTCCTCTGGAAATTCCAGTGTATATTATGTGTTCATTTTTCTTTTGGGTTTCCTCTTCTTTTTTTGTAGATTTTGAAGGAATTTATGGGTGTTGTCGATGGTAATCTCTTAACCATCTTTAAATATTGCAACTATCTTTTCCCAGTTTGTCATTTGCATTTTGTCTATGAAATCTCTAATTTTGATGTAGTCAAATGTAATATTTTCCTCTGTGTGGTGTCCACTTTTAGAGTTTTAACATGTCCTTCCTCACAGGTTACACAGGTATGAGTTTCTATTAACTTTATAATTTTACCTTTAATTTTTCTGTAATTCATCCTTGCATATGGTCTGAAGTAGAGATCCAACTTTATTTTTCATCATATAGTAAACTGGCTTTCCCACATAATCCAAGAAAATCAACCCATGTCCATTTATTATTACTTAACAAATTGCCTTATATAACTGAGTCTATTTCTGAGTGCTCAGTTCTGTTCCATTGGTTTATTTGCTCCTTAATATCAATGCATCTGATTTGTTATTGTGGTGTAGAATAGGCCTTAATGTCTAATAACATGGATACTCTTTCTTGACTCTTTTTTTCCCCCAAAATTTATTTAGCTGTTGGTATACATAAATTCTACCAATCACTTATAAGAAATACATTTGATAAATCTTCAAAAATAATATCCAATAGTCTGTCTTTTGAGTAGTGAATTTACTTTTGTTGAAACTAAGGTTCATATTATATATGAATTTATTTTTACTGTATATTATATTTACTAAACTTTCATATTTTCTTCCTTTTTTCTTTTCCTGACTCCCATTAAATTGAATTTTATTCTGTTGGTTTGAAATATATGCATTCTATTATTAATAAATCAAGACAGATATTTTTAGTTTTCTTCCCTAATAATTTCTTTAATGTATTACTATCACTATTTTCCTTCTGAATAAGACAAACACATTAGCATGCTTCCACTTTCCTTATTCTTCCTTTTTCCCTACTTACCCTCTTAATTATGGTGATGTTATCTAGAATTTTCATTTTGAATTGTTAGAGATTGTTATGGTTAATTTTATGTGTTGACTTATCTGGACCACAGTAACCAGATATTCAGTCAAAAGCCAATCTAAATGTTTCTGTGAAGGCATTTTTTAGATGAGAGTAGCGTTTAAATCAGAAGGCTGATGGGATGAGCACTGGATGTTATGCTATATGTTGGCAAATTGAACTCCAATAAAAAATAAAAAAATAAAAAAATAAATCAGAAGGCTTGGGGCACCAGGGTAGCTCAGTTGGTTGAACATCTGACTCTTGTTCTCAGCTCAAGTCTTGGCCTTGGGGTTGTGAGTACAAGCCCCACATTGAGTGTGGTGCCTACCTACAATACATAAATAGGCTTTGAGTAAAGCAGATTACACTACATAAAGTAGGTGGGCCTCATCCAATCAGTCAAAGGCCTTAGAAGAAAAAAAGTTAGAGGTCCTCTGACGGAGAGGGAATTCTGCCTCCAGACTGCCTTCTGATGTTTATCAGCTCCTCCCTCAATCTCCAGCTTGTTGGTCTTCCCTGCAGAGTTTGGACTTGACAACTCCAATTGTAGGAGCCAATTTCTTAAAAAAAATTGTTCTCTCCTTCTTGCTTTTCCTCGATACACATCCTATTGTTCTATTTTTCAGAGAACTCTGACTAACTTAGGGATATACTTAGATCTTTTTCCTCAACTGTTCTAGAGAATGGTGTAACCCTGATTCTAGAATTAAGATTTAGGATTCATCTTTTAAATCTGACTGGTTGGGTTTGAATCCTGCCTCAGTTACTTACTGCATGATGCTTAAAATTGTTAATTGAAATGTTATATGCATATAAAAATACAAACATATACTAAGGTACAGCTCAATGAATTTTCAGAAAATGAACTAGCAAATAAAAAGACCAATGTAACTAGCAAAATAAAAGACCAAAACATTACTAACACTCAAGAAATTTCCTTTATGCCTATTACCAGTCACTCACACTGCCACTAAGGTAAATCACAATTCTTACTTCAAAAAGAGTAAATATTTTTTATTCCTGTGTATTGTCATTTTTTTACATTTTATATACAAGGAATAATAGAGAATGAATTTTTTTATATCTCATGCTCAACTTTTTTTTGGTATGATTAATTTAGGTGGTTATATGTCATTGTAGTGTGTTCACTGTTGTGTAGTATCTTGTAAAAGTACTTCTACTATGTTGTTGGCCTCTTTATAGTTTAAGGTGGAAGCTAAAGTTATTGATTGAAGTTTTTCCTCTTCTCTGATACAGATATTTGAAGGTATGCATTTCCCTTTAAGCATTGTTTTAACTATATCCCATAAATTTTGATATTATGATTTTGTTTTCATTCAGTGCAAGATGTTTTCTAATTTCTCCTGGGATTTCTCCTTTGACCATTAATCCCATCTCCTGGGATTTCTCCTTTGACCAATAATCCATGGATTATTTAGAGATATGTTGATGAATTTCCAGATATTTCAACAATTCTCATTTGTTATTGATTTCTTTTTTTTGGTTATTGATTTCTTAATTCCATTGTAGTTGCAGAACACACTTTGTATAATTTTAGTTCTTACATTTATTAAGATTTGTTTTATGGACTAGCACATGCATCAGATTTTTAAGAAATATTTTATTTATTTATTTGAGAAAGAAAGAACTTGAGAGAGCATTGTGTGAGAGAGTGAGAGCATAAGAGGGAGAAGCAGACTCCCTGCCCAGCAGGGAGCCTGGTAGGGATTCACTTAACCAACTGAGCCATCAGATTTTATTTGACTTTCAGAAGCTTTTAACTTAGCTCATTTAGCCTCCTGCTCTCCTAGGTTTTGGAGTCAGCAAATGTATAGTCAGGAAAATCAGGTGTGTCTGAAGGCTCCTCGTTTCTGATTTTGCCCTTCTATCCATAAGCAATAGCACAAAGCTTTGATGGTTTCCCTTTCCCCAGTTTATCTGCTGTCTGCCTGGGCCAAGTTCCAGTCCTCAAGCATGCCCAGATGTGGCAAATGCATCCAGGGAGTTGATCTGATAGCTCTTCTGTGAATTGTTCCTCTCTGGGATTTGTAGTCCTTTCAATCCTTATTCTGCAGCTCTTGACACCTTAAAAATGTGGAGTTTTTTTTGGAGGGGGGTGGTAATTTGTCTAGGTCTTTTTTTTTTTTTTTTAAGATTTTATTTATTTATTCACAAGAGACATGGAGAGAGAAGCAGAGATGTAGGCAGAGGGAAAAGTAGGCCCCCCCCCCAGGGAGCCCAATGTGGGACTGATCCTGGAACCTGGGATCACACCCTGAAGGCAGAAGGCAGACCCTTATCCGCTGAGCCAGCCAGGCGTCCCATTGTCTAGGTCTTTTTTTTTCTTTTTCTTTAAGATTTTATTTACTTATTCATGAGAGACACACACAGAGAGAGAGAGAGGCACAAACACAGGCAGAGGAAGAAAGCAGGCTCCATGCAGCGAGCCTGACATGGGACTTGATTCCGGGTCTCCAGGATCACACCCTAGGCCAAAGGCAGCACGCTAAACCGCTGAGCCACCCAGGCTGCTCTTGTCTAGGTCTTAATAGTTATTGTTAGTGGCAGTGTTGGCCTCTTTCAACCTCCTTTCAACACTTCCACCCTAGAAGTAGAAGTTGTGTGTCCTATTTTAGATAACAATATACTTTGCTATGCCATTTATGCACCCTTATTTCACATGTGGTTTGTAGCATTCTTATGGATTTGTTTCTCTTCTTGCTGAAATACTATCGACAAAATAATTTTCAAAGAAGAGTATTTCCAAAGAGAGTATTTTGAATGATAAAACTGATGCTTAAAAAAAAAAATGTTTTAAGAATTTATTTGAGAGAGAGAGAGCAGGAGAGTGGGGAGGGTCTTAGAGGGAGAATCAGATTCTTCGCGAAGCTGGGAGCCCTATGTGGGGTACAATCCCTGGACTCTGGGATCATGACTTGAGCCAAAGGTAGACACTTAACTGACTCAGCCTCCCAGATGCCCCAAACTGACACTTTATATAGGTTAAAATTCTGAGGCGTGTCTGACTAGCTCAATTGGAAGAGCATGTGACTTTTGATATCAGGGTCATGAGTTTGAGCCCCATGTTAGGTGTGAGATTACTAAAATAGATAGGCAAACAAACTCAGAAAATTTGGTTTTGATGTTCTTTTCCTTTAAAAATTTTGAAAATACTGCTTCTCTTCATAATAGTATTATTTACAATAGCCCCACATTGGAAATAATCTGAATGTCCATCAATAGTAGAACAGATAAATAAACTTTCCAATATTTATACAATGGAATACTATATAGCAGTGTTTCTTTCTTTTTTTTTTTAAGATTTTATTTATTCATGAGAGACACAGAGACGCAGAGACATAGGCATAGCGAGAAGCAGGCTCCCTGCAGGGAGCCTGATGTGGGACTTGATCCCAGGACCCCAGGATCACAACCTGAGCCAAAGGCAGAGGCTCAACCATTGAGCCACCCAGGTGCCCCTGTAGCAGTGTTTCTAACTGGAGAAGATGTTGCCTCCCAGGAGACATTGGGCAATGTCTGGAGATATTTCTTTTGTTCTCACAACTTGTTGGATGAGGGGAGAGGATTGCTATTGGTACCTTGTGGGTGGAGACTAGGGATGCTGCTAGACATCTGGCATTGCATAGGGCAGCCATCTCATAATATAAGGCCCAAAATAGCAATAGTGCTAAGGTTGAGAAACTCTTTGTCAGTGAGAGTAGATAAACAGTTGCTACACAGATGCAACCGTATGTTGAATCCCACAAACATATGTTGAACATAAGAAGCCAGATAGAAAATATATAGTGTGTATACAATGTGTATATACAATGTGCATCTATTTTTTTTTGAGAGAGAGAGAGAGTGTGTGTGTGCATGTGCACTTGTGAGTGGGAGTGGGGGGGGGTGGGGAGGCACAGATGGAGAGGGAGAGAAAGACTCTTAAGTAGGCTCTATGCCCAGCACAAAGCCTGACTCGAGGCTTGCTTTAACGACCCCAAGATCATGATCTGAGCCAAAATCAATGAGCCACCTGGGCACCCCATATTTATATAAAATTCAAATATAGGAAAAACAGTCATGGTGTTAGCAGTTAGCATAGAGTTGTCTTTGGGATACAAATGATGACTGGTAAGGGCCTTTTAAAGGTCCTTTTACTAAGGAGATTAGCTACACAGATGTGTTCAAAGTGTGAAAATCAAGCTGTGCTTTATAATTGGTGAGATATAGATATATAATTATATATTATATAATATATGTGATGTATATATATGATTATACTTAAATAAATTTTTTTCAAAATTCCATTGTCTTCCTTTAAGAGGTGATCTGTTCTTCCTCTTTGGAAGCATTTGTATTTTCTCTTTGCTTTTGATATTCTGAATGATCATTGTAATGTTGACTAAGAGTGGGGTTATCCATACCTATTTGCCACTCTTTGAGATCTTTTATTCTAAAGTCTCTTCATTTTTTTCTTATCACAGGAAAAATTTTAGTTATTATTTTTGCAAATATTTTCTTACCTATGCTTATTTTTTTTCTCTTAATGTGATTTTATTATCTAAATGCTGACAATTCTACTTCTCTCTTCCATATGTCTTAGCTTCTCTTTTATAGTTTATCATTTTTTAATCTCTTTCTAGTTGCTCTCTGGGTGATTGTCTCCAATCTCACTAATTCATTCTTCAAATTTATCCAGGCCACTGGTTGGGTAGGCACAACCACTGAGTGGTCTTAAGCTGCTCTTCCACAAAGGCAAGCAAAATGGAAATAAGGTTGATGGAAAATAAACAGTTTCTTTAAAAAAAAAAAAAATCAGTGAAAATAAATTGATTCATTCTGCTATTCAACCGATCCATTAAATTCCTTTTTTAAAAAATTATATTTTCATTATATTTTTCAACCTAGCATTGCTTATTGTTTTATTATTTTTCAATATGAGTATTTGTTCTCGGGTTATTTCATAAACGCTGATCCTCTTCTATATTTTTGAAGAGGTTTATTGTGCTTATTTGAATTGTCCATTCTGGCACTTCATTTGTGCTTTATCTGGTATTCATTATCTACCCTTTTGACTTTCTTTTGTGGTGTTGCTCCCCTCCATTATTTTAATTTGTGATCACAGACACCAATGTGTCTTCCCCCCTGGGGAAGCTCATCAACCCCGGCTGGTAATGTGTGTCCAGGGGGAAGGGCTGAAAGGATTGGCCCTAGCTGTGTTCTGCAAACTTTTTAGAATGTGCATTTGTGTGTCAAGGAGTATACCTCAATATGAGTGCTCTGGTCTTACAGCCTGGAACTAATGGCTACTTCTTTCCCTGTACTTGAGGAACCTGGCTGTACTTACCCTTGGGCTTTTCTCTCCAAGAGCTGTCTTTGGCTGACATCCCCTTGTCCTCAGGCTGTGGGGCAGGGAGGAGTGTCCAGAGCCAGGCCATTGGTCTGCACCTACTGTTTTCTGTTCCCCAGCCCAGGCAGTGCTCTACTGCTACTGCTATGCCTCAGAGTGCTGCTTGACAGGCAGTTCCACCCCCAGCCCCCATAGAAATGCAGGAAAGAGGAAAGAGCAGCTGTAAGATCCTCTTTAGAATCTGTCACCTGATTGGCACTTGGCTGTCCTCTTATTTCCTAGGCTACTGTTTTGTATTTGCCTTGGGACCCAACCATCTTCTGGTTTTCCAGAGGGATTCCTCAGTTTTGAAACGAGGGCCTCAGACTCATCAACCTCCTTATCACCTTCTTGTTTTCTCCAGGGTCAGACTGTGGCGTGGGAGCCACAGCCTTTGTTACTTTATCATTTTGCTGGAAACCAAAAATAGTACTAAGTGTGGACTTTAAAAGCAGTCTCTTGAGAAGTGACCTCAGGCTAGTTATTTAAGTTTGCATAGCTGTGAAATATGACTGATAATGACATGGCACCTGCTTCAGAGAATTGTTGTGGATTAGCCCAGCACTGGACATAGTATCAGTTAACTATTGTTATTGTTTTTATGTTATGACAGGGTATGGGCAGCCATCAGTGGGGAGTCAAGGCTGGTGGTTGGAGTTGTGGATTTGAATGTCACATCCCTGTGGGAGTGAGTAGAGTAAGGAACAAAGGTGGTATAAGGAGTGGTCCTGGCATTTAAGGATTGTAGATAAAGAAAAGGAGATAGGGAGGGTATATCCGGAACAGATAGGGCCACAGAGGCCAAATGAAAGTTGAGCCTCAAGAGAGGAAAGGGGTCATTGTCAGAACCAGAGGCTTTGGAGAGATCATCGGGTTTTTTAGTCAATTGGATTTTGAAGTTAGATGCTCCCTGATGAACTTAGATCATTTTCAGTAGAGAGGAGGGGACAGAAGCCAGATTACAGCCAATTGAGAAATAGGAAGTAGAGACAAGTATAAACCTTTCTCCCAAAATATTTGGCTGTGAAAAGGAGAGAGATTAAGGCAATGGCTGGAGGAAGTGTTCAGACAGAAGAAACACAAGTGAATTTGTTTCTTGTGGGGAAAGAGCCAGTTTTGGGGATCCCTGGGTGGCTCAGCGGTTTGGTGCCTGCCTTCGGCTGAGGGCGTGATCCTGGAGTCCCAGGATCAAGTCCCACATCGGGCTCCCTGCATGGAGCCTGCTTCTCCCTCTGCCTGTGTCTCTGCCTCTCTCTCTCTCTCTCTCTGTCTCTCTCATGAATAAATAAATAAAATCTTTAAAAAAGAAAAGAAAAGAAAGAGCCAGTTTCATCTTTCCCATCTTTTGCTCTTTCCTTCTTCCCTTCTCCTTTACCCATTCCCTCCTACCTCCTTCTAGTTCTCTTCTTTAAGCCTAACTTTGTATCATTCTGAAAATGAAGCAGGTGACTAGGAAGCTCTAGGAAAGAGAGAGGTGGAAGCTACTTGAGGGCAGGATAAACTACGAAGGGCACTTGCACTGAGGAGATAGAGCGATGGCAACCCAAGTCCAGGTGGGCCTTGAATCCTTGCCCAGTGTTGCAGGAGGGGAGGAGTGGTATCAGTGGGTATCAGTGGAGGTGGGTTTGCAATGGAGGGGAAATGGGGCAGGGAAGGAAAGTAAACAGGGTTTCTTCCATTATATTTAGTTGGCTTATTAAGAACATCAGTATGCACCAGCTTACAGTGTCCTCAATACTTCCAACTAGAATCCTCTTCTGCCTCCAGAATTCTCTGAGGGTGACTAGAAGGAAACATGTGCCTCAGAGCCAAGGCATTTCAGCAGCTTCTCCAAATCTTGCGATACTCATGTAGAAATAGAGGCATGTTGTTGGGTCAGTCTGGGCCTAAGAACCAGGGACATGGCCCTTCCTGACCTCCACTCTCCTCAAACCTCCAGACATCCTACTGTTCATCACCGCTTCTTTGGCCTGTTATCCCTGGCCAGAGAGATGAGGTAAGAGAGTGATTGCCAATGCTGTCTAGTACTGGATTACAGGAGTTGTGAGGTCTACTGCTGGCCCAGCTGAAACAAAGATTAAAGATTGGGAAAAGTCATAGTTTACCACACTTTAAACAGAGTGTGAAATCCTAGTACCATGCAGAGAGCAGATTGCTTCGTTGAGGTTTCTCCACCCTTGCTGGAAACTTTCTCAGAGCCCAGGGGCCCTAGCACACGTTATGACTCACTCAGGCTGCCCTTCTGTAGCCAGCATCTCAAATCAAGATGGGACGCACTCACATTATTAGACCTTTTGTTCAGAAAGCGTTGCACCTTTTGTCAGCCTACATGGACTCTTTATCACTGAACGGGTGTGTGACCTTGCATGCATGTGTGTTGCTTCCCTTCTGAGTCTCACTTTCTTCATTATTGGAGATGATCAGATCTATTCTAAAGGGTTGTTGTAGGAATGAAATGAAATAATACACATAAAGTGACTTGCATGCAGGACACACAAATTACTTTCTTTCCTTGTCAGCTTTACCTAGAACCTGGTTCCTAATAGCACAGGTGGGGTGAGCACTGCTTGCTGGGAAAAGGGAAGGAAGTCTCTGTCCCACACCCTTGTGTGCTTGCTGTGATGATGGGGAGAATGGGCCTGCTCCTCTCAGCCAGCCACTCCCAATGGCAGTTGATGCCACTGCCTGCAGAATGGGGCATTAATTCTGTGAGTACTGGGAGCTAGGTGTGATACAGGGTGAGGGGTCTGTGAAGAGTGCAGACAAAAACCTGCAACCTGAAAGAGAGACTCAGCTCAAGACCCTCTCCTCTGGCACCTATCCTCACACCTAAGGGGCCCTCACCTGGTCTCCCAGTTCTAGTCTCACACCTTGAGTCCATCTTCCAAGCTGCCCTAGATGGTGCTTTCTGAAACGCTAGCCTGTTCACATCCATCCTCTTCTCAAAACCCTCTGTGGTTCCCTAGTGTTTAAAGCTGAGCTTTTCAAATGATGGAATATGACCTTTAGTGGGTTATGAAATCAATTTAGTGAATTGCAACAAGCATTAAAAAAAAAAAGAATAGATTAAATGTCAACCTCAGTCACATGTAAGTTATTGTTTTGCAAAACATTGATTTCAGATTATTTAAAATATAAGCATGTAATTTTGTATTGAGGTTTTGTGGGTTTGCAACTGCCTTGGGAGCTTCCTGGGTGTAATTTGAATGCTACCCCCCATACTCGAAGGGCAGGATGCTCTAGGTTGGTAGGTGGCAGTTTTAATAAGCAAAGGGAACTTACATGTAAGGCTTATCTTGGCCAGCTGTGAGATGAATGACCCCCAAATCCATCCCTCAAATCTTAAAAGCTTATAAAGAAGACTTAAGTGGGTTCAGTTACATGGACCATGCAAGTGTTCTTAACACCACATCACCATCTGAAGGCTGTGTCCTTCCTCTGGAAGTGGGGAAGGCAGGTAGAACTCACATTCTCAGGACAGAGGAGGGGGTGAGGAACCCTCCAAATGCCCAGGTCATGCTCACAGGTCAGTTGGTTGTTACATCTTTTCTTTGACATTCCCCAACAGGGATAACATTTTCAGTAAAGTGCAAAGCATTGAGTATGCAGTTTGATGGGTTTTTATATGTGCACACTCTCATTTAGCTACCACCTAGACCAAGATATGAAACATATCTGGTGTCTCAGAAGGCTCCCTCTTGCCCCTACCCAGTTAAAACTACCCCACCCTACAAGATAATTACTATTCTGACTGTTTTAGTCATCAATTAGGGTTTTTTTTTTAACCTGTTTTTGAACTAATGGGGTTTTGGGTGTTGGCTTCTTTAGCTCAATATGTCTGAGATACATTCATGATGTTGCATGTAGTTGTAGTTAGTCCGTTTTCAATATTTTTTTTTATTGGAGTTCAATTTGCCAACATTTAGCATAACACTCAGTGCTCATCCTGTCAAGTGCCCCCCTCAGTGCCCATCACCGAGTCACCCCAACCCCCCGCCCACCTCTTTCTACTACCCCTTGTTCGTTTCCCAGAGTTAGATGTCTCATGTTTTGTCACCCTCACTGATATTTTCACTCATTTTCTCTCCTTTCCCCTTATTCCCTTTCACTAATTTTTATATTCCCCAAATGAATGAGACCATATAATGTTTGTCCTTTTCCAATTGACTTCACTCAGCATGATACCCTCCAGTTCTATCCACCTCGAAGCAAATGGTGGGTATTTGTTATTTCTTTTTTTTTTTTTTAAACATTTTATTTATTTATTCATAGAGATACAGAGAGAGAGGAGATGCAGAGACACAGGTAGAGGGAGAAGCAGGCTCCATGCAGGGAGCCCAATGTGGGACTTGATCCCAGGTCTCCAGGATCATGCCCTGGACCGAAGGCGGCGCTAAACCCGCTGAGCCACCAGGGCTGCCTCTATTTGTCATTTCTAATGGCTAATATTTAATATTCCATTGTATACATATACCACATCTTCTTTATCCATTCATCTTTTGATGGACACCGAGGTTCCCTCCATGCTTTGGCTATAACCAAACATTATAAACATTGGGGTGCCGGTGTTCTGGCGTTTCACTGCATCTGTATCTTTGGGGTCCGTTTTCATTATTGTATTCTATTGTGTGAATGGACCACAGTTTCCTTATCCACTTCTGTTGTTGGACATTTGGGTTGTTTCTACTTTTTGGCTATTGTGAACAAAGCTCCTGTGAACAAACTTATATATGTCTTTTCATTTCTACTCGTTTCTTTTGGCCATACTAATAGGAGTAAAAATTTCTGGATCACGGAGTAGATATATGATAACTATTAAAACTTCCAGAGTAGTTATATTTTAGATTTATATGTGTATGTTCACATATATGTGTGATGTATATGTGTATATACCTATGATCTAGGTTGTCATGTAAATTGATTTTATTATTGTGGGTCTTGGTTAAAAAAAAAAAAAAAACCAGCCCACATACAACAAAAGCTACTCATTAGAAGTGAAAGTCAGATTCCTTAGCATGGCTCACAAAGCAGGGCATGACCTGCTTCTCTCTGCTGCCTCAACTCCCACCCCCTCCTCCAGTGTCTTCTCTTGGCTTGCCTGAAAAATCTTTTTCCTCTTTTTTGTTTGTGGACTCCCTACTTTTCCCTGAATATTCATTTCAAATGAATAGCTTTTCCAAGAAGTCTTCCCCAATCACCCCTTTCTCCTTTGTCTTTTTGCCCCTTTATAACCCGTGCATCCCTCTATCATAATGCTTAGTGCCTGTATTCTGTCTCCTACCAAATGTTTCCTTAGGTACAAACAAGGTCCTTGAGGGAAAAGTGACCCACCTTTAGCATCTAGGATTATGTTCTTTACCTTTCCACCTCCATCATCCCTTCTTTTAGTAACAGCCCCTAGTATTAATGCAGGGAGCTACCTTTCCTGAACTTGAGGTCCAGGTAATTCAGGTGTGGTCCCATTTATCTGGTATCATAGAGGTGCTTGTGACCACAGTCTGGGTCCCTTATCATATCCAGTATCCTTGGCTATAGAGTTTGGTTGCCTAGCTAGTTGGAAAGGGCTTTGGGAGGCATGGACCCCATTCTTTGTATTTTTTCCATCCCCTGTCCACATTGTGGTCTGTAGCCCATTATCTGCTAGACATTGTGCTAAGTGCTTTATATTTACAATGTCATTTAGTTTTCACAGCAGCTCTAGGAGCTGAGGATACTATTATCATCTCCATTTACATATGAGAACTCTGGTTCAGAGAGGTGAAATAGCACATAGCTAGCATACTTCCAGAGCTGGGCCTTAGACTAAAAGCTCAGGGCTGCCTTTGTATCAATGATAAAACATTAAACTTTAACTCTCTTAAGAGCAGATGCTTTAAGAAAATAATTTTTATGTATGAGTAGGTTTTTCACAGGTGTTGCAGAGGTGGCCCCCTTTTCTCTAAGCATTTTCAAGATGTCATCCCATTGTCTTCTGGCTTCCATTGTTTCTGATAGGTAGTAAGCTCTAATTACATTTGTTCTTTTTTTGTCAGGTGTCTTTTTTTTCCCCTCCCTTCTGGATATATTAAAGATTTTCTCCCTATCTTTAGTCACTAGTAACTTGATTATGATGTGCCTAGGAATGGTTTTGTGTTGGCGTGTATATTTGTCATATATGGGGTTTTCTGAATTTCTTGAATCTGTAGATTGCAATTTTTCCTAATTTGCACAATTTTCAGCATTTTTTCTTTATGTATTTGCTTTCTGCCTAGTTTTCTTTCTCCTTTTCTTCTGGGATTCCAATGACACAAATGTCAGATTACTTAATGTTGTCCATTGAGGCTCTGTTCATGTTTGAAATATATTTCTTCACTCTGTGGTTCCATTTAGATAATATCTGCTGACATATCTTTACTTTCATTTCCACTTTTAGAGTATGCAGTATGCTATCATCCTAGCTAGGGAATTTTTTATTTCAAATATTGGATTTTTTAGCTTTTGAGTTTACATTTGGCTTACTTTTTAGAATTTTCTTATCTATCTTGAAATTCACTAGCTCTTCAGCTATTACTTTCATCTTTTCCTATAAAATATTTTAAACATGTTTATTATGTTTAATTTCAAGATCCTTGTCTGCTAATTCCAATGTCTGATTCATATTCTGGGTTCTTGGTATGCCAGGTAATTTTTTTTATTGTGTGCTTATTGTATGTAATACACTCCAGAGTCTCTTGATTCTGCTATCTTTCTCTGAAAAGTATTGAGTTTTGTCCTAGTGGCTGGTTCACTTGCTGACAGATCACCTTAATCCTGTGGAAGTGTAGTTTTAGCCTTTATTAGAGTTGTCTCTTCCAGTTCTATCCTCGTCCTTGGATGTAGACCTTAGTCCTAGGATGTGGTCCTTTCTCCTAGTGCATGGTCCTGAAAGAGTGCCAGTGGAAAGGTCACAATGTTTACCAAGCTTCTCTAATATGGCAGGACTTGAACTTCTCTAGCGTGGCAGGACTTGACTGCTCAGCGTTTTAAACTCTCTGCAGTTGCTTTCCTCTGGGTAATTTAGAGTTTTACCCCATGTATGAACTGTGAGCAGTCAGCCTAGTATTAGAGGAGAATTGGCACACAGATTTTAAAAGGAAGCCTCTTTAGTGCTTCTGTCATTTGCTGGATTTCACTCCCTAATTTCCGGTCACTCCGGCCCTCATGCATAGTGTAAAAAGGGATGTGCCTTTAGGGGAAGATCTTACCCAATGTGCTTAATTTCCCTCAAGGGTTGGATCCCCTTAGTTTCTTCCTGTTTTGTTTGCTGTCCAGTGCCTTAAGGAATGGTAGTATTGTTTTCATAGTGTTTTGGGGGGAGTGAGGATTAAATGAAGTGCTTAGTACCAGATCTGGCATATAATCATAACCAAAGGTGGTCACTACTGTTAAGAAAATGATGTGTTCTTTCACAGAGGGCTTAAAGAAGGAGGGCAAGGCTAGAAGAATCTCTTTTCCAGACAGTAGGTGGGTGACTTCTGTTGGGGCTTTTTGGACTAGAAGTCTATGCCTCCAACTGTAGACAGACATTCACAGTTGTTTGGAAATAAGCAAAGTCCCACATTTTAGAATGAATTTATTTGTTTGTTTGCTTATTTTCGCATTCCAGGTGGGGCTTATCAAGACCTGAATGGTCTGAACCAGATCTATCAAGAATTTTAAAGGGACTAAGATGGAGTTAAATAAGGCGCTGGCTAGAAGTGCATATCAAGAGCAGAGGCTAGGAGATGACACCTCCCCCCAAACCCTGTTCCAGTACAGGTCCCTTCTCTGAGCATTCCAAGCAGACATAAAGTAATCTTAATTCCCAAACCCACACACGTCTGGAAAGATTTTTTTTTCTTTGTTAAAATTCCCATTTTAACCATTTTAAAGTGTATAATTCAGGGACTTCTAGTATATTTATGATGTTATGCAACCTTCATCACTGTAATTCCAGAACATTTTTATCACCCCAGAAAGAAACCCCATACCTGTTAAGTAGTGCACATTTCCCTTCCTCTCAGCCCCTGCCAACCGCTAATCTATTTTCTGTTTCTATGATTCATCTATTCTGGACATTTCATATAAATGGAATCATACACTATGTGACTATTTGTGTTTGGATTCTTTCACTTGGCACATTGTCTTCAAGGTTCGTCCATTGTCTAGAATTTTTTACTCATTTTTGTATAAACTCCTGTGTCTTTTTGAATTTTTCATGTTACCTCCTACATGAGGGTTTCCTCTAGAGAACAGGGAAACTTGAAGAAGTGAGGATGGGGGATGGTGGGTGTGAACAATGTGGGGCACATTGACACACTTCTGTTTGACAGGTTTCTGTTTCTGTACCCCATTTACAGTGCTCTTGATACTCTTCTGTAGGAGTATCTACTTCATGTTTTCCACCTGAAAGTTCCCTCACCTCAACTATAGACAAAAGATTGATGTCTCTAGGGCACCCAATTAAATGTAACAAGGTAATGTATAGGAGAAATACCTGTGTTTTAAAGTCAGACTGGATTTGAATCCCACCTCAGAGACTGCATAGAGGCTTGGGGAATTCTAGAATAAAGAAGACCTATGTGCATTTTTGCAGGCAGAACCTGGGAAAGGGGTGTATCTCTAGGGATATTACATATGTCAAAACATGGCATGAAAGAGTAGAAATAGCTGCTGGATACCATGACTGAATCTATCTTGAAGAGTTCCCAAAGCCTGGTGCAGTGGGGGAGGAATTAAACAAATGACTTTTCTCTGTGTCTCAGAGTAGCAAGCAAGTGGGTGAACAGTCTTAGCTCCACCTCATTTCTTATTATGGTATGGCCCCAACATGGCATAGGGGCTACCAAATGTTCCCAGACATTTATGGAGAACAGTGAAGGGACCTAGAGAGCCTGCAGACTTGGAGAAGACCTGCCAGATAGGGCAAAAGTAGTCAGGACAGTTGTCCACAGATCCAGAGTAGGGGCATTTTGGCATCTTACAGGAATACCTCGAGACAGCAAGGGGCAGACACCTTCAGAGGATACCTAGAGATACCTACAACTCAGGTATGATCTTGGAGAAAGGGAGTGACAGATGTTGTACTGAGATTAAGTTTTTGCTTAGTGCTACAGGATGGGGGCTCAAAACAGAAATTCATTTCAATTTAGAAAAGGCAATGTAGGGCAGCCCGGGTGGCTCAGCGGTTTAGCGCCGCCTTCAGCCCAGGGTGTGATCCTGGGGATCCAGGATCAAGTCCCATGTCAGGTTCCCTGCATGGAGCCTGCTTCTCTCTCTGCCTGTGTCTCTGCCTCTCTGTGTGTGTCTCTCATGAATAAATAAATAAAATCTTTTTAAAAAAGTATTAAAAAAAAAGAAAAGGCAGTGTACATTTTAAGCACTTCTGAGTAGGTAAGCAGAGAATCCTAACTTTAAAAAACCATTTTTTTCTTACTGTACATCATTCCACTTTATTTCATTTTAAGCTCCTGAAATAGGTAGGGCCTCTCTTCTCTCTCTAAAAACATTATCTATTAGAGAAAAGAGCCCATGATTGAGCTGATCCCTTGAAGAAGCAGAACTTTGTAGCTTTAGGGGGCCGACCAGCTGGCTCAGGGCATGGTTTCTCAGCTGAAGCTCCTAGGGAAACTGCCTCAGGCACTCAGCTAGCCAGCTTTGGGCTGGAAAGGGAGGGGTCAGCCCTCACAGGTCTGGGCTCTTCTGAAAGCTGGCTGTTCTCAGCTGCACGGCTTCCTTCCTCATCCTCCCCTCCCACCCTTGTTTTCTTCCGTTTTGAATGTTTTTAAATTATTCATTTATTTGAGAGAGAGAAAGAATAAGAGAGATAAGCCCACCACGCTGAGCATGGACCCCAATGTGGGGCTCAATCTCATGACCCTGAGATCGTGACCTAAGCTGAAAGTAAGAGTTGGACACTTAGCTGACTGAGTCACCATGGAATGTTTTTTTAAATCAAGGTGAAATTCACAGAATAGAGAAGTAACTACTTGTAAGCAAAGGACCCAATGTCCTTTAGTACCTTCACTGTGTTGTGCAACCATTCCCTCTCTCCAATTCCAAAACATTTCATCATCCTCAAAAGGGACTCCCCAGCGTAAGTAGTTTCCCAAAAGACCCTGGCAACCACCAATTTGCTTCCTGCCTCTGTGGATTTACCTATTCTGCACATTTCTTATAAATTAAATCACACAATATGTAACCTTTTATTGTCTAGCTTCTTTCCTCATTCCTCTTATATCTTTAAGTCCCATCTCTTCTCCCTGAAGCTTTGGGGCCCACCTGGGAAGTTCCCTAGGCATTTCCAAAGTCCATTTTCCAGGACTTGAGCTAGAGAAAGGGAAAGGACAGAGGGTGAGGGTTGGGGGTGGGGTGGAGGGAGTTAAATTGGGTTAGGAAAAAAATGCCAAAGATTTCTGACCAGGTCCCAGCCGCTGTATTTGGTTTAGAGGCCAATTATCTTGGGACAGTAGGTTTTAAGTACTATGGCTGTGGCTTCTGAGCCATGCCACATGTGAGACAGGTTTGCCCTAGCTCCTGACTTGAAACAGATGCTCTGTGCCCTTGAAAGAAAATTGAGTTTTGAAAAAAATGCAGCCCTATTGAGACAGTGGCATGGCTAGAATTTCACAAAGCTGTATTTATAATCAGACAGAAAACCATGGGGAAATAGCTATAGCTTTAGGTTGTTCCTTACATCCCAAGTGGCCACACCTGGCCATAAGAACTGGGGACGCTGTGGAGAAGCACATCATAAAGTGGGCCAGGGCGGCCACTTTAATTAATATTACGGCAGAATTTTGAAACTTGAAGTGGAGGAAATTGTAGGGAGAGAAAATTGGAGGTGGTGGCTTCTCTGTTTCTGGTAAAAGAGCTGGTTAGTGACACACGATTGGCTCTGCAGTTTCTTTCTCTGGTTTCAGGGGTTTTTCTGTGGAGTGAGATGCCTACCTCTCTTTCCTGGGAGGAAAAAATAGGGGTTGAAATTATTGAACATGTTTTGAGCAGGTTCCCTCTGGTTGTCTTCATGCAGGATGGGCTTATTTATCATGACCTATGAAGGCCTGTCCACTGATGAAAATCATAGTGCCCATGCTTCTTCCCTCCCTGCAACATTGGTTACACATGTGAAGCTGTATGGCCTTGGGTTAGTCATTTCTCTTTAAAAATTTTTAGCTTTCTTAGCTGTAAATGAAGGTATTAGATTGTGTAGTGGGGTTGAATAGTGACTCCCCGAAAATTCATGTCCACCCATAACCTCAGAATGTAACTTTATTTGGAGTTGGAGCCTTTGCAGATGTAACTAAGGCAAGGATTGAGATGAGATCCTACTGGGTTAGGATGGCTGCTACATCCAAAGGAGAGTATCCTTATAATGTAGTTGGGGCACAGGGGCGCAAGAGCACCTGGCTCCAGCGGGCCCAAACAGACCAGGTTCAGCCATTTGCCACTAACAGAACCCAAAGGGGAGAGAAATGAGTGGTAATAAAACAAGAACTTATTTCAGTGAGACCCAAACTGGGAAGACAGTAAACTAACATCTCAAAGACTATCTCCAAAGTGCTGAAAATGCTTCTAGGTTTATATAAGGAAAATGTGGGACAAAGGTCGGTGGTACATGCAGGTGGGCAGTAAAGGTCAGGTTGGATCATTATCTTGGGGTCAATCACTGTCAGGGTCTTTTTGGCTCTGGGCAGTCCTTATTGTTTGATAGGATAGTTTCAGTTCCTGTCACAAGATGCCTTGCTTGCAGGATCTTTTGCTTGACTTGAAAGAGGATCTGGAAAGAACCTAATTAGAAAGTTTGAGGTCAAAATGGATGTGTCTTTCAATAAGAGATGGAAGAGAGCACACAGACACATAGGAAAGAAGAAGTAGGCAGAAATTGGAGGGTATGTCTACAAGCCAAGGAATGTGAAAGATTGCAGGCAAACGAAAGTTAGGTGAGAGGCAGGGAGTTTCTCTCATCCCCCAGTAGTAATCAGTTTTGTTGACACCTTCATTTTGCATTTCTGGCCTCTTGAACTCTGGAGACAATAGATTTTTCTTGTTTTAAACCAGTTTGTGGTACGTTGTTATGGTAGCACTAAGAAATTGATACAGATTAGATATTTCTAGGATTAATTTAAATCTTCATGGTGCTTGTAATTTTTACAAAGTGTATTCATATAATTTATTTCTCATGGTAAATTCTTGCCAAGTGTGATACTGTGATTTATAATGAGAATTAAATATTTGTTCTTCCTTTTCCTTCCTGGGACAGATCTCCTAAAACCTTTGAAGTTTCCTGTGATGAAAGCCATATGGGTGTCTTTTGTCACATTAATAAGGTGACTTTTGGAAAGTTTAAGGATGGGAGCTGGTTGCCAGTGGAACCAACCAAGTGATTAGGGGGTTGGAACTTTCAGAGCTATCACCTGACTCTCCAGGGAAGGGAGAGGGGCTTTGGAGACTGAGTTCAATCACCAATGGCCAGTGATTTAATCACACCTATGTAATGAGGCCCCATAGGAAAACCCAGAAGGCCTGGATTTGGGGAGCTTCTGGATTGATGAATACATGAGGCTGGGAGAGAATGGTGCACTCAGAAGGAACACAGGAACTCTGTGTCCTTTCCCCACACCTTGGCTTTAGCATCTCCCCCATCTGGTTGTTCCTGAGTTACATCCTTTCATAGTAAGCTGGTAATCTAATAAGTAAAAGGTATTTGAGTTCTGTGAGCCTCTCTCGTGAATTTACTGAACCTAGGGAGAGGGGGTCATTAGAACCTGGAACCTGGACTTAAGAGTAGCTTCTGAAATTAGGGTGGGAGGCAGTCTTGAAAGACTGAACCTTAACTTCTGGAATCTGGGGTAGCTATCTCAGGGTAGTGCCGAAGCTGAGTGAAGTTGTAAGACACTCAGCTTGTGCCCAATAATTTTTGGTGGTGTGTGGGGATAACACCTCCCCAATACACACACATACATTGGAGACTGGGTTAATGCAGAATCTTTTGATCAAGTAACTTTTTTGGGCTTTGAGTATATTTTACCAACCCATTTCCTTTTATTGCAGATGCTCAGAGAGATGACATATTTACTGAAGTGACCAAACAAGTCAGTGGCAGCTCTTGGGCTCCAGTGTGTGTGCTTTTTTCTAGTATAGTGGTCTCCATCGCCTAAAAAGTTCTGAATCTGTGAGGATGTATTTGGAAGATGACTCTCCTAGGCATAAGCTGAAGCCTGATTAGGGGAAGGGCCAGACTCCCCAGCTGCACTGGGGTTATCCTGGCTGAGACCGGTTAGTGAGACTCAGGTCTCAGCTTCCTTGGACTCACACAGCCTCCTCCTATCTTTAAGAAACACTTCCTGCAGTCCTGCCCCCAACCCATGGTAAATAGAGATCATTCATTGTTCTTCAGGCCAAAGGTGGGATAGCATGGTGGAGTGAAAAAGCATAGCAGGCCTCCTTTTGAATCCCAGCTCTGCAATTTACTATCTGTGGAACCCCTGGGTAATGACCTCACTTCTCCAAGATTCAGGTTTTTCAGCTGTAATATGGAGATAATGATTGCAACCATGCAGAATTTTTGTGAGGATTGGGTATAAATGTGTAAAACCTCTGGCCCACAGCCGTCACTCTATAAAAGCTGTTCCCATTATTTCCCCCTAATAGTTGCATTGGCTTTACTCCAACACTTACACAAGGTCTGCTTTCAGACTTCTATTAATTAGCTCGGCAGCTTTCCTTAATCCCATGAGCTCCAGTATCTTGCACAAGACCCCCTGCATATGGGAAGGCATCCAGTGAGAGATATTTACCAAGGGCTTGTGCAAAGTGTGGTGTAATAGTAGAAGGGACACAGGCATTGTTCTCAGTCAAACCTGGTTCAAATTACCCCTCTCCCATTTTCTACCCTTCGGATTCAAATCTTTCTCACTCACTGGTGAAATGGGGAGAACAGAACTTGCAGGCAGCGTTACCTTGGTTTTACACAAAAGGATGTGCGATAGAGTGTGTACGTCATTACTGTCCGTTTTGTCACCTCATTCTGTGAATCCACTTTCTCTCCTGTGACTAAGCAATCTTCTACTTCTCCAAATGCTGCTCTGACATCCTATTAGCTGCCATCACAAGGAGATGGAAGATGAAGTCGTTTCCATGACAAGGTGACTAGAAAGGTGGTCAGCCTGCAAATTCCTCCTCAGCTAACTATATTTTACTCTAAGACTCAGAGCAGGGGTTAGCAGCTGTTCTGTCACCAATACCTCTGCTCCAGTAGAGGGAAAGATGCATTTTTATTTTTATTTTTTTTAAAGTGAGTTCCACAACCAGCGTGGAGCCCATTGTGGGGCTAGAGCCTACAACCCTGAGGCCAAGGCCTGAACTGAAATCAGGAGTTGGACACCCAACCGGTTAAGCCACACAACCGGTGTGGCTTAACTGAAATCAGGAGTTGGACACACAACCGGTTAAGCCTAGGTGCCCCTAGGCTGCATTTTTAAATTCAATGTTTAATACCACATTAAAATAGCATCTTGAGCCCAATGATGAAACTTACAGACATTCAAAAATGTTAATAAGAAACTCATACCTGGATGGCTCAGTTGGTTAAGTGTCTGCCTTTGCCTCAGGTCATGATCCTGAGGTCCTGGGATAGAGCCCCAAGTTGGTCTCCTTGCTTAACGGGGGGCTTGCTTCTACCTCTCCCTCTGCAGGTCTCCCTGCTTGTGTTCATTCTCTCTCTCTCTCTGTCAAATAAATAAAATCTTATGTTATTTTTTAGCTGCCAAATGTTGGCCTCTGATGTATATTTACAGATACTTGCAATCCACTTTGTGAATTCCTAGCCTTAGCTTGTTCTATCCATATTGTAGTCTATTTGTTTTTTTTTGAGATAATTGACATATAAGTTTCAGATATATAACATAGTGATTTGGTACTTGTATATACTGTGAAATGGCCACCACAATAAATCTAGTTAACATCCATCACCATACATGATTACCACACTTTTTCTTGTAATGAGAATTTTTAAGATTTAGCAACTTTCACATATACAGTACAGTATTATTCCAACTTCAGATATGCAATGTAATCCTGTAGTTACCATGCTGTGTATTACATTCCCAGGACTTACTGATTTTATTGTTGGAAATTTGTAACTTTTGATCTCCTTCTCCCTTTTCACCCATCCCCCACCTCTACAGCCTAAAAAGTGTATCTTTCCTTACACCCCGAGAAGGGGTGATAGTGACATAATAGCTGCTAATCCTTGTTCTGAACTAACAGTCTGTTCTCTAGTTCAGTTTTTTTCTTTAGATTCTACTTGTGTGAACATATATTATTTGTCTTTTTTTTTTTAAGATTTTATTTATTTATTCATGAGAATACACAGAGAGGAGAGAGAAGCAGAGACACAGGCAGAGGGAGAGGCAGGCTCCATGCAGGGAGCCTGATGTGGGACTCGATTCCGGGTCTCCAGGATCACGCCCTGGGCTGAAGGCGGCGCTAAACCGCTGAGCACCGGGGCTGCCCTTTTTTTTTTTTTTTTTTTAAGATTTTTTATTTTTCTTTTATGTCTTAGCATAATGCCCACAAGGTGTATCTATGTTGTTGCAAATGGTGAGACTGCCTTCTTTTAAATGGCTAAATAATATTCCTTTATGTGCGTGTATACATACATATGCACTATGTATACATAAATATACACAGTAGAATATCATATGTTTATACTATCAATAACTAATGAAATATATTAATGATCATCTCTCTTTCACATATTTTTTGTCCATTCATCCATTGATGGACACAGATTATTTCTATGTCTTGGACATTATAAGTAATGCTGCAGTGAACATGGGGTAGTGCATCTCTTTGATACAGTGTTCTCATTTCCTTTTGATAAATACCTAGAAGCAGAATTGCTGGGTCATAGGATAGTTCTATTTTTAATTTTTTGAGGAAGCTCCATTCTATTTTCCATAGTGGTTACACCAATTTACATTCTCACCAACAGTGCACAAGTTTCCTATTTTCCCACATCTTTACCAACACTTGTTATTTCTTGCCTTTTTTTTTAATAGCCATTCTCACTGGTGTGAGGTGATACCTTGTGGTTTGGTTTTAATTTACATCTCCCTGATGATTAGTGATGTTGAGCATCTTTTTATGAGCCTGTTGGTTATATGAATGTTGTCTTTGGAAAAATGTTTATTCAGATTCTCTGACCATTTTATAATTGGATCATTTTATTGCTACTGAGTTATCATATGAGTTCTTTATATATTTTGGATATTAAACTCTTATATATGATTTGCATATATTTTCTCAGTAGATTGCCTTTTCACTTTGGTCATGATTTCCTTTGCTGTGAGGAAGAATTTTAACTTGATGTAGTCTCATTGTTTTTTGTTTGTTTGTTGTTTTAGTTTTTTCTTTTGCTGCCTTTGATTTTGGTGTCAAATCCAAGATATATTGTCAAGACCAAAGCATGTATCACCTATGGTTCCTTCTAGTTTTATGGTTTCAGGTCTTACATTAAAATCTTCAATCCATTTTGAGCTAATATTTATGCATGGTATAGGACAGTAATATAGTTTCATTTTTTTGCATGTAGTTGTCCAGTTTTCCCAACACCATTTATTAAAAGAGTTTGTCCTTTCCCCATTGTATGCTTTTAGCTCCTTTGCCAAAATTAATTGACTATATATGCATGAATTTATTTCTTCCAACTCTGTTCTATTGATCTGTGTCTGTTTTTATGCCAATCCCATAGTTCTGATTACTATAATTTTATAATATAGTTATTTTTTATTTTTTATTTTTATTTTATTTTTTATTTTTATTTTTATTTTTTATTTATATTTTATTTTTATATTTTATTTTATTTTTATTTGAATCCAGAATGTGTGATGCATCCAACTTTATTGTTAGGACTGCTTTGGCTATTTGGGGTTGTTTGTAGTTTATGCAAATTTCAGGGTTCTATTTAGGTGAAAATGGCATTGGAATTTTGATAGAGATTGCATTGAATGTATAGATTGCTTTGGACAGTATGGACATTTTAAGAATATTCTTTTGTTAAGAATATTCTTTCAGGAGTGCTTGGGTGGCTTCTTTGGTTAAGCTTCTGATTCTTGATTTTTCTCTCAGGTTATGATCTCAGGGTTGTGAGATCCAGTCCTGTGTCATGTTCTGAGTTCAATATGGAGTCAGCTTGGAATTCTCTCTCCCTTTCTCTCTGCTTTCCTCTAGCCTGCTCGTGTTCACTCTCTTTTTTACTTAATAAAAAAACAAATAAAATATTTTAAAATATTCTTCCAATTCATAAGTTGGAATATCTTTCCACTCATTTGGGTCTTCAGTTTCTTTAATCAGGGTCTTATAGTTTGCAGGGTATAGGTCTTTCACTTCCTTAGTTAAATTTATTCCTAGATATTCTTTCTGATGGAATTTGAAAACAAGATTATCTTCTTAATTTTTCTTTCTGATAGTTCATTTTCAGTGTATACAAACATAAGATTTTTTAAAAAGATTTTATTTATTTATTTATTTATTTATTTATTTATTTATTTATTTATTTTAAATTTGTTTATTTATGATAGTCACACACAGAGAGAGAGAGAGAGGCAGAGACACAGGCAGAGGGAGAAGCAGGCTCCATGCACCGGGAGCCCGACGTGGGATTCCATCCCGGGTCTCCAGGATCGCGCCCTGGGCCAAAGGCAGGTGCCAAAAAACCACTGCGCCACCCAGGGATCCCAGATTTTATTTATTTATTCATGAGAGACACAGAGAGAAAGAGAGGCAGAGACATAGGCAGAGGGAGAAGCAGGCTCCATGCAGGGAGCCTGACGTGGGACTCGATCCCGGGTCTCTAGGATCATGCCCTGAGCTGAAGGCAGCGCTAAACCGCTGAGCCCCCTGGGCTGCCCCAAACATGAGATTTTTGTATGTTCTTTACTAAATTCATTAATCTAATTTTTTAGATTCATTACTAAACTAAACTTTACTAAATTCATTAATCTAATTTTTTTTCTTTTTTTTGGTGAAGTGTTTAGGGTTTTCTACATATGATATGTCATCTGCAAACTGATGATTTTGCTACTTCTTTTCCAATGTGGAGGCCTGTTTTTGTTGCTGTTTTGCCTAATTGCTCTAGCTGAGATTTCCAATACTACCGCTGAAATAAAAGGGAGAGTCAGCATCTTTGTTTTGTTCCTGATCTTGGAGGAAAAGCTTTCAGCTTTTCAGCATGGAATATGATGTTAGTTATAGATATGTTGTATGTGACCTTTATTATGTTGAAGTATGTTACCTTTTTACCCACTTTGTTGAGAGTTTTTATCATAAATGGATATGAAATGTTGTCAAATGCTTTTTCTGCATCTGTTTGAGATGATATCATTTTTATCCTTCATTTAGTTAATGTGGAAGATCAATCACATCACCTGATAAAGTTGAATCATTCTTGCATCTTTGAAACAAATCCCATTTGATTATGATGATCCTGTTTTTTCCCTTCTTTTAAAAATTGAGATATGATTGGTATATAGCATTGTATAACTTTATAGTGTATAGCATGGTGATTTGACTTACATATATTATGAAATGATCATCACAGAAAGCTTAGTTAACGTCCATTATCTGATTAAAAATGAGAAAACTTAAATTTTTTTCTTTGTGATGAGAACCTTTAGGGTTTATTCTCTTTTGTAAATACCATTAAGCAGTGTTGACTGTAATTTTTGTATTGTACATTACATCCCTAATACTGATTTTTATCTTAGGATAGAGTTTTACCTTTTGACAGCCTGTGTACTGTACAGTACCCCATCCCCTCCCCTCCTGCATCTGGTAAACACAAATTAATCCTTTTCTGTGAGTTTGGCTTTTGTTTTTAGTATAAAACTGGTTAATTATTCCCTTAAAGTGACAATAAAACATATCAAAGACAAGTAGATTAAGTCAAAAAGCTGTAAGCAATTTTAGCTTTGTAGAATATTAATCTTTTTTTTAGAGGAAAAAAGTTAAATAAACATTGGTAATTATTCTGGCAAAATACAGAATCCTTGTTTTGTAGGCAGTTAATTTTAAAGATAAAAGTTTTTGCAATGTCTTAAGATCAATAGTTTAAAAAAACTTAAAATTTTTAAATTCTAGTTTAATATACAGTGTCAGTTTCGTGTAATATAGTGATTCAGCAATTCCACGTATTATTCAGTGCTCATTGTGATAAGTATACTCTTAATTCTCTTCACCAATTTTACCCAGCCACTTCTCCTCCCCTACCCCCACCTCCCTTTTGGTAATCATGTGTTCTCTATAGTTAAAAGTCTGGTTTTTCCTTTTGTCTTTTCCCCCTTTGTTTCATAAATTCCACAAGTGAGTAAAATCATAGTGTTTGTCTTTCTCTGACTGGCTTATTTTGCTTAGCCTTATACTGTCTAGATCCATGTCTTATTTTGCTTAGCCTTATACTGTCTAGATCCATCCATGTTGTTGCAAATGTCAGGATTTCATTCTTTTTTTATGGCTGAATAATACTCCATCATATATGTATGTGCAATGGAGTATTATCCACCACATCTTCTTTATCCATTCATCTGTCTTTGGACACCTGGGCTGCTTCCAATCTTGGCTATTGTAGATAATGCTGCAGTAAAGATAGGGGTGCGTGTATCCATTCGTATTAGTGTTTTTTGAATTCTTTGGGTAAATATCCAGTAGTGCAATGACTAGATCATATGATAATTCTATTTTTAGTTTTTTGAGGAGCCTTTGTACAATGTCTGCATCAGTTTACATTCTCACCTACAGTGCACAAGGGTTCCTTTTTTTCCACATCCTTGTTAACACTTGTTTCTTGTGTTTTTCATTTTAGCCATTCTGAAAAGTGTGAGGTGGTATCTCACCTCACACTTAAACAGCATTTTCTTGATGATGAGTGATGTCGAGCATCTTTTCATGTGTCTGTTAGCCATCTGTATGTCTTTGGAGAAATGTCTATTCATGTCTTCTGCCCATTTTTTGTTTTTTGGGTGTTGAGTTGTATATGTTCTTTATACATTTTGAATACTAACCTTTATTAGGTATGCCATTAGCAACTATGTCCTTTCATTCAGTAGGTTGTCTTTTAGTTGATTATTTCCTTTTCTGTGCAGAAGCTTTTTATTTTTTATTTTATTTTTATCTTTGCTTTTGTTTCCTTGCCTCAGAAGACCTATCTGGATAGATGTTGCTGTGGCTGATGTCAGAGAAATTACTGCCTGTGCTCTCTTCTAGGATTTTTATGGTTTCAGATCTCACATTAGGTCTTCAATCCATTTTGAGTTTATTTTTGTTTGTGGTATAACAAAATGGTTCACTTTCATTCTTTTGCATGTAGCTGTTCAGTTTTCCCAACATCATTTGTTGTAAAGACTTTTTTTTTCCATTGCATTTTCTTCCCTGCTTTGTTGGAGATTAATTGATCATATAATTGTGGGTTTATTTCTGGTCTTTCTATTCTGTTCCATTGATCTCTATGTCTGTTTTGGTGCCAGTACCATACAGTTTTGATTACCACCGCTATATAATGTAACTTGAAATTTGGAATTGTATACCTCCATCTTTATCTTTCTCAAGATTGCTTTGGCTATTTAGGGTCTTTTGTGGTCCCATACAAATTTCAAGATTTGTTCTATTTCTATGAAAAATGCTGGTGATATTTTGGTAGTGGTTGCATTAAATGTGTAGATTGTTTTGGGTAGTATTTTAACTACATTTGTTCTTCCAATTCATGAGCATGGAATGTCTTTCCATTTCTTTATTTTGTCTTCAATTTCTTTCACTAGTGTTTTATAATTTTCATAGTATAGGTCTTTCACTTCTTTGGTTAAGTTTATTCCTAGGTATTTATTTTTGGTGCAATTGTTAATGAGATTTTAAAAATTTTCTCTTTCTGCTGCTTTATTATTAGTGTATAGAAGAAATGCAACAGATTTCTGTACATTGATTTTGTATCCTATGACTTTACTGAATTCTTTGGGTAGTAAGTTGAGTAAAAGTGATGAGAGTGGACATCCTTGTCTTATTTCTGACCTTATGCCCATTGAGTATGTTGTTATTTGTGAGTTTTTCATATGTGACCTTTATTATGTTGATGTATGCTCCCTCTAAACCCACTTTGAGGATTTTTCTCATGAATGGATTTTGTACTTCATCAAGTACTTTTTCTGCATCTATTGAAATCGTCATATGGCTTTTGTCCTTTTTTTTATTGACATGATGTATCATGTTGATTTGTAAATCTTGAACCACCCTTGCATCATAGGAATAAATCCCACTTGATTGTAGTGAATGATTTTTTTAAATGTATTTTTGAAGTCTGTTTGCTAATATTTTGTTGAGGATTTTTCCATCTCTGTTCATCAGATATATTGACCTGTAATTCTCTTTCACTTGCTCTCCTTTTTTTTTTCTTTTTCTTTTTTGCGGTTCCTTTATCTAGTTTTGGTATCAGGGTAATGCTGGCCTCATAGAATGAATTTGGAAATTTTCCTTCCTCTTCTAGTTTCTTGGAAAGTTTGAGAAGAATAGATATTAACTCTTGTTTTAAATGTTTGGTAGAAGTCACATGTGAAACCATCTGGTCCTGGACTTTTGGTTTTGGGAATTTTTTGATTACTAACTCAGTTTCTTTGCTACCTATCAGTCTGTTCAAATTTTCTATTTCTTCCTGCTTCAGTTTGTGTATTTTATGGGTTTCTAGGAATTTAACCATTTCTTCTAGGTTTTCCAGTTTGTTGGCATATAATTTTTTATAGTATTCTCATGTAATCCTTCATATTTCTATGATGTCAGCTGTTATTTCTCCTCCTGCATTTCTGATTTTATTTGGGTTTTGTTTTGATGAATCTGGGTAGAGGTTTATCAGTTTTGTTTATCTTTTCACAGAACAAGCTCCTGGTTTCATTGACTTATGTTTTGTTTTAGTTTCTATATCCCTATTTCTGCTCTAACGTTTATTTTTATGCTTCTGCTGTTGTGGGGATTTATTTGTTTCTAGCTCCTTTAGGTGTAATGTTACATTGCTTATTTGAAATTTCTCTTCTTGAGGTAGGCCTATATTGCTATAAACTTCTCTTTTAGAACTGCTTTTGCTGCATTGCAAAGATATCGGATCATTGTGTTTTTATTTTCATTTGTCTCCATATATTTTTTGACTTTTTAAAAATATTTCTTGGTTGACTCATTCATTGTTTAGTAGCATGTTGTTTAACCTCTATGTATTTGTGGTCTTTCCAGATTTTTTAAAAAAGATTTTCTATTTATTTGAGAGAGAGAGAGAGAGAGCAAGAGTGCATGAGCAAAGGGGAGCTCCAGAGGGAGAGGGAGAAGCAGACTCCCCACTGAGCAGGAAGGCAGACTCAAGGCTCCATCCCCAGGACTGCAGGATCATAACCTGAGCCAAAGGCAGACACTTAAATGACTGAGCCACCTAGGCACCTTTCTTTCCAGATTTTTTTCTTGTGGTTTATCTCTAGTCTTTTTGTATTGTGGTCAGAAAAGATGCATAGTATGACTTTGATTTTTTTTTTAATTTGTTTACCTGTTTTATGGTCTAATATGTGATCTATTCTGGGAATGTTTGTATGTACTTACAAGAATGTATGTTTTGCTGTTCTAGTATGGAATTTTCTGAATATATCTATTAAATCCATCAGGTCCAACGTGTCATTGAAAGCTATGGTTTCTGGGATACCTGGGTGGCCAGTGGTTGAGCATCTGCCTTCAGCTCAGGGTGTGATCCTGGGGTCCTGGGATTGAGTCCCATATCAGACTCTCTGCAGGGATCCTGCTTCTCCCTCTGCCTGTGTCTCTGCCTCTCTCTCTGTGGCTCTCATGAATAAATACATAAAATATTTTTAAAAAGAAAACTGTGGTTTCCTTGTTGATTTCTGTTTAGGTGATTTGTCTATTTATGTCAGTTGGATGTCAAAGTCCCCTATATTATTGTATTCATGTATTTCTTTTATGTTTGTTAATGTGTTATGCATGGGTGCTCCTATGTAGGGTACATAAATATTTATAGTTATTATTTCTTGTTGGATTGTCTTCTTTATTATTTAGTGTCCTTCTTTGTCTCATGTTACATTCTTTGTTTTAAAGTCTATTTTCTGCGATATAAGTATTGCTACCCTGGCTTTCTTTTCACATCCATTTGCTTTGTAAATGTTACTCCATCCCCTCATTTTGAATCTGCATGTGTCTTTACTTCTGGAGTGAGTCTCTTGTAGGTAGCATGTGAATGGGTCTTGTTTTTTTTTTTTTTTTTTTAATCCCTTCTGTCACCCTGTGTCTTTTGATTGGAGCATTTAGTCCATTTACTTTCAGAGTCCTTATTGATACGTATGTACTTACTGCCATTTTGTTACTTGTTTTGTGGTTGTTTTGTAGTTCTTCTCTATTCCTTTCTTCCTTTTCTCACCATAAATTGTCTTTCTTTAGTGCTATACTTTGATTCCTTCCTATTTATTTATTTATTTATTTATTTATTTCCTTATCTCTTACTGGGTTTTCATTTGTGGTTACAATAGGTTTGTATATAACATCTCCATGTAGCAGTCTGTATTAAGTTGCTGGTTGCTGAAGTTTGAACCCATTGTTTACTCTTTCCCATGTTTTAGGTATGTGGTATCATAATTTACATCCTTTTATTTTGTGTCCTTTGATTTTTTGCAGATATACTTTATTGCTTTTGTGCTTCCTACCTTTCGTACTTTTACTTATGGTTTTTCCTTTCTACTCAGAATCCCCTTTAATATTTCTTGTAGGGTAGGGCTAGTTTAGGGGTAATGAACTCCTTAACTTTTGTTTGTCTGAGAAACTCTTTATCTTCCCTTTTATTCTAAATGATAGCTTTACTGGATAGAGTATTCCTGGCTGCAGACCTTTTTCCTCCAACACTTTGAATGTATCATGTCACTCTCTACTGGCCTGCGGTTTCTGCTGAAAAATCTGAGTGACTTCTGGGGTTTCCCTTGTATAAAACTGTCCTCTTTTCTCTGCTGTTTTTAAAATCTCATATTGCTACTTTTTTTGCTGTCTTTAATACTATGTGTCTTGGGTTGATTTTTGTTGTGGTATCTTTCTGCCTCTTGGATCTGAATTTGTTTCCTTTCCCAAATTTGGGAGGTTTTCAGCTATTATTTCTTCAAATAATTTTTCTGCCTCTCTTTTCTCTCTTTTGGAATCCCTATATTAATGCTATTATGCTTGATGGAGTCCTTGAGTTCCCTAAATCTGTTCTCATTTTGCATAATCTTTTTTCCTCTCACCTCAGCTTGTAATCAAGCTTTCCATTACTGTCTTCCAGGTCACTGATCTGTTCTTTGGCTTCTTCTAGTCTATATATTTTTATCTCATGTATTTTTTTAAATTTTTATTTATTTATGATAGTCACAGAGAGAGAGAGAGAGAGAGAGAGAGGGAGAGAGAGAGGCAGAGACATAGGCAGAGGGAGAAGCAGGCTCCATGCACCGGGAGCCCGATGTGGGATTCGATCCCGGGTCTCCAGGATCGCACCCTGGGCCAAAGGCAGGCGCCAAACCGCTGCGCCAGGGATCCCCTATCTCATGTATTTTTAATTTCAACTATTGCATTCATCTCTGATTGGCTCTTTATCTCTTTGTTAAGTGTCTTACTGATGTCCTCTACTCTCTTCTCAAGTCTAGGGAATATCTTTATGATCATTACTTCAAATTCTCTATGAGATATTACTTACCTCAGTTTCATACCTAGGTCCCTTTGTTTTTGTCCTGTTCTTTCATTTATGATCTATTCCTCTGTCTCCTTTTTTTGTCTAATTTTGTGTCATTTTTCCATGTGTTAGGAAAGTCAGCTACATCCCCTACTCTTGAAAATAGTAGGTACAAGCTCAGTTTAAGAAGGTGTACGCATCTTCCACAGAAGGTAACCAGCTGCTGCAGGGATTGAGGCCCTACAAAATAGGGAGACACAGTGTTTGCAGGGTCAAGTCTCCTGAGGTAGCAGATTTGAAGTGCCAGGACTGAAGCAGGCCAAGCTAGAGTTGTTCCTGGAGAAGTCCCTCAGTGATCCTTGCCCTGCCTTTCAGAACAAATGCACTATGAGATTAGTAAATGGTCTCCTTTTCCATATGCCTAAGGCGTTTTTCAAACTGCTGCTTCTATGCTGGCTCTGTGGTCTGTTTTTAATACTTTCCCTTTAAGGATAGGGACTCAGGTTCTATCACCCTCTGGGCTCTCCCAGAGCCAAGCTTGCTGATTTTTAAAGTTCCAGGCTTGTTACAAGACTCACACAATTCTTTCTGGTTTTCAAAGCCAAGCACAGTGTGGATTTGTCTTTCCCATGCAGACTCTCTGGTGTGAGGATCTGTTTCTTTTATTTTAAAACATTTAAAAAATTTAAATCCAATATAATTAACATATAGTATATTATTATTTCCAGAGGTAGAATTCGGTGATTCATCAACTGCATACAATACCCACTGCTCATTAGTTCAGGTGCCCTCCTTAATGCCCATCTCTCAGTTACCCCATCTCCCCCGCCAACCTCCCCTCCAGCAACCTTCAGTTTCTTCTCTAGAGTTAAGAGTCTCTTATCATTTGCCTCCCTCTCTGATTTCATCTTACTTCATTTTTCCTTCCCTTCTCCTATGTTCCTGTTTTGTTTCTTAAATTCCACATGTGAGTGAAATCATGTTTTTTTTCTCTGACTTATTACACTTAGCATAATACCTTTTAGTTCCATCCACATCTTTGCAAATGGCAGGATTTCATTCTTTTAATGGCTGAGTAATATTCCATTGTGTGTGTGTGTGTGTGTGTATATGTACACATATACACGCACACACACACACACACACCACATCTTCCTTACCCATCCGTTGATGGACAGCTGGGATCTTTCCATAGTTTGGCTATTGTGGACATCACTGCTATAAACATTGGGGTGCAGGTGCCCCTTTGCATCACTATGTTTGTATCCTTTGGGTAAATACCTGGTAGTGCAGTTACTGGGTTGTAGAGCAGCTCTATTTTTAACTTTTTGAGGAACCTCCGTACTGTTTTCCAGAGTGGCTGCACCAACTTGCAATCCCACCAACAGTGTAAGAGGATTCCCCTTTCTTGGCCTTCTCATCAACATCTTTTGTTTACTGAGTTGTTCATTTTAGCCATTCTGACTGGTGTGAGGTGATATCACCTTGTGATTTTCATTGTGTTTACCTGATGCCAAGTGATCTTGAGCATTTTTTCATGTGTCTGTTAGCCATTTGTATGTCTGCTTTGGAGAAATGTCTGTTCATGTCTTCTGCCCATTTCTTGACTGGATTATTTTTTTGAGGGGGGAGGTGTTGAGTTTGATAAGTTCTCTATAGATTTTGGATACTAGCCCTTTATCTGATCAGACATTTGCAAATATCTTCTCCTATTCCACAGATTGTCTTTTGGTTTTATTGACTGTTTCCCTAGCTTTGCAAAAGCTTATTATCTTGATGAAATTTTGCTTTTGTTTCTCTTGCCATTTATATTTAAGGTAATTATTAAGAGACATGAAATTACTGTTACCATTTTTTTTTTCTGGCTGGCCTGTAGATTCATTGTGCCTTCCCTCCTTGCTGTATTGTTTTTGTGTTTTGATGTCTTGTCGTATCAGTATGCTTTGACTTTATCATGTTCTTTTGTGTAATTACCACAGGTTTTTCCATTGTGGTTACCATTAGGCTTACATAAAATATCTGAAAATTGAAAAACCTTTAAACTGGTAACAACTTACCTTTAATAGAATTCCAAAATTTTACACTTTTACTTCTCCTTTCACATTTTAGGTGTGAAGTTTGAATTTATATGTTCCTTATGTTGTGTAACTAATAAAGTTTAATGTAAATATGGATGTCTTACTACATCTGTTTAACTTTTAAACTAGACTTATAAATGAATTATACAACACCAATATTATATTACAGAATGTAACTTTGAATATATATTTACCATTACCAATGAGTTTTATACTCCTTTCTTTGGGTTTTACCTTTTATTTCTAGTCAGAGAATGCCTTTTAGCATTTTTTGTAAGGCAGGTCTCATTGTCCTAAATTCGCTCAGCTTTTGTTTGTTTGGGAAAGCTTTTATCTGTCATTCATCTCCAAAGGACAGCTTTGCTGGGTATAGAATTCTATTTATATATATATATATATATATTTTGGAGTTCTATATGCCAACATATAGCATAACACCCAGTGCTCATCCTGTCAAGTGTCCCCCTCAGTGCCCATCACGCAGTCACCCCAACCCCCTGCCACCTCCCTTTCCACCACCCCTTGTTTGTTTCCCGGAGTTAGGAGTCTCTCATGTTCTGTCACCCTCACTGATATTTCCCACTCATTTTCTCTCTTTTCCCCTTTATTCCCTTTCACTGTTTTTTATATTCCCCAAATGAATGAGACCATATAATGTTTGTCCTTCTCCAATTGACTTATTTTACTCAGCATAATACCCTCCAGTTCCATCTATGTCAAAGCAAATGGTGGGTATTTGTCGTTTCTAATGGCTAATATTCCATTGTATATATGGACTACATCTTTATCCATTCATCTTTCGATGGACACCGAGGCTCCTTCCACAGTTTGGCTATTGTGGGCATTGCTGCTATAAACATTGGGGTGCAGGTGTCCTGCCATTTCACTGTATCTTTGGGGTAAATCTCCAGCAGTGCAATTGCTGGGTCGTAGGGAAGCTCTATTTTTAACTCTTTGAGGAAACTTCACACAGTTTTTCAGAGTGGCTGTACCAGTTCACATTCCCACCAACAGTGCAAGAGGGTTCCCCTGTCTCCACATTCTCTCCAACATTTGTTGTTTCCTGTCTTGTTAATTTTCACCATTCTCACTGGTGTGAGGTGGTATCTCACTGTGGTTTTGATTTGTATTTCCCTGATGCCAAGGGATGTGGAGCATTTTCTCATGTGCTTGTTGGCCATGTCTATGTCTTCCTCTGTGAAATTCCTGTTCATGTCTTTTGCCCATTTCATGATTGGATTGTTTGTTTCTTTGCTGTTGAGTTTAATAAGTTCTTTATAGATCTTGGATACTAGCCCTTTATCTGATATGTCATTTGCAAATATCTTCTCCTATTCTAGCTTGTCTTTTAGTTTTGTAGACTGTTTCTTTTGCTGTGCAGATGCTTTTTATCTCGATTAAGTCCCAATAATTCATTTTTGCTTTTGTTTCCCTTGCCTTCATAGATGTATCTTGCAAGAAGTTACTGTGGCCAAGTTCAAAAAGGGTGTTGCCTGTGTTCTCCTCTAGGATTTTGATGGATTCTTGTCTCACATTTAGAGCTTTCATCCATTTTGAGTTTATCTTGGTGTATGGTGTAAAATAATGGTCTAGTTTCATTCTTCTGCACATGGCTGTCCAGTTTTCCCAGCACCATTTATTGAAGAGACTGTCCTTTTTCCAGTGGATAGTCTTTCTTGCTTTGTTGAATATTAGTTGACCATAGAGTTGAAGGCCCATTTCTGGATTATCTGTTCTGTTCCATTGATCTATGTGTCTGTTTTTGTGCCAGTACCACACTGTCTTGAGGATCACAGCTTTGTAGTACAACCTGATATCCGGCATTGTGATGTCCCCGGCTCTGGTTTTCTTTTTCAATATTCCCCTGGCTATTCGGGGTCTTTTCTGATTCCACACAAATCTTAAGATGATATGTTCCAACTCCCTGAAGAAAGTCCGTGGTATTTTGATAGGGATTACATTAAATGTGTAAATTGCCCTGGGTAGCATTGACATTTTCACAATATTAATTCTTCCAATCCATAAGCATGGAATATTTTTCCATCTCTTTGTGTCTTCCTCAATTTCTTTCAGAAGTGTTCTGTAGTTTTTAGGGTATATATCCTTTACGTCTTTGGTTAGGTTTATTCCTAGGTATCTTATGCTTTTGGGTGCAATTGTAAATGGGATTGACTCCTTCATTTCTCTTTCTTCAGTCTCATTGTTAGTGTATAGAAATGCCACTGATTTCTGGGCATTAATTTTGTATCCTGCCACACTGCCAAATTGCTGTATGAGTTCTAGCAATCTTGGGGTGGAGTCATTTGGGTTTTCTGTGTACAGTATCATGTCATCTGCAAAGAAGGAGAGTTTGACTTCTTCTTTGCCACTTTGAATGCCTTTATTTCTTTTTGTTGCTTGATTGCTGAGGCTAGGACTTCTAGTACTATGTTGAATAGCAGTGGTGAGATTGGACATCCCTGTCTTGTTCCTGATCTTAGCAGAAAGGCACCCAGTGTTTCCCCATTGAGAATGATATTTGCTGTGGGCTTTTTTAGATGGCTTTTAAGATGCTGAGGAATATTCCCTCTATCCCTACACTCTGAAGAGTTTTGATCAAGAATGGATGCTGTATTTTGTCAAATGTTTTCTCTGCATCTATTGAGAGGATCATATGGTTCTTGTTTTTTCTCTTGTTGATATGATCTATCACATTGATTGCTTTACAAGTGTTGAACTAGCCTTGTATCCAGGGGATAAATCCCACTTGGTCATGGTGAATAATCTTCTTAATGTATTGTTGTGTCCTATTGGGTAGTATCTTGTTGAGAATTTTTGCATCTGTGTTCATCAGGGGTATTAGTCTATAATTCTCCTTTTTGGTGAGGTCTTTGTCTGGTTTTGGAATTAAGGTGATGCTGGCCTCATAGAACAAGTTTGGAAGTATTCCGTCTCTTTCTATCTTTCGGAACAGCTTTAGTAGAATAGATATAGTTTCTTCTTTAAACGTTTGATAGAATTCCCCTAGGAAGCCATCTGGCCCTGGACTTTTGTGTCTTGGGAGGTTTTTGATGACTGCTTCAATTTCCACCCTGGTTATCAGCCTGTTCAGGTTTTCTATTTTTTCCTGTTCCAGTTTTGGTAGTTTGTGGTTTTCCAGAAATGCGTCCATTACTTCTAGATTACCTAATTTATTGGTGTATAGCTGCTCATCATATATTTTTAAAATCATTTGTATTTCCTTGGTATTGGTGGTGATCTCTCCTTTTTCATTCGTGATTTTATTAATTAGAGTCTTTTCTCTTTTGTTTTTAATAAGGCTGGCTAATGGTTTATCTGTCTTATTAATTCTTTCAAAGAACCAACTCCTGGTTTTGTTGATCTGTTCTACAGTTCTTCTGGTCTCTATTTCATTGAGTTCTGCTTGAGTCTTTATTAACTCTCTTTTTCTGCTGGGTGCAGGTTTTATTTGCTGTTCTTTCTCCAGTTCCTTTAGGTGCAAGGTTAGCTTCTGTATTTGAGTTTTTTCCAACTTTTTGAGGGATGCTTGTATTGTGATGTATTCCCCTCTCAGGACTGCTTTTGCTGGATCTCAAAGATTTTGAATGGTTGTATCTTCATTCTCATTATTTTCCATGAATCTTTTTTAATTCTTCTCTAATTTCCTGGTTGACCCTTTCATCTTTTATCAGGTTGCTCTTTAACCTCCACGTGTTTAAATTTCTTCCAAATTTCTTCTTGTGTTTGAGTTCAAGTTTCAAAGCATTATGGTCTGAAGGTATGCAGGGGACAATCCCAGTCTTTTGGTATCAGTTAAGACCTGATTTGTGACCCAGTATGTGGTCTATTCTAGAGAAAGTTCTGTGTGTGCTTGAGAAGAATGTGTATTCAGTTGCATTTGGATGTAAAGTTCTGTAAATATCTGTGAAATCCATCTGGTCCATTGTATCATTTAAAGCTCTTGTTTCTTTGGAGATGTTGTGCTTAGAAGATCTGTCATTTGCAGAAAGTGCTGTGTTGAAGTCTCCCAGTATTAGTGTAGTGTTATCTAAGTATGTCTTTACTTTGGTTATTAATTGATTGATATACTTGGCAGCTCCCACATTAGGGGCATAAATATTCATGATTGTTAGGTCCTCTTGTTAGATAGATCCTTTAAGTATGATATAGTGTCCCTCTTCATCTCTTACTACAGTCTTTGGGATAAACTTTAATTTATCTGATATGAGAATTGCTACCCCCTGCTTTCTTTTGAGGACCATTTGAATGGTAAATTGTTCTCCAACCTTTCATTTTCAGGCTGTAGGTGTCCTTAGGTCTAGAATGAGTCTCTTGTAGACAGCAAATAGATGGGTCTTGCTTTTTATCCAGTCTGAAATCCTGCATCTTTTGATGGGATCATTAAGCCCATTCTTGTTCAGAGTTACTATTGAAAGATATGAATTTAGTGTCATCATAATACCTATTCAGTCCCTGTTTTTGTGGATTATTTCCTTGGGCATCCTCTTTCTTTTACAGAGCCCCCCTTAATATTTCTTGCAGAGCTGGTTTGGTGGTCACATACTCTTTCAGTTTCTGCCTATCTTGGAAGCTCTTTATATCTCCTTCTATTCTGAATGAGAGCCTTGCTGGATAAAGTATTCTTGGCTGCATGTTCTTCTTATTTAGGACCTTGAATTATCCTGCCAGCCCTTTCTGGCCTGCTAGGTCTCTGTGGAGAGGTCTGCTGTTAATCTAATATTTCTCCCCATGTAAGTTAGGGATTTCTTGTCTCTTGCTGCTTTAAGGAT